>NC_134941.1:625000-1250000 GCF_051020765.1 Lasioglossum baleicum
TAAATTGTGTGGTTGTTGAATATCGTGCGATCTTTTTTATTCGAGTTATTCAACATTCAGGTAAATATGGGCTTTTTAACTTTAACTGGCTCCAGTAAGCGAAAAAATTATCGTAGAATCTTGTGCAAAAAAGCGATACAAAGAGCGTTTCTTTCTCTTCAAGACACTCCTTTTGTTTTTTTCAATTTCATTAACATTTCGATATACCAGGTGTTGTTTCTGAAAATATGTTTAAAAAATGCACAATTTCCATTTTTCCTTTATATGTACCATGATCCGAACGTCAGATCCGAGCAGAGATACTGCCGATTCGATTGCGTACCCCATGAACTCGCTGCGACAATTTTTTACCTATGGCAGCTGTGTTTGAAGTTAGTGTTTCGCAGAAATTAGCGCGCCGCGTACAGCGCCAGCCCACAGTGGGAAATTTGGACCAAACTCGATTCAAAATCAAAGAACTTTCGATAGAAATGAGGTAGAGCGATGAAATTTTTTTCAAAATTAAAGCTGAAAGTTGACAGAATACGGGAAAAATAGGGCGATTATGGTACGAACGTTTTTTAACGTGGAGAAAATTCGATAAACATGTAGAATTTCAAGAAAATGTAGTTTCTCCAGTACCACGCGCAGAAAAAATTTTTTTTAAACATGCTGTATATCATTTCTCGTAGATTTTTTCACGCTGATTTCAAATCTGATCTCAAAATTTGTCTACGACCTCAGGATTTTGCAAGAAATCGCTCTTTGTATCGCTTTTTTGCACAAGATTCTACGATAATTTTTTCGCTTACTGGAGCCAGTTAAAGTTAAAAAGCCCATATTTACCTCAATGTTGAATAACTCGAATAAAAAAGATCGCACGATATTCAACAACCACACAATTTAGACAGGAAAGATAGCCCTTCCAAATGATATTAACGCGATTTATCAAAAAAATTTGTTGCTCCCCGTGTGATGTTCCAAAGTTACACTAAATTTTTGTTAACCGCGTCAATGTTGTCTTCATCTCGCTATAACTTTCTAAAAAACCAACATAGCAACAATTTGAAACAGAGCATCTGAAACTAGAGGTTTCTGGCTTTCAAACCATTGTTTAACGATTATGATACGGCAATTTTTGACGGAGTTATGATCACGTAAAGTGGGACCAATTTTTCGGGTTCGCACAAGTGATCCCTTAATTCTTTTGAGGATTGTACATACAATTAGGAGCATAATTGATTACACACATTTTATATCAGAATAACTTTTTTATGGATGGACCAAACGACTTCAATTTCTCTGTAAGGCTAGAAGAATTAGTTCAGTGAATGACGTCTAAAAAATATGTTGAAAAAATGAATTTGGTCGGAATTGTGAAAAACAATAGTAAAAATTGATTTCTATAACTTTTTTAGCTGGGCCAATAACAAAAATTTAAAAGATGTGGTTAGCCAACTCGTATAAATTTTATACGTTCTGAAAATTTCATTGAAATTGGTTAACTGGTTTACTAGTTATAAACGATCAAAAGTGGTAAAAATTGCAATTTTTCATGAATTCCGGCCTTTTTACCACTTTTAATTAAATTAGCCAATTTCAATGAAATTTTCAGAGCGTATATAATTTATACGAGTTGATCAAACACATCTTGTAAATTTTCGTTATTGGCCCAGCTAAAAAAGATCCAGTTTACTATTTAGTGAGTTTACTATTGTTTTTCACAATTTCGACCAAATGCATTTTTTCAACATATTTTTTAGACGTCATTTACTAAACTAATTCATCTAGCCTTACAGAGAAATTGAAGATTATTAAATTAAAAAAGTTATTCTGATTTAAAGTGTGTGCGATCAGTTATCCTCTCTCGTAACTATATGTATATTGACACCTTCAATTTAAAAACTTTTCCAACAATTTTGAATTCCATCTACTCAATTTTTCTATAAATGCATACAGATCCGCAGTCTAGTCACTATACATATAGTTAAAAATTTCCGTGCTCTCTTGAATAAAGAACATGCCACAGTGAAAGAGTGCCTAAGTACATACTTTCGCCAACATAACGGTCGTTCCAGGGAAGAAATGTTTTTTCTCTAAACACGTGAAATGTCCCACTCGTTTGAAAGAACCTATAGAGGAATTGTTATTCGACTACTGTCTCGTCCCGCTACGATTCGTATTTCCTTCATAAGTAATATTATTACGTACTCGCGTCCGCTGCCATCCTTCCTGCTCGCGTGTCTTTCCCGGATTTCCAGGAGTTACATTCGCCGGAAATATTTTTTGTATTCGTCGAATCCTAAGTAGATCTTGCATAGAAACCGTTTCGTTCGGTAGACCCCGTATAGGAACTGATTCGTTTTCATCATTCTTCTTGAGTTACAGCCACGCCTCGCGGCTCGATCTTATTACAATACCCTGCCCACTTTCGGTGACGTTCACCTCATCTTTTACGTACTCTTCATCATCGACTCTAGTCACGTATTTCGTCCTCGAGATCAGTCCACGTCCACAGACAAAAAAACGCCGCGAGAATTTCAGATTGTTTGCGACGACTCTGCCGGGAAGGAACAAAACGGCACGGAGCGACGCGACGACGGATTGAATGGCACAGACTTTTCAGTTGCGTGTGTCCTCAATGTAGTTTTCTTTGTTCAGTTGAACGCAGTGTCGACAGATTAAGGATTGAGCCGTACACAGGCCAAATCGATTAACTCCACTTTTTTAAATATTTGAAATTTATGTTTTTTCTCGTCCTCTGTTTTACCGATTTCCACCGATTACAGTGACCGACGACTCGCAGTGATTGAATGCGAGAAACAGACATCAGCGCTCGAACCGGAAGTGTATCGTGTCACAGAACCCTCGTTTTTGTATTTCTGTATTTAACAAACTGTGTGTTTAAAAACGTATGGTTTAACATAATAAACGTTGCATTGACATTGTATGTGTCCCTGCCAGCGGGGTGGCCTCCAACTTTTTCTATAAGACCCCTACATCTCTCGATATTTAAGAAAATGTATGTCTCTTGACAGTAGCAGCACTGTCGCGCCGCCCAATGCTTCTCGCGGCTCCGCCACATTCTGCCAAATAATGCAAATTACGCCTCGAAAACGCAAAAGTAAGCCAAATTGGGATACGTACCCGCTATATTCATCTTTTATCTAGCGATCGTGACTACGTAGGGGCCCCACATGCGCATTAGCGAGACGTGGTTTGTTAAATGCCGAACTCTTGCAATTCTGTGTACGTACAGTGACTCCCACTAATATTCGGACACACTTAAAAACACCATAAATTTTTAAATTTTGGACTATGCGATTTCAACTTCTTTGGGAAGCTAGAGCAATTAGTTTACTACAGGACGTGAAAAGAAACTTTTTCAAAAATTGCATTTGGTCGGAATTGTAGAGAAAATACTAAAAGTTGCATTTTAAAACTTTTTTATGCGGGTCTATACTGAAATTTTAAAAAATACGTTTTGTAGATTTGTGTCAATTATATGCACTGTGAAAGTTTCATAGAAATCAGTTACAGGCCGAAAATCGTGAAAAACTGGAATTTTTACCATCTTTAAACTTTAAACGTTTGTAGCTCATTACAACGTCGACCAATTTTGATGAAATTTTCAGAATATGTTTAATTGATACTGATCTACGACATGTGTTCTGTAAATTTTCCATATAAGCCCACATAAAAAAGTTGAAAAATACAACTTTTAGTATTTTCTCTGCAATTTCGACAACTTGCAGTTTTCTTCAAACATTTTTATCACGTTGTGTAGCAAACTAATTGTTCTAACTTCTCCAAAAATTTCAGGTCGTATATTCCCATATTAAAAAAATTTATGGTGTTTTTAAGAGTGTCCGAATATTAGTGGGAGTCACTGTATATGTGTCTAGCGGTGTGTGAGTGTGCCACCACACTCTCGCTCGAAAACCGATCGGCACCCTTAAGAATCGAAGATAAAATGAAGGTATTTATTCATATGTTTATTCAATAGCACGAAAAATTATCTCGAAAATAGCAAGAATTAAATAGAACAGAATGGAAAATATGTTATTGAATAAATCTATGGATAAGTATCTGAATTTTAGCTTTCAATTTTAATTTACAAACGCTACGATCTTTCGTTCCAACCCAATATCTGAACGCACTTTAAAATAGACTAACTTTTTTATAATTGTACCAAACGGCCTGACTTTTTTGAGCAATTAGAAGAATTGATTCACCAAACGTCATGCAAAAAAGATTTTGAAAACATTGCAATTGTTAAGAATTACATGAGAAAGTAAAATAGGCACGGTTTATTAGAGTCCGTAATGAAAATTTAAAATATGCGTTTTGTAGATGTATGTTAGGTATACACATGCTGGAAATTTCATCGAAAATTTCATCTTACAAACATTTAAAAATCTGTGGATTTTAAGCAGAAACTCACCAAAAGTCTCGAAAAACTATGATTTTCACCACATTTAACCGTTTGTAGCTCTTGGGTATGTTAATCGATTTTGATAACATTTTCAGCATGTGTATAATATAATTAACGTAGATCTACAAACATATATTTTAAATTTTCATTAGGGGCCCAAGTAAAAAAGGTTTAAAGAATGCTTTTTTTATTTTTGCACGCAATCTTGTAAATTGTAATTTTTGGGAAATCTGTTTTGTATATCATTTAGTAAACCAATGCTTCTAATTGCTTACAAAAAATCAATTCGTTTGCTATAATTATAAAAAAGTTATACTGTTTTAAAGTGCGGTCAAATACTTTCGTGGTTCACTGTATGTTTGTACATATACTATGTACAGTATGTATACATTCGTAAGATTAGTAATATACATATTTTCTTGAAACTTCAATACAGTATTTGATTGAACTGCGTCTGTGTTTGCACTGTGTTTGCATATGAATGTGGAAATAAATGTTAATAAAACCCGCAATTTTAATCCTGATGAAACGTCGGTTTTCAACTTCAACACGTCGACAATAAGATCCGCTACATTTGCATATTGCATGCGAGACGAGGAAAATTGTTATCGGTATATTAATATTTAACACCTCCCGATAACATTACAGTCTATCGCTACATAAATGCGCCTTTTTATCCTACAGCTCCGAGTCAATATTTTTCATGTCATCCTTCCATCACTTATGTGTACTTTGTTGCGTATTATCGTCGCCTTGAAATAAGTCACGCTCATCCTTTTGCAAAACGCTTGTGTGTTTCACAACACCACGGGAGGTTCAAATAATTACTTACGTGAAAACATAAAAATTTATTGCAGGTGTGGCGTGAAAAAAGGGATAGATTTTTATGAATATTAACGTAAATGATATAAGGTGAACTGTACAATGATTGGCACCCTAAGCCAAAATCGTAGTAAAAATCTTTTTATCTCTTTTTGAAATGTTAGTTAGCAGAGATTTTTCAGTAAAATCAAACAGTTTTACGAGCCATAAATATTTTATTAACACGCTTATATTAGCTTGCCCAGTTGTCGTTGTTGTTGTTGTATACGTCAAATCTTGTAATCGAATTATAAACCACTTCTCGATGAGCTAGAGACTTGAAACTTTAAACATAGCTCAGAACTGTGAACAAATTAAAAAAACTGCGTTCAGGAGAAAAAAATTTTAATATTAACCGCCACACCTCGTCGCGCGACGCTCGGTAGTACGTCATCGCGTTCAGCGGTCCCCACTCCGCGCGCCAGGGCTCCCTACTCCACTACGTGTTCCCACTCCACTGACCCATTTCGCACCGAAGGAGCTCATTGACAGTCAGTGCAGAGCAGGGGGTGTAAGCTGTAATGGAAATATTTCAACCACTATGTTGCGCGCCCGGAATACAGGCGGCGTTGGTGTCGCTGCAGTTTTTGCGTGCGTATGCCTATCGCCCAGAAGCTATACGAGAGTCATTCTTTGCGATACATATACCAAAATTTTCGATGGTTTTATAAGATCGACGGTGGGCCAATCGGCTAAAACAGGCATGCACAGCTCTTTGCTCTCAGAGCAGCTCCCGTACTCCCAAGTTGCTCCCCGTATGCTCTCAGAGCAGATCGGACGTATAGAAGGGGAACCCACTAAGCGTGACTTGTAAACAGAGCACGAGAGAAGACGAGTGGGAGGGGCGTGGGGAAGTGGAGAGCGCGCCGGAGTGGTCAGACTACAACAACGTAGACGCCGCCCCCACTCTCATACGCTCTTCTTCTCGTCTTCTCTCGTGCTCCGTTTACAATTGGTGGGTTCCCCTTCCATACGTCCGAGCAAGATCACTGCTCCGACCCTGCTCAGGAGCAGGGTCGATTGCTCCTGCTCCCAAATCGTCCACCTGTGCATGCCTGGGCTAAAGAGTTGGACTACCAAGCGGTAGACCGAGGTTCGAATCCTGTTGGGGTAAACAGTTTTTTCCAACCGTCTACCGCTTTTTATCTATATGTATATACTGTCATTAGTTCGCCCCCGGTTCATAGGCGGCGCTAAAATACTGGTCACATTTTTAACACGGCAACTTACCCCCCCTGGTGCAGAGCTTCGTTTGTGTACACCTTTCCTTGCGCATGCGCGAGAAGAGAGTAACGTATCTGCTATTGGGTAGCAGAGCGGCCAGATCCCTGAGGCAGCTATGCAGGGTGAGTCCGAAGAAACAGAACACCTAAATATCTCCGTTACTTTTCGTTGTACAAAAAAACTTCTTAGGACAAAGTTACACTGTTTGAAGGGCCATATGTAACGGTGTAAGGGAAAACATTTTCAAGGTCATTTTTTTTACAAGATTGCAAGGTCATTGATATTTTTTTATATGGAATGAGGTATTTTTTAATACATCAATCGATGCAGCTGGACATTCGTTATAAAAAAGTACTAACCCGTGTATGTCGAAAAGTTAGTAGTTCAGAAGATCTTTCAATTTAAATAACTATAAAACGCTATTACTGTCGTACTAACATAAGACGTTACACAAGTAAGTAAACGCTAACATCAATTTCAATATAAATTTTTCAATTTCAACTTCAATTTCAATATCAACTCTTCAAGTTCATTTTCAACTCTTCAATTTCAATATTTCAATTTCAACATCAATTTTTCCATTTCAACTCCAATTTCAATATCAACTATTCAACTTCATCCTCAATTTCAATTTTTCCATTTCAACTTTAATTTCAACTTCAATTTTAACTCTCCCATTTCAACTTCAATTTCTATTCTTCCTTTTCAACGTCAATTTTTAAATTTCAATTTTAACTCTTCAATTTACACTAGCAAGTAAACGCTAACGTCTTAGTACGACAGTAATGACGTTTTAGAGTTATTTAAATTGAAATATCTCCTGAACTGCTAACTTTTCGACATACATGGGTTAGTACTTTTTTGTAACGAATGTCCAGCTGCATCGATTGATGTATTAAAAAATACCTCATTCCATTTAAAAAATATCGATGATCTTGAAATCTCGTAAAAAAATGACCTCGAAAATGTTTTTCCTTACACCGTTACATGTGGTCCTTCAAACAGTGTAACTTTGTCCTAAGAAGTTTTTTTGTATAACGAAAAGTAACGGAGATATTTGGGTGTTCCGTTTCTTCGGACTACTCACCCTGTATTGACGGGAATGTACCGACGAAATAATTAGCCCTTTGGGCTACTTGTGTACCAAATTTCAGCTTTCTATGTGTTCTGTGTTTCGAAATTTGTTTACCGTTACCGTTACAGAGGCCACAGGAACTGGCTATCATACAATGATTTCCAATTTCCAATTAATTTGAAATTTCTGTATACATATACATACATATACACTACCGGCCAAATTTTGGAATCGCGGCGTAAATTCCGTTTCGCGCAGAGAAACGGAAGGTTTATAAGAAGAACTGAATGCTCTTAGAACAACCAAGGAAGATTAACTTGTCAAAAAAACTTACCAGTAGTATGTTTCAGATTTTTTGTATTATTTTTTTTATCAAGGAATGCGTATTTTTCTTCAAATTGCTCTTTCATTAAATACCGCCTTTATTTTTATTAACAGCCTGACATGTTCAGGGCATCCTGGCAATTAGTGTTTAGAATATTTCTAATTTGATATTTTTCCGTGCTTCTTGAAGAAGTTGCGCCGAAGATGTATGTACCTTTAGAAAAGTGCATTGCGAACATTGTCTTACGCTGGGTGTATAAAAGTATAAACTATACAAGAGCATTATGGGCATAAGAGAATGCTGAAATCTGTTCAGAAATATTATTCAACTAATTAATATCTGATATTTCATATAGCGATGGATCATTATAGCCGGATAAGGTAATCAAAAATGCCCTTGAACCGAATTATATCGACGATGGGTCATTCGATAGAGCACCAAGAAAAAACATACTGTGCAAAGTTTCAACCCTGTATCTCGATCCGAAGGGTAGTTATGGGGTAAAATCGAGAAATCAATTTTTGGCCTATTTTCCCTAGTTAATGATGTTTAGAAATTCTGAAAAAAATCTGACGCATGTCAAGAACTCAAACACATACTTTGCAATTGGTTTCAGATTTTTAAAGTGGAAATCCTGCTTGTAAAAAATGAAAAACGTATTTTGCTCACAATGTGTTTTAAAGAATTGTTTTATTAATGACATCTGCTTCGTGAAATACAACATAACTGCACTTTTATTATAAGTATAATAAAACGAATTACAGCACGCACATAATGTTATGAATGGATTGAGAGTGTAAACTCTTGATTTACAAAGCGTGTTGTAAGAACATACAACCGGTGACAAAAGTTTATTCGCAGCCTATGACCTTTCTCCTGTATTCGTTTACATATTTGAATGCTGAATCAGTATCAACGACTTCGGAGAGGTGTGTGGTAAATCAGGCTAAAAAAATGGTATGAATGTTGATCCATTAAACATTATTCTTGTGTTAACTCTCACGTGGTGAAGTGGAGTCTCTAAGGCCATATGGAATTCTTGAAACAAATGATAATATCTTCCCTTGAATCGTAGTTTCACAAATTTACCAAGGCTGATATTAAATAAAATTCTATATTCTTTTCTTCAAGATTTCTCTGTGTTGCAAATGCATCGATATTCACGAGCTATTTACAGTGACTCTCATTAATATTCGGACGCTCTCAAAAAACGATAACTTTCTAAAAGTTGGACTATACATGATTTGAACATTTTGAGGAGGCTAGGGGAATTAGTTTACTACAAGATGTGAAAAAGTGTGAAATAAAAAAAATTTTATAAAAAAAAAAATTAAACCGACTTCGAAAAAACGCACTAAAAAGTATAAAATAATCTCCATTTAATTTATGTGAATACACACGAACTTAAATACAATACAATCTTTTCGGAGGCGGCGCAAAATTGAAAATTTTCTACACTGGAAATTACGAAAATCCTTAATTTCTTCTATATGCTTTCACATATTATTGTATCTTCTCTTCCCACCTACTGATTTCCAAGCCCACCATATTCCAATGAAATCATAACACTGTCCAACAAATTTCAACTTTTTTTATGATTTCAATATACTGTTGGTCCTTCTGATAGAGTTTTTTGCGCTGATTCTGAATCTGTCTTTAATTTTTCTCCTATACGCACAGTTTTTGAAAAACATGGCTTTGAAAAAAAACATATTTTTCAACTTTAAACAAATATTGTGATGTTATTATAAAAGATATTGAATTGTTCTTTACAGCAAAAAATTCTGTAGACTTTCCCGACTACAATGATATCCAATATTAATACATTATGATTGTTTAAACATGTTTAAACCATGATTAAAGACGGAGAGACGCCACTTTTGCACCAATTTTTGAGGATATTTTTCAATTTATCTCAAAAAATTAGGGTCCAGCGGAAAATCGAACTATACCACGCGATAGAGCAGACTTTTATCTTGAAAAACCCCCTGTGAAGTTTGCATGGTCGACGTTTTTTTCGAACCAGAAAGCAAAATATCTTCGCCCGACATGAGTTTTCCGCCAGTGGCGCTCGGGACGGGATACGGCGCGGCGCAGCGACGGGATACGGAGCGGCGAACGACCGTTCTGGTGGTGAGCGCCACTGGTGACAACTCATGTCGGGCGAAGATATTTTGCTTTCTGGTTCGAAAAGAACGTCGACCATGCAAACTTCAAAGGGGGGTTTCTCAAGATAAAAGTCTGCTCTTTCGCGTGGTATAGTTCAATTTTTTGCTGGACCCTTATTTTTTGAGATAAATTCGAAAATATCCGCAAAAATTGGTGCAAAAGTGGCGTCTCTCCGTCTTTAATCATTGTTTAAACATGTTTAAACAATCATAATGTATTAATATTTGATATCGCTGCATTCGGGAAAGTCTAAGGAATCTTTTGCTGTAAAGAACAATTCAATATCTTTTATAATAACATCACAATATCTGTTTAAAGTTGAAAAATATGTTTTTTCAAAGCCATGTTTTTCAAAAACTGTGCGTATAGGAGAAAAATTAAGGACAGATCCGGAATCAGCCCAAAAAACTCTATAAGAAGGACTCAACAGTATATTGAAAACAAATTTGGTGTTGGACAGTGTAATCAGCAACATCTGTCATTTGGAAAATATTTAATTTTTGCGCCGTCTCTGAAAAGATTGTATTGTATTTAAGTTCATGTGTATTCACATAAATTAAATGGAAATTATTTTATACTTTTTAGTGCGTTTTTCCGAAGTCGGTTTAATGTTTTTTTATAAAATTTTTTTTATTTCACACTTTTTATCTCTGTCAGCGGTCACATTCCAAATCGTAATTTATAAATATCTGAAAGCCGCAATCGATAACGGTAATGACGTCGTCGCGTCGTTACTGTTCCTAATATCTAACATTCAGCGGAGTTCACAACGGCATCACCACCCTACATTTTCGCAAATAAAATCGTAATTAATAAAAAAATGTAAAATTTTTTTGCGCGGGACCATCCCGGGAACATAGTCTACAAGATGCAAAAGATTTCGTTCCGATTGGTCCATCCATAACTTCGTAATCGGTGAACATACATAGAAAAAAAGCGAAAAAGGCACATACAGATCGAATTGAGTAACCTCCTCTTTTTTCGAAGTCGATTAAAAAGAAATTTTTTCAAAAATTACAATTGATCGGAATTGTATAGAAAATACTAAAAGTTGAAATAATAAACACATTTTACAACTTTTTAATGTGTGCCTACACTGAGAATTTAAAAAAAAATATATTAAAAAAACTTTTTAAAAACCATGCTTATATTAAAATGCACCAAAAAGGAGAAAATAATTTTTTTAGGCATTAGAGACTATAAATAAAAGCGTGGAGCGCTAAATTATATTGACGTAATCTTCGTGGGCGCTCCACGCTTTTATTTACATACATATAGTCACTAATGAATAAAAAAATTATTTTCTCCTTTTTAGTGCATTTTAATATAAGCGTGGTTTTTAAAAAGTTTGTTTTTAATATATTTTTTCTGGTCAATATACATTTTTATAAGAAATTACATTTATAGGAAAATTGAGTAGATGAAATTCAAAATTGTAGGAAAATTTTAAAAATTGAAGATGTCAATATATGATTTCTCATCTATTAAAATAATAAAGGGAGGATTCTATTTCGTTTCTATTTCTTGAAATCGACGCAGACAATTTTTATTTCAATTAAAGATTCGCAGTCTACATATAAGCAATTGTAGTTGTTCTAAAAAAAATTCTTAAAAATCACTTTTTCACTGTAATTATACAAACCTTCTTTTAAACACGTTTCTAAACATTTTCCGTGGTACTTTAACTGTTTATCATTTCAAATTCTATTTTAACCAGCTCTGTGAACAATAAATATCGTCTAATAACAATCGAATAGTACACAAATTTCAACGTTAAGTGTCAACATACTTTTCAGCGGAAGTGTATATGGTTTAGGTCTTAAAAGTAGTTCGAACCTTTAACTAGAGTTTGCTCTTTGATTAGGACGTTAGTGGACATTCTTGCTTGAATTTTGAGGTCTCCGGTTAGGTCAGCAATTGTAGCCTTGTTATCTGACGAAGGACACTTCATGGTCGCTTTTTTTGCAAGTGTGTGTGTGTGAATCTACTTTCTCGTTACAGTAAATAAAGGCCGAGCCGAACGTAGAGAAGACGGACTGCGACTCTCCGCGTCTCTTTCTTTCCCATACGCTGTCCTTCCTAGCGCCCGAAACGTTCATCGTCAATTACAGTTGAAACTAGAGGGTTATTGTTGCTCTCTCGCGGGTAGCACTGCTCTTGCGAGAGGGTTAGTGGTACGAATGGCTAGTAGGGCCTGCAGCTATTAATGTTTTTTATTTGGTGTGTAACTCTCCAAGAGCCACACAAAGAAGTTCCCGATTCGTTAGTTGCAGTATATTATTATCATTATTTTTAGTACGTTTTAATAAGATTATACGTTTTCAGGGAAATTCAATAGTTTTCTACTTATCAAAATATTTGCTATATGGCGTCGCATTAAACCAACATCGTAGGCAACTTTCACTCCTACTCTGGCCAATTGAAAATCTAACCACAATATAGACAGAATTTTAGTATTTTCTTGAAAAGTAATAAATTTTAATATTCCGCATGTGTGTGCTCCATTAACCAATCCGTTTTCAACATCAATGTTATTAATAATTATCATATAGTTTATATTAATTTTCAATTTAATCTCAGTTAATAATTCGTTTTGAACTGATTGTTTTTTTAAAGATTGTAATATAAAGTTTTTTTTGTACTTTCATCGATATTCTTTGAAAATGTATTCTCGGGAGTAGAGATGATCAACTCACTCTTGCATTGGGATAATTTTCGATTATTGTAAGCGGAAACATTAGCATAAGGTACAAAAAAAAATTTTATTTTAAAAATGAAAAATTTTTTTTTTATTTAAAAAAATGAAAAAAAAAATTTTTGTTTAATTACGTTTGTTTCTTCGGTGGAAACTTTCCGTTCTCTCGTATAAATTGCATTGTTGAATGAACTTCTTTCGAAAAATTAAAAAAACTAAAAAACTACTGGACCAAAATGGACCAAAATCTAATCAGCTCTAAGTTACAGCCGGGCACATCGATTGCATCATTCACCATTCTGATCGCGTTGTTACTTTTTCAGAAAACGTTAACGAAAAATTTGATAACATAGAAACGGTCATACATATGCACACACACACACACACACACACACACACACACACACACACACGAACATTTTGCTGAAAATAGTCTAAAATGACTCCAATGATCATGAAACGTGAAGATCTGTTAAAAAATCGATTTTCGATTTTCGGGGTCATTACAATAACTTCCCTATAAAATCGGGAAGTTAATTATATCGTGTTTGGTCTTATTTTAATCAGAAAAATGCCACAAATATTGGGTTGGGGAAAAAGTTTCTTCGTATTTTAATGCAGAAATGAATCAAGCTTTTTCCATATTTCAAACGAAGTTTGATAAATCAAGTATGTGCAGTTTTGATCGACCACCTTTTGCCATTTTTTAGGTAAAACCATGATCCCGTCACTGTAGAACTTGTATGATTTCTGGGCGAAGAACTGTGACTCGTAATTTTCGCAGGCCTCTTTTTTAAAGTCAACTCCACGCCATTAAGAGAGAGTTCTGTAGAGACCGAAACAAATGGTAGTCTGTTGGTGCAATATCAGGACTAGACGGTGGGTGTATCAAAACTTCCCAGCCAAGCTCTCTTAATTTTTGACGGGTCGCCAAAGGTGTGTGGGGTCTGACATTATCGTGATGGAAGACGACGCCTCTCCTGTTTATCAATTCTGGTCGCTTTCTCTCGATTGCTTGACGCAATCTTTCCAGTTGTGTTGCCTGTAGAGGTTAGAATCAATCGTTTGACCGGATGGCAGCAGCTCGTAGTGAATGATTCCTTTATGATCCCACCAAATCTCCTTTCTTGATGTCAATCCTGACTTTGCCACGGTTTGCGGAGCTTCGCCTCGCTTCGACCACGATCTTTTTCGTACATTATTATCGTACGTGATCCATTTTTCATCGCCTGTAATGAGCCGTTTCAAAAAAGGTTCGATTTTGTTTCGTGTTAGCAACGACTCGCAAATGGAAATTCGATTCATTAAATTTTTCAAGGTTAACTCGTGTGGCATCCAAACATCGAGCTGTTTTTTGTATTCAGCCTTCTTTAAACGGGTTAGAACTGTTTTGTGGTCGATGTTTAGTTCCTTACCGATGTCACGACTGCTAATGTGCCGGTCTTGCTCAACTGTTTGCATGATTTCATCGACTTTTTCAGTGACGGGTCGACCAGAACGAAGTGTATCTTTCACATCAAAATTTCCAGATTCAAAACGCTTGAACCAACTTTGTGCCACGCGTACTGATACTCTATCACGTCCATAAACTTTACAAATCTTTTTAGCAGCTTGGGTCGCATTCTTTCCCTTTTTTGTAATAAAATTTCAAAATGTATCGAATTTCTTCTTTGTTTTCACTCGCTTCCAAAACGTAATAACTTTTGACTAAATAAACGAATATCACAATTTCTTGTTTGTAATTACTCTCTGATATGCTACCTATCAGACGCACTCAAGTAATGCCAGATCCAATTAATATTACCTTAACAGAGTTAGAGAATGCGAAGAAACTTTTTCCCCAACCTAATATATTCGTAAAAGTTTCATAAAAAGATATGTAATAATAAAAAAGATTTTATATTGGCGTTACATTGTGAGGACCCACGGGCCATTGAACTGTGCCGACAACTGCGACTCTCCGCGTCGCATTCGATTACTACAGTGGAGCTAGTGTTCCTTCTCGAGAAATTTTATAATTGGTTATTTCTCATTTCTCGAGAAATTATAGAATTTCTCGAGAAATTTAAATCTAGAGAAATTCTTATTATGAATCTCAATTTATTTTACAACATATTTTCGGAAATGAACAAATACGTATGTCCTACCATCAGTCAAAATATGCTACATTTGAATGTAGGTATTTAAATATCTCTGTAACTTGTGATTATAATTTGATTAATTTTTTTATTGGCTTAGTCGATTCTACTCGATTCTACTCTAAATGAATATTTCATAGAGAAATCTTCGTTTGAAGCTTTCAGCACTAAAATTTCAAAAAATCGATTTTCACGAAGTCAGAAAATAAATCTGATGCTTATAAAGTTCTTAAAATCATGTTCTGAATATTTCAAATAAAGAATCATGTTCTGAAGTACATTTCAAATAAAACAATTCAGATAGTACGGAGTTGGCAATAAAATGGAAAAACAATTCGGAGTGCAAAGGATTCATAAAATTTTAGCATTTGTTATTTGATATAAATAGACAGCGAATCTTTACGCAAAATAAACATTTTCTACCTGACTTGCAATAACCTGGAATGGGATACAAATTTATTCTGTTTATTTTTATATGTTTAATACGTTGAAAATAATATAAACGTATTCTTCAATTATTCTAATGTTTTTACTGTTTTATATTGTATCTACTCATTTTTGTCATAAATGTATAAAATCCACTGTCTAGATATAAATTTAAAGTTGTTAATTATATTATCTCTGTTTATAAAAACGTATGGGCACAAAAAACATATTTTTGATAGGACTTATCGTCTCTTTTCTAAATTAATAGTAATAAATAGACTGAGAATGGTTATGCAATTTGCAATTTTTGTAGACGACTTTCCAGGTAGTGTAATAAAATAGAATCTATTTTTCAGTGTTAGTAGTCTTTGTAGATACGAAATAAATAAAAAAATTGTACTAAATTCTGTCGAATTGTATCTTCTACCATTTTTTAAACATTTTCAAAAGCCATAAGGCGGTACATAGTATACCTTTGGATTGTAACTAGAAAGGGACTAGAATCTTACTAGATTTTGGGTCGAAACATGGGTTTGCGATTTTTCGCTTAATGTCCTTGTACGAGCAAATTTTGGGCTGAGTGAGGGCTTATTCTAAAGAGGAAGGTTAACGAGATTATGTTTATAACTAATAATATGAGTGTCCAAAGTAGGGAAAAAATCGAGAAAAAATCCCGCAGATATCAATGTATTTTTCTGTCTCTAAATGCCTTTTTTGACTGATGGGATGACCAGAGCACCATGCGGTGAACCTTCCTCTTTCGAATGAGCCCTCACCCAGCTCAAAATTTAGTAAGATTCTAGTCCCTTTCTAGTAACAATCCAAAGGTATACTACCGCCATAAATGCGTGAAGATCCGCAATCTAGTAATAAATGATCGATATCAATGTTAATATAAAAATTGTTTTGTTTCATCGCTTGGCATTTAATCGGTCAATAAACCACCAAATATAAATGTAAACCTCGGCCTGATAATTACATGTCGATAACGGGAAAACAGCTCGTTTTGCGAGCAAAAGAACCACTCTTTCAATCTGTTCCACCGTTCCATGGCTGTCCGCAACAAATAGTAAAACTCTTCGTGTTTTGCGGTGTTTACCGTCAACTACTATTTGCGAAGGTTCGATTGGCATGGCTATGTCATCGACAGAAATACACGACCGTTAGCCTTCTCTACGGCTTTACGGTAATCGACTAACACAGCCGAGAACTTATTATACAGGGTGGTCTTCAGTAAGGCCACCGAAATATCTCTTCAGGTTATTGTGACGCAACAAATTTTTTCTTAGATAATGTGTATGGGGTCGATTGTTCGTCATCGTCTTCAAAGTCATCTTCATCTGCATACTTCAACATCTTATATTATTGTTACAGTTTAACAAGATTTTTGTCGTCACCTGCGCACCGAAGAGCACATTTTCTTATTTAATACAATGTTCGTGAAAGAATAATGTGAAATTTGCAAAGTTATTGAAAAATGATTCAGTTTACGCATAAAACTCGCAGGTAGTAAATCATAATGTTCATTGTTATTTAAAGTTATGTAGTTTTCGAAGCCATTTGTGTAAATTTTATTAAACTTTATTTTATCGTATGTTTAGAATACTTTGAAAAATTATGTTTACTACTAAAGCTATTCATATTTATGTGGTACTGCAGGACAAAAAATTTTAGCCAAAGTATGAAAAGGGCCGTATCAGAAGTGTAGACGCACCGGTGGCTATATGTATTCATTATAACTTATAATTTATATAACTTATAATTGATAAGTATTAAGAGACTGAACATATAGATAGCCGCAGAATTGGTTGTTTGGAAACGAAAACGGGAAAGAAGTAAATAGAATACGATCAATCACGATCAAAAACTTAGAGATGAACGTGTGTAATTATTTGTATCTTATTATTTACTGTTATTGTTAGAGTTTTGTTATAATTATTAGTACTGTTATCGTTATTACTATTATTTACGAATGTTATTGTTCTTACTGTGCACTAATTGGTTGCTACCAAGCCTTAAAAGTAACTGGTACATGTTCCCTTATAAAAATGACAAGATTGATATTATTTAGACTTTGTACAGTTGTGATACGTAAAATGTTCTCCACTAAAGATATCTACGCAATTATTTCTTATGAAATTATTTCTATTATATCAATAATCGTAAAATAAAATGGATGATGGTAGGTTCAGTGTTAATGAAATTTAGTGGATTCGAAGTTGCTGGTGAAGAAAACTGTTTTTAGCAACTACAAACGTAACCATAAATTATAAGATAGCAACTATAAATGCTACCGATAGATTGCAGTAGTTAAAGGCGACGCAGTGCTCTAGTTCCCCTCTTTTATCGAAGTAGAAAGTTTTAATCGATCCTGTATTTTAATGCTTCCGGCCGGCATAAATTATTTTGTCAACCGGACACACTTCAAGATTCCCTACTGATAGTTCTAGACATAATTCTTAAAATAGAACTGTTATAACTATTGTTTTATTATATGTACAGTGACTCCCATTAATATTCGGACGCTCTAAAAAAAAACGATAACTTTTTAAATATTAGGCTATACGATTTGCACTTCTTTCACTACATGTTGTGAAAAGAAATTGTTTCAAAAATTGCAATTGGTCGGAATTGTAGAAAAAATACTAAAAGTTGGATTTTACAACCTTTCTATGTGGGCCTATATTGAAAATTTAAAAAATATGTTTCATTGTGAAAGTTTAATCGAAATGGGTTGATGCGAAAAAAGACTGTGGGAGATTTTAAATCAAACAACCCAAAGATCATTTAACGAATAATCTATATTACGAACACAATTGTAATAGAAGAGACATAATACAAAAAGTACGTCTGAACAGAACTGTGTTAAATAGACGAGTGGGAATACGCTGGCTTGATAAATCGATATTTTGTGTCGCAAAGGAACGATTCCATATTATTTTTATAAACAACTTGAATCTATATACTGAGTGATTAAACCCAAATGGAGCAAATCTATCTACAAAAACGACAGACATTGAAAAATGTAAGACTCCTTAGATTTATTGCAGTTAGAGCCGAAAATCGTGAAAATCTGCAATTTTTACCATCTTTAAACGTTTGGAGCTTATTGCAACATCGACCAATTTTTATGCAATTTTCAGAATATTTTTAATTGATACATCTCTCTCCCATATACAGTTAGGAGCATAACTGATCACACACACTTTTAAATCAGAATAACTTTTTTATTAATGGACCAAACGACTTCAATTTCTTTGTAACACTAGAAGAATTAGTTTAGTAAATGACGTCTAAAAATATGTCGAAAAAATGCATTTGGTTGGAATGGTGAAAAACAATAGTAAAAATTGATTTTTACAACTTTTATAGCTGGGTCAATAACGAAAATTTGAAAGATGTGTTTGATCAACTCGTATAAATTATATACGCTCTGAAAATTTCATTGGAATTGGTTAATTGATTTACGAATTATAAACGACCAATATTGGTAAAAACACCGAAAATCTTGAAAAATTGTAATTTTTATCACTTTTGACCGTTTATAACTCGTAAACCAATTAACCAATTTCAATGAAGTTTTCAGACGTATATAATTTATACATTCACCTTGCTTTCTCCATACCCATTTCCTTCTACTACAACATCAAGGAAGATCAAATTTTGACTCGTCGCTAAATATTATGCTCTGGTGATTTGTTATTAAACAAAATATGTATGAGGAAAGCAAGCTTTAAAGCAACGCTGATAACGCTTACATGGTGTTGGCGATTTTCATTTTATAGACGGGATATTAACAGTAGCAGGGTATGTAAATATTTTGCAACAGAATTTACAAGATTCAATAATAAAAATGAACATCCACGATGATTATATCTTCCAACAAGATAACGAACCCAAACAGCGACGAAATATTTCACTCAGTGAAAATGATATTCAATTGCTACCATGAGCCGCTCAAGGTCCCGATGTGAATTTAATTGATCACCTGTGGGATCACTTAGATCGAAGTGTGAGTGAGAAATAATCGGAATAATAAATCAGTTTTAAAACAAGCACAACTGAGTGCATGAAATAGTATTGACGAAAATGTTATAAATAAATTGTTTGAAACTATGCCTAGAAGACTTGAAGAGGTCATAAGACACAAAGGGTATCAAACTTCATATTAATTATGTCGTTTTATTGTTAAGAATACACTCAATTACGAATTTTCAATTTGTCTACGACCTCACACAATTTTGCAAGAAACCGATTTTGCAAAATTCTGAGGTCGTAGACAAATTTTGAGACCAGATTTGAAATCAGCGTGAAAGGATCTACGGGAAATGATATATATAGCATGTTAAAAAAGAATTTTTTCCGCGCGTGGTACTGGAGAAACCACATTTTCTTGAAGTTCTACATGTTTAACGAATTTTCTCAACGTTAAAAAACGTTCGTACCATAATCTCCCTATTTTGCCCATAGTCTGCAAAGTTTCAGCTTTAATTTTAAACAAATTTCATCGCTCTACCTGATTTCTATCGAAAGTTCTTTGATTTTGAATCGAGTTTGGTCCAAATTTTCAGGCAGCCGCTGGACATGGCGCGCTAATTTCTGCGAAGCACTAACTTCAAATACAGCTGCCATAGGTGAAAAATCGTCGCAGCGAGTTCATGGGGTACTCAATCGAATCGGCAGAATCTCTGCTCGGATCTGACGTTCGGATCATGGTATTACGATCCTTTCTCGCCGAGATATAGCGAGTTAAAGAAAAAATGGAAATTGTGCATTTTTTAAGCATATTTTCAGAAACACCTGGAATATCGAAATGTTAATGAAATTGAAAAAACAAAAGGAGTGTCTTGAAGAGAAAGAAACGCTCTTTGTATCGCTTTTTTGCACAAGATTCTACGATAATTTTTTCGCTTACTGGAGCCAGTTAAAGTTAAAAAGCCCATATTTACCTGAATGTTGAATAACTCGAATAAAAAAGATCGCACGATATTCAACAACCACACAATTTAGACAGGAAAGATAGCCCTTCCAAATGATATTAACGCGATTTATCAAAAAAATTTGTTGCTCCCCGTGTGATGTTCCAAAGTTACACTAAATTTTTGTTAACCGCGTCAATGTTGTCTTCATCTCGCTATAACTTTGTAAAAAACCAACATAGCAACAATTTGAAACAGAGCATCCGAAACTAGAGGTTTCAGGCTTTCAAACCATTGTTTAACGATATCGATACGGCAATTTTTGACGGAGTTATCGCGGTACATATTATACACAGAAAAATGCATGGCGTAGCTACAATGTTGGCTTGAATAATATTGTTTTTATGCGAACTGTTTTCTTAAAGGTAGCGTAAACACGTTCGGCTGAATTTTTAATCAGATGCCGAGCACGATCGTAAAGTATTTCCTTTACAGGGATGCCAAGTTCGCGGAACACAGTTATTCGTTTACATCGAATACTCGGCTCTCTTTTCCGTAATCGTGTACAAACAACTACGTATATCATTAACAGCGTCCGATAAGAGGAAGTCAGATGTCCGTGTCGTAATTATGCTCACTTTTGTATTCGAAGTTATCGCCGCATCGGGACCGCGAATGAATAGAACATCTGCGTATACCGAGAACATGTATGTATACATACGTGTGTATATGTATGTATATAGGGTGTCACAAAATTATCTGTCGCGGACACCATAGCGCGATTCTACACCCCCGATTTGGGGGGTGCAAAATTGACCTTGAACGTGAGAAACAAGGTAAAAAAGCCAAAAATTTTTTAAAGATTAAATAAAAATTTTTTAACAATTTTTTTATGATTAAAAATCTTAACCATCTCAGGATCTGTCTAATATTAGTGAACTGCGTCCATCTAATTTGCGAAATCTGTATTTCTTTGAAATTTTTTACAATCGGACTGTGTAAAACATTGATCGAGTCAAGGAATTATTTGGTTTACAGAGTCATGCTCGGTTGCATAGAATCTGCTCGGATTTTGGTCGAGCCACTTCAATTTTTCAATTTCTACTCTTCCATTTCAACTTCAATTTTTCAATTTCACTTCGTTAATTTCAACTCTTCAATTTCAACGTCAATTTTTCAATTTCAACTTCAATTTCAAATATCGACCCTTCAACTTCAATTTTTCAATTTCAATTTTACAATTTCAATGTCAATTTCAACATCAACCGTTCAGCTTCAACTTCAACTCTTCAATTTTTAATTTTTCAATTTCGACGTCAATTATTTGAATTTCAACTTCAATTTTTCAATTTCAATTCGTTAATTTCAAATCTTCAATTTCATTTTCAACGTCAATTTTTCAATTTCTCTTTCATCTCTTCAATTTACACTAGCAAGTAAACGCTAACGTTTTAGTACGACAGTAATGGTGTTTTAGAGGTATTTAAATTGAAATATCTCGTGAAGTACTAACTTTTCGACATATATTGGTTAGTACATTTTCATAACGAATGTCCAACTGCATCGATTGATGTATTAAAAAATACCTCATTCCATTTAAAAAAATATCGGTGACTTTGAAATCTTGTAAAAAATTGACTTGAAAAATTTTTTCCCTTGCACCGTTACATGTGGCCCTTCAACAGTGTAACTTTGTCCTAAGAAGTGTTTTGTAGAACGAAAAGTAGCGCAGATATTTAGGTGTTCTGTTTCTTCGGACTTACCCTGTATGTCGCGGACACCATAGAGCGATTCCAAAGGAACCCTTCGCAAAATTGACCTTGAACGTGAAAACGAGGTTAAAAATAGCCAAAATTCTTTTTTAATCGTGTTCTACTGGTCATGAAGAGTAACTTTCTGAGAGGAATCATAGGTCGCAACTCAACCGTTCTCTTCGAAAATGATGGTGAAGTTCATCGAATTTTTGAAACACCTCTGTTCATAATATTCTTGCATTTCATAGTTCATAGCAATAAGCTGACTCGTTGTGTATGAAATTATCAGAAACATGGTACTGCTACTTTCTGAACTATATGAAATGAAAGAATATTATGAACAGAGGTGTTTCAAAAATTCTATGAACTTCAAAATCACTTTTGAAGAGAACGGTTGAGTTGCGACTTGCGACCTATGGTTCCTCTCACAATCAGAAAGTTTGCCCTCATGACCAGTAGAACATGATTAAAAAAAGATCTTTATTTTTTTAACTTGTTTTTTACGTTCAAAGTCAATTTTGCGGGGGGTTCATTATGTCACTTTAGACTAAATCGAGGGTGTAGAATCGCACTATATGTATAATTTTGTGACACCCTATATAGTACGTATACCGTCCCGAAAGTCTCCGGAGCCCCGATGCGATGTGTGCGTGCACGCGTTTACTACGCACACTTCGTCCGTGGCACGGCGCACTCGTACGCATTATGTATTTCTGCAGGCAGCTGGAAACGTGGAAACACGGATGCGGATGTGCGAACTGTTTCAATGCGAAACACTTATCGAGAAAGAGGATTTTGTTCTGCCGTTTCCGATATGTAGTCACGCAATCCTGTCAGATGTAAATAGCTATCAGATCTCTCATATTGATCATGTCTAAAAGCCAGGGGTGTGCGAGAACCCGACATAGCGGGTCGGGTTGGGAACGCGACATTTTTTCGGTATCGGGACGGGTAAGGTGGAGTGGGGTAAGTTCGCCCTAGTGTTTTGCAAAGTTGGACTTTAAACTGATGTATTTTCAGTCTGGTATGTAAAAACTTAACGTTCTTGGTATCAAACTCTTGTCACAGTTATTACTGATGAGTTAGTATTATGTAGGATTCTAATTTTACTTGAAAATGATCATTTTGATAGGATATTGTACAAAGTCTCAACTAGGACGTACTTGCCCCGAAAATGGGGCAAGTTCGTCTCCGACAGTTAAAAATGCTTTCGAACCTTGTGTCAAGTGCTACGGGGCAAGAAAAGAATGATTAACAAGTCTGCTACAAAATGCTTCTTATTGCATTAAATTATATTGTTTAGTTTTATAGTTACCCATACAGTACGCACTTACCCCACCGTGATAGTACGCACTTGCCCCGTGCAGTAATATTTACGGGGCAAGAGCATCTTAGTGTTTTTCTCAATAAATTTTTAAAAATACAATAAAAACGGTTTATTTAATGTAAACCTACATAAATATTTGTTGTACTAACAAAGAAAAAACAACACAGAATATATTAATAACTTGTAAACTATTGCACGTTCAGGGTAACCTCAAAGTTCTACCTCGCACGTGACTGTTTGGCATTGGTTGACTTAAGCGAGGAAAACACCTTTATTCTTGGGCGACATCTATGTCGAATAGATCATACTAACTAATACTACATTAATAAATACAAGCTAGAGAAATTTCGTTCATATTATCATAAAAATAACCAATTAACGCACTTGCCCCGTTGACGCACTTACTCCACTCCACCTTACCCGAAAATTTCGAGATTCTCGAATTTATCGGGATTCTCGAAAAAGTAGGGATTCTCCAATTTATCGGGATTCTCGAAATAATTGATTCTTTATATATTTATGAATATGTTATATATTTACTATAATATTAATGGACCGCGTTTATTTTATAATTATATTATTTATCTTGCGGCATTTCACCTTATTCCATATTTCGATATTATGCCGCGTTTGGCCACATTCTTCCAGATTGTGAAGAAGAACACAAATAAATTTTACATGCTTATTTAAAAATTACGACAATAGACAGAACACAAAGTAATAGATCGGAAAAATCGCTGACGTTTAAACTGATGAAAACCGTAATTATTTTTGCATCAATCTAATATTATAACTAGACTAAGTATATAAAATACGGATTTATATATAAAATTTAAGGCACACACACACACACACACACACACACACACACACACACACGCGCGCGCGCGCGCGCGCACACGCACACACACAGTAGAAAAATTAGAAGAATTTAAGAACATCAATGTATGTTAGTCTCAGCTGATGAAAATTCTTAAAAGAAATGAAAATTATTAAAAGAAGAATTTCTATTTGGCTCCTGTTCATTGTAATCGATGCAAGCAATTATGATTTCGCATAATGAAATCCGTAGTCTGATTATAACTATCTGGACTATTACTGATTTTATTGATTGATTTTAAAATCAATCGCGAGAGCAAACATGTTAAAATATGAGTTCTTGCATCGCAGAATGTTCACGTTTCGTTAACATCGTTGCCGATTCTTCAATGTCGACCCTGATTTCCTAGAAATTCGGAAATCAACAGGTCAAACTGTTATCTGGAGATATTGGTTATCTTTTAGAGCACGTCGAACGGGTTCGAGCACTCCCTGTCGATGCTCCGACATCCTTTTACAATTTGCGACGTTGATCTATCGCATAAACATCCGCCTTCACGTTCGCTGCAAATTGTAAATCATCCGTCCTCGCCCACACTCCTGCAATTACGGCTGTTCCGTATCTGTCCGGCGAAGCTTTCTTTCCCACACGGTTCTTCATAATGTTCACAACATTGTTCGATAAATCACTTTTTTCAGGTTTACAACTTCGAATGAACGTTTCTAATACATAGATCTTCGCGATCTGAAAACGGATATTCAAATTTTTCAGAAATCTCACGTATAATTATCGAGAAAATTGATTTTGGAAAAAGAAACTTAAAGCAATGTTCGAGACGTCTTAGCCTTATTCTTTATATTCCAGTATTCTACACTCCTCAAAAGAATTAAGGGATCACTTGTGCGAACCCGAAAAATTGGTCCTACTTTACGTGATCATAACTCCGTCAAAAATTGCAGTATCGATATCGTTAAACAATGGTTTGAAAGCCTAAAACCTCTAGTTTCGGATGCTCTGTTTCAAATTGTTGCTATGTTGGTTTTTTACAAAGTTATAGCGGGACGAAGACAACATTGACGGTTAACAAAAATTTTGTACAACTTTGCGACATCACACGGAGAGCAACAAATTTTTTTGTTAAACCGCGTTAATATCATTTGGAAGGACCATCTTTCCTGTCTAAATTGTGTGGTTGTTGAATATTGTGCGATTTTTTTTATTCGAGTTATTCAACATTGAAGTAAATATGGGCTTTTTAACTTCAACTGACTCCAGAAAGTGAAAAAATTATCATAGAATCTTGTGCAAAAAAGCGATAGAAAGAGCGATTTCTTGCAAAATCCTGAGGTCGTAGACAAATTTTGAGATCAGAGTTGAAATCAGCGTGAAAAAATCTACGGGAAATATTTAATTTGATGATGCTTTCGGCGCTACCGTTTCGATCACTTAGTAAATCTAGCAATTTTGCAATAAACTTTTCTTCTTTCCTAAACGTTTCGGATCAGTTTTGAACCTTTTTCGAAGGAAAAATTTGCGTTTGCTATAATAACTTTAGTTATGTAAATTGAGCATAGGAAAACTGATTTGTACACACTGCTGGTTTAGAACGTACTTATAATTACTTATTACGTATTACGTTCTAAACCAGTTTTTCAATGCTCAATTTACATAACTAAAGTTATTATAGCAAACGCAAATTTTTCCTTTGGAAAAGGTTCAAAACTGAACCGAAACGTTAGGAAAGAAGAAAAGTTTATTGCAGAGAATTGCTAGATTTACTAACTGATCGAAACTGTAGCGCCGAAAGCATCATCAAATTAAATAAATAAGATTATTATAAAGTATGCTATCTAGTTTCATTCAGTGTACCTAGTTTTAACCGACTTATAAAAACAGGGTTCTTGTAAAGAAATTTGGCTCTCGAAAGAAATCTAAATCGTTGTACTGCTGATATATTGGGTTGGCAAATAAGTTCGTTCGGTTTTTTACAGCGCAATAAATCACAAACACCGAACGAACTTATTTGCCAACCCAATATAATATTTGGCTCTTTTAACCAATGAGTTTGCCGACTACTCTTCTACTATATTCGAGTATATTTTACTATATTGAAGTATATTCTGGTGTATTCTAGTATACTCTAGGGTATTCAAGTATATTCGAATATATTTTAGGGTATTCAGTATTTTCTGCAGTAATTTTGTCCCACGTCTTTCTACATACAATTTATATTTCTTTTCTGACACGAACATAATAAACAAGTTTAAATATGCATGTACGAATAATACATACCATGTTCATCATTGCTACTAATCTTTTTCTTTTTCCACTTCTTATTCTTCTTATATATAATTCATAATTACACTGTACTTCGTAAATGTGTTTCAAGTGTAAAATCGAATTACATTGTAGTTAATTGAATAAGAGAAGAAAATGGCAAGTTACATTGTAATTTAATTGAAAAAGAGACCAAAATTACAAGTTACATGGTAATTTATTTGAATGAAGCGACTGAATTTCGAATTACGAAATAATTTAATACAATGCAATTGAATTACTTTGTAATTATAATTCGCGAAGCAATTCAATTGTAATTCAACACAACTCTGACTGTAGTTTCGTTATAAATTTTCCCGAGCCGGAATCCGTTCACTATAACCGCGCTCTGATTGTTCCGTGGTCTTTCGTTAATAACTCCTAAACCTTGACCCCTTGCCGTACCATTTTCTTCACAGCTACAGTGAGTAAAACGTCTTGATCCCCAAAAATGTCGTAGAAGAGAAAAGAAAATTTATATTCTTCGTATGGCAACATTTATCTTGATGCTTAAATATTGATTAGAAACGAGTCAAATTTTATTTCATTTAAAAAGAAACGCGTAACATTCATATTCGTTAGACTTCGTTTAAATTCTTCGTGACGAGTGTGACTCGTTAAAATACGGCACAAGATTAACAATGCCGAGGCTGAAATTTTTGCTAAGGGAAAAGTTATTTCATATTACCTAAGGAACCAACCGTTTCAAGGTTCTCCGACATTTTTTGGACACCCTGTATAATGCGAAATGTACTGTTGGAGTCGGACAGACAGAGTGAATCACGTAAGGTTAATTCGGCGCGTGAAAGTCGCGCGTTCACCGAAGCTCTTTCGTCAAGGCCTTCGCGACGCAACAAATCTCACATTATCAATATGTAAGTAGGCGCTAACAATGATCGCAGTGTAAATAAAAGAGGCGCCAACCTTCACGAATATGTTTTGCTTTATTTAAAAAATCACGAATGTGAAATTACTGGATAGCGGATTTTATGCATTTATAACAAAAATGAGTAGGTGCAATTTGAGACAGTAGAAACATTCGACGAATTTATAAATACTGTTATAACATTTTCAATTTATTAAACATATTAACAAGGAAAATATAGTTTTATCTCTCTTCAGTTTGTTGTAATTCAGATAGAAAATTTTTATTTTGCATGAAGATCCGCTGTCTAGTAATTACACCGTGAGATGGAAACGACAAATTATATTTTACTTGTAATACAGAAGTCAATACGAATAGTAGAGTAAAATTTTACATTGCAAAATATGCAAATGTTTACTTTAGAAGCTTTAAAGGGGAAACCTTGTGTAAAATTAAATTTTTGAGCATTTTTTGTTTAAAAAGTCGATAGAAAAATTCCTCAGGAATACGATAAAAAAGTTAGAAAGTATATTGATGTAATGTTCGTGGGCGCTCCACGCTTTTATTTATAGTCACTAATGTTTAAAAAAATTATTTTCTCCTTTTTAGTGCATTTTAACACTTTACCTACCGGAAGCCTATTAATAGGATTTTCAATAATTTTTCTGTACCAAAAGAACGCATAGCAATTATCTTTTACATTGCAATCTTAAATGAAACTATTACATGACGTTATTGAGGGTGTCTTGTTAGTTCATAATGAAAATTGCTGTTCATAATGAAAATTGATGGTTCCATTGAAACCATAGATTTTTCAAAATTAAGCAATAATCACGGGTCAGTAATGTGTTAATATAAGCGTGGTTTTTAAAAAGTTTTTTTTGATATACTTTTTAATCTGACTGTGTTAAAAGTTAAAACCTATACTAACGTACAGAGGAAGTGCTATCGGTTCTATGACCCTGGAATCGCAGATTAGCAAAAAACCGTGGTATGTTAAAATGAATTACGATTTTTCTGTTACTAAAACTTCAAACGCATTTTTCGCGAAACGCAAGATTTCGCATGCCGTGCAACGTAACTCAAAAACTGATTACTCGATCTTTATAAAACTTGATATGTATATTCTATAAATAATTGGCCTCAGCATGAAGAGCTCCGATTTTTTAATTTTTTATTTGAAATATTGTTATTAGCAACTGTTTATAACAGAAAATCCGTTTTTTTCAAAACTCGCCATTTTTAATAAAAGAAGAATGCCATGCTGAGCGTTTTTGCATAAATTAACGAGTCCATTTTGATTTCTTTGATTCAGAACATTTTTGGATGCCATTTTCAAGTCGCCATTGCACCATTGTCATCAACAATTAAAATTCATAAAAAATATACTTTTTGCATTATACTATTAACAAATGATACATAAAACTTTAAATCAATCTAAGCATTACATTTTTCTTAAGGTTCCCTCATTAAGTACGAAGACTTTAAATCTGTTTAAAAATCTGAAAAAATGTTGGCTAATGACATATGTATCAATCTGTAATCAGTAGGTATTGTTTCTCTTCAAATTTTAAATGCATTACTATATTACTGTGTGCCATGCATTAACTATATCCTCTGTGTTACACTAACAATAAGGCACCTGTGTCAGTTGATTATCATGATTATCAACGCGTGCTGTCGGGCTTGAGGTTATTGACACGTGCACAATAGCGAACAATAGTTGATTTGCTCTTTGTCATAACACTTTATCAAACTACTCGATCCTTGACATTTAACTTTAGAAATTTTATACATCCAAAAGAAAACCGAGAAATTAAGTATTGTTCCCCGTGAATCTCATTGTTAATTGTATGTATTATATTGTAAGCATAAATGCTTATTGTTAGATGGGATATGTAAAACAACCAACCTAGATTCTAATAGAAACAGTTACTGGAATATGTCTACCAGCAATCGTATATCCAGCACGACACGATTGGATTTTAACCCTTAGCACTCTTATTCAAAATATTGTTTACTGTTGAAATATGTTTTGAGAAACAAAATTAATCTTTCTTCATTAAATAATAGATTTAATTTCGAGGGGGCGCGTGCACAGTGCGCCGAAATGCCTGTTTCTTGGACAAAATTCAATAACTTTTATTCTGTTTATGATAGAGACATGTAACAAAGTGAGATTTTTATTTATATTGAAAGCAATCTCAATATGATATTTTTATAAATATAGTAATTTATTTAAACATATTGAAAAACGATATTTATAAACAAAATTTTATTTTATTGGCGGTTTTCAGTAGATCAATTCGCAGTTCAGTTCTTCCGGAACTGAAACTTCGTTTTAAATTAAATTTCTTTTCATAAATAGCAACTGATCGGAATTGTAGAAGAAATACTGAAGGTTGCATTATACAACTTCCTTATATGTGAGCCTATATTGAAAATTTAACAAATACGTTTTGTAGATCTGTGTCGATTGAACATATTCTGAAACTTTCGTCAAAATCGGTTGATGCAAGAACAAACGACAGGCATTGAAAGATGTAAGAATTCTTAGATGTATGTGTCGAAAATCGTGAAAATGTGCAATTTTTACCATCTTTAAACGTTTGTAGCTCATTGCAACGTCGACCGATTTTGACGAAATTTTCAAAATATGTTCAATTGACACAGATCTGCAAAACGTATTTGTTAAATTTTCAATATAGGCCCACATAAAGAAGTTGAAAAATGCAAGTTTAAGTACTTTTTTTACAATTCCTATCAGTTGCTATTTTTAAAAAAGACAGTTTTCTCCCTTGCAATCCTGGAAAAAGGAGTCTACCCCTTAATGCTTACATATTGTTGGCAAAAGAATAGAATTCTATTTCCTTTGAAGAGAACGACATAATGCTGGATTATTATCAAGAATGGTAAACTGAATATTTGACCAGGTCAAAAATAGCTCGACGCTTTAGGACGCTTACTCTGAAATAAGGATAGTATTCGGAAGGACTGGCAGATGTGACGATGGTGGGTCCTGCAGCGGAAGCCCTCGATACTCGATACTACAGGACAATACAGTGAACAGCCGAGCCCCAGCTCTCCTTTTGGGCGTCCTCGCGCCTCGTTAGCCCCTTATAGAGATTTAGAGGGTGCAGGCGTTTTTTCTGATCCGTTTAATATACAAGCATATCCAATATATTTGAAAGACAATTTATTTAATAATCCCGTAAAACCAATATATGTATAACATACATATTTAATAGATTTTGTTTGAAGTGTTCTGGAAGCTTTCTAAAATAATACTTTCTTTGTTAGCAGATATAAGCACTTAATTAAAGAAATATGCTCATCTAAAATTGTCCAGAGATTTACAGTGGGATTGAAATTTGGGAATTGTGCTCAGCACAGGAGTGTTTAAATTCTTTTTTCCTAAAAAAATCGGATGCCACCTTTAAGTGTGCTTTCGATATACACTACTGTTAAAAAAAGAAGCACCCAGTATAATTATAAGATGCGATGGCAAACAATATCTTTATATGTATGTATAGAAATTGTATTGTACAATGATTGATTTATTGCATTTAAAGTATCAGATAAGTGGGAATAACACATGTGTATTCTCAGAGCTATTCAATTAAACAGCTGAATCCTTTTTCAAAACTTACTGTGTTCTTATTTGATTTTTTCGCTTTTCTATTAAATGTGGCCGGGTGCTTCTTTCTTTTGCACAGCAGTGTATCTTGCTGAAAGATAAACGACCGGAATCAATTCTATTATTCTCATTCACTTGTGTAATTAAAAACGCAGATGTTGGCTAAAGTCAATGTTTTCACGGAATTGAAGAGAAATATCGAAGAATGGGCACTATGTGCACATACAAGTGACTGCCACTAATATTCGGACACTTTTAAAATGACCATAACTATTTTAATATTGAACCATACGATTTGGAATCTTTTGGGAAGTTAGAACAATTGGTTTGCCACACGACGTGATCAATTATGTTAAATAATAATTTTTTTTTTAGCATAACATTACAATAGTATTATTTTTTGTAAGTAATATATAGTGTACTTCTTACATATTTATGTGACATTTCTACAATCAACGAAAAAGAGGAAGACATACTTGAGGTGTTGTAAATTCTTTTTGCTGGGACGTATTATAAATTCTTCAAAACAAAATGACAGAACCAGATAACTTCTCCAAAACTTTCAAATCGTATATTCCAATATGAAAATAGTTATGGTCTTTTTGAGAATGTTCGAATATTAGTGGGAGTCAGTTGTATGTACACATAGTACCCATTCATCGATATTTCTCTTCAATTCCGTGAATATATTGACTTTAGCCAACATCTGCGTTTTTAATTACACAAATGAATGAGAATAATAGAAGTGATTCCGGTCGTTTATCTTTCAGCAAGAGACACTGTTGTGCAAAAGAAAGAAGCACCCGGTCATATTTAATAGAAAAGCGTAAAAATCAAATAAGGACACAGTAATTTTTGAAAAATGATTCCGCTGTTTAATTGAATAACTCTGAGAATACATATGTGTTATTGCGAATTATCCGTGGCATCCGATTTTTTTATTAAAAGAAATTTTAAAACTCCTGTGCTGAGCACAATCCCCAAATTTCAATCCCATTGTATGTACATCTCTGGACAATTTTAGATGAGCATATCTCTTTAATTAAGTGCTTGTATCTACTAACAAGAAAGCATTATTTTAGAAAGCTTCCAGAACACTTCAAACAAAATCTATTAAATATGAATGTTACATATTAGTTTTATGGGATAATTAAATATAAATTGTCTCTCAAATATATTCTTTTTCTATGTATACCTATATTATTCTTCTCCACATTTTCATTTTGACAGCAAATATAATTCACTGCTAAACAATTACAATAGACAGAACACAAATAGGTAGACTGCGGATCTTTATGCATTTATAGGAAAATTGAGTAGATGAAACTCAAAGTAGTTGAAAAATTGAAAAAATTGAAGACGTCAATATATGATTTCTCCTCTGTTAAAATCATTAAGGGAAGAAATAACATTCAAGTTAGTTTCTACTTTTTGCAATCGATGTAGACAATTTTTATTTTGCATAAAGATCCGCAGTCTACAAATAAGTAATGGATCGGAAAAATCGCTGATGTTTAAACTGATGAAAACCGTAATTATTTTTGCGCCGATCTAATATTATAACTAGATCACGGATTTTATGCATTTATGGAAAAAATCGATAGGTAAAAGGTAAAATTCAAGGCAGTGGACAAATTAAAAGAATTTAAGAACATCAATGTACATTAGTCTCAGTTGATGAAAGTTATTCAAAGAACTATTAACCCTAACCGTACCGCGACCGGTCAAATGGCCGCTTTCACATTGTTTATTTTTTAATTATTGAAATTATAAAAAGATGCTTCCATTAGAAATTATTCAATAAATTCCTTTATTGGAGCACGTACTATTATAGAAATTGTGAAAAATCTAAATAAATTCAGTCTTACAATTTTTATAAAACAATATACATATATATCCGATACATTTTATACCAGGCACGGTTAGTGTTAAAAGGAGAATTTCTGTTTGGCTCCTGTTCATTATGATCGATGCAAACAATTTTGATTTCGCATAAAGAAGTCTGCAGTCTGATTGTAACTATCAGGACTATTCGCGATAGCAAACATATTCAAATGTGATTTCTTGCAAACGTAATTCTAATCTAATATTGTAACTAGACTACGGATTTTATGCATTTATGGAACAAACCGGTAGGTAAAATTCAAGGCAGTGGACAAATTAAAAGAATTTAAGAACATCAATGTACATTTAGTCTCTGCTGATGAAAATGATTAAAAGAATGTTTAAAAGAAGAATTTCTCTTTGGCTCCTGTTCACTGCAATGTATTATAAATATAGAATTTCTGCTGCGCCATGAACAGATCATCTTGTAAGAGTCGCTTCCCGTTTGCGAGGGTCAAGAATTTTCATGAGTCTAATTGTGAGAGCACATGTAGTTACGCACTGTCTGAAAAACGAAACGAAAGAAAACCGACGACGACGCGACGGTCGCCGAGAGACTGACTGAGTGAGGTTGCAATTCTTTTGCGTGGTGCGCATGTGCACCGCGCACACGTAACCGGGGGGGGGGGGAGAGAGACACACTCGTACGAAACGGAGGCCGGAAGAGGATGATGGAACGATGGCCGTTGACCTCGACCACCATTCGAGGGGGGAGAACTTCCGACGGTGGGGGAAACAAAGCCGCTTAAGTGGGGATCTGATGAATGATCGATGAACTTTGCCTTTCAAAACCGCGGAAGGTGTCGTGGGGGAAGTTTTAATGAGGGGAACATGCTATGGTTCGCACACCGATTCTGCTCAATTCTCCTCAAATTTTGCGCATACTCCACACAATATTCTGTAGAATGTTTCAAGCAACCTGTTTTATGGTCTCGCTGAAACATCACTTGTTTCGTTTGCTTTTAGTTTGTTGCGGTTCATTTTATTACCACGATTCGCCTCTACGTTTTAGATAACAGAGGAGAGTTGTGATCGTTTTGCTAAAAGTTTCCTTAGCAACCTAGCCCCAGATTAGCCACGCACTTCAAAAATTTATTAATACATTCATTAGTATCGTGTAATGCTAAAATTATTCGAAGCTTGCGCCATTCTATTACGGGAAGGAGCATATAAAATATTCGTGAGTCGCTTATAGTGACTGTTCAGCAAGAGATGTATTACATACCTATACATATGTACATGCACTGGACGAAATTTCTATAAGAACGCTACTATTTTGAACAAGAAAGTTAAGTATTCTGATAATATGATTAAAAGAAGGCTAGAAAATAATTAAGGAATATAAGAAAGCTGAAATAAATATTCTGAATTTTAAAAAACTGCTTTATTTTTGTTATAAACAAAATATTACAACTTAATGTACATAAGTATAACGAAATTTCTATAAGAACAGTCTAATAAATTCGAACAAAAAACCAAGTTTATAATTATTAGTATTTAGTACTTCCACCGTTACAGTTAATCACTTTAAATATTTTATTTTCCATACTACATATGTACAAACTAATTTTTGCAACGTTGTTTTATGGATTTGATTCCACTGATATCTCACTGCGTTTTCTAACACTTTAATGTTGTTATACTGCTTCCCATTTTTATATATTGCTAGTGATAGGATTCCCCATAAATTTTCTATTGAGTTTAGATCGAGGAAACATGACGGCCAGTTCATTAGTTGCAAATTCTTTTGTCTAAACTACTCCCGAGTCTTCTTAGCATTGTGTATCGCTGCGTTATCTTGTTGAAAAATAACGTTGTCGTCATGATTTTCTTCGATGAACCAAATTAAAGTGTCTTCTAATAGGGCAATGTGTTTTTCTGCGTTCATTCTCGTACAAATTTTGCATATTGGTGTTTTTGAATTATAGCTAAACGCAGCCCACACCATTAAACTTCCTCTGCCGAAATTCCTACTCACCGCTACGGCTTTATCCTTACGTAAATCATGCTAATAGTATTTAAAACCGTCAGGTCCGCCCAGATTAATTTTTTTTCATCGAAAAATATAACATTTTTCTACTCTTGACGCCAGATTATGTGATCTCTTGCGAATTTTAATCTTGCAGTTTTGTGCTCCTGGGTAAGAGGTGGCTTCATTGCTTTTTTACTCCATTTTAATCGTGTATCGTGTTGCAATATTTGCTGTACACGTCGTGTAGCTACTGGCAGATTCAAAACTCTTGTTACTTCACTGGTGATGCTATTATTAGTTGATATTTCTTTAAAAATACGAGAATGATCACGCCTTGTGAGTTTCGTATTTCCACCTGTATAATGGTTTTTGCCATATTTTTATGTATGCAAGTACTAGATCTATTAATTTTCTTGGCTATCTCTCGAATAGAGAAACCTGCATCGTGGTATGCATCTATTTCTATTATTTCTTCGGAACTTAAAACTTTTTCGCGTGGCATTCTAATAAATGAACGATTATTATTGTATGTATGTTAAAAAATGTTGTATTTAAATTTCAATATTTACTCTGTCTGAGGTATGGACGATATTTCTTGTAGTAATGATGATACAGAACTGAGAAGATCTTATCGTTCTTATGCAAATTTCGTACTTGCTACGATCAGCATTCAATTATTTTCGTTTACAACACTGAGAACTTTCGAATTTGTTTACATGCGCTACTTTACGGTAATAATACATTGGTTCATAAGGTTTTCACACTATACTAACATATACCGGAAAAATGAACTTTTGGCAGTAAATTATGATGTTCTTATAGAAATTTCGTCCACTGTATGTATACAGTTAGGAGCATAACTGATCACACATACTTTAAATTAGAATAACTTTTTTTATGAATGGACCAAACGCGACTTGAATTTCTCTGTAAGGCTAGAAGAATTAGTTTAGTAAATGACGTCTAAAAAATATGTTGAAAAAATGCATTTGGTTGGAATTGTGAAAAACAAAATTGTCAAAATTGATTTTTACAACTCTTTTAACTGGGCCAATAACGAAAATTTCAAAGACGTGTTTTGCAAACTCGTATAAATTATATACGTTCTGAAAATTTCATTGAAATTGGTTAATTGGTTTACGAATTATAAACGATGAAAAGTGGTGAAAATCGCAATTTGTCATGATTTTTGTTAAGAAATGGATCACATATGTACAACACTCCCCACATGTTGGTCACACTACCACAACAAAGTAAACAGTATGCATGTTCGTTTACAACATGTTATTCGTGCCAAAGGTGGACCCAGAGTTGGGCGAGAATTTTATTCAAATAAAAATTTTGCCCAATTCTGGGTGGACCTACTAAATAATAAAGCTTTAAAAGTTACCTGTTCAAATACTTTTGTGGCATTAGCAAAGTTTATGTGTGTAAGAAATTATTCATAACTATTGCATACATATTTCGATTCATTTAAAACTTGACACCTGTATAATCTAGAATCTAGAATCTAGAATCTAGAGAGTCATACCTCTGGACCAGATTTGAAATCAGCGTGAAAAAATCTACGAGAAATGATATATAGAATGTTAAAAAAAAATTTTCCGCGCGTGGTACTGGAGAAACAACATTTTCTTCAAATTCTACATGTTTAACGAATTTTCTCAACGTTAGCAAACGTTCGTACCATAATCTCCCTATTTTTTCCATATTCTGCAAAGTTTTAGCTTTAATTTTAAAAACATTTCATCGCTCTACCTCATTTCTATCGAAAGTTCTTTGATTTTGAATCGAGTTTGGTCCAAATTTTCCACTGTGGTAGCGTATTCACAGATGTCAGGCAGCCTCTGTACGTGGCGCGCTAATTTCTGCGAAGCACTAACTTCAAACACAGCTGCCATAGGTAAAAAAAAATCGTCGCAGCGAGTTCATGGGGTACTCAATCGAATCGGCAGAATCTCTGCTTCAATCTGACGTTCGGATCATGGTATTACGATCATTTCTCGCCGGGATATAGCGAGTTAAAGGAAACATGAAAATTGTGTATTTTTTAAGCATATTTTCAGAAATACCTGGTATATCGAAATGTTAATGAAATTGAAAAAACAGAAGGAGTGCCTTGAAGAGAAAGAAACGCTCTTTCTATTGCTTTTTTGCACAAGATTCTACGATAATTTTTTCGCTTTCTGGAGCCAGTTAAAGTTAAAAAGTTCATATTTACTTCAATGTTGAATAACTCGAATAAAAAAAATCGCACAATATTCAACAACCACACAATTTACACAGGAGAGATGGTCCTTCCAAATGACATTAACGCGATTTATCAAAAAAATTTGTTGCTCCCCGTGTAATGTTACAAAGTTGTACCAAATTTTTGTTAACCGTCAATGTTGTCTTCGTCTCGCTATAACTTTGTAAAAAACCAACATAGCAACAATTTGAAACAGAGCATCCGAAACTAGAGGTTTCAGGCTTTCAAACCATTGTTTGACGATATCGATACGGCAATTTTTGACGGAGTTATGATCACGTCAAGTGGGATCAATTTTTCGGGTTCGCACAAGTGATCCCTTAATTCTTTTGAGGAGTGTATAATAAAAATATACATATATCCAATTAACGCACTTGCCCAATAGAAGTACTTACCCCACTCCACCATAATCTGTTATGGAAGATAGTCCAGTAAAGTGGTTTTCTAGAAGCAGTAATTTCTGAATGAACAGTGTTGATTACTTTGAAATTTATAGTGCATAAATAGAATTATGAGTGAAAAAACGTACATAAACTTCAGAAGACATGAGGAAACTTATTGTTCAATTAAGAAACGAAGGAAAATCATTTCAAGAAATAGGGAAAATTCTAAATCTTTGTCATGGAACTGTAAAAAAAAGACAATAGACAAGTATAAAGATACAAAAAGTGTAAAAAACTTACCTCGTTTCGGTCGTCCGAGAAAGTTAAATCAAATAGAAAATCGATTAATTACACGAATAGTGAAAGAAAATCCCACTACGAGTGCAGTTTCGTTAGCTCAAGAAATATCTGAAATACAACAAACATCTAAAGGGTGCGAGTACAATTTATAAACCATTAAATTCTCAAGGTATGCATGGCCGTGTATCACGCAAGAAACCAGCGATAAGTGCAAAGAATCGCTTTTTGCGATTGCAATTCGCAGAAAAATTCATAAACAAACCACTCGAATTTTGGAACACCGTATTATTCACTGATGAAAGGAAATTCGATATTTTTGGATGAAAAAGGCAATCAAAAATTTTGAGGAAAAATATACGGAATTAGAATTAGAACCGAAAAATCTTGTTAGTGCCGTCAAGCACGGCGGTGGAAATATTATGGTTTGGGGTAGCATGGCAGCCTCTGGAGTCGGGGAATTGGCTTTTATTAACAATACGATGGGTAGATTTCAGTATCTAAATATTTTAAGAACAGATTTAGCTGCAAGTGTTAGAAGAGTTGCCAGATTCGTGGATCATTCAGCAAGATCATCGAGATCCTAAACATACAGCAAAGATTGTTAAGGATTGGTTGCAATAGAATGCCCCAAATCAACTGAATTCTCCACCGCAATCCCCAGATCTTAATGTAATAGATAATTTGTGCGAAATGTTATAATTGAACTTACGCCAAATAAAAGTTAGGAACAAGGAAAATCTTAAAATCGAACTATTAAAACTATGGAATGATATTCCTGTTTCAACAACACGTAAGTTGGTTGCATCCATGCCAAGACGATTAGCTGCCATGATTAAAGCTAAAGGTAGACCAAAAAACTATTAAATGTACGTAAATTTATTAATAAATGAAGATAATTGTCAATTAGTTGTGTATACTCACCTCAAGATTCATATTTTTACAGATCCTCAACTATTTTATGTTGTATCTGAAATATTATTTATTAGATTGAATTTAATTACCATCAATCTACACTTTATGTTTTCCAAATAACTGTACCATTAATGTAACACATACCTAATAATTGTTAAATAAATGCCGTGTTCTGGAGGTGTATACTCATTTTCGAATCTCACTGTATATGTAGATGATAACTATACTGCGGATTTTGATGCATTTATGAAGAAATTAGCTGAGTGAAATACATAATTATAGATTATAGTAAATATAGACAAATCTAAGAATATTATTATGATGTTGTCAACGTAAACGATCTATTAAGGGATGAAGTGAATTTTTATTTAACTCCTGCCGCCCACAATCGTTTCAAAACATTTTTATTCTACGTAAAGATCAGCAGTCTAATAATAACTCAGGAATTATTATATTATATTATTTTTAAATTAGCTGCTTAAAAATAGCAATTATCTGCCTCTTCATTAATCCCTTGCCGAAATTTGATTCATTTGTAATGAATATTTAAGCGTTAAAATAAATGTAGCCATACAAAAGAAATCAATTTTCTTTTGCCTTCTACGACATTTTTGGAGATAAAGACTACAGGATAATCACTGTAACTGTAAAGAAAATAGTATGGCAACATTTACATTTACATTACATACAACATTTAAAAATAAACTGACTCGTACATACTTATATGTTAAACAATTCGTGAAAAAGAAATATTATTTTCGTCGTGACGTTTTTTAAATCTGCCAGTCAGAGCAGATATTTTTATAACCATAGACATATATGTGTACGTGGTACATATATGTGTATTTGTGTACTTGTTACACGAACGAGCGAGTGACGCACGGAAAACTTGCAGCCACGTCAGCCGGCACACGAGAACAGCCAATATATTGATTGGACGTTTATGAGAGACGACAACCACCTGAGAAGTTTACATGGACACCGCAAAATCTGATGATCTAAATCTTATTTTCACCGTAAAGTACCGATGTCGTTCGCTCGTAATTACTTTATCATCGATAACCGACGAAACGAGCTCTCGCGGTAGCTCGAACCATATTCTGATCAAATATTCGCTAATTCATTAAAATAATAAAAATAGAACTTCCTCCGCGGCTATTTTAACTATTCTTAGCGTTGCAGACTGATAAATTGTCGCCGGCGAAATAAAAAGATCTTTCCAAACTTAATTCCAGAATTTTAACCAAACGAGATTGACAGTACGTCCACATAAAAATATAATACAAAGCTCAACGTCCTCTTTTCTGAGGGCGACTTCAGGACGGAACAAAAATTTTTAGATTTAATTTCATAATTCTGGTAATCATAGAAATAATGATTATCATGAAATCAACAACAAAAAGTGTACTTTCATTAACTTTTACTAACTTTATTAGTACAGTTTTATTCAGATATGAGACGATGGTTTGAGACCAGTGATGGCGTGCGAAATTACTAACCGTGATTTACCACAGTGATCGCAAAATCACGATCACATCAAATCTAAAGTGAATTTGCTCACTGTCATCCTAATTCTTCATCTCGATTGGATTAGTTCTTTTTTTAAATATTAGGTTGGGGAAAAAGTTTCTTCGTATTCTCCCGATAGATGGAGTTACCATGTAACATAACTCTGTTAATATTAACGATGTTCTGGAGGTATATAAAAACGCAACAAAATTTTTTAAAATTTGACAAGATCTAATTATTACTAAATTAATGCACACAATTACCAAAGTTTGGGTTCGAATCACTGCACCGTTTAAGAATTAAAGCAACTTAAAGTTTGCACATTTTGACACGTCTTCATATGGAGAATTCATAAAATTCCACTTGAAACCCTATCTAAACCTTGAAAAAACGCAACTAGAAACTCCAGTTTCCAGTAATTAATTATGTTTAAAATTTATTAGGATTCACTAAACAGTTACAGAGCAAAAAATTATAAACTGTTACAAAACGTCAAATCTATCGTGTTGTCCTTCTCACTAGCATGGAAACGCGACAACTGTGTAGACTGTAGATAGCTACAACTATCTGAATACAATAGCTACAATCAGAGGGTACAATTATTCGCAAAAGTCACTTACAATTTTTTATAATATGAAGACAATTTGATTAAAAAATAAATATAACATGAAATTCACCAATTAAACGAAAGCTTTTTAAATTAATCTATTTTCTCAATGCAAAATATACACATGAGTGGCTTTCATTGCCAATATATTGATGGATTTCGAATTTCTTGTACTTCTGTCTCCCATTGTACCTCCAGAACATCCTTAATCGGATCTGGCATTACTTGAGTACGTCTGAAAGGTTACATATTAGAGAGTAATTACAAACAAGAAATTGTGATATTCGTTTATTTAGTCGAAAGTTATTACGTTTTGAAAATGAATGAAAACATAGAAGAAATTCGATATATTTCGAAATTTTATTACAAAAAAGGAAAGAATGCGACCCTTGCTGCTAAAAAAATTTGTGATGTTTATGGACGTATTTAGGTCGTATTTCAACTGTATTTAGTGGTTTAATTGACGGTATGGAGCAACTTTAGGACATAGCAGAGGATAACGAGTGAAAAAGAAAGAGAAACAGCGACCGCGACGGTCGGCAAAAATTCAAAACTTATTGTATTGTTTAAAATATCAATGTGATGCTAACTTTTTCATTTTCAATTTTCTTTTTATACAACCTTTCTCAAGATATTTTCCATATTTTTAATTCGTAAAATTCTAATCTAATTCTTTACGAACATAATTTTAGAGATGTTAAGTTATTTATTTAATATGTTAAATATTACATATATATATATATATAATACATTATGCTTTTACATGTACAGTAAATATGGGCAAAATCGTATCTTGTTTGGCGTCATTTTAATCAGAAAAAAGGCGCGATTTATTGGTAAAATTTCATTAAAAATAAGTAAAAAATAAATAAGTTTCAGTATTGCACTAGTATTATCTCACCGATACGCTATTTTTTGTTGCCCCTTAGGTCGCGAAGTCCGTGTTTACATGCTGTCCTTTTCTACGTTCGGCGCGGTCGACGAAGCCACAAAAAATAGTGTCCTCTTCCTATCTATTATGTCACAACACAGAACCGAGAATTGACTTAGAATGGAACATTATTGTACATTTGATCACGAGTGTAGGTAATTAATAATAAGATTTTATGAAACCTGATTGAATCGTCTTCTCTTCGTGGATTCAAAGCGTTTGAATATGTCTAATAAATAAAGAAGAAGTTACTTCAGCAGTCTGTATAATTGGCCTAAGCGTTGCTCTAATAACTTCTAAGATCTTTTATGAATCGGTAACTGGTGGTACCACCAAGCGTTCATTCCCGCTGTCGATGTAACGCTGTGTCGTGCTCTTATTTATTTTACGATAAATGTGGTGGTAATGTGGGAATTGGAAGGTTTTGGTGGAAATCAAGTTCGCGTGTAAGGTAACGTAAAAGGAAATATACTTTATTTAAGAACAAACGATACTAAAAAAAAGAAGAAGTCCACTCGGTACTACGCTGTTCTACGCTGTGCTATTCGATCTACTCGCTCTGACTTCCAGAACCACTCTGCCTATTTTCCCTTCGTCAAGGGCTCTCGTCGCCAGTCGTTCTTTTACTTCTCCCCCGCGATCTATACCTGAGTAATAAACGTAACGGTTTTTCCGCGAAGGTTTGGAACTGTTTGGGACACGGTTCTGCAGGCCATCGCCGCTCGCCTGCAAACCATCTGTGTCCCAAATGGTCAGGATACAGAATACTTAAAGCTAGACGCTCTTAGACCTAATGTTAATTTATTCGAACCCCACAGTAATTTGAACGTCAATTGTTCATGTTTTCGCGATGCTGGTGGCGCAACTTGGTGGCTTTGTCTAATAGGCTACATTCAAATCAATGCCCCGGCTGGTGGCGGCGCCACCAAATGTTGCCCGGCCGGTTGCCAATGCCGTCCACCAGATCGGCAACAATTTTTGGTGGCTCCACCAGTTACCGTAGTCTAATAGGTTACATTTGTTTCAATGCCCCACGACGTACTGAGCCACAGTGGCCTAGTCTAATAGCGGCCTAAGGATACGGGCAGTGGCGCACTCGGGGGGGGGGGGGGCTAGGGGGCCAAGCCCCCCCCCAAAGAAAAAATGTTTAGCTTCCAAAATTAAAATCGCGGAATAGCCCTTGACAGATATGTTGGCTAAAAAAAAGATCATCACGCAAAACCTAGGGCTGGGTTCAACTCGGCTCCCCCCATCCTGGGTGCGCCACTGGATACGGGAATCTCAGTAGCAGTGTTCAACAAAGTTTACGTTAAGTATTGACAGCAGTTACCGCGGCACTTGAAATAGAAACCAGAAAATAACAAGGTGAACCAACACAGCGGTATGCGGTATCCTGCAGCTACGAGTTATCTCTTTTGAACATTTTTCGTACTATTGACCTGAATATTTTCTGAAATGTCGCAACGAGTCTATAGAACTATTGATTCATTACTGATAACAGATAATCAACTGTAGTGTTCGAGTATGCGAAACATGCGGACAGTTGTTGCAGTGTAAAACTGTTTATATGTATAGTGACTCCCACTAATATTCGGACACTCTTACAAAGACGACAACTTTTTCTAACACTTTACCTACCGGAAGCCTATTAATAGGATTTTCGACAATTGTGTTCTGCCAAAAGGAAGCATAGAAATTTTCTTTTACATTGCAATCTTAAATGAAACTATTAGATGACGTTATTGAGGGTGACCTGTTAGTTCACAATGAAAATTGCTGTTGCTATTGAAGGTGCCATTAAAAAGTGTTTCGCCATGTACCATAGATTTTTCAAAAGTATGCAATAATCACCGGTCGGTAATGTGTTAGTATTGCACCATACGATTTAAACTTTTTTGAGAAGTTAGAACAATTGGTTTGCTACACGACGTGAAAAAAAAATTTTTGGAAAAATTTCAAGTCGTCGGAATGCAGAGAAAATACTAAAAGTTGTATCTTGCAACTTTTTTATGTGGGCCTATATGGAAAATTTAGAAAAAACGTTTCGCAGATCTGTATGAATTAAACATATTCTGAAAATTTCATCAAAATCGGTCGACGTTGCAACGAGCTACAAACGTTTAAAGTTGGAAAAAATTTGCAGTTTTCCACGATTTTCGGTCTCTAACTGCAATAAATCTAAGGATTTTCACATCTTTCAACGATTGTCGTTTTTTTCTGCATCAAGCGATTTCGATGAAACTTTTACAATGCATATAATGGACACAGATCTACAAAATGTATTATTTAAATTTTCAATATAGGCCCACATAGAAAAGTTGTGAAATGCAACTTTTAGTATTTTCTCTTACAATTAGTCCAGTCAACGAAATGTTGTAGAGGGAAATGGAAGGAACACAATTTTTAACTTTGAATCTTTGTTTGGACTAATGAGGAGGTAAACATACCAAATGTCCCCACTCCTAGAAGGTGAGCGGGGTGCAGGGGGGCACGTAGAAAGTCCCCTTTTTCGGTTTTCCGCGTATATCTCTGAAACTATGCGTCCTAGCGATAAGACCATTCCATATAAAATTGAAGCTGACAAAATGTGCCACAGGATTGATTGGATTCAGTTTTTCGCTATCTCGCATAGTTTCCGAGATATCCGCGCTCAAAGTTCACTAATTGTGCTGAAGAGTTAGCTAGGCAAATAAGGCAAAAATTTCTTTTTCACAATTAGTGAACTTTGAGCGCGGATATCTCGGAAACTATGCGAGATAGCGAAAAACTGAATTCAATCAATTTTGTGGCACATGTTGTCAGCTTTAATTTTGTATGGAATAGTCTTATCGCTAGGACGCATAGTTTCCGAGATATCTGCGCTCAAAGTTCATGAATTGTGAAAAAGAAATATTTGCACTTATTTGACTAGCTAACTCTTCAGGACAATTAGTGAACTTTGAGCGCGGATATCTCGGACATTATTCGAGGTAGCGAAAAACTGAATCGAATCAATCTTGTGGCACATTTTGTTAGCTTTAATTTTGTATAGAATGGTCTTATCGGTAGGACGCATAGTTTCCGAGATATCAGCGCTCTAAGTTCACGAATTGTGCTGAAGAGTTAGCTAGTCAAATAAGGACAAAAATTTCTTTTTCACAATTCGTGAACTTTGAGCTCGGATATCTCGGAAACTATGCGAGATAGCGAAAAACTGAATCCAATCAATCCTGTGGCACATTTTGTCAGCTTTAATTTTGTATGGAATGGTCTTATCTCTAGGACTCATAGTTTCCGAGATATACGCGGAAAACCGAAAAAGGGGTCCTTCTACGTGCCCCCTTGCACCCCGCTCACCTCCTAGGAGTAGGGACTTTTAGTATGTTTAACTCCTAGCTAGTCCAAACAAAGTCCCAAAGTTAAAAGTTGTGTTCCTTCCATTTCCCTCTACGCACCCCTTATGAGCATTTATTGACTGGACTATCAACAATTCCGACCAATTGCAATTTTCGGAAAAAATTCTTTTCACATCCTGTAGTAAACTAATTGCTCTATCTTCTCAAAAAAGTTCAAACCGCATAGTCCAATATTAAATAAGTTATCGTTTTTTCTAGAGCGTCCTAATATTAATAAGTAGACAGCGGATCTTTATGCAAAATAAAAACTTTCTACTTGAATTGCAACAAGCTGGAGTGAAATAAATATTTAATTTCTTGTGGAATATGTTTAATAGAGGTTAAAACTAATATAGTAGTATATTTAAATTCTTCAAACTTTTTTTATTGTCAGAAATTAGACCTGCCGATTTTTATCATGAATGCATCAAATCCGCAGTCTATTAATAAGAGTCACTGTATGTTCAATGATGCTTTACGTTATACCAGTTTCTGGTGACCTCAATTCGCGGTGTCAAACAAATTTTTCTTTCCATTATCTGAAAATAGTTTATTGCACGTCGATGACCAAACACGTTTTATGTTACGCGTTCACTAACATCGTTTGTTTCATTTATGCTTTTCGTAATTAGAATACTTTATTGAAGACAGTATATCGTTGTTAACCCTCCGTATGCTACGCCGCACAGTGGTGCGAGCAGGGAAAAAAATCAATTTTTCGAATGTTGGGTACATAGATTTTTCATTGCAATTTCGTTTACTATATAGTTGGAGTATTTAAACCAATAAAAATTTTTTATAAGTATCACTTATTTCTAGGAATAATATGACATGAAAGTTTGGAAAAAGGAAACCTGCGATTTTGGCTTATAAATGCGTCTACGTATAAACGCAGCCACAAGAATCTAAAACATTATAACACTTGAACAATATTATAATTTGATTGTGTTTATAATAGATGATTTATTTAACGTAGCTTTAATTAATGTAAGTGTCATTTATTTATCTAAAACACAAATTGAAAAAGAGCTATTTTGAATAGTAGAATTAAAGTTCAATTTGACATAACTTGTTTGCGCCAAAAAGCGCCAAGATAAAACTTGTTGCAAATAATGCAACACACTTTCAAGTACATATCCAACCAGGTTTTGGCTGCGAACTCCTGCAAACCTGGCTCTGCGACCAATTTTTTCTAACTATAGTCAGACGCATGTATCCGTGTACGCTCTTTAAAACGGAATAACTTTTCTAAACTTTTACCAAACGATCTGATTTTTTGTGATCAATTAAATGCAGTTGTTTACTAAATAACGTGCAAAAATTTTTTTGAAAGAATAGCAATTACGTAAAAAAGGCAGTTTAAAAATTTTTTTTATTTGTCCCCGTATAGAAAATTTAAAATATACGTTTAGTAGATCTATCTTAGTTATATATATATATACTGAAAATTTCATCGAAATTGATTAACATACACACGAGGTATAAGTGGTTAAAAGTGGTGAAAATCTTGGTATGTACACATATGTATGTACACAGCTCTTACGGCTCCTGGTCAGTTCCTGCATACGAAAATGCGAGTATCTCGAAAACTAAAAGCGACCCCCCTATATTGGAAAAGGAAAAAGTTGTTCAAAATGTTGAAATCTATAACATATTTAAATTTCATCAAAATCGGAGAACAGTAAAACAAGTAAAAAAAAATTTAATGAAAAAATAAATTAATTAATAAATAAATAAATATTTATTTTCTTGCCACATAACCGTTGTACCTGTGGCATGCTTTCCACAAATTTTCAAGCAAATGTGTTGGATGGTTTGGTTTTTATAGATTTTTTTCCGCTTTTTGGCCATTTGGCACCACTGTGCGCCGCGCCGCGCCGCACAGTGGTGCCAAATGGTAAAAAGTTCGTGAAAACGAAACTATCCAACGAATTTGTTTGAAAATTTGAGGATAGATTGCCACAGGTACAGCGCTTATTTGGCAAAAAAGAATTTTTTTTTAAAGTTGTTAAACATTAAGCAGGCTAATCGGAAATCTCTGTTTTCTGCTCATTTTTTATTTATGAATGCAAACCTTAAATGTATTAAGAAGCTTCGGTCTGGCACTGCTCGTTTTGGCATGGTGCAATATTTATCTAACTTTCTGTGACAAATCTCGGCCATCTTCGGATCACTTTGGCCGCAATTTAAGTTTAAATATCAACCTTAAGAGTTTCCAGAATTGAATCGTGCAAAGGTTACGATGTCTTTGATGTTTTAGGTAAATTTGTTATAAAAAATATATGGGTGAACTTTACTTTACCGGACTCAAAAGTTGTGCCTTTTTCCTATAAATGATTATGTATTTGGCATGTAATCCAGTAGATTAGTACCCGGAGCGGCTGCAGATCGAAGTTTCGATCCTGTAGGATCAATGGTTCAGGAGTTATGCTTGCTTAAAGTTGAGCAATCTGCAGTGTTTTTGACAGGTAAGGGCGCTGCCATATTGGTTTGTAGTGACAACCGCGAGCAGAACCGCCGGTCCTTGCCCCCATACCCCTGACCTAATGACCAACCAACTCGGTAAGCGGCGCGCGACCGTCACTACAAACCAATATAGCGGCGCCCTCACCTGTCAATAACACTGTAGATTGTTCAACTTTAAGCAAGTATAACTTCTGAACCATTGATCCTACAGGATCGAAATTTTGATCTATAGCTGCCCCGGGTACAAATCTATTGGGTTACATACCAAATACATCATAATTTATAGGAGAATGACACAAATTTTAAGTCAGAGTAAAGTAAAGTAAAGAGCAACCAAATATACAGGGAGTTCCGTTCAAATAAGGACACCTAAATATCTCTTCAGGTTATTGTGATGCAAAAAATATTTATCGCGTAATGTGCATGGTGTCAATGGACCAAATATCTGGCACGAATATTTTTTTCCGAAGGTCATTTTTTCGGAGTTATCAAGGTCATCGATTTTTTTGATACATAACTACATTTTTTTTATTGCATCGTGTAACTGATCGAAAAATACATTCAGATATTAATAAAAACATGACCTTCAAATGACCTTGATTTTCAAAAATTAAAGTTTTACCTTCAGATTACTTCACGAAGTAATTCGAAATTAGAAAATATTTTACTAGCTCCCGAAAATGTTTATATTTAGCCCTCAAAATATTTTCTACAAGGACTCTACTTTAAATTTCGTTTATTTATCAGTCGTCCGACCGAAAAAAATAACGAACAAATTAGAAAACTCAATATTTTAGTAGCTCCTGGAAATGTTTACATTTAGCTCACGCAGTGTTTTGCGCAAGGACTTTTCTCGAAATTCGTTTATTTATAAGTCGTTCGGCTGGAAAAGAAACCAACGAACAAAAAGAATACATTTTGTAAATAATTCGAAATTAGAAAATATTTTACTAGCTCCTGAAAATGTTTATATTTAGGTCTCACAATGTTTTCCGCCGGGACTCTTCTCTGAACTTGTTTATTCATAAGTCGTTCGGCTGAAAAAGAAAACAACGAACAAAAAGGAATGTATTTTGTAAATAATTCGAAATTAGAAAACACAATATTTTAGTAGCTTCTGAAAATGTTTATATTTAGGTCTCACAATGTTTTCTCTCTCTCTCTCTCTCTCTCTCTCTCTCCGCAAGGACTCTTTTCTCTGAACTCTTTTATTCATAAGTCATTCGGCCGAAAGAAACATCTGCATAAACACCGACAGTTCGACTTGATAGAGAATACATCATAAATATTCTTATCGCATAATCGGCTTCTTCTCTTCGTTCCGCTTACGTTTTTGTTCGTCTGCGTTTCAGGAGCACAAGGTAATTCGATTCCGGAAGTCGTTGCCGGACGATGTTCCACCGGATGGCGGCAAACAACGGGCTGAGCGAGAAGTGGGATTCGTGAGGAGCGTTGCTTCCTGTTTTTTGGGCCGGTACACGCAGATCCCTGAGATTCTCCGGTGCGACGTGAAAGACATTGCCAGACTTTCGGAAGCCATTCAAACGCACCGCCCAGGTAAAGCCTTCACCCACCAAATTTTTCACACGGAGCCACATAAAAACCGAACCCTCCCTTTCTCAAGGTTTTTTCTTCTCGCTGCTATCCATAATTTCTAATGTATACTTTGCGATTACAATGCGTAACTGTAACATCCGATTCCACCAAATTTTTATTTTGCCGCATTAGAATTTTGTTTATAACGAAATAACAACATATATGACTAGTGTAAGCGAAAATATACGGAAATCAAATGATGTTTATTTTATCGTCATCGATTGACAACTGAAATTCAAGACCCGCTTTTATTTCTCAAACATCGAAACGGCTCGAGCAGTCGTCGCGGTAACGTGCACCGATCAACAACCACTCACACACACCTCACACATACCACCAGCGGCAACCTCTTACAACTCGGCCGTCCTGACAATAGACCGTCCTCGGTCTATGCGCATAACATTGTACATACATATTATCAATTCTAATATAACTTGAACATAACTTAACACGCAATATATAACCCAAACAAGTATAGCTAAAATTATATGTATACGTCAAATAGGATATAACTAAAACAAGGATGGCTAAAATACATGCATCAAACAGAATAATTACTTACACATCTAATAATCTTACATACTACCGACGCTGGGTATGTTTGCTTCCACCCAGGATCGCATGTTCTTTGGTTCCCATACGCCCTGATACCGTTTTTGTGTATTTTGAAACCCGTCTATATCCGCTACAACGTATCGATCATTTCTTAACTCTTTCTTGATTACATACGGTCCTTTAAATTGTGGAATTAATTTTTTCGAACTTCCCGCCGTAGAATCAAAATTTCGTATCATAACATAGTCTCCTTCTCGATACTTGCGAGGTTCCTTATGTATTTTGTTAAAGTACTTGGTATTATAATTTTGAGCTTTAACAATTTTATCAGCAGCTTTAGTTCGCATGGCATCTAAATCTCGACCTGTTTCATTGCTTATACTATTTAGATATTCTTTGATCTCATCATTAATTTGACCTCGCTGGTCCACACCGAACATTAATCTACTGGGAGTTTCACCAGTACTTTTGCTTACAGTATTATTGATACAATATTCTACATCTGATAATATTTATACCAATACTGTCCAGTATCATTGTCGGCTAATTTGCTTAACATAGGGGCTAATACACGATTCACTCTTTCCACTTGTCCATTAGCTTGTGGAGAACCAGTAGCTATCAACACGTGTTTCACATTATTATTGCTTAGGAATTCACTAAACTCCTGTGAGGTGAAACACGTTCCACGATCGGATACAACGCACTGCGGTTTGCTATAATTTTTAAAATATTCGGTTAAACATGCTACAACCTCGCGACTAGCAGTCGTTTTAGTCGCATACAATTTGACAAATTTAGTAAACGCATCTATTACTATGAATACATGCCGCTTTATCAAACGCTGCTCATCGACCGGACCAAAATGATCAATATGCAGAGTCGTAAACGGAACATTTCCCTTTGAAATCGCGTGTAACACACCTTCCTTTTTCCCAACTGGCGGAGAATAAACTATACACTTCATGCAATTTTTTATATGATTTTGTACCTTTAATTTTATATTCGGAAACCAATAGCTTTTCAATATCGTATCGACTGTTTTTTCCACGCCTAAATGACCCATTTGGTCATGATATTTAAAAATAATGTTCCGTTCCATATTTTCTGGTACATAAAATAGCAACTCTGACTTTCTTTTTCTATATATAATACCGTTCCGCATTTCAAACAATGAATCCTCTTGTTTACTCAATTTATCAACTAATTCTTTTATCTTTTTGTCCTGTAACTGAGAAACAGACAATTTGTATTCAAACGGACTATCTTCTACTATTAAAATACCTATTGTTCTGCTAAGAGCATCTACATGTCTCATCCGATCAGCAGGCCTATGCTCTACGGTATAGTCGTACGTTGCTAGTTCTAATGCCCATCTTGCAATTCGGGGGTTCATATCTTTTTTCTGCAGTGTTAACTTGAGAGAGTTACAATCTGTAATTATCTTGAACGGAATTTCTTGCAAATAGATCCGAAATCGTTTAAGCGCATAAATAATTGCCAATGTCTCAAGTTCAAAACTATGATACCTACTCTCAACATCTGTCGTACGCTTCGAGAAATAAAATACTGGGTGTAATTTTAAATCCTTCTTCTTGTGCATGAGCACAGCACCAAAACCCAATGAGCTAGCATCACAATGCAGCTCGGTTAGATCACGAGGATCGTAATTGCCAATATAGGTGCAGTAACTAATTTTGATTTTAATATTTCAAATGCATTCAACTCGACTTCCGTGAATTTAAAATCAGTATTCTTTTTCATCAAATCGTAAAGTGGTTTAGCTATTATCGAAAAACCTTCTATAAACTTTCGAAAATACGCACAAAGACCTATAAAACTTTGTACATTACGCATGGTTTTAGGCACCGGAAATCTTAATACCGCCTCAATACCGCTATCCGTCGGACTAATTCCTTCGGCTGTAACCATATAACCGAGATACTGAATCTTCGTATATAAAAATTTGCATTTATCAATTCTCAAATTAAGTCTATTCTCCACCATTAGTTTGAATACACGTTTCAAAATGCTTAAATGATATTGTAACGTCTCTGAAGCGATAAGTATATCATCGATGTATACAACTATATCACCGGACCTAATCAATTCGTCAAATATCTGATTAATATAACGCTGAAATTTTGTTGGCGCCGGTTTTAGGCCAAAAGGCATTTTTATAAACTCGAACTGACCGAAATGCGTAATAAACGAGGTATACTTAATTGATTCTTCTGCAACTGGTATATGATAAAAACCGTCTTTCAAATCAAGTAAACTGAAATAAACGTTTCCCTTCAATACATTCAACTGGTCCTCAATTAATGGAATTGGATAATTATCCCTCGCAATTTGTTTATTCAGCACTCTATAATCCACACACATCCTATATTCACCGGTTTTTTTCTTAACTAATACAATAGGTGATGTGTATTCTGATTCACTTGCACGAATTACTTCTTTTGCTAGTAGGTTATCTAATATTTCTCGTAAACTGGTTCGTTCCGCATGTGAAAGTTTGCGCGGAGAAAAACTAAAGGGTTTCAATTCTGTCACATTTATTTTTAATTCAGTTTTAATTTTTGGCAATTCTGGACGCTCAGGCTGCAAATATTCTGCTGCAAAAATATTTTTAACGCATAATTGATCCGACTCAGGTATTTCTCCATTAATTAATAAATTATCACTACTGCTAACACGCGTCTCTTGAGTGTCTATATTTAAAATTTCTGAAATGGCTTCATCTACAGTAACTGCCGATGGTACTATTAATTTCATGTTGAATTTTCTCATCACGTCTCTACCTAATACTACCGAAACAGTCATAGTATCATCTGGTACTACATACAAAAATATTTCATTTTCTACCTTTTTGTCTAACTCAATATTTACTACTACAGATCCCAAAATAATCAATCTACTACCATTAAGGCCACAGAACGCCTTGTCAGAAACACTCGTGCAATTGATCAGATGTCGCGGTGCAAAAGTTTCTTTCACAAAACTAATCGGGCTACCCGTATCAATTCACGCATCTAATAGTAATTTTGACTGTACATCAGTGTCACATATTTCTAACCCGATAGATTTAACAAATTCATCCCGCTGTTCGGATACATGATCTACACACGCTACTTGTTGTTTGTCTGACTTACTTTTACAGTCCGTATACCTATGACCCATTTCGCCGCATCGGAAGCAGGAACCCTTCTCTCGCCGCGGCTCCTTGCAGTCTTTAGCCATGTGCCCGTATCCGCTGCAGTTGTAACACCTTAACTTATCTTGATTCACCTCCTTCAGTGAGCCATCTAATTTGATGCTGTCGTTGGTTTTCTTGCACTTCTGTCTTGCTTCCGCCCACCAATTCTCGATGCATCCGCTGCTTTCCGTCGGTCAATGCAATGCTCTCGAATGCCGCCCATAAATCCTTAGTCGACTGGAAATTCTGAATCCGCGCCTGGTTCCGCATCTGCCGATCCGGTATTCCATCAACCAGATATTCGATCATCTCCTCTTCGCCCACAGGTATGTAATTACCCAAAACAATTTTGTCATGGTAATATACCGCAAAGGGTTCGTTCGGTTTCCAAACACGCTCTTCAAATTTTCTTCTTAATTCTAGTTTGGTTTCTTTCTTCTCGAACATCTTCTTCATTTCCTGCAGTAATAGGGTTGCATCCATTTCGATGTGCTCTGGACGGGATTGAAACCACCGAAGAGCTCGTCCCCTCAGTCGCGTGCCAATTAAAATTTTGGTAGCATTGTCGTCCAAGTGGTATGATGTACGCAGCAGCGTAACTTGCTTTTCCCAATTTTTGAACACAACGTTCACACCATCGAAATCACCAAGCAAGTCGCTTATCGCTTTGATGCCAATTTTTGTGTCAATTGTAGTACTTCTGGATCGAGATGAACCGCTACCGCGTAACAGTTCATTCTCCCTCTGAATTAATCTCAATTCTCTTTCCATAAGTTGTTTTTCTCTCAATAGAAACTCATAATCGTTAGCCGTCACGTTGGTCCGAGATGTACTTGGTTGTACCTGAGATGTACTTGGTTGTTGCACATCCTCCAGAGACGGCATGCTGATATTGTTTACACATTCACCAGTGGGGTCTGCTTCCTGAATTCTACTGATCAATTCAACCTTTGTTCCCGTAGTGGGCAGTCCCATTTCCTGCAGTATTTCCTTTAACTGCACAACTTTCAATTCAGCTAGATTCACCATTTCGTCACTGAATTATGTCACACACGCACAGATGTACACGGAAAAAAAAAATTGTATTATCTATAGTTACTTTCAAGGCGAGTGTCGCACGTCAATATTACGTAAAATCACTTAATTTTGGTTCAATCAATCCCACTTCTGAAGTTTGTAAGCGAAAATATACGGAAATCAAATGATGTTTATTTTATCGTCGTCGATTGACAACTGAAATTCAAGACCCGCTTTTATTTCTCAAACATCGAAACGGCTCGAGCAGTCGTCGCGGTAACGTGCACCGATCAACAACCACTCACACACACCTCACACATACCACCAGCGGCAACCTCTTACACTAGGTACAATGTTGTCGTATTGTCACTAGTTAACGAGAGCATCAACTTTATTTAAATAATTTATCGGATTTGTTAAACGATACAGTTTTAAGTTGATTTTAACGTTATGTACTGATATTAATATTCGGACACTTTTGAAACTTCATAATCTTTTTATTCGTTTTTATACCTAACATGCAGGGCTAGAAATAACAACACATATGACTAGGCACAATGTTGTCGTATTGTCACTAGTTAAAAAGAGCATAAACTTTATTTACATAATTTATCTAATAATATTATAAGGTTAACGTTACTGCTATTATCAATATTCGGACACTTTTGAAACTTTATAATCTTTTTATTCTTTTTTATAGCTAAAATGCAGGGCTAGGGAATATTGGAAATAATTTGCTATCAACAGACTTTATGCAAAATGAGAAATATGTGCCTCAACTATAAAGTTATAAAATAGTAAGCATTGAAATACACTCCTCAAAAGAATTAAGGGATCACTTCTGCGAACTCGAAAAATTGAACCCACTTTACGTGTTCATAACTCCGTCAAAAATTGCTGTATCGATACCGTTAAACAATGGTTTGAAAGCCTGTTAACTTCTAGTTTCAGATGCTCTGTTTCAAATTGTTGCTATGTTGGTTTTTTACAAAGTTATAGCGAGACGAAGACAACATTGACGGTTAACAAAAATTTTGTGCAACTTTGGAACATCACACGGGCAGCAACAAATTTTTTTCATAAATCGCGTTAATATTATTTAGAAAGGCTATCCTTCCTGTGTAAATTGTGTGGTTGTTGAATATTGTGCGATTTTTTTATTCGAGTTATTCAACATTGAAGTAAATATGGGCTTTTTAACTTTAACTGGCTGCAGAAAGCGAAAAAATTATCGTAGAATCTTGTGCTAAAAAGCAATAGAAAAAGCGTTTCTTTCTCTTCAAGGCACTCCTTTTGTTTTTTCAATTTCATTAACATTTCGATATAAGTACATACCAGGTATTTCTGAAAATATGCTTAAAAAATGCACAATTTTCATTTTTCCTTTAAAGCAGAGATTCTGCACATATTACATGATATTTTTACGAACACATTAATCGATTTGCAGTAGTGAAAATGTGAAATATTTAACTCTTAGTCGTATTCGACTTTAAGATAGTGTAAACATTATCTGATATCGAAGAGGTTACTAAAGCTAAATATATTTCACATTTCCACTACTGTAAAGCGAGTAATATGTTAGTAAAAATATTTTAATTCGTCTGGATGTCCTCTAAATATCGTAAAAATTAAAAAAAACATGTGTTCCTATTCGTAAAACCCAAGGCAACCTCGATTTCGCCACGGAAGCATACTGTCTTCGAAATTTTTATTATTGATTGATCTAAAAATGCATTCCATACCCTGCAACTGTTATTCTAAACTTTTTCTGTCAGATGGCTACAAGTGGGTGAAAAATCGTGCATCGCGTTAGAGGGAACACTCTGTATACATATGTATGTACGTAGGAAGTAATAGGTTCGAAGCCATTCATAGCCAGTATACAGTCAGCCTCATAAGTATTCGTACGCCCTTTAAAACAGAATAACTTTTTTATAATTGTACCAAACGACCTCATATTTTGTAAGCAATTAAAAGCATTGCTTTACTAAATGATGTGCAAAAATGATCTTCGTTGCATGCGAAAATAAAAAATGCAATTTTTAAAACTGTTTTATTTGGGCCCTTAATGAAAATGTAAAATATATATTTCGTAGATCTAAAAATTTCATCGAAATCGATCGACAGACAGACAAACTACAAGCGGTTAAATTACTTTAAAGTCAATTGCAAAATTTGTACCGAACAAACAGACAAACAGACAGACAAGAAAGCGAGCTAATAAAAACATGGTACATAAAACGGTGAAAATCGTATAATAGTTTTTCACGACTTTCGATCAGTTTCTGCTTAAAATCCACACAATTCGATTTTGATGAAATTTCCGGAATGTGGATAACTAACATAGATCTACAAAACATATACAGTGGTACCTCTTATACCGATTTTATCTTATAATTATACCGAATAGGACGTATGCGTACCAAACCAACCTTTCCTATACGAAGTAATGTAAAAACGATTAATCTGTTCTCAGTTCTCATGTAAAAGATATTATACCTACATTAATGGGATTGTAAAATAATTTAAACACACAAATAAAAAAAATGGGATTTTATGATAGATTTGTAAATTTAAACTCTGCTTAATGCTAAAATACAAAAAGAAACAAACGATATTTTATTTTGTGGAAGAAGAGCCCCCTTGCAATAAAAACTGTCATTCTGGTGTTTTTTCTTTTTCCGTCTTTTGTCGCTTTCCACTAGGCTCAGCTGGTTTGACTGTCCTTACTCGTATGATCAGTCAGTTAATAATACATCAATGTCGAATATAATTGATTATTAATTTAATTTCTCCTCTGAGATAATTATTTTAAAATGACGCAAAATTTACACAAAAAGTTTATGTCGTATACCGAACAGAAGTCGTACTCTGAATTGGACGTACTCCAAAGCAGACGTATGACCGAGAGGTACCACTGTATTTTAAATTCTCATTAAGGGTCCAAATAAAAAGGTTTTAAAAATGCTTTTCTATGTTTGCGTGTAACCCGATCAATTGTAATTTTTGGAAAATCTTTTTTCCAGATCATGTAGTAAACGAATGCTTCGTTTGATAGAATCATAAAAAAGTTATTTTGTTTTAAAGGGCGTTCGAATACTTATGAGTAGACTGCGGATCTTTATGCAAAATAAAAAAATGTTTGCATTGATTGCAGGAGATAGGAGCCAAATAGAAATTGTATTCTTCCTTGAATGATCCTATTAAGCTGAAGCTAACACATTGATGTCCTTAAATATTTATGACATGTCCACTGTTTTAAATTGTACGTACCCTTTTTCGTCATACACGCATAAAATTCGCAGTTTACTTATGGGACTGTGTGTAGGAAGTGATAGCCATTCACACCCAGATATAGGTACGAGAGGATTGATCTTTTAGTAAAATGTCACTAAATTCTTGGATCTGCACTACCGTACCCACCACCGCACCGTGCGAGAGTTTATTCAAGCGCTATGCATAGGCGCAGATGTCCGCCGATGAACTTAATTGTTCGCGACAGGTGTTAGGCCAAGGTAACAAGTTTCGAGTCTTTACAGCCATCCAACTTTCGTTGACCGCTCAGGTAGCTCGACCTTTTTTCCTGCACGTCCACCTGCTGACTGCACCTTTTCTTCTGAAAGAAAAATGCAAGGTTTGCAGGCGCGGTGACTTTCCGTCAGCCCAGGGTTTCTCATGCACCGATGCCGATGAAATCTCATCCGGGCGATAGCCGTTCTACTTTAGTTCTGCTCGTAAAATTCGAATATTTCGTGGAACTCGATTACAGGGGGCATTATCCCGACAGGCGGCATCTGTCAGCCGAGGGGCGATACTCGGGAACCAGTGAGAATCCGCTTCCTCAGGGAATTTCTTAAAATCTCTTTGTTCTTTCGTCGATTCCTTTTCTCTGTCCGGCTCACAGTTTTGTGTCGAAATCAAAGAACTTTCGATAGAAATCAGGTAGAGCGATAATTTTCTTTTTAATTGAAGTTGAAATATTGCAGAATTTACTTTCTTGAAAAAGAATGCAACCTGCTTGTACAGGGTGGGGCTTTTATCTTGACCACCTGGAATACAGGGTGTCCCACGCAACTGGAACAGGCTGTACCTCCCAAACGGTCGGGAGTAGAGGAAAATGTTATAAGAAAAAGTTGAATGGCATCAGACGGTGCATACTACGCTACTAATTTTAGGCACTTTTGGACATAGGTGCATCAGAAAAATGCAACTGCACTTTTTCTTAAAATAGAAACCTACATTTTTGACTGCACCGATCGATGCAGTTTGTTGTGCTCTACATAAAAGTACTTATGCCCTAAACTTATTCGTTAGGAAGTTATCGAAGCTAAAAGTTCTCTGATTTATAATGGAACATAACGTAGGTACTCCGGAACACTTGTCGAGACCGAAATAATTCAGTCAAATTTTAGTTTCGATAACTTCTTAACGAATAAGTTTAGGGCATAAGTATGTTAGTACTTTTATGTAGAGCACAACAAACTGCATCGATTGGTGCAGTCAAAAATGTAGGTATCCATTTTTTAAAAAAGTGCAGTTGCATTTTTCTGATGCACTGATGCACAAAAGTGCATACAATTAGTTGCGTAGTATGCACCGTCTGATGCCGTTCAACTTTTTCTTATAACATTTTCCTCTATTCCCGACCGTTTAGGAGGTACAGCCTGTTCCAGTTGTGCGGGACACCCTGTACACTGTACACAGGGTGTTTCGTTTATCAGATAACGGAAATATCTTGTGACGCACTGAAGTTACGAAAAAAATCTGTATACAAAAATTGTTCGGTATGAAGGGTACAATCATACAGTCTAATTTTTTTAGGACTGAAATGGTGGGGAGGGGGGATTTCAAAGTCAAATTAAGTTTTTTAAATGGAATGTCCTATTTTTATACCATAGATTGATAGAGTATCAAATTCTGAATATAATAGTGTTGACCTTCATATGTCCTAAACCTAATAGTTAACGAGATATTATCGAAACAATTTTCTTTTTTCTTTGGATATCTCGTTAACTATTTGGTTTAGGACATATCACATTCAACACTTTTATACTCGGAATTTGATACTCTATCGATCTATGGTATAAAAAATAGGACATTCCATTTAAAAAACTTCATTTAACTTTGAAATCCCCTCTCATCATCATTCTAGTGCTCAAAAAAATTAGACTATATGATTGTACCCTTCATACCAAACAATTTTTGTAAACAAGTTGTTTTCGTAACTTCAAAGCGTCACAAGATATTTCCGTTATCAGATAAACGAAACACCCTGTACTTTAGAAACCCTGCGTAACTTGTGCCTGGTAGCAAAAAATTACCATATAAAATTGAAGAACACTTTTCTTTGTTTAGCAATATACAGTAAAATTTCGCTGTATGTATAAGTGAATATGAATCTCATTCTTCATTGGATATCGAAATTGTGATTTTATGTAGTCAGAAATGAAAATTTGTATGGCTCCATCTTTTTCAAGGGCTCATTTTAAAGGGGAAACTTCAAGGAATATAAAAATTTTTCGACATTATAAAGTTGATTTTCGAGGTTGAACAAATTATTTTGCAATAGCCCAATCCTTTCCGAATAAAACAAAAAAGAATGTAGCTCAATCGGACAAACAGTTCCTGAGATAAAAATTCGTAAGTGTACTGTTTTCGCCAGAATGGGCAAAAATTGAAAACTTTGAAGGCCTGCCATTTCTAAAAAAAATTCGAAACCGGCAAAATGATGACTTAAACCACCCCTAATTTCACACGACTACAACATATTTCATTTAGAACAAAATCGACGATGGTGCCTGCAAAAAGTGACCTATTTGGCATGGAATGACCCCTTTAAATTATATCTACATTTACGCTGCAGAATGTTCTATTCTGTATAAAAAGTTTTGGTGAGCTTCGGAAATTCGAAGTTGGCGATTCTGTATCCATTGGAGCTCCTTTCGGGTCGTCATGGGACTAAATATATTCCGCATGGTCTGAATATTTATTCTTCGAGTCATTCCGATGGATCCTCATCTAGGGGGTCACGGTTCTTCTCCTCTATACATTTCCAATTGCGATAACAATAATATTACGCCGCATTGTTCGCACGAACTGCAACTCGTGAGATTGGAACGGAGCGTGACCGTACCGTGTTTCTGAACTGGATCTTTCTGCTGTTCAGATTGACCTAACAAAATGATATCACGATTCTTACCAGATAAATCTGCACCGCCTGGATGACTTTTCAGCCAGAACGTCGAGCTATTGATCAGATAACAAAACCATTCTCATTATAAAAACAGCATCGCAACCGGATTCCAGATGGAAATGTATGAAAGTACCATTACGTTTAGGGTAAGAACAGGTGTGCTTTTTATGCTCGTAGCACACGTTGATTTTCCAACGAGCGTATTATGGAAATGGAAACCGAGGGTAAACCTTTCCTTGTGTAACCAGAAATTTTTGCTCTTCTACTATAAATTTTTGCTTTTTTCCTATGTTATCCAGTAGATTTTAGACGAGAAGATACGAGAAATCCAAGTTTCGATCCTGGAGGATCAATGGTTCAAAAGTTATAAATGTTTAAAGTTGAACGATTTCCAGTGTTTTTGTAGTGCGTAGTGACGGTGACACCACAAGCACGCGCTGATGCTTATCACTTATCACGTAGATAAGGGTTTCTCGTCGGTGTTTATCACGTCGGTAAGCGGCGCGCGACCGTCACTGCACACAATATGGCGGTGCTAACCTGTCAAAAATACTGGAACTCGCTCAACTTTAAACATTTATAACTTTTGAACCATTGATTCTCCAGGATCGAAACTTGGATATCTCACATCTTCTCGTCCAAATGTACTGGATAACATAGGAAAAAGGCAAAAATTTCTAGTTGAGCAAGGAAAAGAACAGCCGAAACTGTTGTTAATGGTAGAGTAAAGTCTTGATCTAAGCCGGACGAAGCTGTACGATCTTAGTCAGTTGGCCTACGGTAATCCGATACGGGGTCGGGTATATCAGTGTGAACCACTACTAATTCAATTACAAAACTTCTTTATTTTTCATTATTTATTTATAAGACTTTCACCAACTTGTTTGTAGCATTTTTAACTTCCCGATTTTATAGGGAAGTTATTGTAATGACCCCGAAAATCGAAAATCGATTTTTTAGCAGATCTACACGTTTCAAGGTCATTGCAGACATATTACACTATTTTCAGCAAAATGTTCGTATGTGTGTGTGTGTGTGTGTGTGTGTGTGTGTGTGCGTGTGCGCGTATGGCCGTTTCTATGTAATCAAATTTTTCGTTAACGTTTTCAGAAAAAGTAACAACGCGATCAGGATGATGAATGATGCAATCGATGTGCCCCGCTGTAACTTAGAGCTGATTAGATTTTGGTCCATTTTGGTCAAGTAGTTTTTTAGTTTTTTTAGTTTTTTTCGAAAGAAGTTCATTCAACAATGCAATTTATACGAGACAACGGAAAGTTTCCACCGAAGAAACAAACGTATTTACACAAAAAATTTTTTTTCAATTTTTTTTTTAAATTAAAAAAAAAATTTTTTTTTTTAAAATTTTTTTTGTGCCTTACGACGAATTTTACGCTTACATTAATCGAAAATTAACCCAATGCAAGAGTGAGTTAATCATCTCTACTGCCGAGAATACATTTTCGAAGAATATCGATGAAAGTGCAAAAAAATTTATATTACAATCTTTAAAAACACAATCAGTTCAAAACGAATTATTAACTGAGATTAAATTGAAAATTAATATAAAATATATGATAATTAATAACATTGATGTTGAAAACGGATTGGTTAATGGAGCACACATGCGGAATATTAAAATTTATTACTTTTCAAGAAAATACTAAAATTTCGTCTATATTGTGGTTAGATTTATAATAGGCCAGAGTACGAGTGAAAGTAAGAACTCGTTATCGTGATTATATGAAAAATGCCAATATTGATCAAAATTTTACACCAATAATAAAAATATCGAATCAAGTAAATATGTCGAGTGAGGAAAAATATCAAATCACACGTAGTCAATTTCCAGTGGTTCCTGCTGAAGCGATTACGATTCATAAAAGTCAGGGACAAACATACGAGAAAGTATGTTTGGATTTTAAAAAATCAGAAAGGCGAACTTTACAAATTTTGTATTTAGCACTGAGCAGAGTTTCAAAATTGAGCGCGATTTATATATTTTCGGACAATTTAAATTAACAGTATCGAAGAATACCAAGATCAATACTGCAAACCCGGATAATGAGGAGTTGTATCGTTTGCGAAAAACTAATTAAGACAATTTATTTTGCAACATTAGTATGCTATAACAAGGAACCAAGCGAACAACGAGCCTACGATGTTCGTTTAATGCGACGCCATATAGCAAACATTTTGATAAGTAGAAAACTATTGAATTTCCCTGAAAACGTATAATTTTCTTAAAAATTACACTTAATAATGATAATAATATACTGCAACTAACGAATCGGGAAGTTCTTTGTGTGGCTCGAGGAGAGTCACACACCAAATAACATCCGTACCACTAACCCTCTCGCGAGCTCGCAAAGCGAGCGAGCTACGACAACCCTACTTGCGAAGCTCGCGAAGCGAGCGAGCAACAACACCCCTCTAGTTCTTATTAAAATGACGCTAAACACGATATAATTTCAACTGTATTTTGTGGTTTAACCCTTTGCACTCGGAGCTGCTTTAAGGGGGCCGTCTCTTAGCAGATGACGGTCGAGCGTGAACACTCACACACCGCTAGAGTACACTCACACACCGCTAGACTAGAATTGCTGGGATCAGGGAAATGGGTTCTGATTTCTCGATAATGCAAAGACGGGGGTTTTTATTAGTCAAAATCGCTAGATAAAAGATCAATCTAGCGCGCTGTTTGCTTCAAAAGTCGTTCTTTTACGTTTCCGAGCAATGATTTTGCAATATTCGGCTGCATGTTGCCCGTCGGAGAGGCTAGTACGCCGGCGTGACTGTAGCGCCATCTGACGGGCAACATGCAGCCGAATATTGCAAAATCATTGCTCGGAAACGTAAAAGAACGACTTTTGAAGCAAACAGCGCGCTAGATTGATCTTTTATCTAGTGATTTTGACTAATAAAAACCCCCGTCTTTGCATTATCGAGAAATCAGAACCCATTTCCCTGATCCTAGCAATTCTCGCGTACGTATACGTGGTCTGGCGGTGTGTGAGTGTACTCTAGCGGTGTGTGAGTGTTCACGCTTGACCGTCATCTGCTAGGAGACGGCCCCCTTAACTCGAAAATTAAACATTTCTTTCGATTTTGAATAATTCCATTCTATGTATCATTATTCAAAATATTGTTTACATTAAAAAATATGTCTGTATCTAATCAATTATTGAACATTTAGGCATTGTATGAGGTATTACACCAATTTCATATCCGTACAATTTAAAAAATCATAGGGAATGGAATTATTATAGGTCCGAAGAAACGTTTCATTTTCGAATTAAAATTGCTCAACTGTTAAGGGTTAATAATTGATGAGGCTGTTGGAATAAGTTTTCGTACAATTTGAGAGAACCAACAAAAAACAATGAAAAAAGTGCTAAAGGTTAACAATTGATGAGGCTGTTGCAATAAACAGGCAGCTTTCGTATAATTTGAGTGAACCAACAAAAGACGATGAAAAATCAAGAACTCTCTCAAACGTGCAACAAATTTGCACTTTTTGGGTCCTTTGATTTTAGAACTCTTTTATACAATTAGGAACATAACTGATCACACACACTTTAAATCAGAATAACTTCTTTATGAATGGACCAAACGACTGCAATTTCTCTGCAAAGCTAGAAGAACTAGTTTAGTACATGACGTCTAATAAAAATTTATTTTTACAACTTTTTTAGCTGGTTCAATAACGAAAATTTCAAAGAGGGACGTTTTGTAAATTCGTATAAATTATATACGTTCTGAAAATTTCATTGAAATTGATTATTTGGTTTACGAATTATAAACGATCAAAAGTAATAAAATACGACTTTCGACGTATAACTGCCATTTTTACCACATTTGATCGTTTATAATTCGTAAACCAATTAACCAATTTCAATGAAATTTTCAGAACGTACAATAAACCACGAAAATGTTTGAACGCACTTTAATGCAGTATAACTTTTTTATGATCGCACCAATTAACCTGACCTTTTTTTGTGCAATTGGAAGAATTGATTTACCAAATGACATGAGAAAGTAAAAGAGGCACCATTTATAACTTTTTTATTAGGGCCCGTAATGAAAATTCAAAATATATATATGTTTCGTAGATGTATGTTAGTTATACACATGCTGAAAATTTCATCGAAATCGGTTGACGCGGGAAAGAACGACACGCATGGAAAGATGTAAGAATCTGTGGATTTTAAGCAGAAACTGACCAAAAGTCGCAAAAAAACCTATGATTTTCACTAAAAACCACTTGCAGCTCTTGGGATTTTAATGAAATTTTAGCATGTGTATAATTAACATAGATCTACAACACATATATTTTAAATTATCATTAAGGGCTCAAATAAAAATGTTTAAAAAAATGCTTTTTTTTATTTTTGCATGTAACCTTGTAAATTGTAATTTTTGGAAAATCTTTCTTGCAGATCATTTAGTAAATCAATGCTTCTAATTGCTTGCAAAACATCAAGTCGCGCGCGCGCGCGCGCGTTTGGTACAATTATAAAAAAATTATTCAGGTTTAAAGTGCGTTCAAATACTTTCGTGGGGGGTTCACTGTATATAATTTATACGAGTTTACAATATCTTTCAAGTTCAATCTTTCAATCTCAATCTTTCAAATTCTCGTTATTGGTCCAGCTAAAAAGGTTGTAAAGATCAATTTTTACTATTGTTTTCCACAATTTTGACCAAATGCATTTTTTCAACATATTTATTATTATTACATATACAGGGTGGACGATTTATCTGAAGACATTGAAATATCTCGAGAACTATGCATCGGATCAAAACAAGTGGGTAATGAAAGTTGTTCGTCGCGAAGGGGGACATCCAATGATACCAAACTTGCCCCCCCCCCGCCGCTCCCTTGGGGTGGTGGTGGGGAAGGTAAAAAACTAAAATCTCATTGCATATTTGGAATCTCCAGAAAAAAATACCCAAATTTGACCTAGGAGTTTTTGCATTTTGGTTCACAGATGACGCTGTAATGGACAAAAATCAAAATGGGTAAAAAATTGTTGAAAATTGGGGATATCTCGAGAAGTACACATCAGATCAGAAAAACAAAAGTAGACGTATTTGATATTTTTAAAAATGCTATTCAATAACACCATAATTGACCCCCCCACCACCACCTCCTGAGGGGGGGGAGGGAATTATTTGGAAATCTTCAATGGGAAACCCCATATAATTAATTCTTCTAGCCTTACAAAGAAATTGAAGTAGTTTGGTCCATTCATAACAAAGTTATTCGGATGTAAAGTGTGTGTGTGTGTGTGATCAGTAGACTGCGGATCTTTATGCAAAATAAAAAATGTTTGCATACATTGCAAGACACAGGAGCGAAGTAAAACTTCCTTTCTTCTTTTAATTGTCTGATTAAGCTGAAGCCAATACGCTGTTGTCTTTAAATCTTTTTAATATGTCCACTACTTTAAATTGTGCTTACCGATTTTTGTCATAAATGCATAAAACCCGCAGCCTAGTGATCAGTTAAGGTCGTCGCCCACTAGACCGCACCACACCAGCACCGCACCGGCGTTTTCAGTGGCGCTCACCACTACAACGGTCTGGGTTAGGTCGTTCGAAGCGTTACGGCGCGGCGCACAGTGGGTAAAATCGACGTTCTAGCTGTTCACGCCTATTTCACCATTATTTCAATACATAAAGACCACATTAAATAGGTCGTTGGATTCGTCTTGCCGTCAGCTATAACATTATTGAATAAAAAATATATAGTTATAAATAAATAATGAAGGTGACCACAATTTTTTATTGAAAAAAAATTTTTTTGGAAATTTTTTGTATTGATATTTGTAAAAGACTGTGTACTGATTACTTTTCGTAGGAAACATTTTTTTGTCACACCACCGGAAATGTCCGAAAACTCGTGTGAATAATGAATAATTTGGCCACGATTTCGATCGAACTCACCACTGTGCGGGTGTCACGCGACGCTTTAAACTATCATAACTTCGGATAATGGATTATACTGGAACTAAATTTTGCACGATCTTTTAGAGGAGATCTTGCCGAAAATGTTCCACTTTGTCAGAACATGGACATCCCCGGACATTTTAACTTATCCCTTGTCAAAGGTGAAAAACTTCGACAATTTTCCTTAGTTGATTAAATATTTTTTTTTATAATAAATTATGAACAATGATGTTTAGTTCCTGTTGCGTTCTCAACATAGATATACATTCTTCATATAAAAAAAAATTGGTCACTTAATCTTCAGTAGGTTTTCCAGGACATCATTATGAAGACAAGGAATTTTTTCGGTGATAAATCGTATCTGAAAAAGTTTGATCTTTGAATGTTTATTGTAACGAGAGTTTTTAATAGCTTTAATTAATATTATCGTTTTCGAATGTAATAGACATTTAAGAAACATTGTGCATTCGTTAAAAATCGATATGAGGACTTCGAGTTTTCAGCCGGTGAACAGCTAGAACGTCGATTTCACCCACTGTGCGGCGCGGCAAACGGCCGTGCTAGTGGTGAGCGCCACTGAAAACGCTGGTGCGGTGCTGGTGTGGGGCGATCTAGTGTGCAGCGACCTTTATGCTCCTAACTGTAACTGCTTCTTGTCCGATGTTGCCTGTATCAAGACGTACAAAAATATGATGGTGTTTCTCGCTGCGGTGTCGGGATTTCATATATGCTTTCTTAACACTAATTTACTTGCACTAAAGTACGTGTAATATATTCTCTAGAGACAGTATAAACGATTTATCGCCATGCATGGCAGCATACTTCTCTAGTACCTCTACAGATTACCCATTCCCCGCTAGCCGCTACACTACACCGCTACGTGTTCCGCCGCGCCGTGACGCCCCCTGCCATCTGTTTACATGGCCGTATCAGCACATATTGGAGCCTAGTTCTCATCACTTTCACTAATACAGTGCATATCAGAAGTTTATACGCACTGTAAAACGTACGACCATTTTGATGACTACAAAAACTGTTTCGAAGCTTCTCCAAATTTTAATAACGAATTTAATTAAGAATTTTCAAAATTTATAAGGAATGGCGATATTGTCTTTCAAGGTGATCTGAAAGTCATCGTATAGCAGGTCGTTGAATTCGTTTCGACGTCGCCTACAATATTATGAAGTTAAAAATACCCAGTTCCATTTAAAGATATGACAGCGACCTTGATTTTTTGTTGAAAATCGATTTTTTAAAAATTTAAAATATTGCAATTTCTTGTCGGTTACATACTGATTAACTTTGGTACGAAACACTTTTCTGTTCGACTATCCGAAGGGGGTGAAAAATCGTGGGGACTCTTTTGTGACTCACCCTGTATACAATGTATAAATATATCATATATTAGAATTCGAAATCGTTGAAAAATTTTAAAAATTGAACATGTCATTATATTATTTCTGCTCTATTAAAATCATTCCGTCCCTCGTATCAATTTGACACAATTTTCCCGAAATAAGTTACACTGTTCTGTTTTTTGCAGGTAAAGTTGCCCGAAACTTCGTAACTTTTATTTTTTTAATACGAAACACAACCGAAGAACCTAGGATGCGAATGTTAACTCATCAATTTTAATAAAAAAAAGCTGTTAGCATGTTATTTCATCGATCTTTTACCGCTGTGTCAATTTGACGCCGAGGAACAGATTCAGTTCGTGAAACGAGGAACGTTTAAATAACATTCAATTTAGTAGTTCTATTTCTTGCAATCGATGCAGACAATTTTGATGTTGACAATCATCTGCAAAAATTGAACTTTTCTTTCTTTGAACTACTGTACAATCAGCAAATTATTAACTACAAATCGAATTTTCGTGTGGTAAGCCTGTCTACTCGAACACTTCGATAAGTCAAAACCTATATAACTAGAAAAAATGTTAGTTCTTCCCTTGAGATTCGAGTTATCGAGGTCATTGAGGCAATTGTAATTGCCTGGCGACCTCCCTTTGTTAGCAGACTTTGAGAAGAGAAATCGAATAAAAAATTGGATAGATAAAAGAGGAGATACTCGCGAGGCAGACCTTTCTCTTTAAAGCATAACGGTGCCTCGCATGCGAACGGAAATGGCCGTATAAAGATTAAACGGTCAACATTCGGGAGCCAAGAAAAATTTACAGCATGCATGTCGCGGTGGCTATTCATTGTCAGCCCACACGGCAACTGCAGCTGTACGCTCTCGAAAAGATGACGACGTCGCCAGACACTCTCGAGAACACATTAAGCCAGCGCCGTACTTGTTCGTACCTTCACAGGCTGCACAGCACAGGCTCTCGGCAGGCTCTACACTCTACGTACAGGCTCCACAGGCTGCACAGAGACGTTCGCAGTGTTCACACGTTTCCACGGAGAAACACACGTGCGATCAGTCACTCCTACGAAAAGGGCATGACCCCCAGGGCAACATCCGTCGAGCTCACCTTCGGGAAAGTTGATGCACGGCCTATTGAAGCACTTCTTTTTGCCAGACGAGGTCACTTGAATATCCTTTTCTCGCGGATCATCCTCTTTCCCGAATAATTAATCGCCTGTCCGGAAGCTCGAAGATACCGTCGTCGTGTCGAATGCTGACGATCGACAACAGAAAAAATCCCTACTTCTATCAACTCTTACTTCTAACAACGTTTATCTCTTAAACTTAAACGGTTCCCCGATATTTGCAAATCTGCTTCGTTGTATCAATTTTTTTATGATAATTTTTTTGGTAAAGTCCTGGTACTCTAAGCGACCCCTAGACGTTCAATAATATTGTCAATACGCCCATCAATAATATTGACGAGGCGCATTGAAAGGCCACATTGACCGTTTAGAAGGGGTTCAAACGCATTGATCAATATATTGAAGCATATTGATAGAAATTTTGATTCAAGCGCATTGACGGGAGCCATATTGATGCGCGCATTGACGTTTAGGAGGTTTATTGTCAATATTTCGTCAATCTCACTAGACAATGATGCGATATGGTGCAAAATTTCTCGCGCATGTGCGGGCGAAACAGTTAACGTATGTATATTACCCTGAGGCAATTATACTGGCAGGAATGTACCGAAACAATCTGTTCTGGACAAAAAGACTCCAGGACATGTCCTACGAGTTACAAAATACATATACAGAAATACACATGTAGTCCAGTCGCCAGGTCGAAAAAAGAGCGTCTACCTGGAAAGTATTCCGAACTTAATGAAATTTTGGCACGTCATTTGGGGGTACTCTGGTGAGTCGAACCTGAGTTTTCGACCTCGAGGACCCTGTGCTAACTTGGGGAGGGAAAAAAACCACGATTTTTGTTACCTGTTTTTGGTATTTCGTCTATAACTCAAAAACTATGGGTCCTACGAATGTTTCCTTTTCATTTTTGAAAAGAGCATTAAAGTTCCTTCAAATTCCACCGCTCCAACGTATTTTTTGACCCAATAAGTACCGAGAGACAGGTGTTCAAAATTAGGAAATGTTTCTCAAAATGACATTTTGAGCTTTACAATGTAAGGGGTATAATTACTATGCAGATTATATGTAGATGTGTTGAAAAACTAAAATTATGAGCAAAAAACTTGCAGTTTCCTGCTAAATGTCATAATGTGTGGCTCAAAATGTCATTTTGAGAAACATTTCCTAATTTTGAACACCTGTCTCTCGGTACCTATTGGGTCAAAAAATACGTTGGACTGGTGAAATTTGAAGGAAATTTAATGCTCTTTTCAAAAATGAAGAAAAAAGTTTGTAGGGCCCATAGCTTTTGAGTTATAGACGAAATATCAAAAACAGGTAACAAAAATCGTGGTTTTTTTCCCTCCCCAAGTTAGCACAGGGTCCTCGAGGTCGAAAACTCAGATTCGACTCCCCAGAGTACCCCCAAATGACGTGCCAAAATTTCATTAAGTTCGGAATACTTTCCAGGAGAAAAGTACCTGGCGACTGGACTAATGTTATACATTCATTTTTCAAAATCAGATCATACCAATTTTTTAAAATTCGGCGAGCTGCTCAAGGTACCCCATTTTATCTACTTTACTAAATACATATGTATATATATAAAGCAAAAAAAGAAACGCCGCGCATACGCGAGAAATCTTGCACCATATCTAGGGATTGCAATCCCGCGATGCGGGATCCCGCGTCATTAGTCCAGTCAACGAAAAGTCGTAGAGGGAAATGGAAGGAACACAATTTTTAATTTTGGGACTTTGTTTGGACTAGTTAGGAGGTAAACATACTAAAAGTCCCCACTCCTAGAAGGTGAGCGGGGTGCAGGGGGCACATAGTTTCCGAAATATAAGCGGAAAACCGAAAAAGGGATCTTCTACGTGCCCCCTGCACCCGCTCACCTCCTAGGAGTGGGGACTTTTAGTATGTTTACCTCCTAACTAGTCCAAACAAAGTCCCAAAGTTGAAAATTGTGTTCCTTCCATTTCCCTCTACGATTTTTCGTTGACTGGACTAATGACGCGGGATCCCGCATCGCGGGATTGCAATCCCTAACCATATCGCATCACGTACCGGCAAAATGGTTCTAGCACACTGGTTATAAACGATTCCGACGCGGAACGAGAATTTACTACTATGCTTATTGCGTTATACCGTGATTGCCCAGAACAGATTACGCATCACGGTATCTTTTTTTTTACTGCTGTGCCTAATTAGCTCCAATAGATAATTAAAGGACTCTTGATCCATGCGGAGGAAATTTTTATAATCGTTTGGTTCTGTCACTCTGAGAAAATTTAATAAATGTTCATGAGTATGAAGTGTTCTCAGTTTGTACCACTCTTTAGAGTTTAGACCAGTGTCTACTCCTTTTTTTTTATTTTCTTATTTCACACACTGCCAACGTTAAAAGAAACGCCACGTCTGTATTGGAAATCATTTTAAAAAGTAAACCTCTAATTTGAAAATCGCCACTTCGCGTCGCGTCGTAACAAATGCGTCACAATGCGCAGTCGCCGTATTGATAGCTAGATTGACGAGATTATATTGAAGCGTATTGATGGGAGCTTCAATATTATTGCCAATCTACATTGACAATATTATTGAACGTCCAGGGGCCGCTTGAAATGGTCTGGACTGGAAATGGTCAGGAAATCAGTACAGTCAAACCTCGATAACTCCAACCTCTATAAGACGAAAATTTTGTTCATTCCCTTTCGCTGCACTTTAAAAACCTCTATGAATCGAAATGAAACTTTCAGAATGTATATAATGTATATGGGTTTACAAAACACACCTTTTATATTTTCGTTATTGGCCCAGCAAAACAGTTGTAAAAATCAGTTTTTACTATTATTTTTCACAATTCCGACCAAATGTATTTTTTTAAACATATTTTTCAGACGTCATTTACTAAACTAATTTTCTAGCCTTACAGAGAAATTGAAATCGTTTGGTCCATTCATAAAAAAAGTTATTCTAATTTAAAGTATGTGTGATCAGTTTTGCTCCTAACTGTATATGAGATGGAGAATGATCATGGACAACAGTACTCAATAAGTCGTTGATTAAAAATATCGTTGGTTAGTATAAATATTTTACACAGAAAGCTGGCGGAATTACTTATGAGATGACCATTAGCCTCTAAGAGATTAATTAAGAGTGGGGGCATGCGAATAAGAGTGCAGCGGTTGTTTTGCAGCTGTGGCTGAGTGGAGTACGCGAAAGTTGTTAGTGAAAAACAGCGCGATCCAGACTGATGAACATCAGAGTCGGGGCCGGTTGCCACAAAAACTATACATACTTTACACTTTACAGAATCATATTCTCTGCACTGGAATAGCCTATATGTATACATATAAACACATTCATTTCCTAATTAATTTCTAACTGTAAAATATATTCTTATGCTAATAATAACTAAACTACGGATCTTTATGTATTTATGGCTTCAAAAAATTGTCAAGAAATGCTAGAAAATAAAATTCCACACAATTTATTACGATTTTTATTTATTTAAGATCTACACAAAGACTGCTACCACTGAAAATTACATTTTACATGATTCTGTTTTCTTAAAATTTGCCTAAAAAAATTGAAAATTGCATAGACATCCGCAGTCTACTAATAACACTGTCCAACAAATTTCAACTTTTTAAAAGTATTTCGATTCCCTCTATGCGATTCTTACAGAGTTTTCCGCGCTGATTCCGAATCTGGTTTTAATTTTTTTCCTATACGTCCAGTTTTTGAGAAAATGGAGTTTAAAAAAAAGACATATTTTTCAACTTTAAACAAATATTGCGATGTTATTATAAAAGATATTGAATTGTTCTTTACAGAAAAAGATTCTGTAGACTTTCCCGAATACAGTGATATCCAATATTAATACATTATGATTGTTTAAACATGTTTAAACAATGATTAAAGACGGAGATGCACCACTTTTGCACCAATTTTTGCGGATATTTTCGAATTTATCTCAAAAAATAAGGGTCCAGCGAAAAATTGAACTATACCACGCGAAAGAGCAGACTTTTATCTTGAGAAACCCCCCTGTGAAGTTTGCATGGTCGACGTTTTCTTCGAACCAGAAAGCAAAATATCTTCGCGCGACATGAGTTTCCGCCAGTGGCGCTCACCACCAGAGCGGTCGTTCGCCGCTCCGTATCCCGTCGCTGCGCCGTGTCCCGTCCCGAGCGCCGTGTCCCGTCCCGAGCGCCACTGGCGGAAACTCATGTCGCGCGAAGATATTTTGCTTTCTGGTTCGAAGAAAACGTCGACCATGCAAACTTCACAGGGGGGTTTCTCAAGATAAAAGTCTGCTCTTTCGCGTGGTATAGTTCAATTTTTCGCTGGACCCTTATTTTTTGAGATAAATTCGAAAATATCCGCAAAAATTGGTGCAAAAGTGGTGCATCTCCGTCTTTAATCATTGTTTAAACATGTTTAAACAATCATAATGTATTAATATTGGATATCACTGTATTCGGGAAAGTCTACAGAATCTTTTTCTGTAAAGAACAATTCAATATCTTTTATAATAACATCGCAATATTTGTTTAAAGTTGAAAAATATGTCTTTTTTTTAAACTCCATTTTCTCAAAAACTGGACGTATAGGAAAAAAATTAAAACCAGATTCGGAATCAGCGCGGAAAACTCTGTAAGAATCGCATAGAGGGAATCGAAATACTTTTTGGCTGTTGGACAGTGTAATCAATCGGTTAACGATACTGATGTTTTCGTACTTAAAACATTTGACGCAAACCTAAAACCATGTTAAATCATTCAAAACGTAGGTTTCCAAAGCGGTTTCGCGATTTTTCAATTGTAATATGAACAAAAATTGAAACACAAATTGCAAGTGAGTATTCGGACATCTTGTTCTGTATCAGCATAAGGCAGTGGTGGTTCTTAACATTCTCAGAATCACGGACCACTTACAATTTTACGAAATTTTTGCGGAACTCTTCAATTTTTTCAAATTTTGATTTCAACATCAATTTCAAGTTCAATTTCTACTCTTCTATTTCAACTTCAACTCTTTAATTTCAACTTCGACTTCAATTTCCATTTCAACTCTTCGATTTCAACTTCAATTTTTCAATTTCAACCTCAATTTCAACTTCTTCGATTTCGATTTCAACTTCAATTTTTCAAATTTCAACTTCAATTCCCATTTCAACTTCAATTTCAACTCTTCAAATTTCCATTTCAACTTCAATATCAACTCTTCGATTTTAACTTCAATCTTTCAATTTCGACTTTTCCGCTGGACCCTTATTGTTTGAGATAAATTGAAAAATATCCTCAAAAATTGGTGTAAAAGTGGTGTCTCTCCGTCTTTAATGATCGTTTAAACATGTTTAAACAATCATAATGTATTAATATTGGATATCACTGTATTCGGGGAAGTCTACAGAATCTTTTGCTATAAAGAACAATTCAATGTCTTTTCTAATAACACCATAATATTTATTTAAAATTGAAAAATATGTTTTTTTTCAAAGCCATATTCCTCAAAAACTGTGCGTATAGGACCCAACAGTAATTAGGGAACATAAAAAAAGTTGAAATTTGTTGGACAGTGTATTTACTACTAGATTATGGCTATATGTATACATATAAAAACCACACTGTTTATGATCTTAAAGACGTCTTTTTAGGCCGTAAGACTTTCAGACCTAAAATAGACCTCTTTAAGACATCGTGTGCTATCTGGGATATGACGCTGGTGCAGCGTTCCGCGGAACACCGGTTGAGAACCACTGGCATGAGGATTAAACTTGATTCTTTTCAATTGCATCGTATGTACAAAATATCAACGTGTTTAGGCATACAGTCACTTCTCGACTTATGACGGGGTTCGGTTCCGCAATTTCGGACGTAAGTCGAAATGGTCATAAGTCGAATTTCATACAAGTATAAATAATACAATTATAATAGACATATGTACATCAATTGTCTAAACACATATATTTTTATATAAGATATATATTTCACGATAACTATAAAAAATTGATACATTCTTAAAATTCTTTTATGAAATTTTATCGTCGTAAATCGAGGTGGTCGTAACTCAAGTTGGTCGTAACTCGAGAAGTTACTATACTCGTATCAGTTTGATTATGGGTATTGCCGACCCGTTTCACCCGAATTTTATGTCTTATTGTTGTGTAATACGCCTGATACATTCAAATGAATTTTCATATTGTTAATTATTCAAAACGGTTTGTCACCTGTGAGAATTGTTGACGAACAGGAATGAGCTAAATAAGATAAATTGCTTGACTGCTAACAATCAGTTTATAGTTGAAAAAGATCGATACGAGAAATCGACAACAAGTTCCAGAGTTTCTTACGCGAACAACTCAACAAGTTGGTTTCCGTCTTCGTAACAGTACAGGAAGACAGATCCCACAGACAGAATCTTTCGACTGATGGAACCTGGGATTTCGAAACCTGCATGATGTATTTACGAGAAACCTGCTTCTACAAGATACACATCTGGCTGACAGGAAGAAATTAGAACGATATGAGAAACCGTTCGCAAAGAATGGAAACCGCTCAGGTTACGAAGAAAACACGCTATACAGGAAGCCCAAATTGGCTCCCCTTAATGAGGGGCATAGACTTCATCTAGACTTCGTTTATCAATAGTTCGCCGCTTCAGTTGCTGAAACTATTAATCATCGGCTGTTAAGGCTTAACATGAATTGTTAGAATATTAAACAGCGAACGTCGTCGCGATAAATAATCTTCTAAACAATTTCTGAACATATCTTGTAGTTACATAGTTTTAACGGTACGTCCTTGTATTACAACGAGTACAATAGACAGCACAATATGTATGCATTTGTGACAACAGCGAGTAAGCGAAATTTGAAAAACTGTGATAAGTAAGATTACAAAAATTAAAAAATATCGATATATTATCCTCAGCTTATGAAAATTACCAAAGAAAAAAGAATCTTTCTATTTAGCTCGTATTTCGTCCAATTTATGTAAAACATTTTTATACAAGATGTCCCAAAAATGTTGTACTCCAAAATTCTTTAGAATAAAAATTTTAGATATAATTTCTAAATGGAACTTAAAATTTAAACATATCAATATATTATTCTCAGCTTATAAAAATTACCATAGAAAAAAGCATCTTTCTATTTAGCTCATATTTCCTCCAATTTATGCAGAACATTTTTATACAGGGCGTCCCAAAAATGTTGTATTCTAAAATTCTTTAAATTGTAAAATCGAATTAGATTGTAATTTAATTTAATAAAAGGCCAGAATTACAAATTACATTGTAATTTAATTGGATAAGAGACCAGAATTATAAATTACATCGTAATTTAATTGAATAAGAGACCAGAATTACAAGTTACATTGTAATTTAATGAAATGAAGCGACTGAATTACGAATTACGAAATAATCGAATACAATCTAATTCAATTACTTTGTAATTATAATTCGTGAAGCAATTCCATTGTAATTAAACACTAATCTGCTTTTAAAGAAGTACAACATTTATGTGACACCTGTACGTATTTGGTATACTTATGTATATTTTGGAATTCGTAAACTGCAAGAGGGCATTCTGATTACTAGACTGCGGATATTTATGCAATTTTCGATTTTTATAGACAAATTTTAAGAAAGGGGTGCCAATAAAATTCTATTTTTATTAGGTAGTAATAGTTAGACTGCAGATCTATATGCAATTTTCATTTTTTATAGACAAATTTTAGGAAAGTGGGGGGGGGGTGCCAAATAAAATTCTATTTTCATTAGTAATAGTTAGACTGCGGACCTATATGCAATTTTCAATTTTTATAGACAAATTTTAGGAAATTGGTGTCAATAAAATTCTGTTTTCATTGGTCATAGCTGCGGATCTTTATGCAAAATAAAAAATGTTTGTGTTCATCGCAAGTGACAGGAGCAAAATAAAAATTTTTTTCTGCTTTTAGTTATCTCTAGATGCAATTTTTCAAAATTTTCGACCTTTTTACCACTTTTGATCGATTATAACTCGCAAACCAATTAACCAATGTCAATGAAATTTTCGCAACGTAATATAATTTATATAAGTTGACCAAACACATATTTTCAATTTTCGTTACTGGCCCAGCTAAAAAAGTCATAAAAATCAATTTTTACTATTGTTTCTCACAATTCCGATCAAATGCATTTTTTCAATTTATTTATTAGACGTCATTTACTAAACTAATTCTTCTAGCTTTACAGAGAAATTGAAGTCGCGTTTGGTCCATTCATAAAAAAATTATTCTGATTTAAAGTGTGTTGAATCAATTATGTTCGTTACTGTATAATGAAGTGAGTTTCTTCCTAATTTTCTGATTTTTGTAAAGTCTAATTTATCCTCATTGGAATATTCATCTGATTGGTGCCCGACGAGCGCGTTCCGTGTCTGTGCGGATAATATGAAACTCTATACATTGAACCGTGCACCAAATGTTAATAATGCATTCCATTAAATTGAATGAATTTCCGGAATTTCAAATGCTTCCCAAGCATTACTTTTTACTGTTGTTGTAAACGGTAAAATCATCTAATATGCCTTCGCTTGACTAATTACAGTTCGGTGGATGATTTCCGTGTTCAGTTTGAAACATAACAGTCGGAGGCGTAGCATTACACAAGATTTATATTTAAAGGAGAGCAAAGAGTTTTCTACTCACTCTCGTTTCTCATGACTCGTGACCTTTTAACTGGGATCGGAGGACTAGCGTTGTAATTTATATTGTTTCTTGGTACTCGTATGCTTGAAATTGCAGAAACTCGTGCTGTCGCAATTCTGTGAACGGTACACGTAGTCGGAGGATAATATAACCCACTCGGTGATTGTTTGCGTATAATGCTTCTACACCTTTTATTTAAGCCACACTTTCGGAAAAGGTTATTCTATGTTATTCCCGTTGCACAGTATGTATACATAATACATATAGTACAAGATTTCCCACGCAAATCTGCCGAGCAATAACTCTATGAAATAGTCTGCGGAAACAAATGGTTCTACGTTCTATGTGTCATGTACAGTTACTGTATACTGTATACTGTATACAGTATACTGTATGTACAGTGACTCGGATTAATACAGGGTGAGTCCAAAGAAACACAACACCTAAATATCTCAGTTACTTTTCGTTGTACAAAAAAACTTCTTAGGACAAAGTTACACTGTTTGAAGGCCCACATGTAACGGTGTAAGGGAAAAAATTTTCGAGGTTATTTTTTTACAAGATTTCAAGGTCATTGATATTTTTCTAAATGGATTGAGGTATTCTTTAATACATCAATCGATGCAGCTGGACATTCGTTATAAAAAAGTACTAACCTATGTATGTCGAAAAGTTAGTAGTTCACGAGATATTTCAATTTAAATAACTCTAAAACACCATTACTGTCGTACTAAGACGTGACACAAGTAAGTAAACGCTAACATCAATTTCAATTTCAATGTCAATTTTTCAATTTCAACTCTTCCATTTCAACTTCAATTTTTCAATTTCATTTAGTTAATATTAACTTCAATTTCAATATCAACTCATCAATTTCAACGTCAATTTTTCAATTTCATCTTCACTTTTTCAATTTCAATTCAGTAATTTCAACTCTTCAATTTCAATTTTTCAATTTCACCTTCACTTTTTCAATTTCAATGCGTTAATTTCAACTCTTCAATTTCAATTTCAACGTCAATTTTTCAATTTCTATTCGTTAATTTCAAATCGTCAATTTATCAATTTCAATTTCAACTCTTCAATTTACACTAGCAAGTAAACGTTAACGTCTTAGTACAACATGTAATGGTGTTTTAGAGTTATGTAAATCGAAATATCTCGTGAACTACTAACTCTTCGACATACATAGGTTAGTATTTTCTTACAAAAAATGTCTAGCTGCATCGATTGATGTATTAAAAAATACCTCATTCCATTAAAAAAAAATATCGATGACCTTGAAATATTGTAAAAAAATGGCCTTGAAAATTTGTTCCCTTACACCGTTACATGTGACCCTTCAAACAGTGTAACTTTGTCCTAAGAAGTTTTTTTGTACAATTAAAAGTAACGGAGATATTTAGGTGTTCTGTTTCTTCGGACTCACCCTGTATACAGGGTGTCCCAGCTAACTTGACCACCTTGAATATCTGTGTTGTTTTTAAAGATACATCAAATGTCAGAAGGACAAAGTTTAATGGTAAAATAGGGCTCATACAATGACAAAAAAATTTTTGTTTTTATGTAATTATTTTTAGAGATATGAAAATCACCTACATTTTTTTAAATGGAATGAGGTATTTTTTATACCATAGATCGATAGAGTATTAAATTCTGAATATAAAAGTGTTGACCTTCATATGTCCTAAACCTAATAGTTAACGAGATAATATCCAAAGAAGAAATAAAATTGTTTCGATAATATCTCGTAAACTATCAGATTTAGGACATACATATAGAGGTCACTACATTTTTACTCAGAAGTCGAGAGTCTATCGATATATGATACAGAAAGTAGGTGTTTGCATTAAAAAAATTCAAGGTGACCTTGAAATGTCCTCTATGCCTCCACCCACGCAGAAATTGTTTATGTCACAATATGCCCCCCTCTGTACCGTGCAAATTTTGTTCATAACATTTTTCCATATTATTACAAATAACGGAAATATTCACGGTGGTCAAGTTAGCTGGGACACCCTGTATACAGGGTGAGTCCGAAGAAACAGAACACCTAAATATCTCCGTTACTTTTCATTGTACAAAAAAACTTCTTAGGACAAAGTTATACATATAAACAAGTTATGTATACAGGGTGTCCCATGCAACTGCAACAGGCTGTACCTCCTAAACGGTCGGGAATAGAGGAAAATGTTATAAGATAAAGTTGAATGGCATCAGACGGTGCATACTACGCAACTAATTTTATGCACTTTTGCGCATCGGTGCATCATAAAAATGCAACTGCATTTTTTTTTTAAATGGAGACCTACATTTTTGACTGCACCAATCGATGCAGTTTGTTGTGCTCTACATAAAAGTACTAACATACTTATGCCCTAAACATTATTCGTTAGGAAGTTATCGAAGCTAAAAGTTCTCTGATTTATAATGGAACATAACGCATTGAACTTTTAGCTTCGATAACTTCTTAATGAATAAGTTTAGGGCATAAGTATGTTAGTGCTTTTATGTAGAGCACAACAAACTGCATCGATTGGTGCAGTCAAAAATGTAGGTTGCCATTTTAAAAAAAAGTGCAGTTGCATTTTTCTGATACACCGATGCACAAAGTGCATAAAATTAGTTGCGTAGCATGCACCGTCTGATGCCATTCAACTTTTTCTTATAACATATTCCTCTATTCCCGACCGTTTAGGAGGTACAGCCTATTCCAGTTGCGTCGGACACCCTGTATAGGGTGTATCAAAATGACCTGACATTTTAAATTGCGCGCTATTTTTTTTGTGGCGAACATAGAGTACTAATCTTTGACAACTGGCATCAGGAAGTATTGAGATTTAGTCATGGAGAATCACGCGATCGAGCAACGCATAGAAATTGTGAAAATTCGCTACAAAAATGGTGAAAATTTTGCAGAGACGGTTCGAAAAGTCCACACTTCGTTTGGTCATCATAACGCACCATCTCGCAACACTGTGGTGCGTTTAATCACAAAATTTGAGGATAGTGGTTCAATTCTGACCGCGAGAAAGCAGTGGCCGTCCTCGTACCGGTCGGTCGAATGAAAACATAGCCGCAGTGAGTGCGAGTGTTGACGAAAGTCCTTCCACCTCGATTCGCCATCGTGTGCTCAACAATTGAACATTTCAAGATACTCTGAGCAGCGAATTTTGACGAAAGATCTGCATTTGCATGCTTACAAGATCCAATTGACGCAAGAACTGCAGCCAGCAGACCATGCGCAGCGCCGTACATTCGCCAATTGAATATTGAAGCATCAACAAATTGATGGTGATTTTACGAAGAAAATCATCTTCAGCAATGAGGTGCATTTTCAACTTACAATTAGTGGCTACGTAAATAAACAGAACTTTGTGAAATTCAAATTTTGTATTAAATGCACCACAGTGTTGCGAAATGGTGAGTTATGATGACCAAAAGACTTCCCGAACCGTCTCTGCAAAATTTTCACCATTATTGTAGTGAATTTTCAGAATCTCTATGCGTTGCTCGATCGTGTGATTCACCATGACGAAACCTCAATACATGCTGATGCCAATTGTCAAAGATTAGTACTCTATGTTCGCCACAAAAAAATGGCGCGCAATTTAAAATGTCAGTCAGTGTTTCGATCCTCTAGGATCAATGGTTCAGGAGTTATGCTTGCTTAAAGTTGAGGAGTCTGCAGTGTTTTTGACAGGTAAGGGCGCCGCCATATTGGTTTGTAGTGACGACCGCGAGCCGCTTATCTTGCCGCCCCTCCCTCCGACCCAATGACCTACCAACTACTACCTAGCGGCTCTGCTCGATAAAGCGGCGCGCACCACTACAAACCAATATGGCGGCACCCTTACCTGTCAAAAACACTGAAAAATGCATAACTTTAAGCAAGCATAACTCCTGAACAATTGATCCTACAGGATCGAAACTTCGACCTGCAACCGCCCCGCGTACAAATCTACTGGTTTACATACCAAATACATCATAATTTATAGGACACAGGTACAAATTTTGAGACCGGTAAAGTAAAGAGCAGCCAAAAAGTTCAAATCGCATAGTCAAATATTAAAAAAATTCTCGTCGTTTTAAGAGTGTCCCCATATTAATGGGAGTCACTGTAACTAGAATGCAGATTTTATGCATTTATAACAAAAATGACGAGGTGAAAATTCAAACAGTGGAAAGAGATTGAAAGAATTTATTAATATCTTACAATTTATTCAAACTATTCAAATGAAAAATAAATCGTTATTTAGTTGCTGCGGATCTTGCAATTTATGCAAACAATCTCCATTTTACATAAATATTTGCAGTCTAGTAATAGCATTCTACGTACGTAGCCTTTTTCTGAGCATATTTGATATACAAAATTATACATATGTATACAGTAGGGTGGCCCTAAGCTATACTTGGCGAAAAATTTTTGTCGAGATACAAAGCACGACGCCCCCCTGAATGGTTCCTTTTGGTGAAAAAAAATTTGTGCAAAGTTTGAGATCGATCGGAAACAAGGATCACGTGGCGCATTTAAGTTGAAAATTTTGAAATTCATCGTAACTATGAAGTATTATATATCGTTGGATTTGTAATTTTTTTCTAAATAAGAATATGGAAAAATTATATGACCTTAATTGAAAAAAAAATAACGATGACCTTGAAATTTCGAAAATTTGATTTTCAAAAAAAATTTCTTTTATGCCATTATATTTACCATATTGAACAGTGCAACTTTTTCCTCTGACATTTTTTCGTATAACCACAAATAACAGAGATATGTAATTTTATATTGTACTATTGTACTATATACATATGTGAATGAATATTTTGAATATATTCTACAGAATAGTAATAAGGAACTATTTCTTATATTCTAATATAAGACTATCCGCTTTTAGGATGGGAAGGACAGAGCGGGTCACCAAATTGTACGCCGATCAACGGTGAAGCCGCTCGCCAAGAATGCATTTTATTAAATGAACAGACAAACAATACAAAACCTAGAGAGAGAATCCAAACTTGACAACAGTCACTGGAAGAACGGGTCCTCAGACCCGAAGTGGCTGTGAGGACCCGCGCTGCCAGCGTATTTGATGACGCTACCCCTCTGGATGTTTCCTGAGAGGGAGGTAGCTGTGTGGTTCGCCTGTGCTGCGGACCCTCGACGTTCGATTTACATGTTTTTCGTTATTGTCGTTTTCGTTGCGTCAGGATATTGCTGGCGGTAATCTTTTACCATTTGCAGTACCAACTGCTTTTCTTCCTCATTGCGAGCTAAAATTTGATTATAATCCTGCATTAGCTTAACGGCTCTTTCTGCCGAATCATTGACCAGTGACCACAGGTAAAGCCTTAACTATATCTAAACCTATTATAGTTTGTAAGATTCTTCATCTTGCCAAACTATTGGATATTTTTTAAAAAACTCTGTCGATATATTAAATCTGAATGAAATGTCCTCTTCCATGTAATCGGTCACATTAGTTGGTAAAATGACGAATTTTTTATAATAATCGCCGCTACTAGTATTGCTCAACGCCTGCACCATTCGTTTTTTGTTTCTATCGAAACGTCATTATCAAAGAATGATAACGCAGCATTCTCTGGTGTTAAATACCATAAGTGTCTGCAAAATTTATCTAACGTTATATGACTGATATCCTTATCTATTTCCTTATACTTATACATATAAGGATTTTATAAAAATCAAATCCAGCTGCGGAGCCTTCGTCGGGAGAGGAGCTTCTATCCATGCTTTCAAATATACATTTGCGATAAATATACAAATGTCGCGAATTCCATTTTTCTCCTCCTCGCTTAATTCGAATTCTTCGCGAAATAAAAATATTTTCAAGCAATAAATACCTTTCGCCATCCACTGAGCATGATGGTAAGCTCCAGGAGCTCTAAAATGATATTCGGAAAAGGTATTACCTAAAAATAGTAATACGAGTTCAATAAACTCGCGATAGTCTTCTCGTGGATGACGTATTTGCAGAGACTGTTTCGCAAAATTGATTAGCTCTGGAACATTTTTTATCTTTTGAATCACCAGCGCATCTTCCACTCCAGAGTGGAAGTTTAATTTGTTTACGTTGGGCCACGCTTGCTGGAAGCGTTTAAAAATCGGAATATTTGGACCCGTAGATTTGGACATCTTTTTGTCAGAAACAGATCTTAAAATAATTTCATAAATATGATGTCCTTCCCATCCTAAAAGCGGATAGTCTTATATTAGAATATAAGAAATAGTTCCTTATTACTATTCTGTAGAATATATTCAAAATATTCATTCACATATGTATATAGTACAATAGTACAATATAAAATTACATATCTCTGTTATTTGTGGTTATACGAAAAAATGTCAGAGGAAAAAGTTGCACTGTTCAATATGGTAAATATAATGGCATAAAAGAATTTTTTTTTGAAAATCAAATTTTCGAAATTTCAAGGTCATCGTTATTTTTTTTTTAATTAAGGTCATATAATTTTTCCATATTCTTATTTAGAAAAAAATTACAAATCCAACGATATATAATACTTCATAGTTACGATTTTCGAAAGAAAATTTTCAAAATTTTCAATTTAAATGTGCTACGTGATCCTTTTTTCCGATCGATCTCAAATTTTGCACAAATTTTTTTCTCACCAAAAGGAAACATTCTGGGGGGCGTCGTGAAAAAAATTCGTTGGTCAAAAAATAAGGGCCACCCTAGTATACAGGGTGTGTCCGTTAAGTTATGTCACCATTTTTTAGGCATTTCCTTTAGGCAATTAAAAATGTTTTAGACAAAAGTTTCTCAGTACTTGGTGAGCTACATGTTCGCATATTCTTGAATCTGAAAAAATGCATTTTACGTAAAAAAGTAAAGGTCACCTTGACTTTTTTAAATGGCACCACATGCTTTGGACATCATGGAATTGTTTCTGACATCGAGACGAATTCAACAGTGTATTACACTATGATCTTGAAATGACCTCAAACTCGGAAATATTGTGCAAACGTAATTTTAATGAAAAATTATTTCTTACAATATAAATAAAGTTACATCAGATGTTCGAACTGCGATCCATCTTCTACGATACAGAGCTCCGCTCTTTCTTCTTATGCGATTTCGAAGTTCTTGAACATTATTGATTGCTGTAGCGCATACAACAGATTGCAGATATCCCCAAAGATAAAAATCCAACGGAGACAGATCTGGAGAACGCTGTGGCCAACGAATTAGATTATACGTTCCTATCCAACGATTTCTAAACTAAAAAAAAAAGAAAAAATAATACAAAAATCTAATACAAAGAACGGAGTTCTGTATCATAGAAAGTGGATCGCAGTTCGAACATCTGATGTAACTTGATTTACAGTAAGGAGCGAAACTGAACCAATAACCACAAGTTTTGTATAAATCATTATTTCTTGCTAGGAATATAGAAGAATAACAAAAAATCAACATTATCATTATTTTTACCATAGTTAGAAGTAACTTAAGAAGTTTTTTTCAATACTTAATGTCTCCTCGTTTAGCAATGACAACAAAAATAGATTGACTCGGTTTTGCACCGGTCCCTACAAAAAATGTTTACGTGAAATGTTCTCGTAGTATGTTTAGATCTAGCACTTTGGTATGTTTACAAACTACTAGTCTACGTCTTAACACTCAGTTCTTCGCAATCAGTCGAACGGAAAAGCACGCAAGTGAAGTAAGAATAAATATGAAGTCAATTGCTCCAAATTGTGTAAAAAAAGTCATTTCTCTTTTGAATGACGGCTTGTCAACACGTCAGACAGCGAAAACTTGCAGTGTTAGTCAATCGACAGTGCAGAGAATAGAAAAAAATACTGTAAAAGTACATTATTAAATGTTGGAGGAAGACCAAAAATATTATCACCGCAGGATGAACGGAGGATTATACGGTTTGTCACATCTGGTGAAGCTTCAAGTTCCATTATGGCTGCAAAATTATTAAAAGAAGATACGAATATACAAATAAGTCAGTGGACAGCACGAAGAACCCTCAAAGGAGCTGAGTTTAGAAGCATTAGGAAAATAAAGGAGTCAATGTTATCGTAAAAAAATATTAAATGTCGTTTGGAATTTGCTACAAAATATCAAAACTGAACAACTACCGACTGGGAACGGGTTATTTGGTCAGACGAGACCAAAATTAACAGAATTTGTTCGGATGGAATGTCTTGGTGCTGGATTCGTAAAAATGAAAGGCTTAAACCACGACATGTGAAACAAACGTTAAAGCATGGAGGCGGATCCCTAATGTTCTTGGGGTGCCTAACAGCATTTGGCGTTGGATCACTGCACCGAATTAATGACACCATGAATCAGTACATGTACAAGGATATTTTACAAGATCATCTCATAGATGCTGTTGAAAATATGCCTTTTGAAGAAAAAAATGTAATTTTCATGCATGACCGAGACCCTAAGCACACTGCTAAAAGTGTAAAAAATTGGCTCAGTACTAAAAAATTTTCTGTTCTGGATTGGCCTGCACAGAGCCCCGACCTCAACCCCATAGAGAATCTATGGGGTTTACTAAAAAGATGACTTCGGGATTTATATGACTTCCAACCAACTTCAATCACAAAATGATAGAATTCAAGAACAGTGGGAACAAATATCTCCGGATTATTGCAAAAAATTAGTAGAAAGTATGCCAAAGCGAATTAGTGCAGTTTTACCAGCACAAGGGTTGTGGACGAAATATTAAAAATAAATAATATATTAAATACTGCCAAGTATTGGACGTGGTGCAAAACCGAGTCAATCTATTTTTGTTGTTATTGCTAAACGAGGAGGAGGAATTATTGAAAAAAATTTTTTAAGTTACTTCTAACTATGATAAAAATAATTATAATGTTGACTTTTTGTTATTCTTCTATATTCCTAGCAATAAACAATGATTTATACAAAACTTTTTGTTATTGGTTCAGTTTCGCTCCTTACTGTATAATGTAAGAAATAATTCTTCATTAAAATTACGTTTCCACAAAATTTTCATGTTTGTGGTCATTTCAAGGTCATAGTATAGTACACAGTTAAATTCGTCTCGACGTCAGATACAATCCTATGTCGAAAACATATGATGCCATTTAAAAAAGTCAAGGTGACCTTTAATTTTTAACGTAAAAAGAATTTTTTCAGATTTAAAAATATGCGAACATGTAGCTCACCAAGTACTGAGAAACTTTTGTCTAAAACATTTTTTAATTACACCACTGGAAATGCCAAAAAAATGGTGACATAACTTAACGGACACACCCTGTATAATATGTATAACATATGAAAAATGCTGTCAATACTTGTTCACAGCATACACTATTGATTTAAAAATTTCAGATCATGGAATTATTGTTTTACATTGAATGAAACATAAATTCCGAATGAAACCAATGAATTAAGTTTTGTGCATTATTATTAAACGATGCACTAAACTTTAGTCCATCAGAGTCCATAACTGTGTCGCGCATCTCGGAAGTCGGTGAGGTGGCGCTGGGTGGTGGGCTGTACATAAGCTGTACATTGGGAAGGGGGCGGATGGAGTGGGAGATGCGCAAGAACGAACGAAAACCGGTTCGTCCGCAATTATGGACTCTGATGGAACCGACTTTAGACTCTCATTATTAACTCTTTAACACTAAACCTACCAAGCACTAAAATCGATTCAAATATTTATTTTACGTGACAAAAATGACAAAACTGTATTTGCTTGGATTGTGCACTTTTATTCTGTATGTCCTGGAACAAATAAATGAAACATTTCCCATAGAAGTAGCTGTATAATGTTAGTAGTTGTAAAATAAAAAATATGAAACCGGTCATTTGACCGGCAGTGGTAGGTTTAGTGTTAAAGATCGCATTACAGAGGAAGCCTTGAGCCATGAATTGCAATTTTCGAAAAAAATGTAGTGAACTACATAATTGCTCTAACTTCTCAAAAAAGTTCAAATTGTATGGTCCAATATTAAAACAGTTATCGTTTTTTTAACACTAACCGGACTGGGTACAAAATGATTGCATTTATATCAAATGATACGGCACAAGTTCGTGCCCGAATTGAAAATAAAATTCAATGGTTCAATTTTAAAGATTTGCTTAATGATTGGTTAAATTATAATTGAAAAATAGTTAAATTTTCTACAATTAGAAAAGAATGGTGACTATATGTATAATTGATTAATAAGGTTGCATTCTTTAAAATTGAACCATTGAATTTTATAACAAGATTTTTTAATAATTTCGGCGCACCGGTTCGATCAATTGTTATAATATAACCACTATTTGCAAATTTTCGCAATATCTTTATTTCAACGTTTCGATCTTATTTTAGAAACGCGTATTAGAGAACACAAACACAATATTTTCCTTAATCCAGCGCAACACACTGCAATGCCGAAACATTCAATCGAATATGACTTTGAGAATGTAAAAGTTATTGACCATGAAGCACATCAGAAGATACTATTAGAAACAATTCATATGATTAAACATCGTAGCGTAAATCTAAGGTACGAAACACCTAAAATACATGAATATTACGCAACATTACTGAACCAGGAATGCTATATGATGAATTTTTCTAAACAATTCCTTATACAGCTTCTTACTTTGCATCAACCTCTACATACACACAGCTGTGTGTAAAATAAAGTAAACTTGAATGTTAATTTAGGAATACCATATTCAATATGCTATAAGAGCAGTGAAAGGAAGGTTATAATGACAATGTTTGTTTTGAATTTACCGCCAAATATCGATCACCAACCGAGCGATCAATAATACGACAGTTTCGTTTCTATATGTCATCACGTTACCTCATTACCATATGAATACATACTGTCTTAGCATCAACACGTGTTCTGTTAAAGGTTATATTATGAAAAATTATTTTTTATTGCACTAAGCAAGTAAGTAACGGTTGTTCTTCTTGTTTTAAATTCACACAATTTGAAATATAGTATTAATTATTGTATTAATTTACAGACGCAATTCTTAAAAATTTTCTTGTGAGAATGATCCAAAATAAGATCGAAACGTTGAAATAAAGATATTGTGAAAATTTGCAAATAGTGGTTATACATATATAACAATTGAACGAACCGGTGCGCCGAAATCATTAAAAAATCTTGTTAGCTACAATCTACGATCGACATAAGGAAACATTTATTGAATTTTATTTTCAAATCAGGCACATGAACTTATGCAATCATCTAATATATATATTGTTTTATAAAAATTACAAGACTGAATTTATTTAGATTGTTCACAATTTTTATAATAACACATGCTGGAATAAAGAAATTTATTAAATAATTTCTGATGGAAGCACATCTCTATAATTTCAATAACACTGTCCAACAGCCAAAAAGTATTTCGATTCCCACTATGCGATTCTGGTAGAGTTTTCCGCGCTGATTCCGAATCTGGTTTTAATTTTTTTCCTATACGTCCAGTTTTTGAGAAAATGGAGTTTGAAAAAAAGACATATTTTTCAACTTTAAACAAATATTGCGATGTTATTATAAAAGATATTGAATTGTTCTTTACAGCAAAAGATTCTATAGACTTTCCCGAATACAGTGATATCCAATATTAATACATTATGATTGTTTAAACGTGTTTAAACAATGATTAAAGACGGAGATGCACCACTTTTGCACCAATTTTTGCGGATATTTTCGAATTTATCTCAAAAAATAAGGGTCCAGCGAAAAATTGAACTATACCACGCGAAAGAGCAGACTTTTATCTTGAGAAACCCCCTGTGAAGTTTGCATGTTCAGCGTTTTTTTCGAACCAGAAAGCTAAATATCTTCGCGCGACATGAGTTTCCGCCAGTGGCGCTCGGGACGGGATATGGCGCAGCGACGGGATACGGAGCGGCGAACGACCGTTCTGGTGGTGAGCGCCACTGGTGACAACTCATGTCAGGCGAAGATGTTTTGCTTTCTGGTTCGAAGAAAACGTCGACCATGCAAACTTCACAGGGGGGTTTCTCAAGATAAAAGTCTGCTCTTTCGCGTGGTATAGTTCAATTTTTCGCTGGACCCTTATTTTTTCAGATAAATTCGAAAATATCCGCAAAAATTGGTGCAAAAGTGGTGCATCTCCGTCTTTAATGATCGTTTAAACATGTTTAAACAATCATAATGTATTAATATTGGATATCACTGTATTCGGGAAAGTCTATAGAATCTTTTGCTGTAAAGAACAATTCAATATCTTTTATAATAACATCGCAATATTTGTTTAAAGTTGAAAAATATGTCTTTTTTTCAAACTCCATTTTCTCAAAAACTGGACGTATAGGAAAAAAATTAAAACCAGATTCGGAATCAGCGCGGAAAACTCTACCAGAATCGCATAGTGGGAATCGGAATACTTTTAAAAAGTTGAAATTTGTTGGACAGTGTAATTAGAAAATAAAGAATGTGAAAGCAGAGTCATTTGACCGGTCGTGGTACAGTTAACGTTAAAAGCGTCCGAATATTATATATATATATATATATATATATATATATATATAGTGGGAGTGACTGTATAAAACTTATTCTTGGTCTTCCATTAGATCATGAAATATGCTACGGAAATTCGACCGAATTTTTGATTGACATCCTTTACACAAACCTTGGGGGAGAGGGTAGCACACAGCGTTGTTGACTTTTACTTGACATTCAAGCACAGAGAGTTCTGTAGAGAAGCTCTCGAACTATCGGCATACGAGTCCGCCATTATTTTCTCAGGAAGCTCTGGTAGACAGGAAAACGAAATCCGAAACTTTCGTCTCCAGACCGTCTAACAACCACCTTATCGGAGGAAATCGTGTCTAAACATGAGCTACTAGGCTGTCAGCTGCCACGGACAATGTTCTTCATAATATTGATTTTCTGTTCCGTGCTATAAATCTTAGCAAACGCAAAAAGGTTAAAATCCGCAAATGGAATAAAGTTCAGGGGTATCGATCATGCTTAGTCAGTTATACATATAAATAATGCACGAAAAATAAGAAAACCTTAAAAGACGGTTGTGAAAGTAAAAAGATTGGAAGATAATAATAATTACAATTCAGGCAACGAAACTTTTGAAAATACACGTTCCGAAATTATTATTTCTTGTGTTAAATTCGTTCGTTCAAAATTGCTTTAAATAAACACCTGAATATATTTAAACATTTTATTTACGATGATTTTGAACCTATTATTAAATTTAATCTCCCTTAGTGTAGAAATACTAAATCTATCACTAAGAAGAAACACAAAATAAAATTAATTTATTTTTGAACGCTTTCCATCAATCAATAAAGAGAACAAAACATAATATTAATTTTATTTTGTGTTTCTTCTTATTGATAGATGGAAAATTGTCACGATAAGGAAGATTAAAATATAATTGCGATGTCTTTTAATGCATTATTAATTTTAATTTTCCTCAATGTGACAATACTCCATCTGTCAATAAGAAGAAACACAAAATGAAATTATTTTATTTTTGAACGCATTCCATCAATCAATAAAGAGAACAAAACATAATATTAATTAATTTTTGAAATGAGTAATACGGTTGGCGCTTTCCACACGAGAGAGAAAGCTAGAAGGGAGGGTGTTTAACATTTTTCCGGTAACCCTTCGAATCAACCGAGCATGCATCCTGTGTAATCCTTCTGCCACTTCTTTGTTCAAGCCAAGTACTCGGTACTCATGCAAGCGATATAACAGCTCTTTTCAAAATAAAATTAAATTATTGTACAATCATTAACATTGTGAGAAAAACAAGAAAATGAGTAGATTAAAACTTTACGCTCTACACAATACGTATTGTATACATTTAATTTAAAGCTTTTTCAACGTACGCGAAATAATTGTTTAATCATTTCTATACAGAGAGATGTACATGGACAAAAACAAAATAATATTTTACTTTCGGACGTAACAATTTCGATGGGTCAATAATAAGGAGTGAAATATAATGACAAGTTTCTATTTATATTTTCTATAAATTTTCTGAGAATGAACGTAAAATGCTTATGGTTTTATAATAGCAGCTTTGGTCTAATATAAACTTTCTTTCAATATTTGGAATTTGGAAATATTTATAATATTTATTTTTAAAACAAATTAATCAGATGCTCATAAAATTGTTTTCTTTTTAATATCTTCTAAATTATTAACCGCATCGAAAAATATGTTCGACAAAACCTGGAGATCTCAACAGGCTGCGTCTTTTATGTCGTATTACTTTTTCGTAAAACAAATACTTTTCGAGCAAATTGAGAAAAATATAGGACCAAAGTCAAACATTTTTTCTAAAATTTGAAAATTGTATATAAATAAACATTAATGAAAAATCTGTATTTCTTGTTCCAATTTACATATATGTATTTCTTTTATTAAAAGTGAAAAATATTTTGTAATTCAAAATTTTTAAAATGAGATAGAACGATGATTTTTTTTAAATTAAAGCTGAAATATTGCAGAATATAGGAACATATATAGATTATGGTATGAACGTTTTTAACCTTAAAAATCCTAGAAATATACGCAATTTCCAGGAAAATAATATGCAATTTAAAAAAACAAGTTCCGCAAATTCAAAAAACGAAATTCACATCTCCGTTAATATTAATTGATACAAGATAATGAAAACACTTCAATATTAAAATTCTAGGAAATAATTTTTTTATTTTGGTCCGACATTTCTCCCAATTTTGTCGAAAACTATTTGTTTTACGAAAAAAAAGTAATACAACATAAAAGACGCAGCCTGTTGAGATCTCTAGGTTTTGTCGAACAAATTTTTCGATGCGGTTAATAATTTAGAAGATATTCGAAAAAAACGATTTTAAGAGCATTTCATTAATTATTATTTTAATGTTTAAGAACTTTGGGTAACGTTTTCCCGTTACCCGATCGAGCTCAAACTTTGCACAGATTTTTGTTTTTTTAATTGGAACAAACCTGGGGGTGCTGTAAAAAAATTCAAAAGTCTAAAATAACGAACATTTTTTAACCTTGAAAATCCCAGAAATATATGCAATTTCGTAAATATTAATTGATAAAAGATAATAAAAACATACTTCAATTTTGAAATTTCAGGAAAAAATTTTTTTATTTTGGTCCGACATTTTTCCCAATTTTCTCGAAAACTATTTGTTTTATGAAAAAAGTAATACAACATAAAAGACGCAGCCTGTTGAGATCTCTAGATTTTGTCCCACATATTTTTCGATGCGGTTAATAATTTAGAAGATATTCGAAAAACGATTTTATGAGCATTTCATTAATTATCACTAGACTGCGGATTTTTTGCATTTATAACAAAAATGAATAGGTGTAATTTAAAATAGCAAAAATGTTAGAAAAATATAAACGTACTATTATGTATTATTGTTAACCTACTAAACATAATAGAAAAGTAAATAAATTTCTATTTCACTTCGGTTTGTTGCAATTCTGGTAAGAAATTTTTATTTTGCATAAAAATCCGCAGTCTGATTATCACTGTCCAACAGCCAAAAAGGATTTCGATTCTCACTATGCAATTCTGATAGAGTTTGTTGGGCTGATTCCGAATCTGTCCTTAATTTTTCTCCCAGATGCACAGTTTTTGAGAAATTTTAGTTTGAAAAAATGACATATTTTTCAACTTTGAACAAATATTCTGTGATGTTATTATAAAAGATATTGAATTGATCTTTACAGAAAAAGATTCCTTAAACTTTCCCGAATACAGTGATATCCAATATTAATACATTATGATTGTTTAAACATGTTTAAACAATGATTAAAGACGGAGAGACTCCAATTTTGCACCAATTTTTGAGGATATTTTTCAAAAACAAACGAAAAAAACGTCGACCATGCAAACTTGAAATGGTAGTTTCTCAAGATAAAAGTCTGCTCTATCGCGTAGTATAGTTCGATTTTCCGCTGGGCCCTTATTTTTTGAGATAAATTCAAAAATATCGTCAAAAATTGGTGCAGAAGTGCTGTCTTTCTGTCTTTAATGGTCGTTTAAACATGTTTAAACAATCATAATGTATTAATATTGGATATCACTGTATTCGGGAAAGTTTAAGGAATCTTTTTCTGTAAAGATCAATTCAATATCTTTTATAATATAATAACATCACAGAATATTTGTTCAAAGTTGAAAAATATGTCATTTTTTCAAACTCAAATTTCTCAAAAACTGTGCGTCTATAGGAGAAAAATTAAGGACAGATTCGGAATCAGCGCAAAAAACTCTGTAATAATTGCATAGTGAGTTTTCCCGTTATCCGATCGAGCTCAAACTTCGCACAGATTTTTGTTTTATTAATTGGAACAAACGTGGGGGGGTGCTGTAAAAAAATTCAAAAGTCTAAAATAAGAGCCAGCCTACTGTTCACTATTTTGCGGCGTATTGCTAAACCTTATTGTTATAGTGAACTTTAATTCTCACATTTCACTCGCCTTAGTATGTACGCTTTATTTAAACGTGACGGCGACGTAGGTCTTATTTAGCATTTATATTTTATCGGTTTCCAAGAAACTGACGTCCTTCAATTCACCTCGTAATTCCAACATACGTATGTGTATCGATTTCCTGTCACGATTAGTTTTAACTTGGCTTTGAGAATAATTGATCCTCCCAGAAGATTTTCGGTTCCTTGAAATGATTGAGTTGTTCACAGGCGAGCAACAGGCGTAACAACGTTATCACTGACGAGATATTAATCGCTGGCGTCGTGATAATATCAATTTCATGTCTCATCATCCGCGGGGTACATGTACTACGTCATGCACCTGTAAGTGCGTCATGTTTCAGCCATCTAATTCCCGCGATGCAGACCACATTGCATTTCGATTACAAGCAGAAATTGCCAGGACAGGCCTGTCCGAACCACTGTTCGTACATGCCACTTCTGGCGAGCCATGTGCCAAAAATCTCAAACTAGCGAAATCACGTCCTAACAGAGGTAAAGTCTCGCGGTGGGGTTTGTGAGCGAGTCAATGTCATGCATCCCATTACCGTACAATCCCAGCATAATCTAATTCCCACGATGTATTTTACTACCACAAAGCCACAGCTCCCCACTCGTTTATGGCCTTGACTCTTCGCACCTGTTGCCTGATTCGCGAAACTCAAAAAGAGCTGTGATTCGCGGAAGTTCCATTTACACACTGAGAGCCTAAAATGAGTATATACCCTATACATATGAGATTCTACATTATATTTACAAGATATTTCGCAGAAACCAAAGTTGTGATGTTGTAGTACATGGTATTTCTAGTGTCACAATCGTGTATAAACACACATCTTACAATTAGTGAATTACGTTTCCAATGTTTTGTAAATAAATGCCTATCTGAAGTAGGTTTGTGGCGACTGTAGCGACACTCACCATTGTGAAGTTGGCGTTGTATTTAAATGTTTAAAAAACGTTATTTTCTTGTCTTTGACAAAATACAATTTGTTTAATCAATAGTCTGCCATTGAAGAAGTAGGATTTAAAATATTGTGATCAAAGAATTTAATTCTATTAAAATTTTGTTAATAAACTTCAGCCTAATTTATTTATTCGAATCTCTAATATAAATTCCCTAGAGATTACCAAAGGTTTCTCACGAACGCGTCAAAAGTGAATATACGCAGCAAAAGTAGTTACGGTGGAGTAGGGTAAGTGCGCTCTAGTTTTTGCAAAGTTGGACTTTAAACCTAAACTGATGTGTTTTCAGTCTGGTATGTAAAAACTTAACGTTCTTGGTGTCAAACTCTTGCCACAGTTATTACTGACGAATTAGTATTATGCAGGATTCTAATTTTGCTTGAAAATTATCATTTTGATAGGATATTGTACGAAGTGTCAACTACTACGCACTTGCCCCGAAAATGGGGCAAGAGCGTCTCTGAGAGATCAGAATGCTTTCAAACCTTGTTTCAAGTGCTACGGGGCAAGAAAAGAATAATTAACCATAAATGCTATAAAATGCTTCTTACTGCATTAAATTATATTGTTTAGTTTTATAGTTATCCATTTCTAAGCAAACAAGTACTTTTATGCTGAAATATGAAAGGGGATACAGTGATATTAAAAGAAAGTTTGTAACGCGACGAGGAACGAGACAACCCCAAGGGTGCCAATCCGCCTCGGCACTACCCTGAGATTAAGAAAAGAATCGCGCCGCGACCGAATGTTCTAGAAGGCCGCATGTTCGAGAAACTTCTAAAATCCCTAACAACGCCCAAACAAGGGTTAGCAACGACTAGTATAAATAGCGGTAGACGATCGCGGAGAAATCACTTTTGCTGCGCCTGTGGGAGAGGACGAGGTAAGACCACGACCGCCCATAGGTTAGGGAGAGTACGAAGCAATGCTATCGGACGCCCGGCAGCTCAGGAGAGGACAGGGGTTGCACCTGGACGCCTCTCTGGATAAATGGGAGAGGACGGCCATGAAGGCCGGCCGCCCGCCGAGAGGAAAGAACAGGGCAGCTTCCTGGCCGCCTGAAAGTAGGTTCACCAGGTTACTCTGTACGTCTTGGAGAGGACGGCCATGAAGGCCGGCCGCCGAGCTTATAGAGGACACCTGGTGAATCCGAGTCGTCGTCGTTTTCCCAATAGGAGAGTACGGTTGAAATAAACCGGACGCCTGTTTGGGAAAACCTTTTATTAGTAAAATTATTTTAATCTTTCGTTGCTAACCTTCTTCAAAGTTTTATTGTAAATTTTACGAAAACTTTCGATGTATGAAACTAATAGGAAAATATATTCTTTGTTCAGAGAGAAATCCCAATTCCTATTCCTTGCGATACGAGAGAGAGAACCTGTTCCTACTAGTATGTCGGATCCTACAAGTTTAAAAATGCTTTCGAACCTTGTTTCAGGGGGGTGCTACGGGGCAAGAAAAGAATTATTATCGAGCCTGCTATAAAATGCTTTTTATTGCATTAAATATATTGTTTAGTTTTATAGTTACCCATACAGTACGCACTTACCCCACCGTGATAGTACGCACTTGCCCAGTGCAGTAATATTGACGGGGCAAGTACATCTTAGTGTTTTCCTCAATAAATTTTAAAAAATACAATAAAAACGGTTTATTTAATGTAAACCTACATCAATATTCGTTGTACTTACCTAAAATAACAACACAGAATATATTAATAACTTGTAAACACTACTGCACGTTCAGGGTAACCTCAAAGTTGTACCTCGCACGTGACTGTTCGGAATTGGTTGACTTAAGCGAGGAAAACACTAACTTATACTACATTCATAAATACAAGCTAGAGAAATTTCGTTCACATTACACTCCTCAAAAGAATTAAGGGATCACTTGTGCGAACCCGAACAATTGCTCCCACTTTACGTGATCAAAACTCCGAAAAAATTTTTATCTCTCATCGATATCGTTAAACAATGGTTTGAAAGCCTAAAACCTCTAGTTTCAGATGCTCTGTTTCAAATTGTTGATATGTTGGTTTTTTACGAAGTTACAGCGAGATGAAGACAACATTAACGGTTAACAAAAATGTTGTGCAACTTTGGAACATCACACGGACAAAATCAAAAAGATCTACGGGAAATGGTATATAGTAGCATGTTAAAAAAAATTTTTTTCCGCGCGTGGTACTGGAGAAACCACATTTTCTTGAAATGCTACATGTTTAACGAATTTTCTCAACGTTAAAAAACGTTCGTACCATAATCTCAATATTTTTCCCATATTCTGCAAAGGTTCAGCTTTAATTTTAAAAAAATTTCATCGCTCTACCACATTTCTATCGAAAGTTCTTTGATTTTGAATCGAGTTTGGTCCAAATTTTCCGCGGCGCACAGTGAAATCTGTGTAAAAATCAAAGAACTTTCGATAGAAATGAGATAGAGCGATGAAATATTTTTTAAATAAAAGCTGAAACTTTGCAGAATATGGGATAATTATGGAGATTGTGGTACGAACGGTTTTTAACCTTGAAAGAATTCGTTAAACTTGCACAACTTCAAGGAAATGGTGGTTTTTCCAAAACCACGCGCGGAAGAAATTTTTTTAAAATCTGCGAGACATCATTTCCCGTAGATTTTCTCACGCTGATTTCAAATCTGATCTCAAAATTTGTCTACGACCTCAAGATTTTGCAAGAAATCGATCTCGCCAAATTTACCACAGTGGGTAAAATCGACGTTCTAGCTGTTCACGCCTATTTCACCATTATTTCAATACATAAAGACCACATTAAATAGGTCGTTGGATTCGTCTTGCCGTCAGCTATAACATTATTGAATAAAAAATATATAGTTATAAATAAATAATGAAGGTGACCACAATCTTTTATTGAAAAAAAATTTTTTTGGAAATTTTTTGTATTGATATTTGTAAAAGACTGTGCACTGATTACTTTTTGTACGAAACATGTTTTTATCACATCACCGGAAATGTCTGAAAACTCGTGTGAATAATGAATAATTTGGCCACGATTTCGATCGAACTCACCACTGTGCGCGTGTCACGCGACGCTTTAAACTATCATAACTTCGGGTTCCCGGATTATCCCGGATCTAAATTTTGCACGATCTTTTAGAGGAGATCTTGCCGAAAATGTTCCACTTTGTCAGACCATAGGAATCCCCGGGAATGACAACTTTATCCCTTGTCAAAGGTGAAAAACTTCGACGATTTTCCTTAGTTGATTAAATATTTTTTTTTATAACAAATTATGAACAATGATGTTTAGTTTCTGGTGCGTTCTCAACATAGATATACATTCTTCATATAAAAAAAAATTGGTCGCTTAATCTTCAGTAGGTTTTCCAGGACATCATTATGAAGAAAAGGAATTTTTTCGGTGATAAATCGTATCTGAAAAAGTTTGATCTTTGAACGTTTATTGTAACGAGAGTTTTTAATAGCTTTAATTAATATTATCGTTTTCGAATGTAATAGACATTTAAGAAACATTGTGCATTCGTTAAAAATCGATATGAGGACTGAGTTTTTAGCCCGTGAACAGCTAGAACGTCGATTTTACCCACTGTGCGGCGGTAGCGTATTCAGAGATGTCAGGCAGCCGCTGTACGTGGCGCGCTAATTTCTGCGAAGCACTAACTTCAAACACAGCTGGCATAGGTGAAAAATTGTCGCAGCGAATTCATGGGGTATTCAATCGAATTGGCAGTACTTCTGCTTCAATCTGACGTTCGGATAATGGTATTACGATCATTTCTCGCCGAGATACAGCGAGTTAAAGGAAAAATGTAAATTGTTTATTTTTTAAGCATATTTTCTGAAACACCTGGTATATCGAAATGTTAATGAAATTGAAAAAACAAAAGGAGTGCCTTGAAGAGAAAGAAACGCTCTTCCTATTGCTTTTTTGCACAAGATTCTACGATAATTTTTTCGCTTTGTGGAGCCAGTTAAAGTTAAAAAGCCAACATTTACTTCAATGTTGAATAACTCGAATAAAAAAATCGCACAATATTCAACAACCACACAATTTACACAGGAAAGATAGCCCTTCGAAATCATATTAACGCGATTTATCAAAAAAATGTGTTGCTCCCCGTGCGATGTTCCAAAGTTGCACAAAATTTTTGTTAACCGTCAATGTTGTCTTTATCTCGCTATAACTTTGTAATAAACCAACATAGCAACAATTTGAAACAGAGCATCTGAAACTAGAGGGTTCAGGCTTTCAAACCATTGTTTAACGATATCGATACGGAAATTTTTGACGGAGTTTTGATCACGTAAAGTGGGATCAATTTTTCCGGTTCGCACAAGTGATCCCTTAATTCTTTTAAGGAGTGTATAATAAAAATATACATATATCCAATTAACGCACTTGCCCAATAGAAGTACTTACCCCACTCCACCTTAGTCTGTTATGAAAGATAGTCCAGTAAAGTGGTTTTCTAGAAGCAGTAATTTCTGAATGAACGTGAATTCGTGTAAATTTTCATCAGTGTTGATTACTTTGAAATTTATAGTCCATAAATAGAATTATGAGTGAAAAAACGTACATAAACTTCAGAAGACATGAGGAAACTTATTGTTCAATTAAGAAACGAAGGAAAATCATTTCAAGAAATAGGGAAAATTCTAAATCTTTGTCATGGAACTGTAAAAAAAAGACAATAGACAAGTATAAAGATACAAAAAGTGTAAAAAGAGAAAGTTAAATCAAATAGAAAATCGATTAATTACACGAATAGTGAAAGAAAATCCCACTACGAGTGCAGTTTCGTTAGCTCAAGAAATATCTGAAATACAACAAACATCTAAAGGGTGCGAGTACAATTTATAAATCATTAAATTCTCAAGGCATACATGGCCGTGTACCACGCAAGAAACCAGCGATAAGTGTAAAGAATCGCTTTTTGCGATTGCAATTCGCAGAAAAATTCATAAACAAACCACTCGAATTTTGGAACACCGTATTATTCACTGATGAAAGGAAATTCGATATTTTTGGATGAAAAAGGCAATCAAAAATTTTGAGGAAAAAAATACGGAATTGGAACCGAAAAATCTTGTTAGTACCGTCAAGCACGGCGGTGGAAATGGTTTGGGGTAGCATGGCAGCCTCTGGAGTCGGGAAATTAACTTTTATTAACAATACGATGGGTAGATTTCAATATCTAAATATTTTAAGGACAAATTTAGCTGGAAGTGTTAGAAGAGTTCAGTTCCCAGATTCGTGGATCATTCAGCAAGATCATCGAGATCTTAAACATACAGCAAAGATTGTTAAGGATTAGTTGCAACAGAATGCTCCAAATCAACTAAATTCTCCATCGCAATCCCCAGATCTTAATGTAATAGAGAATTTCTGGGAAATATTAGATTTGAACTTACGCCAAATAAAAGTTACGAATAAGGAAAACCTTAAAATCGAACTACTAAAAGTATGGATTGATAATTCTGTTTCAACAACCCGCAAGTTGGTGGAATCCATGCCAAGACGATTAGCTGGCGCAATTAAAGCTAAAGGTGGACCAACAAAGTATGAAATGTATGTAATTTTATTAATAAATGAAGATAAATCATTCTTAACTAGTTGTGTATACACACTTTTGATTCATATTTTTACAAATCCTCAACTCTGTATTTTATATGTATATTTTATATATTGTATCTCAATGTTATTTATTAGATTGAATTACTTCTTCTGCATTTAATTACGATCAATCTACACTTTGTGTTTTTCAAATAACTTTTCCATTAATGTAACGCATATCTAATGATTGTTAGTTCATAAGCCATAAATGCATAAACATTCGTCTAGTGATAATGGTATAACTCTCAAAGCACAAGAGCAGAAATGTCGCCTTTAAGTTCTCCGCTCTTGTTGGGACATCTCTTAATTTGAACCGACTTCTAAAAACAGGGTTCTTGTAAAGAAATAAGGCTCTCAAAATAAATCTGAACCATTGTGCTGCTGATATTTGCCTCTTTCGACTAACGACTTTGCCGATCACTGTTTTAGGGTCAAAGTCTTCTCGTGTTTAGGTCTTCGACCAGAGAGTCAACGAAAACGGAGGAATATTTATTGTTGGTAAAATGCTCATATAAACCTGCGCAGTGTCATCTGCTGCCGGTGCAGTGTAGTTTTCAAGAGCTAACAATAAGAGCTTATACACATAGTCTTACATATATTTGCCCTCGTGATAAGATCAGGCACTGTGAGTATGGCACTATCTCAGATATCGTCGTCGTTCGATCTCTACGCGATCAAAAACTCACAGATAGCTACGATCCTCCCACTTTTATGGTTTTGCTTATCATATCTGGTCATCAAGCTCGTGAGCCCCGACGGAGGTGAAAGACCTACTTGAACGGATCCGCACTAGGACATTGTTGCACCTGGCAACGTCGTAAAACGTTCAATTATAACACAGAATTACTTAATCGCATCTATTTCACAGAACAATGGTAATTCAATGATACTGACACATGCATATGACCAGACTGTGACTTTATGCATTCATAATGAAAATGAGGAGGTGTAATCACGGAACAAAAATAACAGTTATTCTAAAATTTTCTACGATAAAAATCATTAATAAGAAGTTGATTACACTGTCCAACAAATTTCAACTTTTTTTATGATTTCAATATACTGTTGGGTCCTTCTTATAGAGTTTTTTGCGCTGATTCCGAATCTGTCCTTTCTTTTTCTCCTATACGCACAGTTTTTGAGGAACATGGCTTTGAAAAAAAACATATTTTTCAAATTTAAATAAATTTTGTGATGTTATTATAAAAGATATTGAATTGTTCTTTGCAGAAAAAGATTCTGTAGACTTTCCCGAATACAGTGATATCCAACATTAATACATTATGATTGTTTAAACATGCTGAAGCAATTATTAAAGACGGAGAGACACCACTTTTGCACCAATTTTTGAGGATATTTTTCGAATTATCTCAAAAAATAAGGGTCCAGCGGATAATCGAACTATACCACGCGATAGAGCAGACTTTTATCTTGAGAAACCCCCCTTTAAAGTTTGCATGGTCGACGTTTTTTTCGAACCAGAAAGCAAAATATCGTCGCCCGACATGAGTTTCCGCCAGTGCGCTCGGAACGGGATACGGCGCCGGGCGCAGCGACGGGATACGGAGCGGCGAACGACCGTTCTGGTGGTGAGCGCCACTGGTGACAACTCATGTCGGGCGAAGATATTTTGCTTTCTGGTTCGAAAAAAACGTCGACGTTACAAACTTGATAGGGTGGTTTCTCAAGATAAAAGTCTGCTCTATCGAGTGGTATAATTCGATTTTCCGCTGGACCCTAATTTTTTGAGATAAATTGAAAAATATCCTCAAAAATTGGTGCAAAAGTGGCGTCTCTCCGTCTTTAATGATCGTTTAAACATGTTTAAACAATCGTAATGTATTAATATTGTATATTACTGTATTCGGAAAAGTTTAAGGAATCTTTTTCTGTAAAGATCAATTCAATATCTTTTATAATAACATCACAATATTTGTTTAAAGTTGAAAAATGTGTTTTTTTTCAAAGCCATGTTTCTCAAAAACTGTGCGTATAGGAGAAAAATTAAGGACAGATTCGGAATCAGTGCAATAAACTCTATAAGAAGGACCCAACAGTATATTGAAAACAAATTTGGTGTTGGACAGTGTTATTATTGAAATTTAAGATAATGTACACGAAACATAAAGAAAAAAATTCGAAGAACAAAATTATTAAAAAATATCGATTTTATACTTTTTGGTTACAAATAACAGTTATTACTATTCAAAAAATTGGATTCTCCTCGATAACTGTTATCGATGAAAGGTGCGTTCCGTTTCACGCTTCAAGCGCATGAATCGCATAGAGAAGCGTTCCGTTGCATTCAATGCGCGCATCAAAACGCTCAGAATCCCCTAGATCCCCACCACTTCTCGCGCATTAACATCGCATCAGCTATAGAGATGGGATGAACTGCTCATTCCGAATCACTCGTGATTCGATCACGTTCGTTCTAAATCACGGTGTTTTTTCACAGTGATTCGTGATTTTTCGTGATCGCTTCTGATTGGTGGAGAGCATAGGAACATAACTGTTCTTGGTCACTCTATACATATAGAAGTCTATATTCTCGGGACATGTTACATAATAAAAAATAAAAACAAAAATACATATAAGTTATATCGCATAAAGGCAAACATTGAATATTGAATAAATTAATAATTAGTAAAAAATTAGTAAAATTTTTTCAAACTTTAAACCTTGTGAAATATTTTGTAATGGCTGAAAGAAATGGAATCATTAGAAAATATATTTTGCAATCAATAGATGCTATACATGAAAGAGCTCTCAGGAAAGTGTATCTAGATTTAAGATAATTAAGGTAATATGTGAAAACAAAAATAGATATTTTTATACCATTTTTACATCTTTTTAATTTTAGTTTACATGTATTAATATGCACATACATATGTAGCGTTAAAATGAAGGTAACAATATTTACCGTGTCTTATGAATAGTTCAGCATACCTGATTTGTTGTTTGTCTCCATGTTAATGAGATGGTGGAATGAACTGCCTTCAAATGTCTTTTTAAATTAGTACTGGTTGTCTTATAAGACAATTTTTTCTTGCAGATATTGCAAATAGCATATCCGCTATTGTTTATTTGTGTGAAGAAATTCCACAAATCACATCCTCTGGTTTGCACAGACATCGTACTGCAGATACTGTCTCTCAGAGCTCGAGAATGAATGAAATGAATCTGTGCACGAGGAAAGGATCTCTAATCTATAACAGCGATCGCGCTCGCGAGTGGGCATCTCACCCCTTGTTTATTTTATCTCAAGTGGCGTTGACTCGCTTCGTTAGAAAAGATATAGCAGTATTTTATAAGAAACTAATTCATTTTGGAACTATGTTCGTTACAGTATTCTATATCCTTATATTTTTAATTTAAAATAAGAGCATACAAATATATGTACTATAAATTTAATTTATTAGACTTAGATTTTATATATTACGCGAGAGTATATGTATAGATATATAAAAATATTATAAAGAGAAGTATGTATCGCGTTTATTGTAAGCGTTTTGATTTATTGAAAAAAGCTATTCGTGATAACATTTATTCATTCATTGTAAGGTAGCTCGTTATAGGATACCTTACTATGTACTATACATATACATATCCATTTTCAGTTATATATACTTTTTAAAAATGAATTGTATATAAATATAGAATATTTTAATAATATTATATTTTATAAATATATTATATTTTTATATATGCTGATAATTATAAAAATGTCAATCTATACTTTATACAAGTTGTATTTTTTATTTATTTTGTTACATATGTTACATATTTACAAATGATATCTTTTATATATTCTAAATATCTATTTATAGCACTACATAGTAATAATTAATATAATTATAGTGTAACTGAAACTAAAAATTGGGGATATAATAAAGAAACATACAACCATGAATTTACAGGTTCTTGTATTAATATTTATTCTCATCTCTATGTTATGTGACATATATTATGTATATAACGTACAATTATAGCGATCTTTTACAATATCTTTTTCCTCGCAAATAGTATGTAATGTACGTTTTTACATCATATTGAATATGTTTGAACTCGTTTCGCATCCAATAATTTTGAATAACAAAATTCTGTGAACATATATTAGTGATCTCTATATATGTCCTATAAGGTGGTAAATTAGTAAATGATGTATACATATATATAAACCATTAGCATACAAAATCTAAATCTTCCAGCTTCTAATTAAAACATTTTTCAAGTGTTCGGTTACTATTCTTAAAGAATCTCAGCTATTATACAGGGTGTCCCAAAATTCGTGAAAATCCCGGAAGGGGGTGGTTCCTGAGACCATTTCAAGCGACATGTTCCTCTGCAAAAATGTTGTTTGCGGCTTTGTTTAGGAGTTATTAACGAAAAACACGGACCAATCAGAGCGCGACCTAGACACGAGTTGCCACAGTCGGCCCGGCGCGCCAAATGTATATTGGCCGACTGTGACAACTCGCGTCTAGGTCGCGCTCTGATTGGTCCGTGTTTTTCGTTAATAACTCCTAAACAAAGCTGCAGATAACATTTTCGCAAAGGAAAATGTCGCTTGAAATGGTCTCAGGAACCACCCCCTTTCGGGATTTTCACGAATTTTGGGACACCCTGTATACAAAAAATGATAGCAATTAATTGTATATAGTAATCATATATTTCTCAATCTATATACATACAGGATAACTTTGGATACAGTTCAATTTTATTAATCACTTAATCTTAAATTACATCATGTATATCAAATAATAAACCAATTTCTTGAATCTGTATAAGAATCAAATTGTCGTTTAAGTTACATATATCCACATATATATATATATATATATATATATATATATATTCATACATTATTAAGTAACGTATTCGGTATTTAAATAAGAAATTGTCTATACCTTTCTACTAACTACATAAATAACACAATATTTTAACTCAAAGATGAAGAATTACTATGACTTGAGATAAAAAAGTTAGGATCACAGTCGTGATCGTGAAATAATCACGATCTACGAATTATCATTATTCATACATCATTATATTGTCTGGTATTGGTATTTAAATAAGAAATTGTCTATACCTTTCTACTAATTACATAAATAATACCATTTTTTAACACAAAGATGACGAAGTACTATGACTCGGGATAAAAAAGTTAGAATCACAGTCGTGATCGTGATTCTGCTATCACTGTGATAAATCACCGTGAGTGATTTTGAACGCCATCTCTAATCAGCTACCACAGCTCTGAGGTGAAGCGTTTGATGCGAAGTTAGTAGCGCTAAATTTGAAAGCAGTTTCTGTCAAGCGATTTTGTCACGAAAATGGATACTATTACTGCTATTCCTGAATTACGTGAGGAAATTGAACACCCCAACAAGTCATTCACGTGGCCTGATGGGGCAGTACTTCTCCTAATAATAGGGAGAAGGAAGCCGAATTTAAAAACGGCTTGAAGAGGCACAATGTAATTTGGAAGGAGATATATATCCGTAGTATCACTCGAATCACTACTACAATTGTTCAATTCTACTTGTTCAATGTTTTTATTTAACAAAAATAACGTTAAAGCAGATAACGTTTTGTCATCCATGGCAGCAGCCATTTTTTATTCGCATCAAATGCACGGAAAATCGTTCCGTTTCAAAGCGCCGCATCACACGCATCATGCGCATTAACGAAACGGAACGATGTCAATGCGCGCATCGCATTGAAAGCGATTCATGCGCTTGAAGCGTGAAACGGAACGCACCCGAAGAAAAACTGTTTCGATTGCTCAAAGCAGTTATCGATGAGAGAAGTTCAATTATCAATGAGAAAAGTTCATTGCGATCACTCATAACAGTTATCAACCAGAGAAAATTTCGATCACTCATAACAGTTACACTGTCCAACAGCCAAAAAGTATTTCGATTCCCACTATGCGATTCTGGTAGAGTTCTCCGCGCTGATTCCAAATCTGGTTTTAATTTTTTTCCTATACGTCCAGTTTTTGAGAAAATGGAGTTTGAAAAAAAGACATATTTTTCAACTTTAAACAAATATTGCGATGTTATTATAAAAGATATTGAATTGTTCTTTACAGCAAAAGATTCTATAGACTTTCCCGAATACAGTGATATCCAATATTAATACATTATGAGTGTTTAAACGTGTTTAAACAATGATTAAAGACGGAGATGCACCACTTTTGCACCAATTTTTGCGGATATTTTCGAATTTATCTCAAAAAATAAGGGTCCAGCGAAAAATTGAACTATACCACGCGAAAGAGCAGACTTTTATCTTGAGAAACCCCCCTGTGAAGTTTGCATGTTCAGCGTTTTTTTCGAACCAGAAAGCTAAATATCTTCGCGCGACATGAGTTTCCGCCAGTGGCGCTCGGGACGGGATATGGCGCAGCGACGGGATACGGAGCGGCGAACGACCGTTCTGGTGGTGAGCGCCACTGGTGACAACTCATGTCGGGTGAAGATATTTTGCTTTCTGGTTCGAAGAAAACGTCGACCATGCAAACTTCACAGGGGGGTTTCTCAAGATAAAAGTCTGCTCTTTCGCGTGGTATAGTTCAATTTTTCGCTGCACCCTTATTTTTTCAGATAAATTCGAAAATATCCGCAAAATTGGTGCAAAAGTGGTGCATCTCCGTCTTTAATGATCGTTTAAACATGTTTAAACAATCATAATGTATTAATATTGGATATCACCGTATTCGGGAAAGTCTACAGAATCTTTTGCTGTAAAGAACAATTCAATATCTTTTATAATAACATCGCAATATTTGTTTAAAGTTGAAAAATATGTCTTTTTTTCAAACTCCATTTTCTCAAAAACTGGACGTATAGGAAAAAAATTAAAACCAGATTCGGAATCAGCGCGGAAAACTCTATAAGAATCGCATAGTGGGAATCGAAATACTTTTAAAAAGTTGAAATTTGTTGGACAGTGTTATCAACCAGAGAAATTTATTTCGATCGCTCATAACAGTTATCAACCAGAGAAATTTATTTCGATCGCCCATAACAGTTATTGATGATCGAATTTCTTTTCATTTCTGTTCATGATAATTATTGATGAGTGATGAATTATTGGAAGCGTTTTAGGTTTTACTTTATAACTATTTATTGAATAAATCACTTGTATAAGTCGTATTGCTTTCGGACTGTTATGACCTTGTCTCAATGCGTACTATATTGCTACTGACTAGTGAAACATGAGGTAGGTGTTTACAAAGGTCTAACTGTACAGATATTATCGTTTACATGACACACATGTCGTTGATTACAATTTTAGCAATGAGAAAATTCATTTTGGTTGCTTATTTAATTACTGACAATGTCTACTCTTTTTCGGATGGAGCTAGCCTGCGAAATTCATTGAGAAGGTTTCGTGCAACAAGACAAATCAATGAATCAACAGACCATAAGAACAACACAAAATCTGTTTGTTTGTCACATTAAATTTTGATTGTAGCAATTCATTTAAAAAAATTTTTAAATTTATGAAATAATTGATTGTCTACCATTTGAAAGTTGTACTATTTAATAATAACTATTACAAATTTCCTTCATCAATAACTGTTATGAGTGATCGAAATGAACTTCTCTCATTGACAACTGTTATGAACGATCAAAATAAATTTCTCTCATTGATTACCAAACAGAGAAAAAATTTTCGGTTACTTATAATCCTTATTTGTAACCAATTCGATTTTAGTCGATGAAATACTTGATATTCTATGACTTTTTGGTTATAACAGTTATGCTCCCTGAATTTTATAGTTTTGTTGTATTATTTTTAGTTTATTGAATATATTCAGAAAGGAAATACCTTTCTATTTCACTCTGGATTGTTGCAATTCAGTTAGAAAACTTTTATTTTGCATAAAGGTCTGCAGTCTTTATATGACTAAAGAATAGTACATGGAAAAGTATTCTATCGAAGCAAACCACACGTAATATTAGGCCATTCAAAAAACTTATCGTTCTTCGATGCTAACTCTGAAAAATGTAGAATATTAATAATACTTACATTTATTTTTAATTATCGGCGTACGGACTTTTTAACTCCGCTTTCAAGGAATTTAAAAAATTCGGAATCAACCGTTTGAATGCCATTCAACCTCTCTATATAAAAGGTAAAGATGAATTCATGTCAAGAGAAGGTTGAATGGAGAGAAAAAGGAGAGAACGTTGCCCAGCTTTTCTTTCTTTTCTTCTTTCTTTTCCTTTTCAATGGCCGAATGCCAATATTGACACTGAACAAGAGCATTGCACTGAACATTGCCCTGAAACAGTTTTTAAAAACTTCTGCTTGAAATAGGGCTTTTAATCATTCGATGTCAACAATGCTGGATCAAGACCCTTAGTAGCATTTAAAAGTTATTAAAAAGTCACACAACAACGAAAATTAATCTTCACTCGGCACGTTTCTTTCTTCTTGCACGCACATGCATATAAACATTTAACAATATTATTACTACGTAAAAGATTTTTAAATTCAGAAAATTTCAAGCGGTACACCCCCTTTCTCCCGATGCCCTAAGTACGTGCTTATTTTGCTCATTCGTCAATGCAGCAATGGATATCAAACATTTTTAGTCAACCGATCTTAAAAACGGCAGCCCTCTTTACTTTACCGGACACAAAATTTGTGCCTTTCGCCTATAAATTATGATGTATTTGGTATGTAACCCAGTAGATTTGTACCCGGGGCGGCTGCAGATCGAAGTTTCGATCCTGTAGGATCAATGGTTCAGGAATTATGCTTGCTTAAAGTTGAGCAATCTGCAGTGTTTCTGACAGGTAAGGGTGCTGCCATATTGGTTTATAGTTTATAGTGACGGTCGCGCTCATCTTAAAACGCACTATTTGATGGTGTGAATAAAAAAAACATATCATTCCATTTAAAAAAAAGAAAGTTGACCTTCACCTCACCTTGGATGAGTGTCCATCGGGAAAAATAAAAGTACCACCACATGAATAACATTCATCTAAAACATTTTTGCGTACATATTCTGTCAAGAAAGTATCGGGAATCGATCATTTAAAAAGCCCGCTTAAAGGGATTGTTGAAATTCTTTTTGTCGCTAATTTGGCACAACTGTCCTCTATACTCACGCGGAGTTTGAGCGTCACTTGTCATCTAGTTTGTTTACAGTGCGCCATTTTGTCAGTTCATCCCACAAGTGTGTTTTGCAATTTTTACAATGGATAAAAATATCGAACAAAGAATCTGTCTTAAATTTTGCATTGCAAATTGAATTTCATGTGCCGAAGTGCTGAAAATGTTACGTAAGGCTTACAGTGAATCGACTTTATCAAAAACACGTGCGTATGAGTAGTACAGTGCATTTAAAAACGGTCGAGATGGGGTGGAAGATTTGCCTCGATAACGCACCATCTCACAAGGCTATCATTGTGAACGAATTTCTGGCCACAAACTCAACAAATCTTGTCGAGCAGCCACCGTATTCCCCTGTTATGGCTCCGGCCGACCTTTTTCTTTTTCCAAAACTCAAATTACCACTTCGAGACACACGTTTTCAGTCGATAGATGACATAAAAGAGAATTCGCGGCGAGTACTGAAGATGATTCCAAAAAATGCATTTAAAAAATGTTTTGATGATTGGGTTATTCGTTGGCATAAGTGTATTATTTCGAAAGGGGCCTACTTTGAAGATGATACAATAAATTTGGATGAATAATACATATTTTGTGTTTCATTGACCAATTCTCGGTACTTTTTTGACAGAATGTATAATCAATATTTTTGGAGATATTCGTCTGTAACGCTTTATAATTGCCACCCAATATAAACATTCTTCGCTACGAATAATAATAATGACGAAAATCGAGGTGGTAGTATCTGGTGAACCACCTGTATATGTACTTTTATTGTTCACTACACTCAATTTTACGATTTATCGATAGGAACGACCTATCTCGAATTTTTTGGCTCTACACCCTGTATAGTAAATGCTGTATACAGGAGAATTTGAAGCAATTCTATGGAAATATCCGCGCGTTGCACTTGTTGCACTCGCGTGTTTCTTTTCCATACACTTTCTCTCCTTATGTCCTCCAGGGCAACTCTCCAGTTACTTATTTTTAGAAAATGATCACGTCCGGCAGTCATGGGTATTTTCGCAACAGAATCGCCGCAGGAATGATTATTTTCAAACTGAAAACGAAGAGTATGCAAACACGGACCCAGTAAACGCAAACGAACGTTGCGCGTTAATATTTCGGACAATATAAATATTATTAAATTTCGGACAATTAATGTTGCTACAATATAAAAAAAGTTGGATCCTATGAATTCTTGGAATTAGATCGTGTGTGAACATATTTTCATAGATAGCGTCTCGTGAATTCACGAGAAATGTTCATCTGAAAATCTGATTAATTCCTTAATAGATTAATTCTTAATACACCTGTGTGTGAAAAGTTTTACTTCGAATAAAGCAGAAAGGTAATAGGTAAAGGTAAAAGGTAGATTGTAGATGGTCAGGATGTCTTTGGAATGGTAAAAGGTAAAACTAAGAGGAAATATGATTACAATTAACTAATATCGACGAAAATTTTACAATTACGTACCTGTGAATACTGCATATTATAATGATTGGGCCTTTGAGCAAGCATTACTTTCTGATATTTGGAAGGGGTACAGCACAGCAGTATCGGATAACAAAAATCAATAGTTTCTTCCGAGTTGGATAGCTTTGGCACGGTTGGACGAACTAGTAAATGTATTATCTAATCTTTTTAACAGTTAACTGTGGCGATAATTATTAGCAATTTAACAAACATTATTCTCAGCATGTTGGAAATGATTGAAGCTGTGAAGCAGTAAACACTGAGGACCGTGCAGTTGTACTCGGCGTACAGTCAACCACGAAAGTATTTAAACGCACTTTAAAACTTTAAAACAATATAACTTTTTTATGGTCGGACCAAACGACCTGACTTTTTTCAGCAATTAAAAGAATTGATTTGCCAAATGACATGCAAACAATATTTTGAAAAAATTGCAATTTTTTAATTACATGAGAAAGTGAAAGAGGCACCATTTATAACTTTTTTTATTAAAGCCCGTAATGAAAATTTAAAATATGCGTTTTGTACATGTATGTTAGTTATACATATGCTGAAAATTTCATCGAAATCGGTTGACGCAGAAAAAACGACACGCATCGAAAGATGATCTGTGGATTTTAAGCAGAAACTGACCAAAAGTCGCGAAAAACTATGATTTTCACCACATTTAACCACTCGTAGCTCTTGGGTATGTTAATCGATTTCGATATAATTTTCAGCATGTGTATAACTAACATAGATCTACAAAACATATATTTTAACCCTTAAATGCAAGATATTTTGTTTACAGTTTCTATTTATCAAACATTACTGTTTGACACGCGATTGTAAATACGTTCAAAGCAATGTGCTACCGTCTCGTCCCGTGTTATTGTCTTTACCGTTCGCGTTCAATTTGAACGATTTCTAACGAGCTCCCCAGTATGAGAGTATGGTGGGGATGCCCGCGTATTACGCGAGGACCCCGATCCGCAACAGTCGAGATTTATGACTGTGAGAGATCTCTGTTCCTCCGAAAACAAGAGCCGCGAATCGTTCTTCCGAAACGAGAACCGTGAGTCGTTCTTCCGAAACGACATCTCATTGTCAGCTATTTGTACCGCGTGTTTAAAATTATTATTAAAAGTGATCTTGAAGTCGCAGAAACCCGGCTTCTCTGTTTAAACCAGTGGTTTTAATTCACCCACTTACACTTTCTCCACTACCGGACTGATCCAACCCTTCCTACCCGATTTTAAACGAAGTGCTCGTGTCGGGGTAAACAATTACTAAAAAAAGAGTGTATATTGACGGAAAAATAAGGGAAAAAATCACATCTTTGCGAAAATATTTTTTATTACAAAATTATCATATGTTGCCATATTTGAGGTTAGAAAATCTACGACGCATGAATGGCGCGCACCGTATACCAATACATGTGAGCGGTTTGGTGCCTTGTAGCTACAATGCGTAAAAAGCATCCAAACGTTCCTGCAGCGAATGTAGAGCCAGAAAATGCATTGTTGCCAAACGGCAACACAATGCATTTAAGAGTTAAATTTTCATTAAAACCCCAAATAAAAAAGTTTGAAAAATGCCTTTTTTATTTTTGCATGCAAACTCGTAAATTGTAATTTTTGGAAAATCTTTCTTGCAGATCTTTTAGTAAACCAATGCTTCTAATTGCTTACAAAACATCAGGTCGTTTGGTACAATTATAAAAAGGTTATACTGTTTTAATATGTGGGTTCAAATACTTTCCTGATTCACTGTATGTACAGTCAGGGACAATATTAAGTGGACACTCTTAAAAATCGCATAATTTTTTTAAAGTTGGTCCAAAGGACTTGAATTTTTTAAGATATTAGACCAACTAGTTTGCTAGAGAATGAGTAAAGAATAATTTAATAAGATTGCAATTGGTAGGAATCATACAAAATTTTAAAAATTATGTTTTGTCAACTTTTTTATCTGAGCCTGTAACGATAATTTAAGAAATGCGTGGAAGAATATGGCAAATTCTATAACAAAAAATTTAGAGGAATCTATGCCAGAAAGGTTATTAAAAACCGTTATACATGTAAAAGAATACACCTCAAACCGTTAAAATTAGAATTATTAATTGTTATTATGAAGAATACTGTATGTTACGCGTGTACTCTCAATTTTGTAACATTGAAACGTACTGCATCTCTTTTTTTTATAAAAAAAATTACAGAAAAAAAGGTTTGTTTTTTATTAATCGAACAATTTTGCGAGTAACTGTATATGTATACAGTGAAGCTCGTTGGGCGAATTTGAACAAACATGAACGTATGCTGGTTAAGTGCAAAGGGTTGGCCAAAGTCTTGAACGGAAACAACGAAGAATTAAATCTTCATATCAGTGATAAGTCACGTGACTCATCTTGTTTAAGGTCGAACAAATGCACGACACGCTGCGATCCAATGAAAGCTGCCTATTAACTCGTCGACTATGGTGAGGGTCACTGGTGACTGGTGCAGTCAGACATGTATGACATATGTATGTAACACTTGAAAATATACATATATCAAGTCGTTCTACAAGTACATATGTAATATGACTTTAATCGGTCGGTTTGTTGCCCGAAAATAATACTGTACATACATAATACATACAGGGTGGTTCACCAGATATTACCACCTTGATTTTCGTCATTATTATTATTCGTAGCGAAGAATGTTTATATAAGGTTGAATGGTTTCGCGCGAGAGATGCATATGTACGTTGGTGTTGTGAGATATTTTGTAGGTGAACGCGTAGAAAAGATCATTAGAAGGGTCATTATTATTTTTTTAAATGGGATCGTATGTTTTTTCCTGCACCAATCGATGAAGCTTCATATTCTCTACAAAACAGTATAACTAGTGTTCCTTCTCGAGAATTCTTTCTCGAGAATTTCTCGAGAAATTTTATAATTGGTTATTTCTCATTTCTCGAGAAATTTAAATCTAGGAAAATTCTTATGAATCTCATTTATTTTATAACATATTTTCGGAAATGAACAAATACATATACAGTCGGTGTACAAAGTATTCGTACACATTAAAAAAACGAATTACTTTTTCAAAATTGGACCCAATAGCTTGAGTTCCTTTTCAGACATTAGAAGAATTAGTTTACTAGCTAATCTGTAAATAACTTTTTTGTTTAATTGTTATTGGTCGCAATTGCAAAGGAAACAATAAAGGTCACAATTTTTTAATTTTTTATCTGTACCTGTAATTAAAATTTAGAAGGCGCCTTTGGTAGGTCTAAGTAAGTTATATACTTGTATAAAGTTTCATCGAATTCGATCAAGGATGTTACGAAATATAATTGATTGAAAATAGCAAAAATCATAAGAATCTGCGATTTAAATGAACCGCAAACCGTAAAGTCAAAGATTTTTACATCTTACAATGCCCATAGCTTTTTTAACCGTCAGCCAATTTCAATAAAACTCTTTGTACATATATATATATATATATATATATATATATATATATATATATATATATATATATATATAACTTACTTAGATTTACAAAATACATCTATTAAATTTTCATTACGGGCACAGATAAAAAATTTAAAAATCGTGGTCTTTACTGTTCCCTTCGTAATTGCGACCAATAACAATGACAAAAACACGATTTACACATTAGCTGGTAAACTAACTCTTCTAATGTCTCAAAATAACTCAAGCTGCTGAGTCGAATTTCGAAAAATTTATTCGTTTTTAAAAGATTTACGAATACTTTGTACACCTACTGTATCCTACCATCAGTTAAAATATGCTACATTTTAATGTAGGTATTTAAATATCTCTGTTACTTGTGATTATCCGAAAAAATGTCAGAGGAGAAATTTGCACTGTTCAGTAAGGTGAATATAATTGCAAAATAAAAAATTTTTTAGAAATCATATTTCGAAATTTCAAGGTCATCGATATTTTTATTTAAACGAGGTCATATAATTATTCTATATTGCTATTCAGAAAAAAGACAAATCCAACGATGTGCCATGTTCCATAGTTAAAGTGAATTTCACAATTTTCAAAGTTTTCAATTTAAGTGCGCCACGTCATCCTTTTACCCGATCGCACAAATTTTTTTCTCACCTAAAGGAACAATGTTGGATAGTTGCGTGCATTGTATCTCGATAAAAATTTTTCTCCAAGCATAGCTTAGGTCCACCCAATGTACATATTGGACAGGAATAAACATTGAGTTAATATTTTGCGCTTTCAATAAATACATATTATCAACAATATTCCAAATATCATAAGTTTTCCAATATTTTTTTATTTCATTAAAAATTCTAGAGAATTCTCGAGAATGCTCGAGAAATATAGTCTCATTTGTCATTTCTCGAGAAATGAAAAATGTTGAGAAATCAGGAACACTAAGTATAACCTATTAATATTGAAGTACCATTATTAGTTAAGGAGATATTTTAATTTTAGTGTTTTTATGAAATCACGACTCTCTTAATAATGTTACAATGATTCTATTCACCGAAAAGGTTCAATGTAGCGACCGTTTACATCACGACATTTTCTGAATCGAAAAAGTAATGATTGTTTTACATTGCGTAATTAAACTGGTGATATGTTATTACTAATAACATATGTAATAACTTATTACATTCAGTGCTGATCCGATCCTTCATATCAGCAATTGTAGTCGGAGCCTCAGCGTATACTTTATTTTTTAAGTAACTCCATAAGAAAAGGTCGGGGTTGTTAAAAGTTAAAACCGGTGATCTTGCTGGAGAATGAATGGGACCACGTCGTCCTATCCAACGACAGTGCTTCGATTGTGCCCTGTTCTCGCGCAGGCGCAGTTGAGGTAGTTATACATATTGGCGGGAATGTACCGAAATAATCTTACCGGACAAAAAGACTCCAGGACGTGTCCTACGAGTTACAAAATATACACAAATACACTTGTTAAACATTCATTGTTCAGAATCAAATCATATAAATTTTTTAAAATTCTGCGGGGTGCTTAAGAAACCCCATTTTATCGAGAAGCTTACGTTACTGTCCAACGATTCGGAAATATTTGATTTAATGCATTTCTTGTTATTTTTTCATAACGTGCAGGACAACCATCGTGTTGGAGCCACATTGGTTTTCGAATATGCAATGACAAATCATGTAAAAATGATCATAAGGTACCTATTTAAATTCGTGACATTATCAAGAGAGTTGTGATTTCGTAACAACACTAAAAATTAAATATCTCCTTAACTAATGGTGTTTTGATATTAATAAGTAATACGTTTCTGTAGAGAATACGAAGCTTCATCAATTGGTGCAGGAAAAAGCATACGATCCCATTTAAAAAAAATACTGATGACCTTTGTATCTCTTCTATGAATCCACCTACAAAAAAAACTCACAACTCCAAAGTATGCATCTCTCGAAACCACACTCAACCTTATATAAACATTCTTCGCTACAAATAATAATAATTGTTGCGAGGTAAAACCGAACGACACCAAACTGGACAGTAAACAACACCTTTTAGATAATAGAAAACAACAATGTTTATTGTGTAAATGACTATTAATATATATAAACAGTAATTATGGTATTTTAGTGTAATACGCTCTTTATACATTCGCGGGGATACTTTACACGCGTACCTACGTTCTTTACGGTTTGAGCACGAACCAACCTCGGCTTGGCTTGGCTAGGCAACGCTCGGGTTGCTTCGGCTTCCATCTCATACATGCATACAGAGATTACTTTCTTAACAATAATAATAACTTCTCCCGAGTGGTGGTAATAACTTTTGCCAGGCAGAATCCAGGGCCGAGCGGGCAGCATTGTGCCCGAGCAGCTTCTGCCGGGCAGATGCCCGATCTTTCTGCCAGCAGAATGCGCTAATTATGCGCGCGTAGATGCCCGTGCAAAATCGAGCATTTGGCTTACTGGGAGTATGCTTTATGCTGGCACGGTGTGCCGGCACAAGCTGAGGGCAGAATGAAGACAGCTTGGTCCTTCGTTTAAGAGGGCAGCACGGTCGCACTGTATGGCGGACGTAGTGATGGGCGCAATCGACTAAAAACTATCGATTTAGTCGATAGTAGCTGTTACTATTTTCAGTCGACTAGTTTTACTAAACTATCGACTGAATTTCGCAGTGGTGGGGGTTACTATTTTCAGTCGACTAGTTTTAGTAAAACGACTGAATTTCGCAGTGGTGGGGGTTACTATTTTCAGTCGACTAGTTTTAGTAGAACGACTGAATTTCGCAGTGGTGGGGGTTACTATTTTCAGTCGACTAGTTTTAGTGAAACGACTGAATTTCGCAGTGGTGGGGTTACTATTTTCAGTCGACTGTTTTACTGAACGACTGAATTTCGCAGTGGTAGGGGTTACTATTTTCAGTCGAATGCTTTACTAAATCAGAGGTTACCTCTCTGACTGAATTATCGACTGATTTATGGAGCGGGTAGAGCTATATATCAACTGAATCGATCAGATTCAATCATGACATTTACTATCTCTTTACTATCCTACTATCTATTTCATTAGCGCTATCAAATTAATTAATTCATAACCCTCATTTCATGAACTGAATCCGTCCCTCGGTGTCAAATTGACACAGTAGTAAAAAAAACGATAAAATAACAAGCAGGTGATTAATTATTTTTCGATGTTTTTTTAGTCAAATTGATGAGTTAAAATTTACATCTTAAGTTTTTCGGTTATGTGTTTCTTACAAACAATTCGATATTTCGAGAAAACTCAGATTGACACGAGGGACGGAATTCAATTGTTCTACTACTAAATATTAATTATTACAAATATTCTCCGAAAATATGAATGATTTATGCATTTCATTTATGTTAATAAAATATTTATTACATTCAGTACAAAATTGATATATTATTATTATATTTATCCTATCCTATAATATTATGTAATATCGATAACACCAAAAGGATTATTTATTTATTTATTTATTATACAGGTAAAACCCAATATGCATACATAAAATTAAATCAAATAAAAATAAAAAAACAATTGCAGCAACATAGCATCGCTATAGAGAAAATTATACATTAACTTAAAATTAAACATTTCTTTCATGACGCTGGAAAGACTGTTTGAAATAAAAGTGCCTTTGTCTGCTGTCACAGTTTCATTAGCCACAAGTCCCACATCACTTATAGCTGAACACAGGGAGGTATACCGTTGTCGAAACCACTAGAGTATGTTACAGTTGAATTATCAGCAGAAAAATATCCCACAGCAGCCAAAATTATTCCTGTAATAAGAGGAATTCAAAATGCCATAAACATCATTATACCAAAAACCATAGCAGGACTACATTTACAAAATAACATTTTAAATAATATTGAGATAAGATTTGACTACATTGAACAAAATAATACTACTCTAATAGCCACACTATTAGGTCCAAGATTCAAAACAGCTGTATTTGAAGTCGATAGGATTGCACAGACAGCGCAGAATATGTTAGAGATGAAATAAGTTCCTTGTGCATAACACGCAATAGTCATGAAACTAATACAAATAGAGCCGCAGCAGAAAATCAAGAATCATCTGAAGAAAACAATGAATTTTAGAATCTTCTTGTAACAAAAGTATCGCAGTTGACAAACTAATCCACACCTATAGAATATGCAACAACCATAATTCGTCAATATGTATATAGATTTACTGTACGCAAATATTAAGAGCTGTGAAATCGCATTTTGGAATAAACACAATTACACAATGCCACAACTTTTCAAAATAGCAGAAAAATATGTAAATACCTCTGTATTCCCAGCAACTTCTGTCCCATCAGAAAGAATATTTTCAAAGGCTGGACAGATTATGTCTGAAAGAAGGAACCGACTTTCAGCAAAAAACCTAGACCAATTAATGTTTTTAAATGTTAACATTTAGTAAATTTGGATGAATTTCAATAGTATAGACCATAATAATTTAAGGTTAGGTTAATTATAATTTTGGAATTTTTACCTTAATTTAATTTTATTACTAATCTCTACTACGACAAATGTAAAATATATAATAACATTAAATATTTCAATAATAAAGCTGAGTTTCATCAACTTCATCGAACATGGAGAACATAACTAGTAAAGCAATTCAGTCGACTGAAAACCACTAAAAACTATCGACTAAATAGTCGATAGTATGTAGCGACTAAATAGTAACTAGTCGATAGTTGAATTTAGTCGATAGTGCCCATCACTAGGCGGACGTCGGATAATATCCCTTGTGTATTAACCAAAATGTATATAGATTATTTAAAACATTTCTATATTGTGTATGTTTGCACAAATTCTCATTGTAAGACTATAAATTAACACTTTACCTACCGGAAGCCTATTAATAGGATTTTCAATAATTGTACTGTTCCAAAAGAAAGCATAGAAATTTTCTTTTACATTACAATCTTAAATGAAGCTATTAAATGACGTTATTGAGAGTGACTGTTAAATCACAATAAAAATTGCTGTTGCTATTGAAGGTTCCATTAAAAAGTGTTTAGCATTGTACCATACATTTTTCAAAATTATGCAATAATCACCGGTCGGTAATGTGTTAATATATTAGCGAGTAAAGAATGGACATTCAGAGAAATTCTGTAACATATTTTAAAGGAACATTAACAAATTGTTGAAAGGAATACAGTAAATGCGTACTGGGTTGACTACACAAGGGATGTAAATACTGGCAGGGTGTGTTGTCCATAATCGAGCAGATTCCGAGCATCCTCCTCCTCGAGCGCGTTCTGACAGCATAATGCTCGCCGTCTGCTGGCATCGTACGATTGCAGGCTGTACTCGATGCTTGCTCGAGGCAGGCCTGACTGCCTGAGTACTTACTTTTTATACTGTATTACAAAGAATTTAATATTCTAGGACACCCCAGCATCAAGACAAGCTTTCATAAGAATACAACACATACATATATCAAAAATATTTTATTATTGAAAAATTAATTTGTAAATGTTGTCAATTGTAAATATCAGTTGCAAAACACTTTCTCTTATCTTCAATTTTATCCTTGTTCACAGAGAAACGACGGAACAAGAAAATCACCGAGATTTACGCCACAAAATACCCAGATTACACTTTTCTTCAAACAAAAAGCGATATGAATCTATTCAAAAGCAACAAAACGTTCTGTGTCGAAATCAAACCGAAACAAGGACACTTAAGAGACGACAACCGCAAGTTCCAAAAATGTCCGTATTGTTTGATGCAGTATCATAAGGTATTAATGTTATAATCAAGAGCAGATTACCTACTGGGAATCTACTGATAGCACACGTGTGTTGTCTTTTTGTGCAGAAGAATAGAGATACCAATGTTCTTCGTATATCATATGTTTATATACAATAATGTGAAGTAAGCATTAGAAATTGTAATTGACAAATTTTTGTGTTTTCAGCTGAAGAAGAAAACGATAGAAGCTCGCAGTACCTATTGTCCGTTTGATCTTTTCTCCGGAGTACAAGAACGAATGAAATCGGCTTTAAACGGACTCCTAACATCTCCACAAAACAATCTGAAAATATTTAAGGACGGTATAGTTGTGTACAATCAAGAATCATCTCCAAACGATCTAGAAAATCTTCTGGCGGAATGGTTTCGCACTTCCGTGTCCAGTAGAACGAAAGAAGAATACATTGACGAATTCTGCGATTTGATCTGCGCTGCTCTTCTACATCCGTTTGACCAAGAAGGACTGAAACCGTCTCCTGCATACGAATTATGCACATCCACTACACAGGACTTTGAGCCAGTCACTTATATTAACACACACGTGGCTGCGAAGGCGAAGAAACTTCTATACTTTACTGGCGAGGTAACAGACGTAACAGTTATTTGTACAGGGTGTACAAAAATTATACATATGTCGCGGCTACCATAGCATGATTCTGCACCTAGTCCAGTCAATGAATGCTCATAAGGGGGGTGTAGAGGGAAATGGAAGGAACACAATTTTTAACTTTGGGACTTTGTTTGGACTAGTTACGAGGTAAACATACTAAAAGTCCCTACTCCTAGGAGAGCGAAGTGCAGGGAGACACGTAAAAGGTCACCTTTTTCGGTTTTCCGCTTGTATCTCGGAAACTATGTGTCCTAGCGATAAGACCATTCTATACAAAATTAAAGCTGACAAAATGTGCCATAAGATTGATTCTATTCAGTATTTCGCTATCTCGCATAGTTTCCGAGATATCCGCGCTCAAAGTTCACTAATTGTGCTGAAGAGTTAGCTAGTCAAATAAGGCTCTTCTTTCTCAAAATTAGTGAACTTTGAACGCGGATATATCGGAAACTATGCGTAATAGCGAAAAATTGAATGAAATCAATCTTATGGCACGTTTTGTCAGCTTTAATTTTGTATGGAATGGTCTTATCGCTAGGACACATAGTTTCCGAGATATAAGTGGAAAACCGAAAAAGGGGACCTTCTACGTGCCTCCCTGCACCCCGCTCACCTTCTAGGAGTGGGGACTTTTAGTATGTTTACTTCCTAACTAGTCCAAACAAAGTCCCAAAGTTAAAAATTGTGTTCCTTCCATTTCTCTCTACAATTTTTCGTTGACTGGATTTGGTTGAAATTGAACCAAGAAAGGTGCCGCAAAATTGACTTTGATCTTGAATTTTAAGGTCAAAAGGTCAACAATCTTTTTAAATTGCATCGTATTCTATTCGCCGCGAAGGTAAAAAGTGCACAAGGAGCCAAGGGTCGCATATCTCAACCGCGACGAGTAAATACGGTGCAATTAAAAAAAATTGTTGACCTTTCAACCTTAAAATTCAAGGTCAAGGTCAATTTTGCTACACCTTCCTTAGTTCAATTTCAACCAAAACGAGGGTGTAGAATACAGGGTGTATTATACTCGTCACGCGCGGCGCGGTTGAGATGCGACCCTTAGCTCCTTTTGCACTTTTTACCTTCGCGACGAGTAAAATACGGTGCAATTAAAAAAAATTGTTGACTTTTAACCTTAAAATTCAAGGTCAAGGTCAATTTTGCATCATCTTCCTTGGTTCAATTTTAACCAAATGGAGGATGTAGAATCATCCTATGGTAGCCGCGACATATAATTTCTTTACACCCTGTACAATACATTCATGCTCAGAGGGGTATTCTTCTTTTCGAGGTCGTTTATGCACGAATTTTTCGGTTTTTTCTCAGAGAAACTGTTGAACCTTCTATATTGAGATTTTGCACATATATTTATTGGCATCTGGAGTACGTGTGTGTAATTTTCTTGAAATAAAAATAATAAAAATTGCATGAGTTATACAGGATGAGTCCGAAGAAACAGAACACCTAAATATCTCCGTTACTTTCCGTTGTACAAAAAAACTTCTTAGGACAATGTTTGACACTGTTTGTACACTGTTTGAAGGGCCACATGTAACGGTGTAAGGGAAAATATTTTCAAGGTTATTTTTTTACGAGATTCCAAGGTCATCGATATTTTTTTAAATGGATTGAGGTATTTTTTAATACATCAATCGATGCAACTGGACATTCGTTATAAAAAAGTACTAACCTATGTATGTCGAAAAGTTAGTATAGTTCACGAGATATTTCAATTTAAATAACTCTAAAACACCATTACTGTCGTACTAAGACGTGACACAAGTAAGTAAACGCTAACATCAATTTCAATTTCAATGTCAATTTTTCAATTTCAACTTCAATTTCAACTGTTCCACTTCAACTTCAATTTCTATTCTTCCATTTCAACTTCAATTTCTACTCTTCCATTTAAACTTCAATTTTTCAATTTCACTTCGTTAATTTCAACTTCAATTTTTCAATTTCAACTACCATTTGAATATCAACCCTTCAACTTCAATTTTTCAATTTCAACCTCAATATTTCAATTTGAACTTCAATTTTTCAATTTCAACCTCAATATTTCAATTTGAACTTCAATTTTTCAATTTCAACTTCCATTTCAATATCAACCCTTCAACTTCAATTTTTCAATTTCAACCTCAATTTTTCAATTTCAACTTCAATTTGTCAATTTCAACTTCAATTTTTCAATTTTAACTTCAATTTTTCAATTGCAATTCGGTAATTTCAAATCTTCAATTTCATTTTCAACGTTAATTTTTCAATTTCAATTTAAACTCTTCAATTTACACTAGCAAGTAAACGCTAACGTCTTAGTTAGTAGAAGAGTAATGGTGTTTTAGAGTTATTTAAATCGAAATATCTCGTGAACTACTAACTTTTCGACATACATAGGTTAGTATTTTTTTATAACAAATGTCCAGCTGCATCGATCGATGTATTAAAAAATACCTCATTCCATTTAAAAAATATCGATGACCTTGAAATCTTGTAAAAAAAAATGACATTGGAAATTTTTTCCCTTACACCGTTACATGTGGCCCTTCAAACAGTGTAACTTTGTCCTAAGAAGTTTTTTTGTACAACGAAAAGTAACGGAGATATTTAGGTGTTCTGTTTCTTCGGACTCACTCTGTATGTTTCCGGTCTTTCTACTGATCGGACAAAAGAAATTACAATATTTGAAATTTGACATTATTAAAAATACATTGAATTTAAATGAAATTTGGTTTTTCCTTCTACAAGGTTTACCCCGTTTTTGCCCGATACGGTAAAGTCCCATTCTAAGTCCGGCGGTGGAGACCGTTCTATGTCAGCTCGCCTACCCCTTCCACTGGGGGGCCTACCCCGCGAGGGGCCGAGAAGCTCGAGCTGCCGCACTACTAATTCACAACTAAAGTAGTAAATCACTGCTAATCCAATTACGAAACTTCTTTATTTTTCATTATTTTTTCATGGGACTTTCACCAACGTATTTGTGGCATTTTTCTAATTAAAATTACACTAAACATGATATAATTTCAACTGTATTTAGTGGTTTAATTGACGGTATGAAGTAACTGTACTCGTCACTTAAATTTTATTCTGCTCGTCACATTTCGAAAAAATACATCTTACAACACAGGCAAAAAGAGATCAGTCGTTTTACGGCATATAAAGGAACGTATAAGAGGTTAAAATTTATTTATTCGGACTCAAAAATTCAATTCCAAAATGCATAGAGAAAATGTTTAGATGAATTTTTGGCAAACTTGAACACGTATTCGCAATTGCAATTGTATTAAACGATTAAGATACCTGTTAGAGTAAAAGAAATTGTTAAACTAAAGCGAGTATAAATCTTTTACAATAATTCTACAGGAATGCAATTTGGAGGGCGAAACATTACCAAATAGTTCTGTATTGGAGAGGATCTTGCACATGCAAAAAGTGCCGTTTGTTACTGCAGAGTACGTTTACAATATATATTCAAAATTTCGGACATGGTTAAAAGACGACATGGTATATGACAATTTAATAGAAACACAGACGCTCTGGGATCCAATGAAACCTTATTGTAAATCTCCGGTAAGTAAATTTATACAAATTTACTATACAGTCTCGTAATTGACGACACACACTTTACATCACAATAACTTTTTTATAAGTGGACCAGATGACTTCACTTTTTCTGGCAAGCTAGTTGAATTAGTTTACTAGATGATATGTAATGCGAATTTTTTAAAATTATATAACATATCATCTAGTAAACTAATCCATCTAGCTTGGCAGAAAAAGTGAAGTCGCTTGATCAATTTATAAAAAAGTATTCCGATTTAAAGAGTGTAAATTGTTGGACTAACTATGCATGTACAAATACAAACCTAGCTGTACCAGAGTTGGGCAGTATTTAAAATAATTTAAATACTTTTTTTTTCTTTATTAATAACATCCTAGGCCATTATTGACCCATAGATACATGTTACATGTTAGAGTACAAAAATATAAAATAAAGTACAGATGTACCGCTTATGTCTTAAGTTAACTAAGTCTAATTCTCTTCCTTATAAATTAATATCACATTTTTTAAAAAACTCATTAATTATTTTTAGCATGTCAATGTAATTTAAATACTTCTCGCCTCGACTCTACAACGCCATCTCTGTACTACGATATGAAGTAACGAATAAACCATTAACCAACCATTAAAATTATTTAAATACCGATTGGAATAAAAGATACATAACTTCTATTTGTTATTCGACTTTTATTTAAATAATTTTGTATTCGCCGAGAATGTATTCGATGAATATAAGATTATTTAAATAAAAGTCGAATAAAAGATACTTTTGTATTCGAACCTTCGAATAACGAGTACAAATTTTGTATCTTTTATTCGTTATTCGAAATTTGTATTTAAATACAATTTTTGCCCAACACTGAGCTGTACAAACATATGACATTAAGTGATTGTATCGTTTATTACGTGTTGATTTTATTTTTCAGAAAGCTAGTACAGAAACAGCAAGGGCTTCACAAGAAACTCACTTGAGAAGATGTATCAAATGCATCCAGATTTCAAAAAGTGCGAAGAGCAAGTACAATCGTGATGAAATTAAGAATTATAATTCAGACATTCAAGGAATTGCAGATAACAGCCACATTGAAAATGTTTCCTGTATAGCCAAATCAAATTTAGTTCCTATGTGCTTGGAAGCTAGTACTGTATCCTGTAATAAATCTGATAAGATACATAATGGAGGCAATGGATGTTGTAGCGAAGAAGAAATGGATTCTTGTATAAACTCTAGAGATATACTATACTTACAGAATTATCTCTTATTTACATGTGCCAGGGATTGTTCAATACTAATGGCATTTCGAGAATTAAATGTGTAAGTGAATAATAGAGTATATTGTTATATTCCCAGTCAGCCCGGTCTGCCTCGAGCAGAAATCGAGCCCTTCTGCCGTCCAGACTCACGGGCGTTTGAACTGTGCCGGCGCGCTGCGACTCTGCGTCTCTTTCTTTCACATACGCTGTCCTTCCTTGCGCTCGACACTTTCATCGTCAATTAAACCACTAAATTCTGCTTAAATTATATCGTGTTTGGTATCATTCTAATCAGAAAAATGCCAGAAATAAGGTAGTGAAAATCCCATAACAGAATCATGGAAAATGAAGAAGTTTGACTGTGGTGTAACGTTATGATGACTCACGGGCGCGTTTGAACTGTGCCGATGACTGCGACTCTCTGCGTCGCGTTCGTAGTGGTTCACACCGATATACCGAGCCGAGTCAGTGTATTAGTTTGGAGGGGATATTTTTTTCGCGTTCATCGTTGAAAGATTTTCGCGTTTATAGAGAATTTACTGTATTTCTTTAAAAATAACAAAAATGAACAAAAGACTTGCTTAAAATAATTTGTTGTTATTAGAATTACATTAATAAACGGAGGTATTGAATATTAAACTACATAATATTCTGTACGTGATAATACAGGGAGGTCCGTTTAAATACGAACACCCAAATACCTCTTCAGGTTATTGTGATGCAAAAAATATTTGTTACGTAATGTGCATGATGTCAATGGACCAAATATTTGGCAAGAATATTTTTTTCCGAAGGTCATTTTTTTCGGAGTTATCAAGGTCATCGATGTTTTTTGATACATAACTACATTTTTATTTTATTGCATCGGGTAACTGATCGAAAAATACATTCAGATATGTATAATAACATGACCTTGAAATGACCTTGATCTTCGAAAATTAAAGGTTTACCTTCAGATCAAGCTCAAGGTAATGTTATTATACATATCTGAATGTATTTTTCGATCAGTTACCCGATGCAATAAAATGAAAATGTAATTATGTATCAAAAACATCCATGACCTTGATAACTCCGAAAAAATGATCTTTGGACAAAACTATTCTTGCCAGATATTGATATGCACATTACGTAACAAACATTTTTTGCATCACAATAGCCTAAAGAGATGGACCGCGCAAAGGAACGCCAATTTTCAAAGATCAAGGTCATTTCAAGGTCATGTTTTTATAAATATTTGAATGTATTTTTCGGTCAGTTACCCGATGCAATAAAATAAAAATGTAGTTATGTATCAAAAAACATCGATGACCTTGATAACTCCGAAAAAAATGACCTCCGGAAAAAAATATTGTTGCCGGATTTTGGTCCATTGACACCATGCACATTACGTAACAAATATTTTTTGCATCACAATATCCTGAAGAGATATTTAGGTGTCCTGTTTTAGACGAAACACCCCGTATAATTAAAGTTATTCATTTGTGATATACTATTTTTAATGTACTCCGGGTACACACCCCTTAAGTCAAGTCTATTTATAATGTATATACTTCACAGTAATCATTCTCTTTATTCTGCCATAACTTTCTTACAGCTACTATAAATGAAATATTGTGTCATAAAGTCAAAAATGGTATACTGGGTGGGGCATTTATCCTCGCCACCTGGAATATCTCGGAAACTAAATTCCAGAGAAAAGAATATTTCAAATAAAATGTGGAAGGACTGATACAGCAGTCATATTCATTTTAAATTTTCACCATGTTTTCAAGGTCATTCCAAGGTCAACTTCATTTTTTTCAATGGAATGAGGTATCTGCTGCATTAGTCCTTTCTTGACTTAAACTTTTTATTTGAAATATTTTTTTCTCTGGAATTTAGTTTCCGAGATATTCCAGGTGGCCAGGATAAATGCCCCACCCTGTATATTTACTCGAGCTATAATAAGTCAATAATTAAATAATATGAACGGTTATTAATAATGAATTAGTAGTGGATCATTATTCATTATTTACTTACTTATTTATTCTGTTTCTGCAGAGATGTAAGGTCTACTCCGAATAAAGGTGTGTTGAAACTTTCCAATGGACTCAGTTTCCTCTGTGACATCGGAATTTCAGATATAGACCCTAAAAGTCTTCACTGCATCGAGAAACATCGTCAACGAGATGAGGATATTTTAAACTCTGTAATTAACATCTTGGAAGAAGATCTAGCGCTTAAGAATCAATCACCGATGAAACTGTACACATAACAATAGTAGTTGATTATATTACAAATAACTTCCTTTTACACAGAAAAATGTTGTCAAACAATAACCAAAATACTTAAGCGCAAAGAACTTTAGACCGAACTAAAGACTGGTAAATCATGTTTATACAAACATAGTGAAACAAAAGAAGGAAGTTGTTTTATGTCTTGCATAAAGCTAGCCCATAACTATGTATATTTTAATTGTAGCTAATAAGTTTTGAGTTGAATCTTTCTTGTTTCACTTGATTTAAGTCTTACATAAAAACAACATAAGCAATTTTTAGCCACGTATGTTACGTAGATTATATATTTCAAATATAATACTTTACAATTTTCCCAGCAACAGTATGATATGCTGGTCTTCTTTAGTAAAATATATCTAAGTTATTGATTTGCGAGGTCTACGGACTTTAAATCATGTATTTTACATGCACAGGGTCTTGATAAAAATGAGATTCAGGCAAGTAATAGTCAGTTGAGTAGCAAGAATATACATATACATGAAAAAGTAAATCCTATTAAAATTGATCTATAATTTTTATGATGCATGCAAATGATTTGCCTGTTTCTTTTTATCTTCTTGTGTTCATTAAATATTTTTTAATGCGTTTAAAAAATTATATTTGCACCATAAGCAACAAATATGCATTAACGCGGAGTATACTAAAGAAGTTTTTAACATCACTTGGGTCTATTATATTGATAAATATTTATTATACATATAGTAGGTTCATTTTAACTCAACTCGCTGGAATATCAGAGAAAGGAATTGAAAATATTAAAATAATATTGTAAGAAAAGATTTTTGTCAATGAAATAGTGAGATAGATATCAAGCTTGTTACTTCTTTTACTAAATTTTACGTTTGTAGTATTTTAGTACATTTTATTTTATGGAAGATTATAAAATAATCAAGAATTTTTTGGAGGTCTCTTGACTGTAATGTAACAACGCAGACTACTCAATTGTTAGAAAAATTCTCTTCCAATGAAGTATTTACCAGCAATCGGTAGAAGCCAATAACTATGACCTAATTACTTTCAATTGCATTAACAATGTACAATTTAAAATTATTTATCAGTTTGTTTGGGATAATCCTTCAAAACATGCTCTTCGTTTTGTTAAATGTAGTTTCACAAATGCTGTATGAATTCTGCTTCATAATACCTCTACTTCTTCTTTGTAATTCGCCAATTTTTTGAATATATTTACAGACAAAATACGCAATATCAAATTCTATAATCTTAGAAGTAGACTGCAGATGTTGATCAATTTTCAAGTTTTGTACACAAATTTTAAGAATGTGGGACTAAATAAAATCCTATTTTCATTGGTAATAGCTTTTGTAGATCAATAGTAAATAAAAATCGTACTAAATTCTGTCGAATTTAATGCTCCAGCATTTTTTGAAAATTTTTATAAGCCATAAATGCATAAAGATCTACTTTTAGAAGTAATACTGTTACAATGGCACAAGCAAATAGAGTTTAGTTGACCGAAGGCCAGTGACAGTGGTGAATCGCCCTATTATCTTGACTTTTAAATCTTTTCTATTATTTTATCCACAAAAGAATATTATATTATATTATACTTTCCTTCCGTATTAAATAATTTTGTAAAAACAAATTTTTTATATTCACATTTCTTCCTCTGTTATTTCATTAAGTCGAGTGTCAATCGACATACTATACTATTGGGTCATTCCATGCAAAATCGGACACCTTTTGAATATAAATTTGAATATGTTGTAGTCTTTAGTGATGTACAGAACGAATCTCAAAGGATTTTTCGATATCTTAAAAATTGTTTATTTACAAACGTGTAAAAGCAAGTATCATCCTTCGTTCATTAAATTATAAGACTAGAACTAACAAACCAATGAAAATGAGTTTTTAGGAGCTTATAGTAAAAAAATAAGACTATCTACTAAACATGTCATTTGAAAAAACTGTTCTTTTCACCATATATTTTGCAATATTTTGAAACAAATGCAATGTCTTCATAGCAGGGAACTTTTTAAAAATTTGAAAAAAATGATTATATTGCCCCAAGTGCCCCTTTTACGGACATGCTTTTAAAAAGACACACGTACTAAAACGTAAATTAAAATTATTTGAAGCGAAAATATTTGGATCAAGTATATAGTGACGTTTCACTATAACTTTCTAACCACAAGATATATCAGAGGCACTAAAATTTATTAAAACATTATTCCTATCTACTGTTAATTATCGTAATAAATATATATTTTTTGTAATAATTTTATTTAAAACTTTAAATAATATTTGAAATTGTTTACTTTGTACTCATTTAGCACTTTTTCCAGATAATTTAAATCACCGTTTATAAATTTCTTTGTATTTCATGATCAACATTTATTCTCCATATTCTGAGTGTGTATGTTACTAAATGTAAAATTAAACAAAATTCGAAACAGTGGGTTTAAAAAGTGTCCGATTTCGCATGGAATTGCATGGAATGACCCAGCTGGGATTCAGTAATGGTACGTAAGGCGCTTTTTTCGCGCATGCTCGACGATTCTAGCCTCAGTCAAGTACGAAGATCGGGTACCTTGGCCGCCCCGCCAATTTCGCAAAATTTATTGTGACTTGATTTTGAAAAATGAATGTATAACATGTGTACGTGTGTGTATACTGTGCGACAACGGCGTAGGGCAGCGCCAAAGCCACCACAGTTCCCACAAACTTCGGATGTATGTATAGCTGTATAGATACGTTCCTGACGAAACTCGCGCATGCGCGAAAAAAGCGCCTTACGTACATTACGTACTATCCCAGGCTGGGATTTGGCATATTGCACGGTTTTTCCAAATGCAGGAACGTATCTCCATCCTAATAATAAGTCTGTGGAGAAAGTAGTGGGGAACTGGCTGGAAAGTACCGGAAGAATTCAGGAATTTATACATATGTTATATTTTATATATGTATTATATCTACAGTAAGGAGCATAATTGATCACACACGCTTTAAATCAGAATAACTTCTTCATAAATGGTCCAAACGACTTTAATTTCTCTGTTCAAAATGTCAAAATTGCAATTTTTCATGATTTTCGGCCTTTTTACCACTTTTGATCGTTTGTAATTCATAAACCAATTAACCAATTTCGATGAAATTTTCAGAACGTATATAATTCATACGAATTTAGAAAATACATCTTTTAAATTTTCGTTATTGGCCCAGCTAAAAAAGTTGCAAAAACCAATTTTTACTATTGCTTTTCACAATTCCGTCCAAATGCATTTTTTCAATTTATATGATTTATTAGACGTCATTTACTAATTTCTAGCCTTACAGAGAAATTAAAGTCATTTGGTCCATTCATAAATAAGTTATATCTGATAAAGTGTGTGTGATCAGTAATGCTCCCCTGATAGCACAGTTTGGAACTGCCAGGAATAGTCCAGAGCAGTGATGCCAGAATCATGGGTCGTGGGTTTTTTCCCCTCCGCTCGTTCAGCCGACTCGACCCCCCACTCTGACGCACTGTCGTCGCCACGTTGCTTCTACTGCGCACGCGCTACACACGAACGTATCTCTATCAGAGTATCTCGGCAGAGTGGCGACGACGGTGCGTCAGAGTGGGGGGTCGAGTCGGCTGAGCGAGCGGAGGGGAAAAAACCCACGACGCGTGATTCTGGCATCACTGGTCCAGAGCGTGGAGTGAATGTGGAGGGCAGTATCGTTCCAGACGCCGCTTATTGGCTGCTCGGAGCCATGGGTGGAGTACATCTGGAAAGAGTGTGGAGTTGCATGCCAGTGGGCTTCCAAAAACGATTACAGGTGTACAAAGTCCGCCGTCACAGCATCTAGAGGGCAGCTTCTTCCGTCCAGATGGAAGGCAGCTCGTGGAGTCTGTGTGGAGCGGCGGATGCCGTTATACAGGGCAGCACCGTCGGTGAGGTTATGTCAGTAATGTTGGTAATGTCGGTGAAATGAATTTCTACACATTGTACAAATATGTAGTAGTCTTCCTTTTTACCGACAATTCCAAATACCGATTCCGAATGAAAACGAAATAATAAACCCGATATAAAAAAATATTAAATTTTATTTATTTCTATTACATCTATATTATTTTTCCTAGACTGCGGATCTTTGTGCAAAATAAAAATTGTCTGCATCGATCGCAAGAGAGATGGAAACTATATGTACAAATTGAATGTTACGTTCTTCCCCCCTTGCCGTAAATTTCTTTACAGTTACATTAAGAGTAAACCTACACATAAATCAATAAACTAATAATACATTAATTATCCCCTAATACGTACAGTTACACGAATTAATATTCGGACGATCTAAAAAAGATGATAACTTTTTTAATATTGTACTATACGATTTGAATTTTTTGGGGGGGCTGGAACAATTAGTTTACTGCAGGATGTGAAAAGAAATTTTTTCAAAAATTGCATTTGGTCGGAATTGCAGAGAAAATACTAAAAGTTACATTTTACAACTTTTTCGCGCGGGCCTATATTGAAAATTTAAAAAGTACGTTTTGTAGGCCTGCGTAAATAATGTACACTGTGAAAGTTTCATCGAAATCGGTTGATGCGGGAAAAAACGACAGGCCTTGAAAGATGTAAGAATTCTTCGATGTAGGCTGAAAATCTGCGATTTTTACCATCTTTAAACGTTTGTAGCTCATTGCAACGTCAACCGATTTTGACGAAATTTTCAAAATATGTTTAGTCGACACAGATCTACAAAGCGTATTTTTCAATTTTTCAATATGGGCCCACATAAAAAAGTTGTAAAATGCAACTCTTAGTACTTTTTCATACAATTCCGATCAATTGCAATTTTTGAAAAAATTTCTTTTCACATCCTGTAGTAAACTAATTGCTCTAGCTCCCCAAAAAAGTTCAAATCGTTTAGTACAATATTAAAAAAGTTCTCGTCTTTTTTAGAACGTCCGAATATTAATTCGAGTAATTGCAGTTCCAGTATAGCCTTTTACCAGGATTGCAAGGGTGCGGGATTCGCCTCTTCTCATCTCTCGATAATAATACAAAAACGGGGTTTCTCACTAGTTAGAAACGCTAGATAAAAGATCGATCTAGGGCCCCATCTCCCTCAAAGGTCCTATTTTCCGTTTACGAGGCGAAATTTGCATTAGGCGTCACCGTAATTTGCATTATTCGGAAGCATACAAGCTATTTTCATAGCTACATGCTGCCGAATAATGCCAATTACGCCTTGTAAACGAAAAAATAGAACTTTTGAGGCAGATATTTTATCTAGCGTTTCTGACTAGTGAAAAACCCCGTGTTTGTATTATTATCGAGAGATGAGAATAAGAGGCGAATCCCGCACCCTTGCAATCCTGAAAACGAGTCTACTTCCTTTTAATAAACTAAAGCAAGGATTTGAAACCAAGGAGTATGATCGGTTGCAGGTAGCTACGGTATAAAGTTTAGTACCTTAACGGTATAAAAGGTCCAAATACATCTGGCTACATCGGCTGTGCTTCTTTCGGCTGGCTAAAAATCACTTTGTTGGGAGGTACATCTGGAAGGTCTTTAGCTGAATGTTTTATGACGGCCTCACCTGTGAATTCGGACTCGCGCTTGTTCCTTCGCGCGGAGGGTTTTACGACGGAACATTAAGTGGCCTGTAGTTCCTTTTTCATTTGGAACAACCTAAGCATTGGAAAAACCGAAAGAATACCGGTATTATTTCGGTTTCGGTAGAAAATTGATTGTGCCGTTATTCGAAGACTTTGAATAAATCCACTATCCACAGTCCAAATTCTATCTTGAGATTAGTCTTTTTTTAATCGGAAGAACGCCACACGAAGCAGCTAGCGTCATTTACATGAAACAATTACGAAAAATAAACAAGGTCTGCAATTAACTTGTTAGTGGTTTCATGCCGATATGTCTGGCTGGCCGACGCGCGTCGGGTTACCTGGCCATGTTTATTGCACCACTTGGCCACGGTGACCGAAGTCTTCGCCGCCCTGGCAGAAAATTATACGAAGCTACACCGTTTCGATAGTTTCCAGATGGCTGGGAAACCCAAAGGTCTGGTCGCCACATGTGCGATCTTGCCGAATCCTAGGGCCCGCTTCAAGGTTCCGTTCACCCCCAAATGGGACTTTCACCAACATGTTCAGTCGCGTTTTTAACACTTTTTAATGGGTTGTTAACATTTTTTTATCTTATTAGGAATTTATTTTAGTTAGTGATCATATTCATCGATAAAAAAAGATGAGTATACGGTACTATTTATATTGAGTCCTACAAAATATTGCAATTAGAATTACGATTTCAATTATGTCTACTTGTTCTTTGAATACAGTAGAGACTCCCGTATCCGTACCCCCATTATCCGAATACATACCCTAATATAAGCAAAGAGGATTAGATTGAATATAAGGACGTCCTATTGTCCGTATGTTCTGTTATCGCCGCGTCGCTCGCTGTGCCGGGATTCATATGCGCGCCGTCTCCAGATTCCGACTTTCTGACTCATGCTTCCGAAACTTCGGCAACGTAAAAATCGAAGGAACGCGTCGGCGTCGATCAGTCGAGCAGGTAGCAGCAGGTAGTTCACACAGACAGAGTAGAGGTACGCTTGTGTGTAGCGCGCAAGCAATTGAACAGGCACTCAGACGGGCTGAGTTTTCACGTTACCGAAGTTTCGAAAGCATGAGGCGAAAAGTCAGAGTCTGGAGACGGCGCACAGTGTGACCTTTCGTCCAAATCGGAGACAAAATCGAAGAACTTTTGATAGAAATAAGGTAGAGCGATGAAATTTTTTAAAAATTAAAGCTGAAACATTACAGAATATGGGAAAAATAGGGAGATTATGGTAAGAACGTTTTTTAACGTTGAGAAAATTCGTTAAACTTGCACAATTTCGAGAAAATTGTGGTTTTTCCAATACCACGCGCGGAAATTTTTTTTTAAATTTTTGCTATATATCATTTCCCGTAGATTTTTTCACGCCGATTTCAAATCTGGTCTCAAAATTTGTCTACGACCTCAGGATATTGCAAAATCGATTTCTTTAAATTCTACATGTTTAACGAATTTTCTCGGTTAAAAAACGTTCGTACCATAACTTCCCTATTTTTCCCATATTCTGCAAAGTTTCAGCTTTCATTTTAAAAAAATTTCATCGCTCTACCTCATTTCTATCGAAAGTTCTTTGATTTTGAATCGAGTCTGGTCCAAATTTTCCACTGTGCGCCGACGCGACGAAATCTCTCCGTATTTAATCATTGATTAAACATGTTTAATCAATCATAATGTATTAATATTGGATATCACTGTATTCGGGAAAGTCTACAGAATCTTTTGCCAGAAAGAACAATTCAATATCTTTTATAATAACATCACAATATTTGTTTGAAGTTGAAAAATATGTTTTTTTTTCAAAGCCTTGTTCCTGAAAAACTGTGCGTATAGGAAAAAAATTGAAAACAGATTCGGAATCAGCGCGAAAAACTCAGGCCAATAAGTCCTGGGTAGTTACCAAAACAACTCTGGATTTTCTGCACGAAATTACCTGAACCTTTTCCCGGAATGTTCGTTTGACGAGCAAATTTTCACATAATCATCCATTTCATTTCCAAAGTACAGTACCAGGACCTCGACCAACCGGCTTGATCGAGAGACAAACAGCCTGGACAAATTAAGGCCCGATGGATAATTGAGACCCGAGGGAAACCACGTCTTACCCTGCCATAGTCCGGCCACTCTAAGCGACCGTGATTATCCTTACGGGCACCGTCGCGTCGGTTCTTCCACGCCATAATTAATCCTCCGGCAACCCTCCCTCTCTTCCCAGTTTTCCCCGAAATTCTATACTCTATACAATTGTACTTGCAGCTTGCAGCTATTCCTTCTGACGCGATAACGGTAACGTTAGCGTATCTGCTTTATAATATTTGTCGTTGTTGTAATATCCTGCAATTTCTACCATCTTTAACCCTTAGCACTCCAGTGGTGACTCGAAATCACCACTAAAAATTGCTGTCCCATTATGCAAAATATTGTTTACGTTGTTAAACATGTTGGTAGCTAATCAATTACTAAACCTTTAATTATTGTATGAGGTATTACAATCAATTTCATATCCATCAAATGAAAAGAATCGTATAGAACGAAATTATTCTACCTAGAACGAGATGTTTCATTTTCGAGTTAAAACAGCTCCGAAATTAAAACAGCTGCAAATGGTTAATTATTATAACTATCTTTTAAATTTTCAATATAGGCCCCACATAAAAAAGTTGTGAAATGCAACATTTAGTACCTATTTTCTCTACAATTCCGGCCAACTGCAATTTCTGGAAAAATATCTTTAGGGTGACGGGTAATTCAGTGTCTATGATGTTTCGCGTGGTTAACAGACAACGATATAGATATTTATTAAAACAATAACACGTAACAATAACAAAACAAAACAAGATGTAATAATAATAACAATTATTTTGAATATTATACATTTAATAATAACAATAACGAGAAAACTAGATTATAAACGTCAATGACTATCGAGTACTAACAAAGTACAGAGATATAAATTAACGTAGCGCGGGCAACTCTAGAGCGATGCGTTCTCAACGAGTGCCACAAGCTTTTTTTCCACTGGTAAAAATCCTTTTTGGTGGGAGGATTAGCAACGTGAGAAAGACCGTTAAAATAAGGGGAGGAATTCTCCGTTCCTCAAGAGTAAGGAGAAAGTTTCCTTCCCCAAAACAATTCAAAGTCGTCGCTGCCAAGGACATTGCAACGGTTGAGTCAGGGTTCTGGTAATCGTCACTTTTACGACCGAACCCTCAATGCAACCGTCCACAGCGCGCACTTGAGAAGGATGAAATTTCCGCGTCCGGAAAGTCCCTCTTTCCAACGCGCCATGTCCACTACATATCTTTTCACATCGTGCAGTAAGCTAATTTCTCCAACTTCTCACGAAAAGTCCAAATCCATATAGTCCAACATTAAAAAAGTTACAGTTACTCGAATTAATACAACCCCTGGCAGAAAGGTTCCGATCCGGAGGCATTGATACAGATTTTACAGAAAACTATTACTTTATGGAGTTGAAACTGATGGGAAATTAAAAGGGGCTTATTAAAGAATGAAGAACAACAAATTAACATAAGCTTCCATTTATTATAACAAAGAAACGAGAAAATAAACAAAATGTTACACGGAAAAAAGTTAATAGACCCATTAATAGATCTGCTGGAAGAAAGTTTCCCATTTGATTTACAGTCTCCGCAACACCAAATTTCTTCAACAATTACTGTTGGATGATTCTTATAGAGTTTTTTGCGCTGATTCCGAATTTGCCCTTAATTTTTCTCCTAGATACAAATTTCGGATCACGAATAATAGATACAAAATTTGTAATTAGTTACTCGAAGATATAGATACACAGGGGACCACCTGTAGCGGTATTTTCGAATACCTCGAAACCATTCTGCACTTCGCAATCATAACTTAAATTGTGTTTCTTTTTTTTCAATTACAAAAAGTGGACAGCGAAAGTCGACAGCGCGAACTGCATCAATTCTTTAAGTTGAAAATAAATGTAGACAATTAAAAAATGTTTTTGGTTAAACTTTTCATTAAAACTCGAAGCAATAAGTATTTACCGAACAAAACGATTATAGATGCGGGATTCGATTCGGGGCCAGAAGATTCCCAGCTGTATATATGTACTTGTTTTGTTAACGACTACCCAACCTCTAAAAAATTATAAAAAAATTAAGAACGGTTGCTTCAATAATATCCAAGTACTGAATTCTTATAAAACTGTAGTCTCTAACACTTCAATACAAAACATGCATTTTCTTGGAATTTTTGGAGGTTTTCAATTTTTTAAAACATGTTTCCGTAATCCGAAAAATCTGAAAAAATACACATTAATAATCAGGATGAGACACAACTAACGTAATAATATAAATGTGGTCAACTGAAGACTTTGATGTATGTATATACATAAAATCGGCTATTTTATGTTTTCCGATTTGTTTAAAAATCGATTTTGCAACCAAAAATTTTGAAAAAAATCTCAGTAGTGTATGCTATTCGGTAGAATATTCATGAATTTTTTCATAATTTTCTGTTGAACATGACGTGACTAAAAACAAATTTGGTTGGATACTTCTGACCATCTTTTCCGGCTATACCTTAAGAATCAACGAAAACATTATTTAAAAAATACAAAATATATTTCTTTTTACATCGTTAAAACCGATTTTTCAAAAAAAATTAGGCCTACATAATTTCTCTTCGATATCTCATTTAGATCAAATGTTATAGCAAAATGCGCGCCGTCTCCAGATTCCGACTTTTCGCCTCATGCTTCCGAAACTTCGGCAACGTGAAAATCGAAGGAACGCGTCGGCGTCGATCAGTCGAGCAGGTAGTCACACGGCATGGTAGAGGTACGTTTGTTGTGTAGCGCGCGTGCAATCGAACATGCACCAACACGGGCAAGCGCGGTGGACACCGCTCACGGATACGACGATACGTCAGGGAAGGGGAAACTGCCGTTCAGTTTTCAGCAGTTTTCAGTTATTCTCTCAACTCTCAACAGTTCGCAAGTTCTCGTTCGCTTAGCTCGGTCGTAATATCTGTGGTTGTCAGGAGGACGCCGCCGCATGTCCCATTGTACTTTCACTTTCGAGATATTGTCGTTTAAAGTTTTGATCACTAATGCTTTGACAAGGACATTGGTTATAAATTGTATTATTTTTTCGAGCCTTTTGAATTGATTTTCGTGACGTTTTTTCTGGTAAATACCTAATTCTACACTATAAAGTTCAATAAATGCATAAACTGAAATTTTTTGAAATTGTGACATGCAGCGTTTTTCTTGACACAATCACAGATATATTTACATAACTTCGCTCTGTGGTTACACGTTACACTCGCGAGTGCGGTCTGCGTTGCGGCATTTGACTATTTGACTATTTATTAGATTGACTTGCTTGGATTATGTGATTACGTGGATTACTTGGATTACGTGCACTACGTGGAAGGCAGGAAGAACGGAAGGTATTTGTACATATTTATATTGGTTAATCGGTTTCATTTTGCTCAAATGTCTCCAAAAATCTTCGCGTGAAAAAGCGTGAGAACGCTTGTCGGCACACCACGCGACAGTGCCATTTGCCATCACGTATGAGGTGCTACGGGGCGAGTATGTTCACTTCAATGTAGAGTCCAAAATAGTAAATTGTGTTGAATAAAAATCAGGAGCAGTCCGTAGTATGGTGTACACATCCATTTATTATAATATCACACATAACTTATAACTTATAGTATAATGAAAAGTAAACTATGAGATCTGTGTATAATAAGTGTTCGCTTAAACACGCGGGACGCGAGAGAGCACATGCCCGCAAGAAGAACTCGCAAGAAGGAACTAGGCTGCGCACGCATCGCCCATAGGTCGCACGCACACATGCGTATAGCGGGAAGAGCAAACTGCTTCAATCCCCCACTTTTGCTGTTCCCAGTTTCAAATCTTTGGTACAAGCCTTGTGAGCCACACATTTTAGGCCCTTTGTCATTATGTCCGCCAAATTTTCGTTGGAGGCAACGTATGACAATGCGACTGATTTCTTTTCGACCTCTTCTCTTATAACATGGTATGCTATATCGATGTGTTTAGTTCGTCGGTTTTCAATGCGACTTTTTGAAAACTCTATTGCTGATTTGTTATCGCAGTATATATTGCTAATTCCCGAGAAGAACTCGTAAAGTTCCAGTTCGCTTAAAAACATTCTTAACCATATTGCTTCTTTTGCCGCAGACGCTAACGCGATGTACTCGGCTTCCATGGTCGACATGGATATACATTTCTGTTTGGATGACATCCATTGTACAGGATTAGATCCTATCATTACAACCATACCTGTGAACGAATGCCGATCGTCCATATCGCCTGCCCAATCTTTGTTCCGTGAAATAGCTATCCAGTTCAGCATTCCAATTTCTGCCTGACTGTTTGAGTCCATAAATGGGCTTGTCTAATTTTACAATCCTTGCTTCCTCACATTTGTTCGACGGAGGTAGCTTCATAAATATCTCCTCCTCAAGCTTTCCATAAAGGTATGCGCATTTTATATCCAACTGCCTAGTGTGCCAACCGAAAATACCTGAAATTGCTAATAACAACCTTATTATTGAAAAACTAGCTACTGGTGCATAGGTTTCGTGGTAATCAACCCCCTTTTGTTGGGTGAAACCTTGTGCCACCAATCTGGCCTTATATCTAAGTACGTTACCATTACAATCTCTCTTTAATTTAAACACCCATCTACTACCTATAACCTCTCGGTCTGCTGGTACGCTGTCTATGGTCTTCCAGGTTTTTCTTTGTATCAGGCTATTCACTTCATCTTCCATGGCGTTTTCCCATTGTTTTGCTTGCGGAGACGACAGGGCTTCGTCTAGGGTATTCGGTTCCGTAATCTCCATAAGATTTAGTTCTATGCTTTCCCTGTCCTCTTCTTCAGTGTTGCTTATTTGGTTCTCTTCTTCGGTGTTGCTTATTTGGTTCTCTTCTTCAGTGTTGCTCATTTGGTTCTCTTGGAGACGAGGTTTGCCTTTTCTTCCATATGGATTCCTTACGACTTTCTTTGGTCTTCCACCTTTCTTTTCCGGCTGAGTCTTTTTCACCCCCACTGTCTCGTTAGTCGGGTTATTAACTGTGGTTGAAGTTTGCTGCTGCTTTACTTCATTCGTGCTCGCGATCTGTGCAACAGTTTGTGATTCATCTTCTTCTTCATCCGACCAAATGTCGTTATATGCAAGAGTATCACATTCATAATCTATATTTTCGCGGTGCAACCATTCAAAACCCATCTTCTCTTCTATGAAACGTACATGTTTGGTTACTATTACATCCCGTTTCTCCGGGCACCATAGACGGTAGCCTCTCGTTTGCGTTGCGTAGCCGACTAATACGGCTGGAGTGGCTCTATCGTCTAACTTCCTCTGTCCTTGCTTTGGTAAATGTGCGTAAGCCAATGCTCCATACGCTTTTAAGTGTTTTACACTTGGAGTTATACCTGACCAAATAGCAAGTGGAACTTGATCCTTATTGGACGTGTGAATTACTCGGTTCCTGGTATACGCTGCCGTAGCGACGGCTTCAGCCCAAAATTTCTGGGGCAATCTGGCAGATTTCAACATTGATCTGGTTAAATCAAGTAGCGTTCTGTTGATTCGTTCAGCTATGCCGTTCATCTGGGGAGTCTCTACGTTCGATCTTTCGTGTTTAATCCCCTTTTCCTCAAAATAGGTTTTTAGATCTTGATTACAGTATTCTTTTCCGTTGTCGGATCGAAATCTCTTGACTTTCTTTCCCGTTTCGAGTTCTGCGCTGGCTATATATTTCTTAATATAATCCTTGATCTCGTCCTTCGTTTTTAGAAATACAACTGTAACATATTTTGAAAAATCGTCGACAAACGTTGCAAAATATTGTTTCTCACCTAATGACTTAGTAGGCATCGGTCCGCAAATATCCGAGTGAATCAGCTCGCAAACATCCTTGGACTGTCTACCGCCAATTTTTCGGCAAGGCATTTTTGTTGACTTCCCAATATAACAATCTTCGCATGCGTTTTCTCCTATTGTTGTATTTTCTAGTCCTCGAACTCGACTTGCTGTCTTTTCAATTGTCTTCATGTTTATATGGCAGAATCTGTGGTGCCATAATTTACTGTCTTGTATGGCTACGCTATGAGATTCCAAAATTTCCCTCTGGTTCCTAATCGTTTTTGCACGAACTACGTACAAATCATTTTGTCTGTCGGCTATGCACATAAGTTCTCCATTTCTGCTTGTATCATAAATACTTGCTTTTCCGTTCTCAAATACAATTTCCTTGGCTCTTCGCTCGATTTGGGAAACAGACAATAAATTTTTTCTAATACGAGGTACGTAATATACATTATGTAATGTTATTTCCTGCCTTCTATTACCAACGAAGGCTGTTATTATGATATCACCTATTCCTTCGGTTTCCAGTGTGAGACTCTTTTCTCCATTGGATTCAGCAGCTGTGTTGACTGGTTCCAAGCGAGTTTCCTTGAATTTTACAAACCAATCTCTTCGCTTACATACATGGTGCGTACATCCGCTATCAAGGATCCATGTATCTTCCATGTCTATATTGTTAAGTGATACCAAAAAACCTTCGTTGCTTTCTTTCCTCTGGTCATTGTGGTTCTGACTTTTAGTTTTGTTTTTAAACCAACAATTCTGTATATTATGGCCTGCTTTCCTGCAATGCGAACAAAATAGAGGTTTTGGTTTATGTGTTTGATAAGTACCTTTGTATGTTGTCTGTTTTGGTCCCTTTCGTAGACTCAATGCTTCCATGCGGTCTTCGTTGCTGTCAGTGCATCTGGATTTGCGCCTATCATACTCAGTCAGTAGTATTTTTGTTATCTCTGACGAGGTAAACTGTTCATCTGGTAAATTAGCTAAAGACATGTTCAAGTTTTCATAGTCGTTTGGCAATCCAGCTAGTAAAGTGTACGCTGTGTCATCGTCTCGTACTTCACAGCCTGCTTCGTTGAGATTCTTGACAACTATTTTAACTCGAGATACATATGACGACATTGATTCGTCTTCTTTCATTCTAGACTGGTAAAGTTGTTTCTTTAGCTGCAATATTCTTACTCTAGATTTGGGCTGATGCACTTGTTCTAAGGCAACCCATGCGTCATGGGCATCTGTGCAATCTTCAATGTGAACTTGTTGATTAGGTTCAATGTGCAATCCAATGGCTGCTATAGCTTTATCATCTTGTGTTTGATGTGCTTTCCTTAATTCATCTGTAGTCAACTTCGCTAAGTCAACTTTCCTAAGCACGTGGTCTAGTAATCCCTTGCCCTTGAGAAACCACTTCATTTCTATCTTCCACGTTCGGTAATTATTGTCTGATAACTTTGCGATTCGTAAACTCAATTGCTTATCTATATCAGCCATTGTTTTGTCTATTTCTTTTGTTTAATTCGCTTTAGTAAATATTCAGACTCACCGGGCGTGTGTGCTTGACCACGTGGCTTGTTTGAGGTTAGATCGACCTTTCTACGCTCCTGGGCCCATAACCATTGTTGAATAAAAATCAGGAGCAGTCCGTAGTATGGTGTACACATCCATTTATTATAATATCACACATAACTTATAACTTATAGTATAATGAAAAGTAAACTATGAGATCTGTGTATAATAAGTGTTCGCTTAAACACGCGGGACGCGAGAGAGCACATGCCCGCAAGAAGAACTCGCAAGAAGGAACTAGGCTGCGCACGCATCGCCCATAGGTCGCACGCACACATGCGTATAGCGGGAAGAGCAAACTGCTTCAAATTGTTTGTTTCTTTATCACTTTATCACTCTCTTTTCATTATCATTATTATCATTTATCACTTTAAACAAATCCAACACAATTCAGCTTTGGCCCATTCAGATTATAATTAGCTTAGCATTATTCTAAATCGGCAAAATGATGGCTTAAACCAATTCAGTAAGGCAAGTATTTAATCTTCTTCACTTGCTTCTCATCATCGAATTTTTTTATTTCTGGTAGTACATTCTTTTGTTTGTAGTTCACTTTAATCGATTTTTTATAAATATCATTGCAATGTTTGAATCAGTTAGGTATATTAGTTGATGAAAAACGTCAGAAGACCTTTTGTAATTGTAGCACCAGAAATTAGAAAATTCGTTGAGATGAGCAATAAGCGAAGAAGATTAAATACTCACCTTTACTCACTGTGTAATTGAAAATCTAATTACAGAACGGAGGATAAATATAATGTGCTATCCAGGGAAGGAGAAGAAGGAAGCTGCGGCAACCGGGGAAGAGGAAGACCTCTAATTTTTCACGTGGTACGTATATCTAATTATGCCATTCAACACACATGCATATATTGTACATTACTGATTTTCTTTGTATTTTTTAGGTATCCCACCTATGCCAGAACGTGCTACGGGCCACAAGTTTTGGGAAGCAGAGGCAACAACGTGTAATAATCACAATATACAGGGTGTTCCGTTTAAATACGAACACCTAAATATCTCTTCAGGTTATTGTGATGCAAAAAATATTTGTTACGTAATGTGCATGGTGTCAATGGACCAAATATCTGGCACACCGTGCACATTACGTAACAAATATTTTTTGCATCACAATAACCTGAAGAGATATTTAGGTGTTCGTCCAATAATAAAGCATAGTAATAATAAAAAATTATAATATTTATTATATATATATATATATTCCTTGTGTCATTGTCCATGTGTCTTTACCAACTCCCTGCGGCGTATTAAAAAATAAGAAAAAGTAAATTTTCTTTTCCCTTATATGACACTTTGTCTTTTTTTGCATGGGGACATTTTAATCTTAGCTTCCATCTCTTGCAATCGATGCAGAGAATTTTTATTTTGCACAGATTATTTTTTTTTTCGTTTTCTCTCCTTGCATGTGGCTGAATATTCATTCAAAAATCAGTATTGTCGGTAAAAAGGAAAACTGCTACATATTTGTACAATAAAAATTTACTTTATCGACATCTGCCACATTAGTGCGATCTGCCCTTACCGACGGCGCTGCCCTGTACAACGACATTTGCCGCATTAATCAGTGCGACCGTGCTGCCATCTTGCGGGGAAGCGGAATCCAGGATAGAGTGGCGTTCCAGCTGGACTGCAGAAAGCTGCATTCCGCGTGGACTGGTTCCAGGTGGAGTCTACCTGTAATCGTTTTCGTCACTCCCCGTGGAGTCCGTTGTGCTATCAGGGTCCTTATACTGTACATACACATTCAAGTTTCCCAGACAGCCAAAATCCTTGATTGTGTCCAGGCCACAAATGCGCGTGTGGGCTCGTAGTGTTCCCCTGGACACAATCTTGGCACATGATGTCGTTGCCACAACCCGGGATATCGTGCCCAGATTAACGATCGGGCCGTTGTAAGATGGCAGCACATAGCCGCACTAACTCTTCCTTTTTACTTATTTTGTACGCATTCGAGGCGGGAAAATTAAATGATAGATTTTATTTATTGTAGTATTTGTAGTAGTTTTCCTAGACTGCGGATCTTTATGCAAAATAAAAATTGTCTGCATCGATTGCAAGAGATAGAAACTAAATTGAATGTGACTCAGGGGAACGACCCACGGCCCACGAATATACCATCACTGGTCCCAAGTCCCAAACAGTCCCAAACCTTCGCGGAAAAAACCGTTACGTTTATTACTCAGGTATAGATCGTGGGGGAGAAGTAAAAGAACGACTGGCGACGAGAGCCCTTGACGAAGGCTCAATAGGCATAGTGGCTCTGGAAGTCAATGCGAGCAGATCGAACTGCACAGCGTAGAACAGCTTAGTACCGAGTGGACTTTTCTTTTCGATATAGTTAGTTTAGGTTAGCTTAGTATCGTTAGATCTTAAATAAAGTATATTTAATTTTACGTTATCTTACCCTTGCAATCCTGGAAAAAGGAGATACTGGAACTGCAGTTACTCGAATTAATATTCGGACGTTCTAAAACAGACGAGAATTTTTTTAATATTGTACTAAACGATTTGAACTTTTTGGGGAGCTAGAGCAATTAGTTTACTACAGGATGTGAAAAGAAATTTTTTCAAAAATTGCAATTGATCGGAATTGTATGGAAAAATACTAAGAGTTGCATTTTACAACTTTTTTATGTGGGCCCATATTGAAAAATTGAAAAATACGCTTCGTAGATCTGTGTCGACTAAACATATTTTGAAAATTTCGTCAAAATCGGTTAACGTTGCAATGAGCTACGTTTAAAACGTTTAAAAATGGTAAAAATCGCAGATTTTCAGCCTATATCGAAGAATTCTTACATCTTTCAAGGCCTGTCGTGTTTTTCCCGCATCAACCGATTTCGATGAAACTTTCACAGTGCATATTATTTACGCAGGCCTAGAAAACGTACTTTTTAAATTTTCAATATAGGCCCGCACGAAAAAGTTGTAAAACGTAAGATCTAGTATTTTCTCTGCAATTCCGACCAAATGCAATTTTTGAAAAAATTTCTTTCCACATGATGTAGTAAACTAATTGCTCTAGCTCCCCAAAAAAGTTCGAATCGTATAGTACAATATTAAAAAAGTTATCATCTTTTTTAGATCGTCCGAATATTAATTCGTGTAACTGTACGTATTAGGGGATAATTAATGTATTACTAGTTTATTAATTTATGTGTAGGTTTACTCTTAATGTAACTGTAAAGATAATGGAACGGCGAGGGGGGAAGAAGTAACATAAGGAAGAGATAACAAAAAGGAAGAGAGTGCCCTGTATAACTCACGGCATTCGGCACATTAGTGCGACTGTGCTGTGCTAACAAATAAGATTGTCACGCCTTCCTTTTTAAATGAAATAAAATTTGATTCGTTTCTAATGAATATTTATGTGAGCATTATAAAATAAATGTAGCTTTTATATGACGAGAATTTTTTTTTTGCATAAAAAAGTAACATTCAATTTAGTTTCTATCTCTTGCAATCGATGCAGACAATTTTTATTTTGCATAAAGATCCGCAGTCTAGGAAAACTACTACAAATACTACAATAAATAAACTCTATCATTTAATTTTCCCGCCTCGAATGCGTACAAAATAAGTAAAAAGGAAGAGTTAGTGCGGCTATGTGCTGCCATCTTACAACGGCCCGATCGTTAATCTGGGCACGATATCCCGGATTGTGGCAACGACATCATGTGCCAAGATTGTGTCCAGGGGAACACTACGAGCCCACACGCGCATTTGTGGCTTCGACCCGCTTGGTTGTCTGGGTTAATATACAATAACGTACACATGTGATACATTCATATTTCGAAATTGTATAAAATAAATTTGTAAAATTATGCGGGGGGGGGCCAAGGTACCCCGTTTTAGCCAAACTTTTACTTTACTAATGCTAAAAATCATCGCGCATGCGCGAAAAAACCGTGCAATATCCCACCTATACGCTCATATGCCTACGCTACGCTCTCGGTGACCGTATCCCCACCTCACCGCAGTCCAGCGATTGTCAGTGCCGTAGGCGCAGACACTGTTATGGGAGACATTGGAACCCTCAACAATTTAGCCTAAAAGAAGATTTATTTATTTCACTAAAAGTACTTTTCAACTTAAAAATTTTTATTACATATTGACTATTGCAAATATCTGTTTTTAAAATTTGCAAAGTAATTTTAACAAAGTTCACAAAATATAGAGAATCAAAATACTGATTAGTTTTAAAATTGTCTTGAACTTTTATTGATAAAATTTTATTTACAAAAATAATTTACAAAAATATAAACAACCCACCTAATGATCTAAAAAAATGTTAGATACCAATAACCATGAAGACTGATTTATCGTTTTCGTTAACATGTTCTAAACTGTACAATAAAATAAAATCTATATGCATGATAAATTGTATATAGTGCATTCTATACATGTCATAAGCGACAAGAAACTTATTATATCTAAAGTTGATAAGATGAATTTAATATTGAAAAATACCTTCAAAGAATGTTATGATTTAATTGTGTAAGAATCATGTGTGCGTAAAACATATATGTATATTATTTACACACTTATACATATATATAGATACTGGATATAGATATTAATAGATCTACTGCTATGAGTCACTGTGATTTAGTATACATATAAAAAACATTTTCTGTTTTCAAATGTACTGTGAATTGTTATGTAGATGTACAATATAAATGCAATACCCTATTAAATAATAAATTAAATTATTAACTTTCCTTACTAAATTATTAACTATCCTTACTAAAATAAAAAAAAATACAGTTTATACAATCATATTAATAACATTTAAAAAATAATTTCGCGTTAAACATATAAAATTATAAGTAAATTTTAGGTTTCATAATTATAACAGTACTTTATGGAAATACATAATCACTATTACAGCCTATTTTTTGAAAGAGAACGTCTGACATACATATATATACCTGGATAGTTCATAATTACACTGCGGATGTTTATGCAATTTCCAATTTTCATAGACGAATTTTAAGAAATTCGAAGGAAATAGAATTTTATTTTCCGTAGTTTTTTTTAGACCTTTTCAGATCTGAAATAAATTAAAACCGTACTAAACTCTGTCATATTCTATCCTAGCATCTTTTGAAAATTTTCAAAAGCCATAATTGCATAAAGATCCGCAGTCTAGTCATAATATAGTTGTCCAGCTCGCTCGTATTTAGTTCACACTTGGAATGTGGGAGTAGGGTGGACAAATATTATGACTGTGGCGATATTTCAGATGTTTTCTTTCGAAAACGGAACATTAACCCTTTGCACTCCGAATTATTCTTCAATTTTATTGCCAACAACTCATCCCTCCTATTTTAAGTGTTTTATCTGAAATTTACTTCAAGGAACAGTTCTGACTGCTACTTATTTTAATCAATAATATAATTGTAATTATATTAACCCCTCGCACACACGATTTATTTTACGGTTTCTGTGATTAGAACTTTTTTGTAGTTCGTAATTTCCTAAAAAAGGGGAAAATTTATATCCATCGTATGCCTGTAAATTGTCCAATAGCTATACATTAACAAAACCAAAATAGAATTTATATATGTATTAGACTCCGTTCAGAATCTTCATCACGAGTCTCACTCGATATTGTAAGGATAAGGCAAGTTATTTATATTTGGCAAACTTATATTTGTTTTTACTCAAAAATAATATAAAAGCCCGTTTCATTTACAATTATCTTTTTCTGATTTTGGAGTGCGAAGTGCAGTGCGTACATTGCGGAGTGCAAAGGGTTAAAAGCGTAACATTATATATTCTACGTTGAATTGCAAAACTTGTACGCAATCATTATTTTTCTTGGCCAAGCTGTGTTTCAAATAATTTGTCGAAGTTTCGAATTGTGCTGTTGGCGACGATCGATGAAAAGCAAATGGAAGCAAATTTTTCATACATCCCGAAAGATAATATTTAACAGGGTTGGTGCACAGAATTCGAATATCGGATAGCTTCGGTCGGTATCGGATCCATCTACTCGGATCTTCGTCCCAGACCCCGCTGTAATTCTTGAGGGCTCTGTGACGGCGCCCCTCCCCAACGAACGGGAGAGAAAGAACGAACGAGCCGTTGCGGCGCGGCGCTCTCTCGGTCTCGGCTGGCAGTCGACGTTCGTAAATGGCGACATACCGATGTCGAATGTTCGTAGCGAATTGGTGAATCGTCGTACGTGATGATGGCTCGTCACTGAACCTCGGACGGCGATGGGCACGCAAAAGCCGGAAGAATGGGCGAATTTGCTGATCACACGTTTCGAGGAACAGGTACATCCCAGCTGTGACTCGGTCTACAAATCTGTTTAGCTTTCTTTTCCCGTTCTATCCGCCTTTCTTCTTCTCGTAGCCGTCTCCTCTCTTTTTCTTACCTACCCTCTTCCGGTGCTTTCTCTCGCTCTTTCTCTTCCCTTCCTTTCTGTTCCTTTCTATTTCTCTTTCTTTACCTTTACCTTTACCTTTACCTACAGACACTTCTTATTTAGACCTTTCTTTTGTCTCGTCCTACCTCGTCTCCTCTTATCGTGTCTGTCATGCTTCCTTTTGTTATTATTTACATCGTTTCGTTTCCGTTCGCCTTTCGGTTCACATTGTATCGAAATAATTCTACTGTGCTCCGTACACAATAGGAAAGGCCGGTAGCGGACACTTTGATTGCTTATATAAAGTTTTATAAGAAAACACGATTCCGTGCGATTGACATCATTCGTGCACTAGAGCCATAGATCAAAGTGTAAAACACAGTTTCTATTAATAAGTGAATACATATTGGTGAACAGTGAACAAATTAAAGAACGAGAGGATATTATACTTCAAGGAAAATTTCACACCATCTAATATCTACAACACAGAACTATAGGAACAGTTGACCGAATAGAACTCAGAATGAGATCTACATGTTACGTTCAATCCATTATTTCCGTTGTCCTCCTTTAACTTTATCAATGAAAAGAAATACGCGTCTGTATGTTTCTATCTGTTTTATCGATTTGTTTTTTAACTTTATCAATGGCGTAAGTACGTTCGTTGTCTATAAACGTGACGGTGTACCGCGGTGATTTTCATTTTCTTTGAGAAATTTCGTATGAAAATGTTATTTAACGTATTTATATAGACAATTTATTATTATCTTCTCATTTACTGGTGTAGTCATTAATAGTTGGTATCATTGTCCTCATGACTGCCTGTATCGTTCAGACCGTCCTTCGTTTGTTCGTTGATTGATTCGTTCATTCATGGGAAGATGCTTTCTCGCGGTCTCCTCCCTCTACACGCCTTGGACTCCACGATTTGACCTTCGCCCCTTCTCCCTTTCCTCTCTACCCTGTCAGCTATTCAGTTAAGGTGTATACAAGGTGTTCGAAAATTCCAGTGAAATTAAAAAAATTCATTACAAATCATATTTTTTAATTAATGGCTTATATATGCTCGTAAAATACAGTTATGAGATTTTCAAAACTGACGTAAAATTAAATATATTTAAAACCCCTGAAAAGATGCGATTAATCTGATTAAACGGATTAAATGGAAACGTAAACACATGTATTACATTTCATATTAATGGTACATATCATTTCATAAAACATCGATCCATTCTGACTAATATTCATTGTACATATGTATCTTGTTTTACCACGAGGATAATACAAATTTGTTAAACAAAAAATTCAAAAGTCACATTATTGGAATACTTTTTATGGTTTTCGTGCTTGTTTTGCAACATTTTTATACACCACGTAACATCACTTCTATTGTATAACATGAACGGATTTGTGAATGAAAATTACACCCGGCTTATAGTAGAAGAGTTCGATTCTGTGATACCTACACTTCGAGGCATTTAAATATGTACCGACAAGTCAAATCCAATTATACGAATATGCATGTAATATTAGAGTTTTATGACAATGGCATATGCCATTGCAACGGTCTCTTCGATCGGTTAACATACATGCACACAAATGCAGTGTATATGAATCTTGATAATGTTTTATTGTAAATAATATTAATTCTCGGAATAATCGTTACGTCAGTAAATAACAATAACAAACAGGAGATTATATTTCCGTAACAAAATTTTTATCTGATATTTTCATATTCGAAAAACCGCAAATATATTGGTTATATGCATACATATGCGTGTATAAAACTATGTAAAATGTAAAAACTCGAAAGTTTAGCAATAAAAATATGTTTTCAACCAACAATTGTATGTTTTATATTTACGTTTGATACACTTCATTGACAAGTTTGTTTTCTTACTTATCCATCCTTCTCATTTCGTGTGTTTAATAATTTATTTGTTTGTTTATTACAATTTATTCATTTTAAATATTAGCAATAAATATTGATAATGTTGTATGAATTGTATCATCCATTTTGTTCAAGTTATTTTGCTAGTAATTTCGAATATTAAGCGGTTAATATTGAGGGATCTTATCATGTAGAAAATTGTATTAAAGTAATAACAGTTTTAACCCTTAGCACTCGAGTGGTGACTCTAAGAATTGGTGTACCATTATTCACAATATTGTTTAATTATTAAATATGTTAGTATCCAGTCAATTATTAAACATTTAAAATAAAATGAAGAAATCACATAGAATGGAATTATTCTAGGTCGGAAGAAATGTTTAATTTTCGTGTTAAAATAAGTCGGAGTGCAAAGGGTTAATAATTGTATGGTCAAGTTTAATCGCACGCAACATTGTCCGTATTCAGAACTAATTAGATAATAATTTTTTTTATACATAGTTGCCGTGTCGCAGTGGCCCACAAACCACCCATTCTCGTATGAACGAAGAAAGAAACAAAAAATGCTTGATAAAAATTTCTCGCTATCGTTTTTCCCTTGTAATATCCAGTCTCACTAAGATACTTCAAAATGTTACTGAAACTGTACCATGTCCTGGAGGTCAACGCATATGCCACAATACGGACCAAGATCGGCATTGCTACGAATCTATCATCATTGTTTTGGACACTTTGGAAAAGTGTCTTGCGAATCAACCGAAAGACACAGTTAAATTCGATGAGGCTATGAACGTCAAGTTTCTGCTTAGAGAAATATGCCAATTTATAGGTATTGAAATTTTCAATATAATCTTTGTAACTCTGTATTCTTTTAACATTGAAAATCAAAATAATCGAATACTATTTGCAGATATTCCAAACGATAGTGCCCAAAATACTCATTTAAAGAATTTGGCGAGCAAAGTATTGTTTGCATTGAGCTTAAACTTTTTCAATGCTGTGTTTAACAGAATATCTGCTAGACTTCAAGAATTAGCAAAATGTGGCGATGAAAATGTCGATTATAGCGATATCGAACTAATTCAGCATATTAATGTGGATGTTCATAGACTAACAAAACTTTTAAACGGTAAGTTTGCCATTTTTAGAGACACTTAGAATGGGTATTATACAAATATTAAATCGTAGCATGTAGTAGCATATAATAAATCATAAAAATATTACATTTCAATAATAAGTTTATTCTAATTTCACTAGACATAATCTTTTTCATCAGAATTCTAATGTGTTCAGAAAGAAAAACAATAAAGTACAGCTTGTCAAATCTAGCTCTGCGGCTGAATGTCCCCCGCAAGGGGAAATGACCCCGCTGCGCAATGGTAAATAGGCGGAACTACGCAATGATAGAGAAACTGATTGTCACCTGTCAAACGATGCACGTGGTGACAGTTCAGTTAAAAAGTAAAGTGACACAAGTGTATTCACACAAACATATAAACAGTTGTTTTGTATGTTTACTGCTGTAAGAAATAATGAACAGTATGCACTTTCGACGAGGTGTATACCTTACCGTTCATATGTTGCATCCTACTCTCGTCGAGTGTGGTCTTTGTTTTTGTCTGCGCATTCCTAAGTTTTGGTCAACCGCACAGCTAGATTTGACAAGCTTTAGTATATTTTATTTGTACATTAATTAACAGTTTCTTATTTGCTATTTTCTTAGTATTTGTTTTATCGGTAATGCTACATAGTTTATTTACTATTATCATATTGTTTATTATTGCAGAGACCATTAAAAAATTTAAGCAACTGAGAAAGTCTGCGCACATAGTTCTCATGAATTCATTGGAGAAAGCAATTTGGAACTGGATGGACACTTATCCACATGAATTTGCTGATATTCAAAAAAAGCCTATCGAAGATCTTGGGAAAGCATGCGAAGAATTGTTCGACATTCTTGACACATTCGCAGACAATAAAAAAGGAAGAGCTGCAGCTGTTTGGCCTCTACAAATCATGCTTCTGATACTTTCACCGAAAGTTTTAGAGGAAATAGTTAATGCTGATTCTGGTTCTCCTTGTCCGGCAAAGCATATGAAAAAGAAGCAATTTATTGAAATGGTTAAAAGAGGTGTAGGAATGCATGGTAGCTCTAGCAGACAAATAGTAGAAGCTGCAGCAGCAGTCACCCGTATTAAACTTTGTAAAGCGTCAACATACATAAACAATCTAGATTCAAAGAACGTCATCTTCACGCTTGTTCAACATGTAATCAATGATTTAATGACACTACTTTTTAGTCCAGGAAAGCTATTCTCTCGTGGTCAAAGCTACGTTGCCCAAGACATCGACCTAATGATAGACTGTTTTGTTAGCTGTTTTCGCATTAAACCTCACAACAACGAAGTACTTAAAGTCTGCTTGAATCTGAGTTTTCCATCAACATACCAATTTGTCTTGGTCAGCTCATTGTACAAGTAAGACCGAAGTTATTACAACAGAATCAATTTGTAATTTGTTTGAATGTCTTAGAGATTTTACTTTAACCCATTGCACTCCTTCGTCGAGTGTGATTCGACATCAGAGAAAGAAAAATGTAAATGTAACGGGTTTTTTTATTTTTTAGTTGAAAACTGATATAAATTACAACAAAGCTTGAAAACTATATTCAATATAATTAGTAAACAAAATTGTTTAAAATAAATAGCAGCCAGGAAACTGTCCTTCGAAGTAAATTTCAAATGAAACACTTAAAACAGTAGGGAGTTGTTGGCAACAAAATTGAAAAATAATTCGGAGTGCAAAGGGTTAATATTTCCATAAAAACATTTAACTTTTCCGAGGTCTTAAACAGGAAATTTTAATGCATCTTTTGTTTTAGAATTGTAACTCAACCAAGACTGCCGTGGTGGCCTCAAATAGATCTTCTGTATTCACGCAGTACAGAACTTAGGAATATGTTTACCGATATTTTAAGTAAAGTGACACAGAGTTACACAACACATACACCATTGCGAGTGATTCAAAGCTTCACGCTGAAAGGTAAAGAGCAGAGCAAGTATAGAGACCGTGGAGAAGAAATATCCAGTTACAGAAATTTGCTGCTGTGGATGGTGAAACTTATCCATGCTGACCCCATGTTATTGCTAAATGTAAGTATTTTATATACAGTCGAACCTCCATAACTCGAATCTCATTGTCAGGGGAAGGACTGAAATCTTCGAGTTACAGGGGGTTTGTACAAGTGTTAATAATTTACTGATTGTAATAGTTTTAAAGAAGAAAAAGTTCAATTTTTGGAGATGAGTAATTTATTATATGTATAATGTATATACTAGGCTCTTACATATTAAAAAAATCTGTGATTTTACTCTGCGTTAATGAATTAACAGATTGTTGATCAATGGTATCTTCGGTAACCAAAGCAGAGATATTTTCTTCAATATCGTTGCATCTTTCTACGAAACTTCGTAAAACATTTACTGCTGTTTTGGCTCGTTTCGCTTCCAGCTTGTTTTTTCAGCTTGTGGAAAATAATTCGAGTTAAAGGAAGTTTTATTTCGATTTATAGAGATTTTTAAAGTGCAGCAGAAGGGAATGAACAAAATTTTCCAGTTAAAGAGGTTCGAGTTATCGAGGTTTGACTGTACTAAAAGGAGATTTGTGAAGAACTTATGAGAAAACATATTGTTAACACTTTACCTACCGGAAGCCTATTAATAGGATTTTCAATAATTGTGCTGTACCAAAAGAAAGCGAAGAAATTTTCTTTTACGTTGCAATCTTAAATGAAACTATTACATGACGATATTGTGAGTGACTTGTTAGTTCTCAATGAAAATTGCTGTTGCCATTGAAGGTTCCATTAAAAAGTGTTTAGCCATGTACCATAGATTTCTTAAAATTATGCAATAATCACCGGTCGGTAATGTGTTAAGTTTTATATTTATATGTATATGTATTACATATGTATAATACAAACTTCTGCTTTTCTTTACAGAATCAAGGGAAAGCTGGTCATGAAATACAAAGTTCTACATTAGAATTAATCAAAGGTTTAGTTTCCTTGGTTCATCAACCGACAATGCCAGAAATAGCATACGAAGCAATGGAAGCATTATTAGTATTGCACCATCCAGATAAAATAAAAGCATGGAACCCAGAAGCTCCGATCAATACATTTTGGGATGTTAGTTCACAAGTTCTGTTCTCGATTTGTCAAAAATTAATTCAACATCAAATTGTTAATTACACCTGTATACTAAAATGGCTTAGGGAAATATTGATTTGTAGAAATGCTTTTCTAGCACAGCATAAGGATTATGCGAATGTGGGTAGTCAGATTGCTATCTGTAAGCAGGCACACATTGAACTGGAGGTTCGTTTCAATTCGAACGAGTAGTTAAATTTATTTTGCATCGCTTACACTGCACATTCATTACAATCTATATTTTCAGGTTGTACTTTTTATGTACTTGTGGAGTATCAATATGGAAGCGGTTTTAATATCAATGTCTTGTTTTGCGTTGTTGTGTGAAGAAGCAGAAATACGTTGCGGCAGCGATGAAGTAGCCGTTACTTGCTTACTTCCTAATTATCATTTATATCTTGAATTGGCACAAGCTTCTACTGTGTTAATCACTGGTAAGTTTTAATATTTTATACATCAATGTGTGGTTTGATTTACTTTTAATTGACATGTCATATTTTCTAGATTAAATTTTGAAAAATAGGAACTCGAATCGAAAAACGAAAAACAAACTGATAATAACTAACTTTTAGGTATACAATAATATGTTCGTTTTTCCATTGGGAAAAGATTATTGTAAAAAATACACTTACTATTATTATTATATTAGTTTTTCTTGCGAACTTAACTTACTATTTCAAAATTAATTTCGCTTCGAGTTTCTAAAGCAAATATTTTTACCCGAATTCAAACATTCATTCATGAATTTTTGAATTCACTTTGTATTTTGATTAGTATAATCCTTATACGGCTGCAGTAGAGTATTAAAGACCTTGTTACCATAACAGCCAGCGGGGAAAGTGAAATATGTTATCACGATCATAATCATGGTACGTGCTATTCAAAAGATACATTTCAGATATGATTGAGATTACATTACTATTTCTTTTTAAATTAATTCAGTTGTAATGATTGATATATAGCTATCTAATGAATAATGGATAATAATGTATAGAATATATTTTAGGACGCGCTGCTTTACAAAAGAGGATTATGGCCTTATTGAGGAAGATAGAACATTGTGTGAATGGTGTACAACCTGTATGTATAATGTAACAATTTATATTTTATGTTTTAGATACTGTAATTAGTAATTACTAAACTGTACAATTTCAAATTAATAGTATAAACTAAATATCTGACTAATAACTAACAAATTAAATACACTCCTCAAAAGAATTAAGGGATCACTTCTGCGAACTCGAAAAATTGCTCCCACTTTACGTGATCATAACTCCGTCAAAAATTGCTGTATCGATATCGTTAAACAATGGTTTGAAAGCCTGTTAACTTCTAGTTCCAGATGCTCTGTTTCAAATTGTTGCTATGTTGGTTTTTTACACAGTTATAGCGAGATGAAAACAACATTGACGGTTAACAAACACTTTGTGCAACTTTGGAACATCACATGGGGAGCAACAAAATTTTTTGATAAATCGCGTTAATATCATTTGGAAGGGTTATCTTTCCTGTGTAAATTGTGTGGTTGTTGAATATTGTGCGATTTTTTTTATTCGAGTTATTCAACATTGAAGTAAATATGAGCTTTTTAACTTTAACTGTTTCCAGAAAGAGAAAAAATTATCGTAGAATCTTGTGCAAAAAAGAAATAGAAAGAGCGTTTCTTTCTCTTCAAGGCACTCCTTTTGTTCTTTCAATTTCATGAACATTTCGATATACCAGGTGTTTCTGAAAACATACTTAAAAAATGCACAATTTCCATTTTTTCTTTAACTCGCTATATCTCGGCGAGAAATGATCGTAATACCATGATCCGAACGTCAAATCCGAGCAGAGATTCTGCCGATTCGATTGAGTACTCCATGAATTCGCTGCGACAATTTTTTACCTATGACAGCTGTGTTTGAAGTTAGTGCTTCGCAGAAATTAGTGCCAAAGTTGCACAAAATTTTGCTTAACCGTCAATGTTGTCTTCATCTCGCTATAACTGTGTAAAAAACCAACATAGCAACAATTTGAAACAGAGCATCTGAAACTAGAGATTTCAAGCTTTCAAACCATTGTTTAACGATATCGATACGGCAATTTTTGACGGAGTTATGATCACGTAAAGTGGGACCATTTTTTCAGGTTCGCACAAGTGACCCCTTAATTCTTTTGAGGAGTGTAGTATAAATAAACTTCAATAATGTTTAACAGATTCATTGCATTTGAAATATACTAAAATTGTTCATAACGAAGTAGATTTTTATCTAATTGTAAATTCTTTATATTGACCTACAAAAATATAAATTTACATATACTCCCACAGTCTAGTAATTACTTAGTATTTATAAGTAAAAAGTGATGTGAACACAGCCTTTCTTTATATTCAGGCTTGGGAAGAGACATTTAAAAATTGGAAAATAACTTCTCAACAATTGGTGAATTATCCTAAGTTTAAAATCGAGGACGGCCAAATGGAATCTCACCGAAGTACAGGAAAACGTAGAGCATCACATCAAAATTCGGAACATGAATTAGAGGATCAAATCAACGAATGGGCAAATATGACAGGAGTTCTCTGCGCTTTAGGCGGAGTGTGTTTGCAAGAACGCTCTTCGAATAAACCGTTGTCAGGGATGCTACCAAATTCTGATTTAAAGAAATCTTCTCTAAAGCAAGACCATTACGTATCAAATCCGAGTCAGGAAGTCCAACATTGCACGCAATTTGTTTCGCACCTGTTGCATTTGCTGGTTTGCAACAATGAAAAGTTTGGAAATCAAATTCAGAACCACGTGAAAGAATTGGTTGGTCATGAGATGAGTCCTGCGTTATATCCAATACTTTTCGATCAGATCAAAAGTATGGTCGAGAAATTCTTTAATCAGGCTGGGCAAATTGTTGTGGAAGATATTAATACTCAGTTCATCGAACATATAATATTTATCATGAAGAATATATTGGATTCGAAGACAGAACAACCTTCTGAATACCTTGGAATGACCAGTATAGAGGGAATGATGTTAGCAATTGTCAGATATGTTCGACATTTGGACATGACTGTGCATTCTATACATATTAAGACAAAATTATGTCAGCTTGTTGAAGCAATGATGGAAAGACGAGATGATTTAGCGTTTCGACAGGAAATGAAGTTTCGAAATAAACTCGTGGAATATTTAACCGATTGGGTAATGGGTGCCACACACCAAATTACTCCATCAACTAGTGGAGATATAACTGTTTATACTAGGTAAATTGTTCTTTATGTTAGTAATTATTTAATTCTATGCGATTAAAAGCAATACGAGTGTTATGTTTTTTAAAAATACGCAATACCCGGATTACTTTTCGTACGTAATTCGAAACTGTAATAAATAAAAGATTCAGATGATTCGTTTGAATATTTGTATTTTGGCGTTTTAGGGATTTGGATCAAGCTTGCATGGAAGCAGTGGGAGCATTGTTACGAGGTCTTCCTTTGCAACCGGAGGAATCTGACCGTGGTGATTTGATGGAAGCAAAATCTCAATTATTTTTAAAATATTTTACTCTCTTCATGAATTTGTTAAACGATTGCAACGAAGCCGCTGCGGAAGAAAAGGAACTCGCATCTCAGCAGCCACGTTTATCCAGTGGTAAATTGTCTACACTACGCAATGCTACCATACAAGCAATGAGTAATCTTCTCAGCGCAAACATCGATAGCGGTTTGATGCATTCGTTAAGTAAGTCATACTATATGTACAACTTAAATTGATTTGTTTCTCAACATTTTTTCCATTTTTAAATGTCTCAATAATTATAGGTTTGGGCTATAATCCTGACTTACAAACACGAGCAGCATTTATGGAAGTTCTCACAAAAATTCTTCAACAAGGAACAGAATTCGATACGCTAGCAGAGACAGTGTTAGCTGATAGATTTGAACAGTTAGTTCAACTTGTTACGATGATCAGCGACAAAGGAGAATTACCTATCGCGATGGCTTTAGCTAATGTTGTAACAACAAATCAAATGGATGAGCTTGCTCGAGTGTTTGTCACATTGTTTGATGCAAAACACTTATTGTCACCACTTTTATGGAACATGTTCTATCGTGAGGTTGAAGTTTCCGATTGCATGCAAACCTTATTTCGAGGAAACAGTCTTGGAAGCAAAATTATGGCATTCTGTTTCAAAATTTATGGCGCAAGTTATTTGCAAAATTTATTGGAACCGTTGATAAGACCACTGTTAGGCGACACGACAACTGGTTTCGAAGTTGATAGCGCAAGAATGGACACCAATGAAGACATAGAACAAAATGGACGTAATTTAATAGCGTTGACGCAGAAAGTATTCGACGCTATAGTATCTTCAGCCGATCGGTAAGTTTTTAAAACGTACAAAATTAAAGTATACAAAATGGGTCGCTTAATACTATCTTTTACATGAAGAGAATGTTTATACAATTGTTCTATAGTATTAAGGAGTGCTTAACGTACATACAGGGTGGCTGAAAAGTTCCCGGAATTTTTTAAAGCATTTCAGCAGCATAAAAATACCGCACAAACGAATGAATCCACACACTTGACCGAATAATAAGTTTTATCAATTCATTAACAATGAAATGAACCAAAAACATTTACAACAAATGTTCGAAATTGCCTCCTTTTGATTCGATACATTTACGGGTCCGCTTTCTAAGAAGGTTCTTTTCACGGATGAGAAAATTTTTACGGTCGAACCCCTACACAACCGTCAGAATCACCGCCAGCTGCTCAAGAAGGGCCAGCAGAAGACTTCGGCCCCGAAAACCATCGGCCGCAGTCATTTTCCAGCCTCGGTCATGACTTGGGCAGGTATCTGCACCACCGGGAAGACGCCACCGGTGTTCATCCCGAGAAACGTAAAAATCAACGCCGCCGAGTACCAGGAACGTGTCCTCCGGAGGGAATTAAAGCCGTGGGCAACGCGACACTTCGGCCAGGGCGTATTCACGCTTCAGCAGGACTGGCCGCCGGCGTATTCCGCCAAATCCACCATCGTCGTCTGCAAAGAGCTGTTTCCCGGCTTTTGGGGAAAGGATGTTTGGCCGCCGAACTCGCCGGATCTTAACCCGATGGATTACTCAGTATGGTCCATCATGGAGCAAAAAATTTCAGGAAGATGATACGCCACGGTGGAACAGCTGAAAGCGGTGTTGACGCGTGCCTGGGACGAGATTACGGTGGAAGAGTGCGCGACCATCGTCGGGAATTTTAGAAAGTGGGTCCGTAAATGTATCGAATGGAAAGGAGGCAATTTCGAACATTTGTTGTAAACGTTTTTGGTTCATTTCATTGTTAATGAATTAATAAAACTTATTATTCGGTCAAGTGTGTGGATTCATTCGTTTGTGCGGTGTTTTTATGCTGCTGAAATGCTTTAAAAAATTCCGGGAACTTTTCAACCACCCTGTACAATTGTACATACATTAAAAAATTAATGATTACTGATATGTTCTTTAAATTTTTTGTTGGAACTAATGTTCGAGATATGTATTAACTAATAGAGATGTAGTTTTTTATTTCTTGCATGAATAAACTGTACGTGCTTCTTAAAAGTATATACGCTGTTATTACCCTAAGTATTAAAAATGCAAAGAAATGTTCAGACGAATGTTGTATGGTATCAAGGACACACAAGTACATTATAACGAGAACACATCGTGATGACAATTATTTGATCTTTCTCGTCAGTTGGAGAGTCCTGTGAAGATCACATTTATATTTAAAATAGTTCTGCATTCTTTTTTTACTACATATTCTTGTCAGTGACATCAAATTGTTTACACTAAACACTATTTACACAATGTAAATACGGAATAAAATACTGCGTCGGATTTTGTTTATGCGCGCAGCTCTTCCTACTTGACGTGTTATATGATTAAACTTCAATTTTGTCATCATGTCGACAGTAGCATTACCCGATGTAGGTACACATTGTAAGGTGGTTGCACAATTGGATTTTGAACTTGTATGTGAAGTGTAACATTGGAGTACACTATTGTATTGCTACATTACTAAACTTTCATTCAGTGTTATACTGACTAAAATATTAGTACAGTTTGCTATGCTATTTTCTCCTACAAGAATATGCAGAGCCAAGTGTTTGAAAATCAAAAATAAATGGGTCAATCATATAAGTAGTAATCATAAAATAATAGAAGAATTTTTAATAATGGAAAACAGTAGACAGACATTGCGACTTTTGCAGGATTCTTCAAGGCTGTTGTAAAGTCAAACAATTATCGTCATTATGTGTCCTCTTTGATACAATACAAGATTTTTCTGAACACATTATTCGTGATTTTAACACTAATGTCTAATTTAATTTAATATTTTATTAATTTAATATACAGGGTGGTCATTTTATCTGAAGACATTGAAATATCTCGAGAACTATGCATCGGATCAAAACAAGTGGGTAATGAAAGTTGTTCGTCGCGAAGGGGGACATTCAATGATACCAAACTCGACCCCCCACCGTCATCCCCTGGTTGTGGGGGTGGGGGAAGATATAATTAAGAAGATATACTTAAATGGGAAACCCCATTTTTCATTGCAGATTTGGATTCTCCAGAAAAAAATACACGAATGTGATCTAGGAGTTCTTGCATTTTGGTTCACAGATGGCGCTGCAATGGACAAAAATAAAAAATGGGTAAAAAATCGTTGAAATTTGGGGATATCTCGAGAAATACACATCAGATCAGAAAAATAAAAGTAGACGTATTTGATATTTTTAACAATGCTATTCAATAACACCATAATTGACCCCCCACCCTCACCTCCTTAGGGTGGGGGAGAGGGAATTATTTCAAAATCTTCAATCGGAAACCCTTACGAAATTGTTAAAGATGCTTTCAGTTCTAATTCTGAAAGAAAAGTGACCTCTGACCGCACTGCACTGCCTTTTATACCTAGTAATAAGACGTAGTTCGCCACACGCTCACAGCGGCGCGTCGAGCAGTCCCCTCTTCGATTTGTCGGAGAAATACAACGTTGAGAATGGGGTTTTCCATTGAAGATTTTGAAATAATTCCCTCTCCCACCCCCCCCCCCTCAGGAGGAGGGAGTGGGGGGTCAATTATGGTGTTATTGAATAGCATTTTTTTAAATATCAAATACGTCTACTTTTATTTTTCTGATCTGATGTGTATTTCTCGAGATATCCCCAATTTTCAACGATCTTTTACCCATTTGGATTTTTGTCCATTATCAAAATGCAAAAACTCCTCGGTCAAATTTGTGTATTTTTTTCTGGAGAATCCAAATCTGCAATGAAAAATGGGGGTTCATATTTCAGTTTTTTATCTTCCCCACCCTCACACCCAGGGGGTGTCGGTGAGGGGTCGAGTTTGGTATCATTGGATGTCCCCCTTCGCGACGAACAACTTTCATTACCCACCTGTTTTCATTTTATGCATAGTTCTCGAGATATTGCAATGTCTTCAGATAAAACGACCACCCTGTAATATTGATTCTATTTTATGGATGCCATTCATAATACTAGTCAACAATTCTTCCAGGTTTCCACCGCAATTGCGATCCATGTGTCATTGCCTATATCAAGTACTGAGCAAAAGATTCCCACAATGTCCACAAAACAATATTGGCGCAGTAGGAACAGTAATATTTTTGCGTTTTATTAATCCGGCTATCGTATCACCTCTGGAAATGGGTATTGTGAACAAACCTGTACCTTCTCAAGTAAAAAGGGGCCTCATGTTAATGTCTAAAATACTTCAAAACATTGCGAACCATGTGGAGTTCAGTAAAGAACAACATATGTTACCTTTCAACGATTTTTTACGGGCGCATTTTGAAATTGGAAGAAGATTTTTCATACGGATAGCATCGGATTGTGAAACAGTAGATCAGGCCAGTCATCCAATGTCATTTGTGTCGGATGCTAATGTTTTAGCGCTGCATAGATTGCTTTGGAATCATCAAGAAAGAATTGGTGATTACCTTAGCAGCAGCCGTGACCACAAGGCGGTTGGCAGAAGACCTTTCGACAAAATGGCCACCTTGTTGGCGTACCTTGGTCCTCCTGAACACAAACCGGTAGATTCACAGTACGTAATCGTCAAAATATTTTCAATTCATTATAAACTGCAGTGTTGGGCAAAAAATTGTGCCATTGTATTTAAATACATTGTTTTTAAATTGTATTTAAATACAAATTTCGAATAACGAATAAAAGATACAAAATTTGTATTCGTTATTCGAAGGTTCGAATACTAAAATATCTTTTATTTAAATAATCTTGTATTCGCCGAGAATGTATTCGAGGAATAATAGTTACAAATTGTATTCGAAGTGGATGTATTCGAAGCTTCGAATACAATTTGTAACTGTAACTATTATTTATCGAATACATTCTCGGCGAATACAAGATTATTTAAATAAAAGTCGAATAACGAATAAAAGTTATGTATCTTTTATTCCAATCGGTATTTAAATCATTTTAATGGTTGGTTAATGGTTTATTCGTTACTCCATATCGTAGTACAGAGATGGCATTGTAGAGCCGAGGCGAGAAATATTTAAATACTGCCCAACTCTGATAAACTGTCATTATGTCAATCAGGGCCGTGTCGTGTTCTGATACAGAGAGGCGGACGCAACAAGCGTAAGCAGCGAAATCAAAATACAATTTAAATCATTCAATAATTAAAAATCTTTACGCAACCTTTTTCTATATTGATGTATATGATTTATTTTTTTTAAACCACCATTGAAGGGGTTGGTTTAAAGAAAAAATATTTAACGAGCGACATTTCGGAGACTTGCATCTTACCGAGAAAATCTACCGCACGGCCCTGATCTCAATCCGTGTCATTTTTAATGCCCGTGTATTTCTGTTTCACGGATACACGCGGCACGTGGAAGTGTTAAGAATCCGTGTGGACGGATCCGTTCGACAAGTTCGAGTCCGGCGACTCGTGCGTTTATGTTTTTCGATCGAATTCTTCTCAACTGTTGATGTTAGAAGTGAGACGCAAGCGAAACAGCAATAAATTCCGAGTTACCCTGGGATGTTTTTATCGACAACGCTACTTTTTCATCGACACGGTCAATTCGTCGACAAGTGTCTTCATCGACATGATTTGACCGACACTATGTTTTCATCGACACGGTAAAATCATCGACAGTCTGTGTTTAGCGACAGGTTTGAGTTTATTCGTTTCCACTGACACCAAGTTCGTATTTGCTAATGTAGATTAATCGTTATTATCATTGTTATGTTCTCGACACATTTAGTTGCTTGCATAGTAAACAATAAAGGTAATTACAAAGCATTGTTATTTAGATCAAAGTTTTTATTGCTACTTTATTAATCAGAGTTTCTTCAAATAAACAAACTTTATTAATAGGTACACACAAATGAACAAAAATCATAGTATTTCATTTAATTTCAAGCATAATTGTGTAAATACATATGTAAAATTTGAATAAACAGAACGAATGATATAAATATACGTACAGTAGCGGACAAAAGTTTGAAACCACTCCAAAGAAGACGATAACTTTTTTAATATTGTACTATACGATTTGAACTTTTTTGGGAAGCTGGAGCAATTAGTTTACTAAAGGATGTGAAAAGAAATTTTTTAAAAAATTGCAATTGATCGGAACTGTTGAAAAAATACTAAAAAGTTGAATTTTTAACCTTTTTTTGTGGGCCTATATTGAAAATTTAAAAAACACGTTTTGTAGATCTGTGTCAATTAAACATATTCTGAAAATTTCGTCAAAATCGGTCGACGTTGCAATGAGCTACAAACGTTTAAAGATGGTAAAAATTGCAGATTTTCAAGATTTTCGGCAATAAATCGTAGAAAATACGCCGAAAAAAGTGGATTTTATTTTTTTCAACAATGCAACATTGTTGCACCACTCACAAAAATCTGAAAAAAATTGAGCATAATACTTTCGATAATATCTCATTGCTAAATTAATTCTGAAGTGGTACGAGACCTACTTTTATATGAAATCTGCATTTTTTCGATTTTTTCCGTGTTTTTCATTTTTTACAACCATAGTTTGCAACGGAAAAATCTGGAAATGATACCTAATATGCGGCTTGGTATCCGAAATGTGTCAGATTTAATTCAGAATTTTGAATTGTCAATAAATAGGGAAAATGGGCCAAAAACTGGCATTTCGATTTTTTCAATAACTACCCTTACAGATGAGATATGGGGCTGATGCTTGTTAGAGAGGGGCCTTTTTCGGTAGGCTATCGAATGGTTCAAGTTCGATTAAAATCTCGCCGGGGGCGAATTTCACCCGGCTATTTTCTTTTTCATAATTAGTGAACTTTGAGCGCGGATATCTCGGAAACTATGCGAGATAGCGAAAAACTGAATCCAATCAATCTTGTGGCACATTTTGTCAGCTTTAATTTTGTATAGAATGGTGTTATCGCTAGGACGCATAGTTTCCGAGATATAAGCGGAAAACCTAAAAAGGGGACCTCCTAGGAGTGGGGACTTTTAGTATGTTTACCTCCTAACCAGTCCAAACACAGACCCAAAGTTAAAAATTGTGTTCTTTCCATTTCCCTCTACAACTTTTCGTTGACTGGACCATACTGTATCACCGTATAGTAAAATACTCGAATATTTGTGAAATTAAATTACACGGGCAACCCTATATTTAATATTATATGGATTAATATCCGAATTGCAAATACGCGCGGACACGTGTAATAAACCAATCCGGATCTTAATCCATGTAATATTAAATACAGGATTACCCGTGTATTTTAATTTCATTTGTGTATTTTAATACACGATGATATAACGTCGAAGAATTTACCGCGAATGTATTGCTGTCTTGCTTGCGTCTCACTGCTAACATTGACAGTTGAGAAGAATGCGATCGAAAAACATAAACGAACGAATCCGTTTACTTAATACCTTACTGCACGGTTCATGTGCCACGTGCCACTAGTACCAATGCCTAAAACACTTTAATTTCATTTGAACAGTTTAGTATTTTCTTCATCTTACGCTCGGTGGTCAAGCATTGATATGTCTTCAACTAATTTCGAAGAAATAATGGTGAAACACAATATGCATGAAAAGGAAGAATTTAAGAGTATCAAGAATTTAAATATCTTCTATCAAGCGGGAACCAGTAAACAGGGATATCCTATATTTTACTACATTGCCAGACGTTACAAGTGTGTACTTCTATCTTTAACATTTTATTCTTTAATACTAGGGATAATACCTACATATTAACTCGAACTTTATATTTTTATAGAACATGTCTTGGCGACACACACGACGAGTTGCTGATATATCATGTAATTCTCACGCTGAAACCATTCTGGCATGCTCCGTACGAATTGGTTGTTGATTTCACGCACACGTGTTCAGACAATCGGTTCAGAACTGACTTTCTACAGAAATGGCTGTACATATTGCCTAAAACCGCCTACGAGAAAATTCACGCTGCATATATTTACAATTGCAATAGCTGGGTAAGGGAATACACGAAGTTCCACGACAGAATTTTGGCGCCCCTGAAAAACAATAAAAAAGTAATCTTTCTCGACGGACCGAATCGTTTGAACGATGCGATTGACATTGACCAACAGAAACTGCCCGGTGCTACGCTCTCTCTTGACGAAGATCTGAAGGTTTTCAATAGCGCCTTGAAACTTTCTCACAAGGAAACTAAGGTATCCGTGAAAGTTGGACCAACTGCTATACAAATTACCTCGGCGGAGCGATGCAAAGTGCTTTCGCATTCCGTTCTTTTAAATGATGTTTATTACGCGTCTGAAATAGAAAAAGTTTGTTTACTAGACGACAATCAATTCACGTTAACCATCTCGAATGAAACTGGCCCTTTATCTTTCATTCATAACGATCGCGATAGCATCGTTCAGGCTATAATTCATATAAGAAATCGATGGGAACTGTCACAGCCAGAGTCTGTGTCTGTTCACCCAAAGATTCGACCGAAACACGTACCTGGCACGTTACTGAACATGGCTTTATTGAATCTCGGTAGCTCGGATCCGAATCTGAGAACAGCAGCATACAATCAACTGTGCGCTTTAACAGCAACGTTCGACTTGAAAATAGAAGGACAGTTATTGGAAACATCTGGACTCTGCATACCATCGAATAATACGATATTCATCAAACACCTCAGTGAAACGTTGGCCGCAAAGGATCCACACCTCACACTGGAATTTCTGGAAGAATGCATACAAGGATTCAGATTATCAAGCATCGAGTTGAAACATCTGTGTTTAGAATATATGACTCCATGGTTGAACAATCTCGTGCGATTTTACAAACCGAACGATGGGGGAGGGAAACGTCAGAAGCAAGTCACAAATATTTTAGAGAAATTAATTACATTGACCATCGAGGAGGTAGAAATGTATCCGAGTATACAAGCCAAGATATGGAGCACAATTGGAAGATTGCCGGACTTAATAGATACAGTACTGGATAATTTCATTCAGCGTAGCGCCAACGAACTTGGGTCCCCAACGGTTGAAATAATGGCAGACACAGCAGTGGCTCTAGCATCTGGAAACGTTCAGTTAGTCGCGAAGAAAGTAATAGGAAGACTCTGTCGAGTTGTGGATAAAACCTGTACTTCTCCAACGCAATTACTAGAACAGCATACAGGATGGAACGATATTGCTATTCTCGCAAGATATTTACTGATGCTGTCTTTCAATAACTGTCTGGACGTGGGGAAACACCTGCCCTATTTGTTTCACACAGTAACGTTTCTGGTCTGTTCCGGTAGTTTGAGTATGCGAGCATCTACGCACGGGTTGGTTATCAACAGCATTCACTCGCTTTGCACTTGTAGCTCTCCTTCGTTTTCAGAGGACACGTACAGAATATTGCGAATGAGTTTGGACGAGTTTTCTCTTCCGAAGTTTTATTTACTCTTTGGTATTAGCAAAGTGAAATCTGCTGCGGGTACAGCATTTAAATCTAGTTATAAACAGACGAGCGAGAAATGGGCTAGCAACGAGCGTAGCGTCGCGAGCACACACGACAGGGAGAGGCTCTCGTTAACTAGCTTAGAAATTATCACGGATGCTCTCCTTGAAATAATGGAGGCTTGTATGCGAGACATTCCACAATGTGATTGGCTGAAAACTTGGACTTCTTTAGCGAGAAATTTCGCCTTCTGCTATAATCCAGCTCTTCAGCCGAGAGCTTTGATCGTTTTCGGATGCATCAGTAAAAGTATCACCGATCAAGATATGAAACAACTACTAAAGATATTGGTGAAGGCATTGGAAAGTTTTAGCGATATCACTTTGCTTGAAGCGATTATCATGTGCCTCATTCGGTTACAGCCGTTACTGAGATCAGTAAGTTATAACTTATATCTTCCTTTATCGTATACAGGGTGGCTCACCAGATATTATCACCTCGATTTTCGTCGTTATTATTATTCGTAGCGAAGAATGTTTATACACTCCTCAAAAGAATTAAGAGATCACTTGTGCGAACCCGAAAAATTGCTCCCACTTTACGTGATCATAACTCCGTCAAAAATTGCCGTATCGATATCGTTAAACAATGGTTTGAAAGCCTGAAACCTCTAGTTTCGGATGCTCTGTTTCAAATTGTTGCTATATTGGTTTTTTACAAAGTTAATAGCGAGATGAAGACAACATTTACGGTTAACAAAAATTTTGTGCAACTTTGGAACATCACACGGGGAGCAACAAATTTTTTTGTTGAAATCGATTTCTTGCCAAATTTTCCACTGTGGGCCGGCGCGGCGGTAGCGTATTCAGTGATGTCAGGCAGCCGCTGTACGTGGCGTGCTAATTTCTGCGAAGCACCAACTTCAAACACAGCTGCTATAGGTGAAGAATCGTGGCAGCGAGTTCATGGGGTACTCAATCGAATCGGCAGAATCTCTGCTTCAATCTGACGTTCGGATCATCGTATTACGATCATTTCTCGCCGAGATATAGCGAGCTAAAGGAAAAATGGAAATTGTGCTTTATTTAAGCATATTTTCAGAAACACCTGGTATATCAAAATGATAATTAAATTGAAAAAACAGAAAGAGTGCCTCGAAGAGAAAGAAACACTCTTTCTATTGCTTTTTTGCACAAGATTCTACGATAATTTTTTCGCTTACTGGAGCCAGTTAAAGTTAAAAAGCCCATATTTACTTCAATGTTGAATAACTCGAATAAAAAAAATCGCACGATATTCAACAACCACACAATTTAAACAGGAAAGATAGCCCTTCCAAATGATATTAACGTGATTTATCAAAAAAATTTGTTGCTCCCCGTGTGATGTTCCAAAGTTGCACAAAATTTTTGTTAACCGTCAAAGTTGTCTTCATCTCGCTATAACTTTGTAAAAAACCAACATAGTAACAATTTGAAACAGAGCATCTGGAACTAGAAGTTAACAGGCTTTCAAACCATTGTTTAACGATATCGATACAGCAATTTTTGACGGAGTTATGATCACGTAAAGTGGGAGCAATTTTTCGGGTTCGCACAAGTGATCTCTTAATTCTTTTGAGGAGTGTATAAGGTTGAATAGTTTCGAGAAATGCATCCATATTTTGGTGTTGTGAGTTTGTTTGTAGGTGGACACGTAGAAGTGATACGAAGGTCATCAGTATTTTTTTTTAATGGGATTGTATGTTGTTTCCTGCACCAATAATCCTGTACGAATAATAATAATAACGAAAATCGAGGTGTTAATATCTGATGAACCACCCTGTATGTATTGTACCATTGAGTGTGTTTCGAATATTTTATAATCTAATACTTCTCAGGAATCTCCGATACATCGATCTTTATTTTGGGTTGCAACGTCGGTTCTTCAGTTGGATGAAGCATCTTTATATGCATGCGGCTTAGCACTTCTTGAACAGAACCTGCATACTTTAGACTCTCAAGGAAATTTCGATGACAAGGTTTGGACTTGGCTTGTACATTTATTTACATTTTAGCAGTGTTAAGTGCATTTCGTTATTGTCTCAAAAATATGTACTACTTGTATTTAGACTCTGGAACATGTGATGATGTCAACTCGCGAACCATTGGAGTCGCATTTCAAGCTTTTGGATCAGGCTGTAGGACTGTCATTTAAGTCCAATTTCCATTTCGCGTTAGTTGGACATCTTTTAAAAGGATATAGACATCCTACGCCAACTACTGTAACGAGAACAGCCAGAGTACTGACCATGTTGTTAGGTATTGTTGCGAAACCATCCAGAAGGGACAAATTTGAAGTAACACCAGACAGTGTAGCTTATTTAGCTGGTAAAGCTCTTTTTACCTTATTTTTAATTACATGTTTGTTTGTGTTTGCATACCGTAAAATAATAATTGATATGTCCTTATGCAATTAGCTTTGGTATCTGTGTCTGAAGAAGTGAGAAGTAGATGCCATGTTAGACATTCGGTCACCAAAAATGCAGAATCGGATAGTACAGATTGTATCGATAATTTGCTTCCTCATAATGCAGTGAGTAGGTTTTGTAATTCTCTTTATGTAATAAATTATTAGTGTGATATATTCAGAGTTGGGCAAAATGTAATTTCAATTACAATTACAATTACTTACCAATTACTGTAATTTGAAATTGCAGAGATAAAATTACAATTACATGTAATTGTATTTGGCAATTGCAATTACTTTGGCTGAACCAGTAATTGTAATTGCGGACCACAATTATAATTACAGTCATTGTGAAAGGAGGAATTGCAATTACTTAACACGATTACAGTAATTGTAATTGAGTCTAACAATTACTTCAGTGTAATTGTTCTTTTAAACCACTAATTTTTATGTTTTGGACCATTTAACCGTTTTCTTATCGTAATTATAGTCCACTTTTGCACATGTAATTGAAGATGTAATTAAATACTCTTGTAATTAATTATATTACTGCCCAACTCTGAATATATTATATTCCATATTATGCATTTGCAAATGTAAATGTTGATATATCTATAATTTAAAGTCTTAGATAAACTTTTCTTGGCAGTCAATATTTAACCGTTAGCACTCGAATGGTAACTTTGAGGCGCCACTAAAAATTGCTGTATCATTATTCAAAATATTATTTACATTATTAAATAGTACAGTCATTTAGTTCGAAAAAAAGATGTTACCTGGAAAGTTTTCCGGGAGTTTTGAAAATGGATAATTTTATAGATTTCGATGTGCGCTTCCCGAATTTCAACTTTGCCACCTCGTATCTTTGCCGCTCGCGCCGCCATATTGGAAAAATGGCGCCTAATAGCAGTTTTTTGACAATATCTCCTTTCCGACTCATTTTACGACTCATTTTCCGACTCATTTGATAAAAACATTTATATACAAAATTAAACTAGAGAAAATTTCCTATAATTTATGTAATAACTATTTTTTTTTGTAAAATCAATAGTTTTTGCGTACATCGCACATCGAAATCTATAAAAGTACACATTTTTAAAACTCCCGGAAAACTTTCCAGGTAAAACTACCAAATGACTGTACTAAAATGTGTTGGTATCTAATCAATTGCTAAACATTTAAGTATTGTACGAGGTATTATACCAATTTCGTATCCATAAAATTTGAAAAATCATAGGGAACGGAAATATTCTACGTCGCAAGCAATGTTTAATTTTCGAGTTAAAATAGCTCCGAGTGCAAAGGGTTAAATATTATATGTACGAATATGTTTTATAAATTATATCTTCATGTATAGGATACATCAAATGCAACAACTAGCAATCCTACAAATCGCAGACAGAAGTCATGGGATTTATTGGATCAATCTGCACTCACTCAGGCTAGGCAACAAAAACAGTATTCAACGCATCAGGTATGCGCCCCTTCATTTAATTACCGGTATATTAATTATTACAGAGAATAAATAATATTATACATATTAATTATGCATATGTACCGAGTCAGCCAGGCTGCCTCGAGCAGATATCGAGCACAGCCTGGCGAGCAGATGGCGAGCATTATCCTGTCAGAACGTCGTTCGAAGCTGCGCGAAGCGTAGGGTGCTGGGAATTTGCCCGATTCTGCGGGGCACATCCTCCCAGTAAGCAAAAATGCTAGATTCTGGCCATGGCACCTAAGCTCGCGTGGGCTCGTATTCTGCCCTCGGCACCAGCCCGGCACAATCCTGACCGCTCGGTTCATTTTAAGGGCGCCGGTCCATTTTAAGGGCGCGGTTACACACCGCTAGATACATATATTATTAGATCATGCATTTAATTAAACAAATTAACTTATTGAAGTTTTATTAACACATCTATGAGCACAAGGAAAACACGTCTATTCGATTTAAACATCACACGTCAATTAAGAATCATTCAGGCTAGAAAGCATTGAACGATACATCGAACAAGTAAATAACGGGTTTATAAATAAACTGAACTATACACACACATATTTCAATATATATATATATGTATACACGAGGATTGCAAGGATTCGGGAAATTTCAAATCACGTCTCAGTAATGCACATTTGGGGTCCGCACGTAGTCACAATCGCTAGATAAAAGACCAACCTAGCGCGCATGGTGTCTAAGATGGCCTACTTTTGCGTTTTCGAGGCGTAATCTTCATTATTCGACAGCATGTAGCGGAGTTCGAGAAGCATTGGGCGCCGCGACAGTGCTGCCACTGTCAGGACACATACATTTTCTTAAATATCGATAGATTTAGGGTTCTTATAGAAAAAGCATACACCAAGCACACTTGCGGGGACACATACAATGTCAATGTAACCTTTATTATGTTAAACTATACGTGTTTAAACTTAAGGCGGTAGGATAATCACACACACACGTGACAAAACTAGCAATTAAATAGAATCTAATTAGATTTTGGGTCGAAACATGGGTTTGCGAGCCGCGGCTTTTTGTCCTTATTTGAGCAGATTTTGGGCTGGGTAAGGGCTCATTCTAAAGAGGAAGGTTAGATGCAGCGTGCTGTGCCCCATCATATGAGACAAAAAAGTCTTTTAGTGACTGAAAAATACATTGGAATCTGCGGGTATTTTCACGATTTTTTCCTTCACTTTGGGCACTCATATTATTATATATGAACATAATCTCGTTAAATCAATAGCTGCGCGCACTGCATCTAACCTTCCTCTTTAGAATGAGCCCTCACCCAGCCCAAAATCTGCTTAAATAAAAACAAAAAGCCGCGGATCGCAACCCATGTTTCGACCCAAAATATAGTTAGATTCTAATGGATTCTAGTTATTTGCTAGTTTTGTCACATGATTATCCTACAGCTTTAAACACACAGTTTGAAATTTGCCGAAGTACATCCCTAGGCGGAGGGTTGGGTACAACTATAGTTCCGGCATTTTTCGCTAGGAGCGCTAATGTCTGTTTCTCATCATTCAGTCACTGTTTTACTGATACAGTCACTGTATCGGTAAAACGGTGACTGTATGATCAGAAACAGACATTAGCGCTCCTAGCGAAAAATGCCGGAACTATAGTTGTACCCAACCCTCCGTCTAGGGGTGTACTTCAGCAAATTTCAAACTTTGCGTTTAAACACGTATAGTTTAACATAATAAAGGTTGCATTGACATTATATGTGTCCCCGCAGGTGCGCTTGGTGTATGCTTTTTCTATAAGAACCCTAAATCTCTCGATATTTAAGAAAATGTATGTGTTGTCACGTTAACCTTTTTCCGACGAGCGGTTTGACTCGCGGAAGCCGGTCAACTTCGGGCCTTGCAGGCGCTGAGACCAGGCCGCGGGCAAGCCGAGTACACGCGGTCCGCCCGAGACAAACGAGACTCGAGGATTCGACGATTTCCTCACGACAAACGAAAGGTTCGGGCGCCAGGCACCGCAAGGATGCCACACGGAACGCGGAACAAGGCTCGAGCTCGGAGAAGCCGAGGTCGAGAGTCGAATCTTCGAGACACGCGGATCGAAAACGACGTCGCGACTGGGCCAGATGGTTCGAACACGGGATGACTAGGACAGCCCTCTCGGCAGGACGGATCTCACAGGGAATCGAGTAATTCGACTACGATATGGTCTCGAGCTATTTATTGTAGCAGTCGTTAAATTACAAAATCTGCGGCCACGTGACCGCGACCCGAGAGCCCGCGCTCTTCATACAAGATAGCGAGAAGGTGGTCGTTCGCCGCGCGGTTGTCTTACCCATTTTGCTCGCACGATACCGCTGACAATTACCGTGGTTTCGTTCGCAACGAACTTCGGAAACGCGAGGCGCAGATGCTCGGCGAACTGCGAGACTGTCGCGATGACTTCCGCCCGGGATTCGCCCCGACGCGTACGTTAACGATTACGCGATCGAACGCCGACGAAAACCCTACGATGTTCGGCGAGAGACACAGGATTCGAGAAACGCGAAGAGACCGAAAAGATCACTCGCACGAAACGCGACTCCTCTTAGGACACTCTTTCGCACGTAATTTAAAGACGAAAACTCTCAAAATAATCTCGAAATCTCAAAGCATTCCCGAAACGAACGCGAGCGAATTATCGAGGACGGAATGGGAAGCATTCGTCCTCTCGCGACGAAGGTCGAGCCGTCGCGCAACGAACTACCGAATGGATCACAAGTGCGGCTTACCGTTTCTCGTTTTCGATGCCCTTTTTCGGAACTGCTCTCGATAGAGCGTGAGGCACGGCCGGAGCGTAGGTGGACTTCATCTTAGACACCACGAAAACCTCCAACGGGCACTTCTCGGTTTCCCGACGCTAAGTTACAATTAGTTCGCAACGCGAGTGCAGAGCGCACGACATGCGATAACGAGAGCCAGCGCGACAGTGATCCATCGATTTTCGGCAATCTAGCGGATCGAACTCGGTTCCCCCCACTCGACCGCTTTTCCGAATTGCCTATGGCGTGTTTCCACGGCGTAACTCTACGGCACAGGAGCGTTCCCTCTTCGCGCCCTAGGGCCCCGGGCAATCACGAAATTGGTCAAGGAGCCTATCGCTCGACTTGACCAGCGGAGGGGCTTCCTCTTCTTGGCTACGAGGGCACCGACCCCGGGGTAGCTCTCCCTTGACGGGGCGAGACGGCGTCAGGTCTTCCAGTCCGTCACCTTGAACGAGATGTTTAAGAGAGCTACTGTCCTGGCGGCGCCTCCGGTTTGCTTGCCGAGTGTCCTCGCACCAAGCTCTAATTTCTCGAAACGGCCATTCGCTTTTCCGTCGGGCGCTTCCTGGCCTTGGGGCGATTGTTCATTTCCCGTGACAATTCGGACGGTCGGTGGTTCCTTCTGCGCGTTCCATATACGGCTCTGAAACTTGCCGTTCTCGGCACGCGCAACAGATGTCATTAGGAGGTCCTCGATAATATCGGGATCTCTTAAAGGAGCGCTCTCGAATCCTGTCTCGGTACGTGTCCCGTTAGAGGGCGGTCCGGTCCTTTATCGCTCTCGAAAATATGCGCGGAATTGACGGAGAAGGGACGTCGCAAACGTTGCAACGTCACAGTGTATAGTTAGCTAGAAAGGAACTAGAGAATCTTACTAGATTTTGGGTCGAAACATGGGTTTGCGATTTTTTCACTTAATGTTCTTATACGACCAAATTTTGGGCTGGGTGAGGGCTCATTCGAAAGAAGAAGGTTCACCGCAGGGGCGCTGGTCATCCCATCAGTCAAAAAAGGCTTTTAGAGACAGAAAAATACATTGAAATCTGCGGGATTTTTTCTCGATTTTTTCCCTACTTTAGACACTCATATTATTAGATATAAACATAATCTCGTTAACCTCATAACCTGAGCACCCCGCGGTGAACCTTCCTCTTTCGAATGAGCCCTCACCCAGCCCAAAATTTGCTCGTATAAGGACATTAAGCAAAAAATGGCAAACCCATTTTTTCTAGTAAGATTCTAGTTATTTGCTAGTTACAACCTGAAGGTATCCCTACACGCTTAAGAGTGCAGTACGGTCCCTAGATTTAGAAATTTTTTTCTTTTTGCATAAAGACGTTGTAATCAATGCAACTGTAAAGAAAATGGTACGGCAAGGGGTTAAAAGGGAAGAAGTAACATTCAATTTAGTTTCTATCTCTTGCAATCGATGCAAAACGTAAAACGGTCCCTAAAACTAGGGACCGTGCTGCCCTCTTAAAATGGACCAAGCGGCCAGGAGTGCGCCGAGGGCAGCTTGTGCCGGGATTGTGCCAAGGCAAGAATACGAGCCTACGCTAGCTTATGTGGCATGGCCAGAATCTAGCCATCGTGTGCTTTGAGCAGCTTCGAGCGAGATCGGCCAGTATAATGCCCGTTACCTGCCCTCGGCACGTTGGACTCGATTTCTGCTACGGCAGGCCTGGTTGACTGGGCTGGGTATTCTCCTGGCAGCGTCTGCCTGGCAGAAGCTGAAATACGGCTAATTGCACATAACATATTGTGAAATCGATCGACAGATAAATAATTGTAGAAATCAGGAATCCCAACATCCATATATTTTAGTTGCAATATTATCAATACAATATATTGACATGCCTGCTGTATAATACATATACATTCAAAATTTTTATGCGTTGACCCATAAATTTCTACCATTTAACTTTCATGTAAAACATTCGTGCCTGCGAGTAATAATAGTGATAAAAAAAAGATGTAAAAATCAGGTGAAGCATCCTCTATATACATAATAACTTATAAAATCTTAACTTCCATTTACATATAACTTTTTATTATATTGCGGCTATCATATATTAATTAATTTTATGTTGATAAACTTTTCGTTTTAACAGTTTCTATACTCAGACGTGATATTTTTCCGTATTTTATAATGCATAATTCTTGGCAAACGGAACCAGGCAATATTTGCCCATGTAAGAAGGGATTTTCATCCAAGGTGATCCCTTGGACCATCCCAAAATGGCGTACTTCTACGTTTTCGAGGCGTAATTTGTATTATTCAGCTGCATGTAGCGAAGCTGTGAGAACCATTATGGTGGCGCGACCGTGCTGCCGCCTATCGTGGCTGTCGAGTGATACATTTTCATGAAACTACGACAGCCGCATGCTGTCGAATAATGCAAATTACGCCTCGAAAACGCAAAAGTAGGCCATCTTAGGATACGTCCCCCCCAAGATTAATCTTTTATCTAAGTGATTGTGACTACGGAGAAGCCCCAACTTTACGTTATCGACAAATCAGAAGTGGAATCCCGGACCCTTGCAATCCTCGTGTACTACGCTCTTGCTGGAGCGAGGTCAAATGCGGACCCGCACCCTTAAGGATACAGGTTCGGATTTGACCTTGGCCGAGCGAGAGTGTGGTGGCGCCCCTTACACATCGCTAGATACATACAGGGTGTCCCAAAACTCCTTCAAGTCCGGGAAATGGGAGGTTCCTGAGGTCATTTGAAGCGACATTTTCCTTTGCAAAAATGGCCGCCGCGGCTTTGTTTAGGAGTTATTAACGAAAAACACAGACCAATCTCACCAATCCGAGCGCGACCTAGACGCGAGTTAGCACAGTCGGCCCAGAGCGCCAACTGTCTATTGGCCGACTGTGCCAACCAGGCTTGCCATATTCCGCGCGTGCCAGGCCTCTTACCGCTGCGCCCCTCGCCATGGTACTACGCTGAGCCCGCCCCACTCTTCCCACTAACACTGACGCGTACCGCTAACTTAGCTTGCTCCACGCGGTACGCGTCAGTGTAGTGGGAAGAGTGGGGCGGGCTCAGCTTAGTACCGCGGCGAGGGGCGCAGCGGTAAGGGGCCTGGTGCCAACTCGCGTTTAAGTCGCGCTCTGATTGGTCCGTGTTTTTCGTTAATAACTCCTAAACAAAGCCGCGGCTGACATTGGTGCAAAGGAAAATGTTGCTTCAAATGACCTAAGGAACCTCCCATTTCCCGGACTTGAAGGAGTTTTGGGACACCCTGTATACGTACACGAGGTTGCAAGGGTTCCGTAAATTAGAAACTACGTCTCGCTAATGCACATTTGGGGTCCCTACGTAGTCACAATCGCTAGATAAAAGACCCACCAATTGCGCATGGTGTCTAAAATGGCCTACTTCTGCATTTTCGAGGCGTAATTTTCATTATTCGGCAGCATGTAGCGGAGTTTGAGAAGCATTTGGCGGCGCGACAGTGCTGCCACTGTTAAGACACATACATTTTCTTAAATATCGAAAAATTTAGGGTTTTTATAGAAGAAGCATACACCAAGCGCACTTGCAGGAACACATACAATGTCAATGCAACCTTTATTATGTTAAACTATACGTGTTTAAACACACAGTTTGAAAAGTACGAAGTACACCCCTAAACGGAGGGTTTCGGTACAAGTATCAGTTCCATGGCATTTTTAGCTAGGAACGCTAATGTCGGTTTCTCATCATTCAGCCACTGTTTTACTGATACAGTCACTGTGTCGGTAAAACAGTGACTGAATGATCGGAAATAGACATTAGCGCTCCTAGTGAAAAATGCCAGAACTATAGTTCTACCCAACCCTCTGTCTAGGGGTGTACTTCGGCTTATATTGTTAATATATTTAATTTGTTGCTTATGTCTTGTGAAATTATTGTACATTATTGCAAAAACTTCGAAAAAGAAACAAAAAAAAATGTCCCCGCACGGGCCGCGAACCTGGGATATCCGCGTAGTACGAATTTTTTCCAATTTCAAAATCGATTTTCTGGAAAACGGGTTCCCGTTGGCGGCTAAAACCAATTGGATAGTTAATGAGGGTGCGTAAGCACCCTCAAAAGCACCCATACAAAAACTCGTTGCGATCCGGCGTTCTCGATACGCGAGATCTCCTCGTTTGATTGGAAAGCTCCGTCGCGCTTAGATGGTTACTTTACTGTATTTTTTGTTATTGTTTCTAACTTATAATATGTTCGATACCAGTTTTTCATTATTGATAAAACAAAATCGAATACAAAACTGCAAAATAGTAATAATATTTTTTAGGTATGGAAAAACTAAGAACTGCTACTATTTTAAAATATGATTTGCAAATGAAGGTGCTAGATTATAATTTATATAAAGATCGAAGTTTTTCATAATTCCTTTGCAACATCATATTTACTAATTCGTTATATATTCTTTAGTCACTTTAGTGTATCTTAAAAAATAAAAGTCGTTTTCATATTTATTAATATTATTTATTGTTTTTTTCTGTTCTGGTATGCTCCTCTGTTTTCTCTTACGGTCTCAATGCTCTCATCTACCTATGCCTATCTTGCCTGTGTCTGGGTTGCTTAAAACGCAATGCAACTTGTCACTTATGTGTGTCATACTCCTTCCATCTGTACGAAAATGATGATGTACGCAACATTAACCAGACTGGACGGATTTTATTTAAAACGCAGCGATCCTTTTCGGTACCGACTGCTAAGGAAACAAAATCCACTGAGGAAACGGAACCAAAGGTATAATTTATTCTATTTCGATTAGAAACACTTAATTTATTTTTCTTGTCTTCATCAAATTGTGTATTATATTATCAAATAATACAATATTTTAATCTCATATATTACGAAATGAAATATTTGTTTTTATCATGAACACATTTTAGGGGTAAACTTTTCCTTGCGTAACCATAAATGTTTGCCTTTCTCCTATAAATTTTTGCCTTTTTCCGATGTTATCCAGTAGATTTGGACGAGAAGATGTGAGAAATCCAAGTTTCGATCCTGGAGGATCAATGGTTCAAAAGTTATAAATGTTTAAAGTTGAGCAATTTTCAGTGTTTTTGACAGGTTAGCGGCGCCATGTTGTGTGTAATGACGGTCGCGCGCCGCTTACCGAGCGAAACCGCTGGGTGGCAGTGGCAGCACAAGGTTGTAGAGGTGTGAGATAGTCCTCAAAATAAAATGACGTGTTACTTATTTGAATATTTATTTGAATCTGTTATAATTTTATTAAAATATCAATAGATTTGTTGGTAGGAAACCAAAAACAAAATAAATGTTAACAACGACATATAAACAAATTAATCTATACAATTAACAGTAACAGAAATCTACATTATCTTCATATCTTTATCAGAAATTTACATTATCTTTATATCTACATCCGCCACAAGGTAATGCCGATATAATTAATTAGTTGGTTGGTGGTTAGGTTGGGTGGGGTGGAGAGGGCCGGCTTGGGAGTGCAGTACGCACAACATGGCGGCGTTAACCTGTCAAGAACACTAGAAATCGCGCGCTCAACTTTAAACACTTATAACTTTTGAACCATTAATCCAGGCTCGAAACTTGGATTTCTCACATCTTCTCGTTCAAATCTACTGGATAACATAGGAAAAAGGCAAAAATTTATAGGAGAAAGGCAAAAATTTCTGGTTACGCAAGGAAAAGAGCAGCCCATTTTAGTATTATCACTCTGATTTAAAGAATGTATCTATACATACTAAAGTTTTTATAATTCATACAGAATCGAAGTGCCAGGGTCAGTGTCAGCAACGAAAATAACGTATTACTCGATCCAGAAGTACTGACAGACTTTTCAACGCAAACTTTAGTTTTAACTGTTCTGGTTACTTTGGTAAAAAATACGACTGATGAAAATGAGCAACGAATTCTTTATGAATACCTTGCAGAAGCTTCTGTAGTATTTCCAAAAGTATTCCCAGTAATGTAAGTTCTTGTCCTACAAAAACTTCTACATTAATTATTAACACGTTGACTGCCGAGCGTATTTTGTTGGTTTTGGAGTCACATCATATCGATGTATTGTTACGGATATTGATTTGATATTGATACACCCCGAGTGATCCCGGTTGTAGCGTCGTTCTGGTAACGACGATGTAACAGGGACAAGAGATAGTCGGTGGACAGGCGCCGTGAAGAGCGGACGCGACGGATCAGTGCTCCTTGTCTCCGAATAAAAAGTTTATGTATACTTTAATCCGTCTATTTCATCGTAGCGTCGACAATGCCCAGGACACGGGGCCGCCTGCGCAACACTGGTATCAGAAGTGGGATTCGACTGACAGTGCGGATACTCCGGCGATGGTCGGCGATTTGTAGAACCGACAATTTTATAATTTGGAGGCTCGTATGGAGGAGCGATTTGCTGCTTAGAAGCGGTCCGCGGAACGGAGAGAGACGCGATTGGAGGAAAGATTGATGGAGCAGTGTGCCGTCAACAGGCTAGATTCAATCAACCTTTTAATTCACTGGAAATTATTGCTTCAAACTTCTCTCGCCATCATGTCAGCTCGTCAGAAATCAGGATAGTAGTAGTGGAGCTGCTATTTTGAACGATAGACGTTGTTAACGCTTGCGCAGGATAATCACTGACAAACTTTTGGGAAACAGTATTTAATGCGAACACTTATTACACCGAGTACTTAATGACTATACAGTAATACAGTAACTAGTCCAGTCAACGAAAAGTTGTAGAGGGAAATGGAAGGAACACAATTTTTAACTTTGGTTCTTTGTTTGGAGTAGTGAGGAGGTAAACATACTAAAAGTCCCCACTCCTAGAAGGTGAGCGGGGTGCAGGGGGGCACGTAGAAGGTCCCCTTTTTCGGTTTTCCGCGTATATCTCGGAAACTATGCGTCCTAGCGATAAGACCATTGCATACAATATTAAAGCTGACAAAATGTGCCACAAGATTGATTCAATTAAGTTTTTCGCTATCTCGCATAGTTTCCGAGATATCCGCGCTCAAAGTTCACTAATTGTGCTGAAGAGTTAGCTAGTCAAATAAGGCAAAAAATGTGAGGCAAAAATTTCTTTTTCACAATTCGTGAACTTTGAGCTCGGATATCTCGGAAATTATGCGAGATAGCGAAACACTGAATGGAATCAATCTTATAGCACATTTTGTCAGCTTCAATTTTGTATGGAATGGTATTATCGCTAGGACACGTAGTTTCCGAAATATAAGCGGAAATCCGAAAAAGGTAACTTCTACGCTCACCTCCTAGGAGTAGGGACTTTTAGTATGTTTACCTCCTAACTAGTCCAAACAAAGTCCCAAAGTTAAAAATTGTGTTCTTTCCATTTCCCTCTACGCCCCCCTTATGAGCATTCATTGACTGGAGTCAACAGGACAATAATCACACGCAATTCGTCGCGAGAGGCCGCGAGGAAAGCTTCTTTCGTATACCACCTCGTTTGAAAGACAGCGAGTGAATCCTTTTCGCTATGACGGTAACCGCCGACCCGCGGCTTCCATTCCCCTTCCTCATCGATAATTATGTTTTCGCCGTTCCTCGCCGGTTTCGCAAGCCTACTGGCCCCGGCTCGACCTTCAGGTCGTATCGTGCACGTTGACCTAATTCTCAGGAGGGTGGTAACACCCTCCTCCTTGGTCATAAAACGGGCCTAGTTACTTGCCACGTGGTCTTTATACGAGGGTCGTCCACAAAGTGAGTTTCCCTGGGACGGCTTGCAGAAACAAAACACAATTTCATGGAAATATTTACTGCAGCAGATACAGCAAGTGTTCAGCTATTTTTCAATGTAGTCGTCACCGGAATTGAGACATTTGTCATTCTGTGGGATCAACTTTCGAATACCCCTGTCGTAGAGGTCTGCCTCCTTCTTAAGGTGTAGGAAAAGATGGAAATCCTGGGAGCGAGGTCCGGGCTGTAACGACCCTCCTGTGAGAACGCTACGTCATTGCTCTATCACATACGCACAGTCGTTTCGCACAATATAAGGTTTGCTAGCTATGGGACGAGTGGGAAACTTACTTTGTGGATACCCCTCGTACATGTAGTCTCCAAGCATACACCCACTACGGGAGGCTCGCAAAAACTCTCGCTCTACCCGTGACCCCTTGTACAATCGTAATTCACAAATATTCAATTGGTATAACTGGAACTTAGAAATACAACGCAATTAACCCTTTGCACTCGGAGCTATTTTAACTCGAAAATTAAACATTTCTTCCGACCTAAAATATTTACATTCTCTACGATATTTTAACTTTGGTGGATATGAAATTGATATAATACCTCATACAATACCTAAATGTTTAGTAATTGAATAGATACCAACATATCTAATAACGTAAACAATATTTTCAATAATGGCACAGCAATTTTTAGTGGCGTCTCAGAGTCGCCACTCGAGTGCTAAGGGTTAACTCTATTCGGTTCGCAACAAAAACTGACACTGTCCGGTCCGCAACAGAGGTATAGAGGTATGAGGTTTAGAGATTTGCGAATCGAATAATGTTTGCGATATGTCCCCTGTTCCTCATCGCGGTAGACCTACTACGTTTAATGGGTCTAGTTCGTGGAAAGATTATCTGGCGCAGAAATGTTCTAGTAACGCTGATAATAATACAATAAATTAGAGAAATAACAGATTTGTCTTTTGTCTCGGACAGTTTTCGCGGGTTTGACAATTTAGTTTTGGGATAAGCAGGCTCGTGAAAAATTTATCGAAGCAATAGGGAATAATGACTTGAAAGAAATTGTTACCCTCGCATCAATTAATGCCACGTTGCTATATGCAGTTTTAGATGTAGCGTTGAGAATAGAGTCATTGCATAACTGCATTTACGATAAGAATCTGAACGCGACCGTTTCCTTGAATAACCGTCGCTTTGGACTTCCGGAATTCAAAAAGTAATTATGATAAGGCTCGGTCACGAAACTCTAATAGGGTATGCGGAAATAACACGCCTACTTGCTGGAATTGCGGAGGAACCGGACATTTTTGTAATTGTTTCGTTGCTAGTCAAGGTAGTCAAGGTAGTCTGCAGCTTCAGAACTCCCAGGGTAATAAGTAGACTGTGGATCTTTATGCAAAATAAAAATATTCTGTATTGATTGTGGGAAGCAGAAGTAAAATAAAAATTGATTTCATCCCTTAATGACTTTATCGCATTAAAGACAATATTACAATATTCTTCAATTTTCTAATCGGTGATTGTTTTATATAACTCACCCAGCCAATTTCTTCATAAATGCATAAAAATCCGCAGTCTAGCTATAAAAGGATAGGGATTAAAGACAATTTTTGGTTTCTTTTAAACGTGTGTTCACCAAAGACATAACCGAAGTGAGTTGTTTTAAGATTGTTAAACATAGGATTGATCTTGGAGATCAAACTTCTATTAAGCAAGCTCCTCGTTGGACTCCTTTTTGGACTTCTTCTTGTAGTTGTACTTGTTAAAAAGAAGGATAGATCCTAAAAAAGATTCCTATTACTCATTCCTTTACCTCGAATTGATGATACTTTGGATGCTGTCGCAGGATCTTCTTGGTCCCCAACCTTAGATTTGCAAAGTGATTATTGACAAGTTGAGGTTGAGAGAGGGTCGCGAGAAAACAGTCCTTTTCAGTTGGCGGAGGTTTATGGCAATTTAAAATCATGCTATGACAGCCACTAGTGACCATCACGGCAGCCAACGTGTTAAATATAACTATACTCATAACAACTGTACTTATTGCTGTAATTATAATATAGATATACATATATACATACGTTATTTACATTATTTTGATTTTTACAGTCACAATCTGCTCGATGCAAAAATCAATAGTGTTTTGTCTTCCTGTCACGATCAAGGCATATTAAATTCTGTACAAGCAATTATACAGAATATGATTGCATGCGAAGATACAAGCCAGCAACAATTACATTATTTACAAAGTTGTGGATTTGGAGGACTGTGGAGATTTGCTGGCCCATATACGAATGTAAGTGAATTTTATAGTTAATGTAATTCATTGAAGATACTAGTGTAACCAAAACTAAAGATACATAAACAGTATTCGCTCCAAGAGTGATCACAAGATTTAGTCCAAGAGTGAATAAATTACCATTACTAGTAGGTGCGCCCTTGGAGGCTCGATCGTGCAAAAGTGTAAGACAATTCGAAGTAGGATATCAATGATAATGCGAACGACTAATGCGAAGACAAAATTTTATTATTTTTAGTTATTTCTCCATATACGCGATTCTCTAACATATTTATTAGATTTCTTTTATTGAAACGAGATCATACACAATACAATTTCGATTGCCTACAGTTACTTATTTCATAACGAGTTAGAATCGCTCATTACACAAGAAGATATTATTCAAATTATATCGTGTTTGGACTCTGCTTAAGGATACATGTTCAGATTTGACCTTGGTCGAGCGAGAATGTGGTGGCGCCCTCACAGATTGCAAGGGTCCGGCTTTTGTCTAATCACGTCTCGCTAATGCATATTTGGGGCTCCTACGTGGTCACAATCGCTAGATACAAGATCAATCTAGCGCGCATGGTCCCTAAGGTAGCCTACTTTTGCGTTTTCGAGGCGTAATTTGTATTATTCGGCTGTATGTAGCGAAGTTTGAGAAGCATTATGGCGGAGCGACAGTGCTGCCGCCTATCGTGGCTGTCGAGTGACAGTTACTTGCTGCCGAATAATGCAAATTACGCCTCGAAAACGCAAAAGTAGGCCATCTTAGGGACTATGCGCGCTAGATTGATCTTTTATCTAGCGATTGTGACTACGTAGGGGCCCCAAATGTGCATTAGCGAGACGTGATTAGACAGAAGCTGGACCCTTGCAATTCTCGTATACGTATACAGCGTCGAGCGGTGAGCGAGTGTGCCACGACACTCTCGTTCGAGCCGAACCCACACCCTTAATCAGGAAAATTTTACAAATATTTTGATGAGAATTCCGTAAGAAAAGAATATAAAATGCCCACATGGTGCTTTTCCGCGTGTTGTTGGCACAATAGTTGGTTCGGAACCCACCTTTATAAACAGTAGGTCTAACAGAAAAAGAAAAAGTTGGAAATTGGCCCGGACAACAAGGCCGGCGTAGCTGATACGGAGTAATCCGAGGTGCAGCATTCCTCCGTAGAGGAGGATCGCCAAAACTAAATGTTACTTCCCGGCTATTTTTACTAGTATTCTATACTAGGAGACCGTAGCGTAAACACAGACTGAAATGGAGCTGGCGACGCAACAAAGTATTTAATATTGCGTTCGTAGCCGGTTGCGACCCACGCGTAGTCTTAGGTATCCTCTTTTGGCCCACTGCAGTCCGCGGGTTACTCATCACCAGAGCTGGAACTAGCCGCTTTGGCGCCTGTGGCAACAACCTGGCATGCGCCCCTACCATCTATGTAGTATAATGGGAAAATATATTGAACTCAAATATTTTTCCATATCGTATAATTATTACAAATGAATGAAACATACGTATAAATGTATAAGCCTTTACAAAATTTTTGGTAATAAATTATTCATATCAAAACTTTTTTTTTCTAGACTTCGCTTCCGCAAATAAGTTGATTATTTCATCGTAATTGAGGCGGGTTGCTATTTCTTTCTCAATTGACAAAATAGACATATTCGCCAAATGTTCTTGACCCAAAGAGGAGCGCAGATATGATTTAATAAGCTTCAGCTTGCTGAAGGAACGTTCGCACGTAGCTGTCGTTACAGGCATGCATAAGAATATTCTCAAAGCTGTGATTATGTTAGGATATACATTTTTAAGCGATAATTCGTATATTTTCTCCAATACATTTGAATATTTGAGAGCAAGATCGGCTGCCATTTTGGTGAGCTGAGTAACATCGGTGTCAAGAATCGCTTTTCGAATCGGGTATTAATTTGGGTAATCATCGAGTCAATAACTTGTATCAGTTCTACTTTAAATTGAGTTTGGGCACTTATATGTTGTGATTCATCTTTCGCCTTTTCTCCTGCCATCATCTTCTTTTTCCGTTTTCGAGTGTCTTGAAAGTCTGGTGTTACTTCTAATTCTTCAGCTGTCACAGCAGATGATTGTAAAATTGTTGGGAAGAAAGTTTCTCTGTATATTGTCAATTGTGACAGCAAACCTTTAATCATTCCTGTGGCTCGAGCAATATCGAGGTTTTTGTCTTGCAATGCTAGGTTGATTCGGTTGATTTTTGACAGGAGCGAATCCCAAAACTTTAGTCGACCTATAAACTCAAAGGTTTGTATCGATTTTAAAATAGACTTCGCTTGTACTATTGTGTCCCCTGTATTCTGATCAGACTCTGTCATTTTTTAAGCATTTTCACGATTGCCGGCAGTTGGCAGTTCATTGCATGCACGGCATTTGCTTTTGACGACCATCGCGTGTCACAAGACCCCTTTAACGTGGTTTTTAGTTCGGTTTGCAGTAATTTCCAGCGAGCAGCTGAGCCAACAAAAAAATTATAAGTTTGTTGGATAATACCAAAAAAAGTTTGCATTTGTGGTACTATATTCGCAGCATTAACACCGATCAAATTCAAGCTATGGGCAGTGCATGGTATGAATCGTGCATTCTCATTCAAGGCTAATATTCGTGCCTGCACACCTTTATACTTGCCCGCCATATTAGCTCCGTTATCGTAAGACTGACCTCGTACATTTGCAATTTCCAAGCCATCTTCTGCTAGTTTGTCAATAATTTCTCTCGAAAGACCTTCTCCGGTTTTTGCTTCAGTGTTAATGAAAGTGATGAAGCTTTCTTCAATTTTACATTTCTTATTTGAATCAATGTGAACGTACCGAATTATTTGAACCATCTGTTCTTTATGAGATATGTCGGTCGTACAATCGAAGAGGATTGAAAAATATTTACCTTTCTTTATGAATTGAATTATGTGCGATTGAACTTGTTTGGCAGCCGAATCAATCAATTCGTTTCGTATTTTTGGTGAAAAATAAGAAATTGCACCTTTATTGTGACTGTCAATATGTTTTTTGATAGTACTGTCGTAATGACTAATCAATTCGATCGTGTTCAGAAATTTTCCACAGTCTGGTCGCCCAATGATTTCAGATGTCCCTATAAGGGCTTCATTGTTTTTGACGCAGTGCCAAATTGCATCGAGTATTACTTTCAATACATGTCTCCACTTTCCCTTTTCTTTTTCGAGTTGTTCGAGTAAATGGTCATCTACGAAGCCGCCACATTTCAACTTCTTCTCAAACTTCTTCATTAACTTCCCGATTTTATAGGGAAGTTATTGTAATGACCCCGAAATTCGAAAATCGATTTTTTAGCAGATCTTCACGTTTCATGGTCATTGGAGTCATTTTAGACTATTTTTATCAAAATGTTCGTATGTGTGTGTGTGTGTGTGTGTGTGTGTGTGTGTGCGCGCGCGCGCGCGTATGTCTGTTTCTATGGTATCAAATTTTTCGTTAACGTTTTCTGAAAAAGTAACAACGCGATCAGAATGATGAATGATGCAATCGATGTGCCCCGTCGTAACTTAGAGCTGATTAGATTTTGGTCCATTTTGGTCCAGTAGTTTTTTAGTTTTTTAATTTTTTTTCGAAAGAAGTTCATTCAACAATGCAATTTATACGAGAGAACGGAAAGTTTCCACCGAAGAAACAAACGTAATTACACAAAAAAATTTTTTTTCATTTTTTCAAAATTAAAAAAAAATTTTTTTCTTTTGTACCTTATGCTAATGTTTCCGCTTACAATAATCGAAAATCATCCCAATGCAAAAGTGAGTTAATCATCTCTACTCCCGAGAATACATTTTCAAAGAATATCGATGAAAGTACAAAAAAAAATTTATATTACTGTTACGTCCCGCGATCTAAATTTGTTGCTTAAAGCAACAAGGAGCTCGCGGATCAAGACGCTAATAATTAACTCAGCTTTTGAGTCCACACGGCGAGTCTAACCGTGTCTAACTCGGGTCACGACGCTACGGGTTCCCTACGGTTTACAGATAGCACTCACCGGATCTTGACCTAGACAATAACGATACTAGCCGCCGCTCTCGTAAGATGATCCTTCCGGGCTCCGTTCGCCTTGGGTGAGTCGGGCGTGCCACGCGCTCGGCCGGCAGATAAGAAGATCGGTCTCGAGCGAGGTCGAGGGCCGGACCCTGACCTAGTCAACGGCGATACTGGTCGCCGTTCTCGTAATATGAATCCCCCAGCCTTCATTAGTCTTGGGGAGCCGGGTAGGCAGCGTGCTCAGCTGACTGATAGGAGGATCGATCTCTGACGAGATCGATAGGCTGCAGCGAAAGTCGAACAGGTGCCCTCCAAAGAATCTGCTCCTTCTGGATCGGAACGATGCGAACTTTCCCTGTGAATGTCGTATCGCGAATGATTATCGGAACTCCGCGCACACCGATGACTCTAGCGAATTCGTCTTTGACGGCCTCTTCGCGGAAGTAGTCGCGGAGGAGCTTCTTCAATTGGTACTTACGCCCGGCGCGACGAGGCATGTGGTATCGTGCGGGTAACAAGCGTGAATTTACGTTAGTGGAAACAATAGCTGGCTTCACACAGAATCCGTAGATTGTACCGAGCTACCTGATGGGCTCTGTCACACAATATATAAAGAATCTGTGTGAAGAATGCAACGAAGGATTCGATACCACATACGACGAGTGTTAGGGAGTCGGAATGATTAGAGGTCGATTTAAATGCAAAATGTGAACTTTAATAAAAAGGAACTGAAGGAATATGCCGTTGACGGCTACACAGAATACTTAATGTTAATAACGCAAGAACTAGAACGCGAGATTGACAAGAGAGGGGATGACTCCAGGTGGAGTCCGGAATGGAACTGCCAAAAAGAATGGGATGCTCCATTGAGCTCCTTAGATTTGGGAGGTGTCAATGGAGTGGGTAATTAGGAGTGGGAATGGTTGGCAGGTCAGGGAGCGCTAACGCGAGGAGTAGGGATCGCTGGACGCGATGACGTACTATCGAGCGTCGCGTGGCAACAGGGACAGTTGACGGGATTGGGTTTGGAATAAGATTTATGAGTGGAATGGGAAAGGAAAATGAAAGATAGAGCGGAGAATAGGCGGTGCGTGGATCGCTTACGCACGACGGTAACATGCACTTATAACTATTATGTTCGTGTTACAATGGGTGTGTACTTATTGTTAGCAATATATATATATATGATAATACACGATTATATAGTCTTATAACTACGCACTACGTCATCGGACGTAACATTACAATCTTTAAAAAAACAATCAGTTCAAAACGAATTATTAACTGAGATTAAATTGAAAATTAATGTAAACTATATGATAATTATTAATAACATTGATGTTGAAAACGGATTGGTTAATGGAGCACACACACACACACACACATGCGGAATATTAAAATTTATTACTTTTCAAGAAAATACTAAAATTCTGTCTATATTGTGGTTGGATTTTCAATTGGCCAGAGTAGGAGTGAAAGTAAGAACTCGTTATCGTGATTATATGAAAAATGCAAATATTGATCAAAATTTTACACCAATAATAAAAATATCGAATCAAGTAAATATGTCGAGTGAGGAAAAATATCAAATCACACGTAGTCAATTTCCAGTGGTTCCTGCTGAAGCGATTACGATTCATAAAAGTCAGGGACAAACATACGAGAAAGTATGTTTGGATTTTAAAAAATGAGAAAGGCGAACTTTACAAATGTTGTATGTAGCACTGAGCAGAGTTTCAAAATTGAGCGCGGTTTATATATTTTGGGACAATTTAAATTAACAGTATCGAAGAAAACCAAGATCAATACTGCAAACCCGGATAATGAGGAGTTGTATTGTTTGCGAAAAACTAATTAAGACAATTTATTTTGCAACATTAGTATGCTATAACAAGGAACCAAGCGAGCAACGAGCCTGCGATGTTCGTTTAATGCGACGCCATATAGCAAACATTTTGATAAGTAGAAAACTATTGAATTTCCCTGAAAACGTATAATCTTCTTAAAACGTACACTTAATAATGATAATAATATACTGCAACTAACGATTCGGGAAGTTCTTTGTGTGGCTCGTGGAGAGTCACACACCAAATAAAAAAAAACATTAATAGCTATAGGTACTACTAGACATGCGTACCACTAACCCTTTCGCAAGAGCAGTCCTATCCGCGAGCTCGCGAAGCGAGCGAGCAAAAACAACCCTACTCGCGAGCGAGCGAAGCGAGCGAGCAACAATAACCCTCTAGTTTTTATATAATTTGCTCTATGAGATATAGAGCTTTAATGTCTTGGTAAATAGGGGTTAAGATGTTGCCAGTCATTAAAACCGTTCAACCAAATGCTGCTTCTGTCGTCGTTGAACAGTGTGCACGGGAAACAAAACAGAGAGTCAAGTTGTTTACAGTAGATGAACCAGTTCCTGTGTACTTGTTCTCCATTTGTCATTGTTCTCGTGAACCACTTTTTCTCAAAACGTCTATTGTTAGTTAACGGGTACATGACAATATCGTCGCCATTAATAGGACCGTGTTCAATATACAGTTTGATAGTGTCCTTATTAACTGTCCACGATTTAGGATTATTGAAATCAACATCAATCGAATTTTCTACTGCGCAATCATGTTCTAATCTTTGTTGATTTGCGGAATTATTCTCAGTAGGTATTCCGTTTGAGCTGTTGGATTCTACGTTTTGTACAATATTTTCAGGTTGATTGAGTTCTGTATTTAGTTCGTTATTTGTGTTTTCCGATGTCGATGGTAGTTCTCTTGGGAAGAATTGCTCTATATTACCGCTGTTTTTTTAGAGCTACAGCCTTTTTCTCCTCGCGGATCTGTTTAAACTGAGCACCTGATTTCTTCTTTGGTGGCATCCCTATAGACAAATACATATATACAAAGGAATGTTGTTTGATTTCAGCGTGAATAAATTTGAACAATTTTGCTCGAACCAGATAATCTACTCACTTGAAACTTTCTTCTTTCCTGCGTCGCCGATGCTCCGGGCAGTCGTCGTCCGCGTGGCGACTGCGGTATCGTGCAAATCATCTTTTGTTTTCTTTCTCGCGCCGTTACGCGCTTGTTCGCGTTTTCATCCGTGGGTATCGTGCAAATCATCTTTTGTTTTCTTTCTTGCGTCATTACGCACTCGTTCGCGTTTTCCCGCCGAACGACCAACCGAAGACTGACCAGCGCGCGGCGCTATAACTTTCTTAGGCTTGGTCGTCAGGACGGGAGTCGGGCTCGGCGTTGCGGCTCGTCTCGAGCGCCTCGTGTGGCCTCGGAATCTCGGACGCTAGGGACTCGATAAAAATTCGCGCCTTTGCGCTGCATGTAAATAAAAAATTTGGCATAGCGCCCCCACGAGACCTGCGTGCGTTGCGCCCGTGGCAGGTGCCACCTTCGCCACGCCCTACTTCCAGCTCTGCTCATCACTGATCTATACGATAAATGATAATTTTCAGGGTTTCTTAGTTTCTTCACTCTTGGAGGGAATTACTATACTATTGTGTACACTAAAAATGTATTAAAGTACAAATGTTAATTCATTTTTAACACCTTTTTTTTAATATTTTTCAGTCTAATTGCACAGCTAAAAGTGCTCAGTTATTTGTGAATTGTCTAGAAGCAATGATAGAGACATGTTTGCCAGTTGATGATGGTGATGGATCAAACAGTAGTGAAGTTCTGTCTGAGAAAAGTAAACGAATTGATATACAAACTTCAGAAGGCACGTCAAAAGGCAAAAGTTCTAAACTATGGACTAATCGAACCAGTGTACGTACATTTTCAGAAAGAAAGGGTGAAACTTCTCGAAATACTATAACTGTTCACAGAGAGTAAGTGAATTATTAGTAATTTAATGAAGCTTTCATTTCGTTCGAGTTTATAGGGATGTTCTAGTAAAATATACTAACTAGACTGCGGATTTTATGCATTTATGACGAAAATGGATACGTACAATTTAAAGCAGTGGCCGAATTAAGAAGATTTAAGGACATCAATGTATTCATTTCAGCTTAATAAGAGAATTAAAAAAATAAAGAAAATTTGGCTTCTGCGTCTTGCGATCAGTGCAAACATTTTTTATTTTGCATAAAGATCCGCAGTCTAATAATAACATATACCCAGTAAGTCAAATGCTCGGTTTTGGCCAGGCAGCTGCGTCGGCAGAGTGTTACTGTTTTGGACGCGCATGCGCGAAAAAACGTATCCCGTCTGAGTCACTGATATATACAGGGTGTCTCAAAATTACCTCCGGAGCCGAAAATGGGAGGTTCCTGAGATCATTTCAAGCGACATTTTCCTTTGAAAAAATGTCGTCCGCGGCTTCGTTAACGAGTTATTAACGGAAAACACGGACCAATCAGAGCGCGAGCTAGACGCGTGCAGCCTGACGCTCCGGCAGCCGAGTGTCGGTGGCACGCCGCGATGTCGCAACGAACAAAAGTTTTTCTCGATGATGTGAATCCTCGCCAATTTCGATAAGCTTTGGATATGTTGTCAATACCATGATTCTGAACAACATTTCCCTTTACAGTTTCTGTCGATCGGCTTTAGTTTACGATATTATTGTAAAAATTTGTAATTGTAAATCGATCGATGTACATACTATCTCCTCGCCGATTTCGATGAGCTTTATTTCAAAGGAAAAAGATATTTAAAACATCGAATTTATAACATATTTCAAAGTCATCGAAATCGGCGAGGACCCACATCATCGGCAACTTTACCTGAACGATAGAAGAAGCACAAACTTATTGAATTAAAAACTCGCTTATTTTTTCAAAGGAAAATGTCGCTTGAAATGATCACATGAACCTCCCATTTTCGGCTCCGGAGGTAATTTTGAGACACCCTGTATACTATGGATGCGGTATTCGGGTTCTGGCCAAGTCCCGAATTGAACATAGAATACAATGCCAGCGCCGCCAGGAAGTGCCCGGTGTACTGTATCCCCCGTACTCCTTTTCACCTCCATGATCCTCTATACTTTGCCATGTGTTCGCGTCCCTTTAGGTAGCGCTGCTTTCAATCGAGTTGATTGGACGAATTCGAACACCATGGTGTCGATGGCGTCCAATCAACTCGATTGAAAGCAGCATCACCTGAAGGGACGCGAACACATGGCAAAGTATAGAGGATCACGGAGGTGAAAAGGAGTACGGGGGATACAGTACACCGGGCACTCCCTGGCGGCGCTGGCATTGTATTCTACGATCAATTCGGGACAAAAGGCTGTGCAGCTGGCTTATGGCAATACCGCATCCATATTTAGTATACAGTATACATATCAGTGGTCTGAGCACACTGACGCTGCCAGGAGAATACCATGCACAGCTGTGTCAGTAGAAGTAGCGATTTATGCTGGCAGGGTGTGCCCGGCAGAATCGAGCAGATTCCGAGCATCCTATGCTTCGAGCAGCTTCGAGCGTCGTTCTGACTGGATAATGCCCGCCATCTGCTTGCCAGGCTGTGCTCTATATCTGATTGAGGCAGGCCCAGTGTCGCCAGGTCGAGAAAATCGAGGGGAATACAAGTACCCCCTCTCTAATGACCAGTCCAGTCTACGGTACGGGCACCGTGGTCTACGGTCTTAGTGGGGGACGTTGGAGGGTGCGCATGGTGCTGGAATGGGATAGTGGAAGGGGAAAAGGAGGAGAGTAATTGATGACCATTTGGTCATCAACTGGCGACACTGGGCAGGCCCGGCTGACTGGGTATTGATACAAACAAAATGATGTCGATAATTATGATGTTAATTAACTGTATGAATTTTAGTCGCAGTATTGAAAGCAGAGGAGATATTTCTATGGATTCTACGAGTCATGGAGGAAATACTTGTAGTAGTAGCTGTTCACAACCTTAACAATTAGCGTGTGAATTTAAAAAACAGTGCTGTAAACATGTGCGAAAGGGGCAAGTTGGTTGGAAATTGCAACAAGAACTAAGGTACGTTTAAATAACTTGTTTAAACTTGTTTAATGTAATTATTTATTATTTACAATATATTTGTTTACTTACTTACCTTTAATCGTGATAAACTGTTGGGAAACTTTTATTATTTTAATAATGATATAAATGATGAATGTTCAACGTTTAATCAATTTTATTTTGTAGTTAAATTTATTATCAGTTATTAACAAATATAAAATTTACCTGGTATTCAGTGTGTTAAATAATTTATATATAATATTATATAACGAACGAACTTGGATTACTTATTTTAACAACATATTTTTTTACAATAAAGTTGCGCAATAAAATGATGCTGCCAGTAGCTAATTATTCGATTTGAAAGATTTGTACGAACTGATATTTTTTTAAAATGTTGGTTTCACTAATCAATTTTTCTTTGTGATGGAAATTCATTCTACATGACGGAAGCGATAAAATATACAGCACCAGTAAAGTTAATAGTTACTAAAAGATAGAATAAATTCTTCTACGTGCCTAACAAAATTAAAGCTTTTCATTAGTCTAATGATCTATGTATCGTGTAAAATATTATGCATAAATACAGAAATATTAATTCATAAGAGAAATTAATTTATTTGTAAATTATACGTCACACATAATATTTATTATCATAACGCGATGGATAATAAAAGAGTGAGTCATTTCGTACGGTTAAGACTTAAGAAGCTACTTTTGAAAAAATAAGAGAAGACGACATTCTCAAGGGTCGATTTTAATTGCATGTAGTGAATTTGAAACTTATTTCAAATAATTCTCTTAAGAACGGTTTCAACATGTTCTATAAACTCGTAAGGCGATATTAACCCTTTGCACTCCTTTATCAAGCGTGACTCGACATCGGAGAAAGGAAAATGTAAATGAAACGGGTTTTTATATGTATTTGGTTCTCCCTTTATTTATTTAATTTCTTATTTTTTAGTTAAAGACAAATATAAGTTCTACAAATATAAATAACAACAAAGTTTGAGAGCTATATTTAATATATTAGGAGGTTGAATAAGTCCTTGCTGTTTTTTCCATTAACTTAATTCTTTATTTTAAAAAAATTAGTAAAAAACACGTCATTAAAAGTATTGTCCATCGCTAGCCACTACTTTTTCCCATCTTTCTGGCAGCATACGAATTCCACGTGAGAAAAACGACACGTCTTTTGAGGCTATCCAAGAGTCGACCCATTTCTTGGCATCTTCGTAAGAATGGGAGTGCTGCTCAGCCAGGCCATGTACAAGGGTAGTCCCAGAAGTACCCGACTTTGACATATAGCTGACGGTTGTTATTTGAAAACTGACTATAGCCAAAAGTACAATCTTTATAAAGCTTAAGTTTGAAGTCTGAAGACGCTACGTTGTCTAGTATTTGTTTGACAGCCACCAATAGCATTTAGCAAGAAAGAAAGTGTTGTTCCATCAGGACAATGCACCAGTTCACACATCCGGTATCGCGGTGGCCAAAATCAATGAGTTAAAGTTCGAATTACTTCCTCACGCAGCCTGTTCGCCAAATTTAGCCTCCCTCAGACTATTTTCTCTTTCCAAACTTGAAAAAATGGCTCGGTGGTAAAAGATTTGCCAACAATGAAGAGGTTGAGTCTGCGGTTGATGACTATTTTGAGGAGCTCGACGGATCTCACTATAATCAGGGTATCTAAGCTATCGAACATCGCTGGGAAAAGTGTATCGAGCTAAAAGGAGACTACGTTGAGAAATAAAGTTATTTTTTCCCAAATTTTTTGTGTTTTCTTTGTTAGGTCGGGTACTTCTGCGACTACCTCGTATCATTGATCGGAACAAATGATAGTCGGAAGGGGCAATGTCTGGTGAATGTCGGATGGGGTAGGACTTCCCATTTAAGTGTTCTCCAAGTATGTTTCCACCGGTTTTGCAACATGTGGCCGAGCGTTGTCATGCTGCAAAATCACTTTATCGTCTCTCTGCTCGTATTGCGGCCGTTTTTCCTTCAATATTCGGCTCAAACGCATCAATTGTAGTCGATAGCGATCTCCCGTGATGGTTTCGTCCGGTTTGAGAAGCTCATGATACACTACACCCAGCTGATCCCACCAAATGCAGAGCAGAAGTTTGGAATCATGGATATTCGGCTTTGTCGACGATGTTGATGGATAGCCGGGCTTACCCCACGATTTTTTACGTTTAGGGTTATCGTAATGAATCCATTTTTCATCGCTAGTTACGATGCGATGCAAAAAACCTTTTTCTTTCTGCCATTGGAGCAGTTGCTCACACGTACAAAGACGCCGTTCGACGTCTCTCAGTTTCAACTCGTACGGCATCCAATGTCCTTGCTTTTGAATCCCTAACGCTTTCAAACGTTTTGAAACAGTTGTGTCATCGACTTTTAATGATTCTTCCAGTTCAGCTGGCGTCTGACACGAGGTTTCGCAGAGTAATGCCTCCAATTTTTCGTCCTGCAACATCTGGGGTGCGTTAGAGCGTTCTTCATCTTCAAGATCATAATTCTCATTTTTGAAACGCCTAAACCAATCTCTGCATATCGTTTCCGACAGAGCATGGTCGCCGTAAGTGTCCACAAGAGTTCTGTGTGCTTCAGCGGCAGATTTTTTTTTAATAAAGTAGTGCAGTAAAATTCCTCGCAAATACTGTTCTTTTGGTACGAAATTCGCCATGTTTAACACTATGAAAAAGATAGTTGTTTAGACTTCGGCTGAATGGGCATACAGTGAATTTCAAGCTTGCATGTATGTTGTACTTCTTTATAGATATGTTACCATCTTAAACTACACTCCTCAAAAGAATTAGGCGATCACTTGTGCAAACTCGAAAAATTACTTCCACTTTACGTGATCATAACTTCGTCAAAAATTGCCGTATCGATATCGTTAAACAATGGTTTGAAAGCCGGAAACCTCTAGTTTCGGATGCTCTGTTTCAAATTGTTACTATGTTGGTTTTTTACAAAGTTATAGCGAGATGAAGACAACATTGACGGTTAACAAAAACTTTGTGCTACTTTGGAACATCACACGTGGAGCAACAAATTTATTTGATAAATCGCGTTAATATCATTTGGAAGGGCTATCTTTCCTGTGTAAATTGTGTGGTTGTTGAATATTGTGCGATTTTTTTTATTCGAGTTATTCAACATTGAAGTAAATATGGGCTTCTTAACTTTAACTGGCTCCAGTAAGCGAAAAAATTATCGTAGAATTTTGTGCAAAAAAGCAGTAGAAAGAGCGTTTCTTTCTCTTCAAGGCACTCTTTCTGTTTTTTCAATTTCATTAACATTTCGATATACCAGGTGTTTCTGAAAATATGTTTAAAAAATGCACAATTTCCATTTTTCCTTTAAATCGCTATATCTAGGCGAGAAATGATCGTAATACGATGATCCGAATGTCAGATTGAAGCAGAGATTCTGCCCATTCGATTGAGTACCCCATGAACTCGCTGCGACAATTTCTTAACTATTGCAGCTGTGTTTCAAGTTAGTGCTTCGCAGAAATTAGCGCGCCACAAACAGCGGCTGCCTTACATCTCTGAATACGCTACTGCCGCGCCGCACCGCACCGCACGGGCGCACAGTTAGAAATAAGCGCACTTTCGATAGAAATAAGTTAGAGCGATGAAATTTTTTTACATTAATGCTGAAACTTTGCAGAATATGGGAAAAATAGGGAGATTATGGTACGAACGTTTTTTAACGTTGAGAAAATTCGTTAAACATGTAGAATTTCAAGAAAATGTGGTTTCTCCAGTACCACGCACGGAAAAAATTTTTTTTACATGCTATATATCATTTCTGGTATATTTTTTCACGCTGATTTCAAATCTGGTCTCAAAATTTTTCTACGACCTCAGGATTTTGCAAAATCGACTTTGTGGTGGCGTGCTAAGACTAGCTAAGATGAGCGTGGCGCGCTAATTTCTGCGAAGCACTAACTTCAAACACAGCTGCCATAGGTAAAAAATTATCGCAGCGAGTTCATGGGGTACTCAAACGAATCGGCTGAACCTCTGCTTCCATCTGACGTTCGGATCATGGTATTACGATCATTTTTCGCCGAGATATAGCGAGTTAAAGGAAACATGAAAATTGTGCATTTATTAAGCATATTTTCAGAAACACCTGGTATATCGAAATGTTAATGAGATTGAAAAACAAAAGGAGTGCCTTGAAGAGAAAGAAACGCCATTTCCATTGCTTTTTTGCATAAGATTCTACGATAGTTTTTTCGTTTTCTGGAGCCAGTTAAAGTTAAGAAGCCCATATTTACTTCAATGTTGAATAACTCGAATAAAAAAAATCGCACAAAATTCAACAACCACACAATTTACACAGGAAAGATAGCCCTTCCAAATGATATTAACGCGATTTATCAAAAAAATTTGTTGCTCCCCGTGTGATGTTCCAAAGTAGCACAAAGTTTTTGTTAACCGTCAATGTTGTCTTCATCTCGCTATAACTTTGTAAAAAACCAACATAGTAACAATTTGAAACAGAGCATCCGAAACTAGAGGTTTCCGGCTTTCAAACCATTGTTTAACGATATCGATACGGCAATTTTTGACGAAGTTATGATCACGTAAAGTGGAAGTAATTTTTCGAGTTTGCACAAGTGATCGCTTAATTCTTTTGAGGAGTGTATATGCGCGCAGTACAGAAAATAGCGAGAACTTATTCAATCTCCAAATAATTAATAAACAAAATTGTTTAAAATAAGTAGGAGCCAAGGAACTGTCCTTTGAAGTAAAGTTTTTATGTGTGAAATTCTTAAAATAGCTTGGTGGCAACAAAATTGAAAAACGATTCGGAGTACAAAGGGTTACCCTTAGCACTCGAGTTGATGAGTCAGAGTCTGACTCAGAGTCACCACTAAAAACTGATGTACCATTATTCAAAATATTCTTTACGTTATTAGACATGTTGGGATCTAACCAATTACTAAACATTTAAGTATTGTGCGAGGTATTATATCAATTCCATATCCTTAAATGAAAAAAAGTCATATACAATGGAATTATTATAATTCGGAAGAAATGTTTAATTTTCGAGTTAAAATAGCTCAGAGTGCAAAGGGTTAAAATCAGTATTGATAGTTTACTTTATCGATCAAAAAAAATGTTTGAAAACATTTATATTATCAGAGAGTGCTTCTTTATACTAACTTTGTTGTGTGTTTTCAATCAAGGAACGCAAACTTTCTGGCTCCGTGGTATTGCTGCAACATGTCAAATCAGTTTAATCCAATGCCGTCCACCTCACGTTAACGAACCCACTGGAATGGAATCCAACACACCTTACCCATCGCCAGACTTTTGTTTTCATCAATAGCAGTACATTATTCTCTTATCTCCGAAGCTCGCGAGATGCGTTGAAACGAGTGAAAACAGCGAGACACGAACGGATACTGCTATATCGATAAAAATTTTAATTATTTATTGGTAAAAGTTAAAACTTATGTAAATGTATTTAGTGATTTCAAACATTTTCTGTATCTATCATATAAATTCAACTCAAATAGAGTACCTACTCACGCTTAACCCTAGGACGCTAAAGGGAGAGTCACAAAATGTCCACAGAATATAAAATTTTCGAATTTTTTAGAAAGAAATTTGTATAGAAAGCTGATAGTTTGGTTTTGCGTCGGAAAGATATTCTATCTAATAATGGTAAGCAATGTATTAGATAATAAATAAACATATTTTTAATAAAAAAAGTTCCGTTATGTGGACATAAAATGATCCTACCTTTTCGTCTGCAAAATAAGTCGTGTACGCAGGCCTAATTGCAATAGTGTCCGTACGTGTTTGCTCTTGCCTATTTTGTTCGAAGTGAAACGCATATCCTTGTACCAACGGTCTACAACTCTGTATTGTTTAAAAGTTCGCTTCGGACTCGACGATTAATTAGAAATTTGTATTTAAAGTGGAAGGAATTATACAACGAAGTGTCAAGCCGTTGACCTTCGTTGTATCGTTGGCCTATGCCCGAATGCGATCAACGATTCTTGAACGAGAAATTATAAAATAATTTTAACAGTTAATCTAGTTTGTAATGTCATGGTAGAGGCGACATGTTTACCTAAATGTTTCTAACCCTTTACAGCTAAATATTTTTATATCATAGTCCGAATCTGTTTCTATTTCTGAACAGATTTAACATAGTCCCATGTTGTTAGAATAATATTATTATATACATAGTTTATCAGAGAATTCTTATTCCATGTACAGCTATAAAGGGTTAAATGCATTTATTTTTCATTTGAATGTACAGTAGAGGAAAACGGTATTTTACGACAGACACTCGGTTCTATTTCTTCGACTTGATTGCGGCAAACGAACAAAGAAGAGAACGTAGTTAATATTATAGTGCGACAGGTGAGAGAACAATCGTCGGATCGAAGACGATGTGTATTTAAATCGGGGAGTCGCTGAAGACGGCGGTGTGGAAACGTTCCAAGATGCTTACATAAATACATAAACAGAAGTTTTCTACGAACATAGAGATATATTATATCGAGAGGAATGTATTCGCGCGAATAGTCACGAACGTATCGTGTTGTCAGAAGCATCGTGCGAAGAACGTAATTCGTTCAGAGTAGATTTCTCGAGCAGTGCGGAAGTTCCGCGAAGTATTATTATTTAGTTTTATATTTATTATTTCGATGTAATTGAATTTTATTAGACAAAAAAACGAACAAAAACAAAATGCAAACAATAAGATGTATGTGTGCGTTTTGCGGAGTCGTGATTATTGAGAATATCGTGTTTTCTCTTTGCTAGAATTTCGGGAGGGACGGGACTTACCTCTCGAACACTACATATTATATACATATAATAGTATAGGTTCAACCCCTTGCGCTTCGCGTGTATTGCATGTATGTGGACTGAAAGTTAAATATCACAAATCAAAAATGATGTTTTGCTTCGTTATGGACACCCGTGATCGAAATTTGCTCTGCTACTAATTTGTTTCGGATAGGTTGTCCGAAGATACATTTGTTGAAAAATGAATACGATTTACTGTAACATATGTATAGCAGTTATAAAAACCTGCTTCGAAACCTTCCGAAAATATTTGGCGTTTTAAATAGTTTTGTTTCATTTGGATAAGTGAAAATATTAGGTTGGTGCATATGAAACGTTGGATTTTCTCTGCGAATAGCAGAAACCCGTATCATGTATTAATAGATGTTTATTTAATCAAAACATGTTCTATCAGCTTCGATCCAGTTTTAGAATCCACAAACTTCAGTATGCGCTTCTGAAGAACCAATCAAAATTTTCAAGAAGTTAGTAATCTATCGGGGATACGTTCACTGGACAAGGAAATTTAGTTCGTTCACTTTATTATTGTTCTTTGCGACGTATAAAAAATTTCAGGACATCATAATTAATGGTGAACTCGAATCAGGCCTGCCTCGAGCAGAAATCGAGCCCATCTGCCTGTTTTAAGAGGGCAGCACGGCCGCACTTACGACCTGCCTTGTACAACGGCATTCGCCACGTTAGTGCGAACGTGCTGCACTCTTAAGGGGCTAGGATACCTTCAGATCGTAACTAGCAAAAATAAATGGGTCTGCGCCCTGACGTTGTTTGACCTTATTTGAGCAAATTTTGGGCTGGGTGAAGGCTCATTCTAAAGAGGAAGGTTAGATGCAGCGCGCTCTGGTCATGATTTTAACGAGATTATGTTTATATCTAATAATATGAGGGCCCAAAGCAGATTTCAATGCATTTTTCTATCTCTAAAAGACATTTTTGACTTATATGATGGGGCCTGGCTGACTGGGTCGGTCCTTCGTTTAAGAGGGCAGCACTGTCGCACTAATATGGCGGATGTCGTCATGTATATCCCGTGTGTAGTCAACCGCGTACCCAGGTACACATTTACTGTATTTCTCTCAACAATTTGTTAATGTTCCTCTAAAATATATTACAAAATTTCTCTGAATGTCCACTCTTTACTCGCTAATATATTAATTTATAGTTTTATAATGAGAATTTGTGCAGTCATGTTAAATATAGAAAGGTTTTAAACAATCTGTATCAAGAGATATTATCGATATCCGCCCAGTCTTCCGATATCGTCCAAGATTTTTCGTGCGAAGGATGGCCGCTGGTGGCGCTTTCAGCCTCAGTAAAGTAAGATTCTCGATAAAATGGGGTACCTTGTGCACCCCGCAGAATTTGAAAAGATTTGTATGATTTGATTCTGAAAAATGAATGTATAACATGTGCATTTGCGTATATTTTGTAACTTGTAGGACACGTCCTGAAGTTTTTTTGTCCGGAACAGATTGTTTCGGTACTTCCGCGCCAATATAACTGTCTCGAGGCGCAGGGCTTCACTACCTCGTCATCGTAGATACGTTACTGTTTTGGCCGCGCAGAGCCACCAGCAGCCATCCATCGTACGAAAAATCTTGGACGATATCGGAACACTGCGTTCGCCACATTAGTGCGACCGTGCTGCCCTCTTAAACGAAGGACTGCCTTCTTTCTGCCCTCAGCTTGTCCCGGCACACCGTGCCAGCATAAAGCGATACTCATTCGGACACAGAAGCATGCTGTTCTGCTGGCACAGCCTGCTGTCTAAAATCGAGCATGTTTGCTTACTGGGTACATGTAAACAAAATCGGACAACTCATATCTATCAACCTAATAGCATCTTTTGAGGTCGAAAAACAACGCACATTTTTCTAAGCCGCTGATTGCTATTTGCTCAACAATCTCCCTGGGTTAAAACGAAATGATTAAATAATTTCTAGTAAACCGTGAACACAATAATTATACAGGTGTGCCGACTTATGCTTGGGTCCAAATAAGAAGGTACTTAGTAGCCGACAAATTTAAGACTCTACTGCGCATATGACTCTAACGGAACTCGTTCATTGGCTAATCCCCCTACTCGTACTCCGCCGATCACGCGATCATTGGCTTACGCCATGAATTTCATGGCTGACGCGCAACAACATGCGCAGAACAAGTACCTTCTTATTTGGGCCCATGTATAGCATCTCTGTAACGTTGATGTTTTGTGATAGATGGCTAGTAATTCTCTGGCCGCCGCCAGACGGCGCATGGGTCGTAGGTACCGTACGTGTGCGAATTACTGCGAATGAGATTGGTGTATTCAGCAGCGCGCCCGAATACATGCGCCGTCTGGCGGCGGCCAGAGAATTACTACCCATCTATCACAATTTTCTGAGGGAAGTCGGCAGTCCAGTGATGCCAGAGCTGTGGTACTGTGTTACTAAACCATACCCCCACCATAGCCTACTATTGCCCCTACGGTGTTTTCCAACGCGCCCGCGCGCTACACTCACCAGCGTACCTCTATGGATACAGTAGAGCAGGCATGGGCAGAAATAGCGCACGAGCTAGGGAATTCTCGGTGGACGCCTACTTCTCCCGCCCGCGCATCTCGCTCCCCGTGGTGGCCATAGTCTCGCGGAGCTCCTCAGGCCCGTACCTACCGCACGCCGTATGCACTGCGCGTGGCGCGTTGGGGCGACTCGCGTACCCATAGGTTTCCACATTACCCATGAGGTACTATGGTCAATCCGTTTTTTTTTTGTAAGTGGTTTCCCCTATAGGCCTATCCCACTGCGCGGCACGATAATTTTGAAAAAATAAATGTGGAAAATTGTATTTATTACACTGTCAAAATTTTACTGGCAATTAGGAAAGCTTGATTATTTCGCTATTCAAAAAAACCTATTCAGAGAAAGCTTCACTATTCCGCATGTTCATTAGAACTGCATGGCACATCGGAAATATCGAAGGGCAAGTTGGACGTTGATATTCGCATCAAAGACGTCAGTCAGCGAGGAATCGCTCAGCAGTGTACGCTGTTCTGTTTTTATGCTACGCATTTTCGAAAACGAACATTCGCACAAATAAGTCGACCCGAACATTGAGAAAATTCGGATCGCAAAATTTCTTAAAAGAGGATATTTCGATTCATTTAAACATTTAAAAAATTCGGCTCCTTTGCCTTCCCTCGTTTTCAAAGAAATGTCGTGCTGTGCGCAGTGCATACGGCGTGCGGTAGGTACGGGCCTGAGGAGCTCCGCGAGACTATGGCCACCACGGGGAGCGAGATGCGCGGGCGGGAGAAGCAGGCGTCCACCGAGAATTCCCTAGCTCGTGCGCTATTTCTGCCCATGCCTGCTCTACTGTATCCGTAGAGGTACGCTGGTGAGTGTAGCGCGCGGGCGCGTTGGAACACGACGGAGGGGCAATAGTAGGCTATGGTGGGGGTATGGTTTAGTAGCACAGTACCACAGCTCTGGCATCACTGGTACCCAAGTGTACCACAATCACTGATGCCAAGGCTGTGGTGCTGTGGTACTAAACCATACCCCCACCATAGCCTACTATTGCCCCTCCGTTGTTTTCCAACGCGCCCGCGCGCTACACTCACCAACTCACCAGCGTACCTCTACGGATACAGTAGAGTGATACGCTGGTGAGTGTAGCGCGCGGGCGCGTTGGAACACGACGGAGGGGCAATGGTAGGCTATGGTGGGGGTATGGTTTAGTAGCACAGTACCACAGCTCTGGCATCACTGGTACCCAAGTGTACCACAATCACTGATGCCAAGGCTGTGGTACTGTGGTACTAAACCATACCCCCACCATAGCCTACTATTGCCCCTACGGTGTTTTCCAACGCGCCCGCGCGCTACACTCACCAGCGTACCTCTACGGATACAGTAGAGCAGGCATGGGCAGAAATAGCGCACGAGCTAGGGAATTCTCGGTGGACGCCTACTTCTCCCGCCCGCGCATCTCGCTCCCCGTGGTGGCCATAGTCTCGCGGAGCTCCTCAGGCCCGTACCTACCGCACGCCGTATGCACTGCGCGTGGCGCGTTGGGGCGACTCGCGTACCCATAGGTTTCCACATTACCCATGAGGTACTATGGTCAATCCGTTTTTTTTTGTAAGTGGTTTCCCCTATAGGCCTATCCCACTGCGCGGCACGATAATTTTGAAAAAATAAATGTGGAAAATTGTATTTATTACACTGTCAAAATTTTACTGGCAATTAGGAAAGCTTGATTATTTCGCTATTCAAAAAAACCTATTCAGAGAAAGCTTCACTATTCCGCATGTTCATTAGAACTGCATGGCACATCGGAAATATCGAAGGGCAAGTTGGACGTTGATATTCGCATCAAAGACGTCAGTCAGCGAGGAATCGCTCAGCAGTGTACGCTGTTCTGTTTTTATGCTACGCATTTTCGAAAACGAACATTCGCACAAATAAGTCGACCCGAACATTGAGAAAATTCGGATCGCAAAATTTCTTAAAAGAGGATATTTCGATTCATTTAAACATTTAAAAAATTCGGCTCCTTTGCCTTCCCTCGTTTTCAAAGAAATGTCGTGCTGTGCGCAGTGCATACGGCGTGCGGTAGGTACGGGCCTGAGGAGCTCCGCGAGACTATGGCCACCACGGGGAGCGAGATGCGCGGGCGGGAGAAGCAGGCGTCCACCGAGAATTCCCTAGCTCGTGCGCTATTTCTGCCCATGCCTGCTCTACTGTATCCGTAGAGGTACGCTGGTGAGTGTAGCGCGCGGGCGCGTTGGAACACGACGGAGGGGCAATAGTAGGCTATGGTGGGGGTATGGTTTAGTAGCACAGTACCACAGCTCTGGCATCACTGGTACCCAAGTGTACCACAATCACTGATGCCAAGGCTGTGGTACTGTGGTACTAAACCATACCCCCACCATAGCCTACTATTGCCCCTCCGTTGTTTTCCAACGCGCCCGCGCGCTACACTCACCAACTCACCAGCGTACCTCTACGGATACAGTAGAGTGATACGCTGGTGAGTGTAGCGCGCGGGCGCGTTGGAAAACAACGTAGGGGCAATAGTAGGCTATGGTGGGGGTATGGTTTAGTACCACAGTACCACAGCCTTGGCATCAGTGCCACAGCCTTGGCATCAGTGACCACAGTACCACAGCTCTGGCATCACTGGTCGGCACACCTGTATAGTGCACCGTGGTTTGACTTATTAACAATATTTTTCAACCAGTTAACTGAGTTACCGCGCATATGTATAGATAATGTTACAAATTAATAAGAAGAATTTCAATCTTGACTTATCGTACATCACACGCAGAAACGATATAACGTACACCAGTACAGGTATAATATTATAATTACTAAGCGATCAAGTTACAATTTGAAAGCAAACTATACGTGTACTCGGTTGACAGGTAAAAGTACTTTCTCGAAATCGTAGCAGTTTCATTGAAAGCATTAATTACGAAGTCGCTGTTATAGGGATCACAGTTCGAAAATCTAAGGAAACTCTGCATAGAAACAGATCTTCCAGAAAAAGCGGCAGGGGGTTGATAATGCGACGATGCTCTGGACCAGAAATCGTCCGGTACATCGATGCGTCGATTCGTCGAAAGACGCTCGAGCAATCGGACGATTATTTCTAGAGTTCTCTAAAACGAAACACCAATGATTCTATTGTCTACTACTTATCGAAGTACAAAGCGAGACCATGCGTTATTTTTCCCCACAGTGTGTAAAGGCATAACGGGACATTTCTAACTACTAGCGATTAGAATGATAAATTGCGATCGGCCGCGGCCCAAGCCTCGATTCTTCCGGCCGAAAAATAAATGGCTACGAATACGATGAGTATATATGCATTGCATACATATTAGTAGCTTAATTGCAGCAATATAGAGGTGTCTGTATTGAATTCGATCATGCGTTTCTAGGTAGTACGTAACATACAACATACAGATATATGGTTTCGTCAGTTAACCGAACGTTCAACGGATAAGAATATACCATTTCTCAGAATCGTATGCGTTTAAATAACATTTGATATTAGGAATCTTTTGGTTTCGTGCGCACTTCAAATCTTTCATTTCAATCATTTCGATCGTCACATAAAGGAAAATTTAAAAGTGTCGGACCTTGTCTCAGTAACGATCTAATAAAATTCTGTAAACAGAGTGTTTCGTAAAGCATCCGATATGTAAGAAACTATTGCGTAAACTGAAGATGAACGAATATTTTATATTATACATACAATATATGTAGTTGGATTGATGCAAATCTACGATCGATGCTGAATTGCAGCTACTAAAGTTCGCTGAACAGAGAATCTTAATTTCGAACATTAATTTCCTGGATATGTCGTATCTTACAAAGCACTCTACGTATAAAATATTAGATAAACTATATTAATAACAGTATAGGATAATATATTTCGAAGAGTTCTAATCATTTCACGAGAATGAAATTGTTTCTGTCAGTTCGACTAAGGAAATATATGTTACTATTAGGAAAGATAATTCAATATAGATTCGAGTGTCCATGTAAAATGTTGATTTAAGGTGTACAGTCTTCTAAATGCTTGTACTTAGATATTTTTTAAGCACCACGAGTCGACTTGCGCTGCGGATAAAGCGTTGTTAATCTAGTTAAATGTTTAAGTGTTATACCTATTTTACGCGTTAATCGCAAATATAAAACGACAGATATCTTGGACAGAGATAATATGATTCTTGATGTTTTCATATTTTGAATCGGAGGCACCAAGTTCGTCGTTGATCTCGAGGAAACAAATCGAGTGATTCGATAAGAAGGTCATCTTTAACAGACGTTATTTCAACGATATATGTCGTGTACATGTTTTCAAACGTATTTTGCCGAGAGTGACACTCCATTGTCCATTACTTTTCATTAATAGATCAGTGAAACTATCCACAATAATTGTTCTACATACGTTTAATTTGTACAGTAATGTCCCGTTCTTAGTCCGGCGGAGGAGACCGCTTTGTATCACTTCGCCTACCCATTCCACTGGAGGGCATACCCCGCGAGGGGCCGAGAAGCTCGAGCTGCCTCAGTCGCCGAGCAGTGTAAATATGCCGCGTAATCCGATACCGGGTCGGGTATGTTGGTGTGAACCACTACTAATCCATTTACAAAACTTCTTTATTTTGCATTATTTTTTAATGGGGCTCTCGCCAACTTATTTGTGGCATTTTTCTGATTAAAACGACACTAAACGCGATATAATTTCAACTGTATTTAGTGGTTTAATTGACGGTATGGAGTAAATTTAGGACATAGAAGAGGGTAGTGATTGAAAAAAAAGAGAAACAGCGACCGCAATGGTCGGGAAAAATTCAAAACTTATTGTGTTGTTTAAAATACCAATGCGATGCTAACTTTTTTATTCTCAACTTTCTTCGTATACCTACAACCTTTCTCAAGATATTTATCACATTTTTCTGATTAAAATGAGTCGGTTAAAAACCTCCAACGGGCTGTAGCTCCGTTAATTTGCAAAATTCCAATCTAATTCTTTGGGAACATAATTTTCGAGATGGTAAGTTGTTTATTTAAAAATATGCTATATTGTAAGGAATAGCCGTAAGGAAAAGCGGGTTTATTAACATATTAGGGCACACGAATAACCAAATGATTAACGACAGACGTGTTTGTCGCGGACGCTCGTTTCGATCTGCATTCTTTTTACAATTCGTTGGCGATTGTAATTTTACAATTCTTCTGCTCTTTGCGATTCTCTATTTTTATAAATTTACCTATATATAGGGTTGCCTGTTAATACACACACATACAGTACAGGGTGTATAAAAAGTAATGGTCATCCGTCCTAGGGGTGAATCTACACCTCTGGATCGGTGGACATTTGTCAGTATAATTCCACACAATCAAATTTTGCAAAAACTTTAACAGCCAATATATCAACAACTATTTGTTTGCGACATATGGCTCCTTTCAAACATTTTCTCTTTTCGATGAGTAGAAGGCGTTGATGTAAAAAAAAACTTTAACAACAATTTTGCGGCAAGTTTCTCTTACAATTGTCCACCGATCCAGAGGTGTAGATTCACCCCTAGGACGGATGACCATTACTTTTTATACACCCTGTACATACACAATCCGTACTTCAACTCTATAGTGTATGTTAAATATTTGATAAATTATAAATCTTGCTTCACATGTACAGTAAATATGGGCCAAATTGCATCTTGTTTGGTGTCATTTTAATCAGAAAAATGTCACAAATATATTGGTAAAATTTCATGAGAAATAAATCAGAAATAAAATAGTTACATTATTGCACTAGTATTGTCTCACCGTACGTTGTTTTTTGTTGCGCCTTCGGCCGCGCGGTCTGCGTTTACATGCTGTCCTCTTCTACGTTCGGCGCGGCCTACGAAGCCACAAAAAACTAGTGTCCTGTTCCGATCTACATATGTCACAACCGGTTGTGGGCATTATTTGGCGAAACACAAATATTTCAAATACCATTTAATATTTTAGATTTTATTTTGCTTAAAGAAAATAAGATATTTCTATTTGAACAATCTGAACCTCAAAATAAAATATTTCTATTTCAACAATTTGATCCCCAAAATAAAATATTTCTATTTTAACAATCAGAAACACGAAATAAAATATTTTATTTATAAGAAACGATTTACACCCATAAATGTATTAAATTCGAAATTGAAAATAAAGACAAAATACAAATATTTTCAATATTCTTCAAATAAAATACTATTTTCAAAAATTACTGCATCAAATAAAATAATTTATTTTTAAGAATTACTGCATTAAACAAAATATTTTATTTTCAAAGTTGTACACATACTTTAAAAAATAAATAGGATTATTTACTATTTAAAATACTATTTTCTCCAGCTCTGTGGTCACAACACAGAACCGAGAATTGACTTAGAATTGGACATTATTGTAATTCGATATTTTCTGACGCGAGATAATCGTACCGAACTCTTTACCTTGCTATTAATATTCTGTTTCTATTGTTCTCACTCAAATCAGTCTAAACACCAATTAACAATTATTATAAGCCTTTATATGAAATTTTGAGATTATGAAAAATAATTTGGAACACTTCTGTTCTTTTTAATTTCACGTTCTCGCTCACAAATAAAATAGACGTTCATTAGTAACTGCCGTATTACGTGGTCGATGTTTTTACCAAAGGTATATATATGTATGTGTATTAAAAGATTGTTTTTAGACTGCGTTATACATATAAGGTGGCTAATAACATCAGTTATTAATAAATACCAATTTATGATAATAATAAACAAGGAAGTAATATTGAATTGATGTAAATTTTATGAGGTTATTTCTCTGACTTAAATTAATATCAATATTATCGTGAAACCTTCGCGCGAGGCGCGCATCACTTCAAGTATTACTACCTAAATAATTTTAATCCCTTATATGTATGCCCCCTTGATCTTCTACATTTATTCGAACAAAGTTTCATTTAATGCCACTATGGTCATTTAAAGAGTTGGCGAAAGACAGTTTGATCTGTAACTTTTCTTGAGAAACATTGTTTTCAACATTTAACAAAATTCGATGCTAGGAATATTGACATTTGATTCGATGTTGATAATAAAACTGTGAGCTAACAGATTCTGTAAACATGAGTACAATGTATTTATGTTAAATCAGACCAGAACACAGAAGAATAATCAAAGCCATACATATCAATGCGATGAGTGTATCCATGCAGGTACCAATTAAGAAAATGAAGTTTAGAAAGAAAAAGTTTAAAAGAAAAAAGTTTGGTTGCTCTTTTCCTTGCGTAACCAGAAATATTTGCCTTTTTCCTATAAATGTTTACCTTCTTCCTATGTGATCCAGTAGATTTGGATGAAAAGATGTGAGAAATCCAAGTTTCGATCCTGGAGGATCAATGGTTCAAAAGTTAGAAATGTTTAAAGTTGAGGAATTTCCATTGTTTTTGACAGGTTAGCACCGCCATGTTGTGTGTAGTGGCGGTCGCGCGCCGCTTACCGAGCGAAACCGCTATATGGCAGCACGAGCACGTGGTAATGCCGATATACTTAATTAGTTGGTTGGTGGTTAGGTGAGGTGGGGCGGAGAGGGTCGTCTTGGGAATCGACGTAATCAACATCAGCGCGTGCTTCACTACACACAACATGACGGCGCTAACCTGTCGAAAACACTGGAAATCGCTCAACTTTAAACACTTATAACTTTTGAATCGTTGATCCTCCAGGATCGAAACTTGAATTTCTCACATCTTCTCGCCCAAATATACTGGATATATATAACATAGGAAAAAGGTAAACATTTATAGGAGAAAGGCAATAATTTCTGGTTACGCAAGGAAAAGTTTACTCAAAGTTTTGATTTTGTTCACGATTGACGCAGCGAGCATTGCTTCTAGTGGCCTAAAACGAAATATTCCAATTTCTTTGTACTCTAATCCATACTTATGTTTATATTGTGTCTCATTCTAAGTAAATGGCGGCCTATAAAAACGCAAATATCGACTATTCAACGAATTTTGAAGCTTCAATTATCATTGTAAACAAAATCTTGAGGAAATTGTCAAGGTTTTAAATATCCGCTGTAAAACATATTAAGACTCACACCTGAGCTACTAACTTATTTATTCTTCCGTAATTTTTCATATGGATAAACAAAAATATGCGGACGAAGTTATAGATCAAAATGCCTGTTAGTATCTTAAAGAGATATGATAGAAGTAATTTTTAGACTCCATCTTTGCAACAAAACGAATGTCCTCTTAAATGCGTAAATTGTTTGGAACTATTATTGCAAACACGATTTTCAGGTTGTTTTAAACAACACGAAATGACATTCATTTAGTGTGTCCTTGATATGTGAGAACACCTTTAATGGATGTGATTTATCCGTTGATTAAAAGTTCTGCGTTTTAAATATTACTTTGAGCATTACATTCTGCGGATGAACACTGTAAATATTGATATATGATTGCTTTTTGGTATATACACGTCTAAGTTTATTCGACTATACCTTTATATGTATGTCAGGACAGGAAAGAACGTACGTGTGTGTATACACAGATAAATTCGTGAAAATACCAATTAATGGCTGCTCGTTTCCTTTCGTAACCAGAAATTTTTGCCTCTTTCTTATGTTGTCCAGTAGATTTGTATGAAATGATGTGAGAAATCCAAGTTTCGATGCTGGAGGATCAATGGTTCAAAAGTTATAAGTGTTTAAAGTTAAAGAATTTCCACTGTTTGATAATTAATTAGTTGGAAATCGCTCAACTTTTTAAACGCTTATAACTTTTGAACCATTGATCCTCTAGGATCGAAACTTGGATTTCTCGCATCTCCTCGTCCAAATCTACTGGATAACATCGGAAAAAGACAACAATTTTTAGGAGAGAGGTTAAACTTTCTGGTTACGCAAAGAAAAGTTTACCACGATGGATATTTTTTGAGTTCCTAATTGAGTTCCTATTGTGACTTGTCTTTTGCATTTTGACGAATATTTGGTGAAAACTAATTGACTTAATATTAGGTAGAATATCGAATATTTATATTTATATTTATAAAGGATATATTTATAAAGTTTTCTATTGGCGCATATTAAAACTACTATAATAGGGTGCCTCCGATGTAGGTGAAATATTTGCAGACATGGTAAGATAGACTAGAAACGGAACGGAAGTTTCTATGGTAACAACGCTTTAAAGGTGGAATGTATTTACATTACAGTATACAAAATAATATTGCTGACTGAGTTGATTTATAATCTTTACATTAATCAAATATGTTTACATTAACCCACATTACATATTGTAAAAGAACAATTTATATGGCTTAAGGAGATTTATCTTCCTCTGGCGCTATTTGTTTGTAAACTTATCAGTACAGTTACAGAATGCAAGAATGCAAGTTTTTCATACTATAATCGTAAATTTTTGTTTTTACGTAAGTTAACGAACATATTCCTTCAACTTCGATATGAGAGTTTTAAGCTCGACCTTTCTAAATTTAGGATTTTATTGTTGTATAAAGCAAATGAGATACAACGCCATAAAAATATCTTTGTTTCATTTAGGGTTCCCTATCATCATAGTATAAATATTTGAACGCATATGGAAAATCATCTGTATGTATTTATTTTATGTATGGCATCCGAAAGCCTTGACAGTGCGGACTGTATCTATGTATTTACTACATTTTTTAGTTATTTTAATGTGAACAATGATATTTTACTGTTTGAACTGGAGAATTTTATTTTTCAAAACAATAAAAAATCAATAGATTTTATCATTGCGTGTATTGAAAATATGGTAACCAGTATGATTATATGTATTTATGTATTACATATTATGCATAAGTGTTTGGTTAATGAAATGTGTAGAATTTGTCCATGAAACTATTCTTGTTGATTATCAATGGATAACGACAAGTTCTTCCCTTTTTTGCATCGAATATCTGTCAATTACAATGGGTGTACGAAGTGTTCGTACACATTTCAAAAAGGAATAATTTTTTCAAAATTGGACCCAACGGCTTGAGTTTTTTTGAGACGTTAGAAGGATTAGTTTTTTTTTTAATTGTTATTGGTCGCAATTGCGGATGGTACAGCGAAGAGCACGATTTTTAAATTAATTATCTGTGCCTTTGGTAGGTCTAACTAATTTATATACAGGGTGTCCCAAGACCCCTTCGACTCCGGGAAATGGGAGGTTCCTTAGGTCATTTGAAGCAACATTTTCCTTTGCACCAATGTCAGCCGGGGCTTTGTTTAGGAGTTATTAACGAAAAACACGGACCAATCAGAGCGCGACCTAGACGCGCGATGGCACGTTCAGCCCGGCGCGCTGGGAGACGAGCGCGGTGTAACGCCGCGATGCCGCAACGAACAAGAGTTCCTCGAGATTATGTGAATCTTCCCCGATTTGGATGAGCTTTGGATATGTTGTCAAGACCATGATTCTGAACAACATTTCCCTTTACAGTTTTTGACGGTCGCGGAAGAACTTTACTTGTCAATTCATATGGGTGGATCTTTTTACCCGACTTACGGCAACGTTACCCGAACGAGAGAAGAAGCAGAAACTGATTGAATTGAAAACTCACTTATTCAGCCGTAAATCCATTTGCTGCTTCGAAATGTGTGTCACTGGGTCACTCGGTGACGAACTGCACAGATGTCTTCAGGTATACGACAGTACCGAAAGCTAAGGGACGTACGGTCAGGTGAACGAACTGCACACGTGGTGGTAGATAGCAGGTATACGACAGCCCGAGGGATGTGCGATCAAATCAACGAGATCCGGACTTTTCACTTTCACTTTCACACAGATGCCATGAAATTTTTCCATGAAATGTGTGCTGCAATACAAATGATATTGCAATTGTTTGTGGAATTGTGGTATTGCAATTAAGTGTGGAAAAATTTCATGGCATCTGTGTGAAAGTGAAAAGTCCGGATCTCGTTGATTTGATCGCACATCCCTCGGGCTGTCGTATACCTGCTATCTACCACCACGTGTGCAGTTCGTTCACCTGACCGTACGTCCCTTAGCTTTCGGTACTGTCGTATACCTGAAGACATCTGTGCAGTTCGTCACCGAGTGACCCAGTGACACACATTTCGAAGCAGCAAATGGATTTACGGCTGAATAAGTGAGTTTTCAATTCAATCAGTTTCTGCTTCTTCTCTCGTTCGGGTAACGTTGCCGTAAGTCGGGTAAAAAGATCCACCCATATGAATTGACAAGTAAAGTTCTTCCGCGACCGTCAAAAACTGTAAAGGGAAATGTTGTTCAGAATCATGGTCTTGACAACATATCCAAAGCTCATCCAAATCGGGGAAGATTCACATAATCTCGAGGAACTCTTGTTCGTTGCGGCATCGCGGCGTTACACCGCGCTCGTCTCCCAGCGCGCCGGGCTGAACGTGCCATCGCGCGTCTAGGTCGCGCTCTGATTGGTCCGTGTTTTTCGTTAATAACTCCTAAACAAAGCCCCGGCTGACATTGGTGCAAAGGAAAATGTTGCTTCAAATGACCTAAGGAACCTCCCATTTCCCGGAGTCGAAGGGGTCTTGGGACACCCTGTATATGTACAAAGTTTCATCGTAATCGATCAAGGTTTTGTTATGGTATATAATTGATTGAAAATAGCAAAAATTGTAAGAATCTGCGATTTAAATGATTCGAAAACCCTAAATTCAAAGATCTTTACGTTTTACCATGCTTTTTAACGCGTCAACCGATTTCAATGAAACTTTGTACAGTAAAGTCCCAATCTAACAGTCGATTCTCGGTTCCGTGTTTTTTTTAAGGAGGTGGCTAGGACAGCCCATAGGCTGCCCCTCTACTAGCTACTTGGCGTACTTGGCTCGGGATATTACAGAACTGTTTTTCGAATTACATCCTCTGCCAAGTATCCACCGAGCTGGACCGATACGGTTCCGTGTTGTGACATAGATCGGTACCGGATATAGTATTTTATTGATAACTAGCTTTTGCACGCGGCTTCGCTCGCACAGGAAACCGTTTATGCCCTCGGAAATTGATATTGTTTCTCCGCAAAACCTTTTAACCCCTCTCTCACCCCTATAGAGTTTTAATTTTATGTCATGTCGCCACCTTAGATTTCAAAACCCCTTTTCACCCCCTTAGGGGTTGAATTTTTGAAAATGCCGAAATAAGTTGTAACGGTTCTCGTTCGGTTCGCGGCGTATCGTCCTCGGCCGTTGTTGCTCGTCGTGCCAGGGTCGAATTATGAACGAGGACGGGATCGGAATCGGAAGACGTGGTGCACGGGGTGAAATAAAGACTCGTGGTGTATTTTGATAAAACCTCGCTGTGTTTGTTCCGCGGAGCTAATGAATCGCGGTGTCGGCAGTATCTGTAATCGCGGTGTCGGGAATATCGGAGATCGCGGTGTCCAGCATAACGGAGATCGCGATGATGGAAATATCGGAGATCGCGATGTCGGAAATATCGTAGATCGCGGTGATGTTAATCGCGGCTTAGTTTCGCGTGGACCTGGTGCACGCGGATTCTTACAGACTAGGACTAGGATTTCGGCAAGGATGCATCATTCTACCCGGGTCTGGATTATCGGGATTCGGAATGTCGGTAGCGTACCGGACATTTACGGTTCCCCGGGTAGGTCTTTCGGTGACGGGGCAGGATGGCGCATCTCTTCCGTTGAGCCGACTCCGACGCGGTCGGGATTTCCACGGGGCAGCGTGCCTCCGCTGCTTCGGTGTGCGAACGCGGCCGTCATCGGCGCGGCGGGAATCAGGGATGTCGACGCGGTCGAGGTTTCAGCGGGGCAGCGTGCCTCCTCTGCTTCGGTGCGGACGCAGTCGTCACCGGCGGAAAACGGAATGCCTTTCGACAGGCAGGAGTTCGCGCAGCGACACAAGCTCGTCGTCGTAGGCCAGGGATTAGGACGGTGTTCACCTGGGATATAATTACGTAGTCATAAGCTTGCAGTAGGTGTTTCTCATGCAATCGTTGCGAACGGAATGAGAGCTCGACTCGTGGACGTTGCGCCTTTTATAGGCCTAAGTGGGTGGTGAGGAGGTGAACTGCGGCAGGGTGTTCGGAGTGACGTAAGATTTCCGTTTCCCGTCAGATTTACCGTAATTCGGTATCCGGTTCCCGCCAAGTGCGGTTTCTAGACGAGGGGAACGCGCGGAGGTGTCGGTATAGGCTCGGCGGATTGTTGGCGCGGGGTACCGCGGTGAGGGGCGACTCTATTCGATAGCGGGGAGCCGGCGGTTCGCTACTCGGAGTGTTGCCGACTCGATTCGGTTTCGGTCGGGCTCGCCCGGCTATATTCGGTGCGCGGACTTAATAACAGGCATGCTTATGATAGGTCTGTTACAAGGTGTTTGATTAATTATATCAAAGAGCATTAAGAAAAAGTTTCGAGCAAATCCGACCACAAATAAAATATTCCTCATACAAACGGTGCAACCCCTTCTCACCCCCTTAGGGGTTGAATTTTTGAAAATGCAGAAATAGGTGTTTGATTAATTATATCAAAGAGCATTAAGACCAAGTGTTACGTGCTATATGGCTTCCTTTTTGGGGAGAGCCTGTAACTTAAGGTTGAGAACAGACGAGCGGCAACCAGGCTTGTGCGAGAACCCGAAATCTCGGGTTCGGGTCGGGTCGAGAATTCTCGGGCGAGAACTGTCGGGCTCCTGAACGTATGATACGCTTCGGTTTCCCGAAAGTATCCGGCTACCTATGTCCCTTTCGGGTTCCCGAAAGTATCCTGCTTCCTCTGTCTGTTCGGGACCCCGAAGCTATCCGACTACATCATACGAACGTATCGAGATTATCAACAAAAAGAGACGGTAGACGGCGCGGCGCGCGGCACAGCGTCTTTGACTTTGACTTTGACACGTCGAAACGATCTAACCATTCTAACTTAACTACCTACATAATATCTACATCGATATCGATATACAATCTATGTACATTAGGGTGGACCTTAGTTACTCTTGGTGAAAAAATTTTTTCGGAATTTTAATGGTGCGACCCCGTCAATTTGTGCCATTTAGTGAAAAAATAAACCCTGTAAAAAATCAACTCGATCGGGCAATGAGAAGACGTGCCACAACGACTTTGTTTATGTAAAAAAATTAAATTTCACTAAAAATAGGAAAAACAGTTTTTAGCACATTATTTCATTATTAGATGTCATTTTAGACCAATATCTTTAATTGTAATAAAAAAAAGTTATTTATTAACAATTAAATTAATTTGTTTAAACGAAGATTGCAATATTTTTTTGCAATATATTTTGTTATTAATAAATACATACGTTTATAAATATTGGTGGTATTTATTATAAATGTTGACTTAATGTTTTTTTATCGACTGTAGGGTAACGCTGTTTATACTCTGATACAATTTGTAAAATGTCCTGTCTCTCGTTTTCATCTTTGGTAATACAATCGGAATACTCTTTCATTAATTTTACTGCTCGTTCAGCTACATCATTAACGATTTGTAAATTCCCTACAATTCTTGTCGCCGCTTTATAATTATTATCCCTTCCCACAATGCTGGGTCCTTAGACATAAAATCTATATTTATATCAAATCTAGAAAAGAATTTCAATGTTTGTGTAGAAACAAAATTGTCCATAGTAATATCTATATATAGTTTAATATCTTTTCTAGGAATGACCAATTTTTTACAATTTTGTTCTTCTTCTTTGTTGAGTGCTTCAACCATCTTTTTTTTAATTTCTACAGAAATGTGTGGATCAAAAAATGACAATCCCACATTTTCTGGTGACAAGTACCATAAGTGATTGCTCAGTTTTTGCAACGTAGCATTACTTATGGTTTCGTCAATCTCTTTATATTTCCATAGATCACTTAATAGTTCTAAATCTAACCGGGGTGCTATCGCAGGTACAGTGGTACGTACCCAAGCGAGTATGTATATATTAATTAAAAAAATACAAATACTTTGTATCCATAACTTTTTCTCAATACTTAAATGAAATTCATTCCTAAAAATATAAATTTTTATGCAATATATAGCCTTAGCCATCCACCTCGCATGGTGGAATGCGCCAGGCATCCTAAATCTAACACCTTTAGGTGGAGTTCCGCCTAGAAAAATTATCATAAGTTCTATCAGTTCCTTGTAATCATCCCTCGGTTGAATTTGTTGCAAATTGTGTATTGCCGCTTCAATCTTTTTATCAATCTCTATTACATTTTGACGTACAAATTCATCTTCTACGCCGGGCTTAAAATTGTCTTTATTTATTGAACTCCAAGAATTTTTAAATTTCTTAAAAAGAGGAACATCTGGACCCGTCGACTTTTTCATTTTTGTATCAAATGCAGCACGTAAAATTAATTCATAAATATGGTGACGGCATGGCAAATACAATAATTCTTTTTCTAATTTTTGTTCCAATAGAACGCAGGCTCCTTGTATTCTGCCGGTGTTGGTTGCGGTCGTATCAAAACAAAGGGCTTCTACTTGCTGTGATAAATTCCATTCTTCTGTCTTAGAGAAGATTGCCGACGCTTGATTGGCCCCACTACCCGATGGTATAACTGGAATTCCCAATAATTTTTTAATTTCCCCGCAACTTATAACTATCGGTAATCGTTCTACATTTTTGTGGCTTATATCTGGTATAAGTGTAGCATCCCAATGAATAGTTATGCCCCTAAGATTAATTTGTCCGAACATTTCTTGCAACTGTGCTGCATGCTCAGACCGATAATTATGTCGATATCTTCGAATAGATGTTCTATTTATTATTAATTCATTTAGGTCATGACCTAAACATTCTGCTGTTGCCATAACAATTCGAATTGCATCACGGTCGCTTATTCTACACGAATCTAAAACAGCTACTAATTTTGGAGTAATAACCTTCTGCTTTCCTCGTCTTTTCTTGGGGTTACTCGGCCCAGGTATATTGTAGTCCTCTGCCTCGGTGTCATCACCGTCAGGTACCTGAGGCTCGTCCGAAAGAATTTCTATGGTTCTTGCTAACGGGACTTCTGTCTCTTCATCACTGGATGTGGACGTTGATTCTAATTGTACTGAATCTATAACGTAAAAATAAATTTGTTATAATTGGAAAATATAAATGTGAAAGCATTAGAAATAACTTCAAAACATTACCATTGATCGATGATTCCTGAGCCCGTTGCCACCGCATCTCTTGTTGTTCCTTCCGCTCTGCTTGTCTTTCTTCTTTCTCTACTAATTTACGATCAATAGATGCCATCGAACCGATTCGTCTCTTTTCCCTCTGCTGCAGGAGGAATATCTTATCTTCCTCTACAGAAATCATTTCTAAGGCATTCGCATGTGCGATATCGAATAAATCCTCTAATGAATCTATAAATTCTTGTTCTCGTTTTCTCTGTAGATCATTTTGGCGATTCGCGGTTTTATTAAGCGTTCGCCATTTGTTGTATAGTTTTTCCACTTTATTAATACTATCCGATGTTTTTTTTATTGGAATTCTCGCCTTTTCCCAGAAAATTTCTACTTCTTTCATCACTAAAGCCGCACTTTCACGTAGATTTAAGTTCACTTTTCGCATATTATAGAACAATACACGTAAAAGTTGTCCGTTGCTTGGTAATTTAGCCCCAACAATTTGTGACTCAAAGTGATTTAATAGGAATAACTGATCACTGCTCCTTGTTTCCATCTTACTCAACTCTCTGTAGTATTTCCAATGCGAGTGCTACGAAGATTCGGCCTAGACTGCAGTGAGAAGTGAGTTCTCTTGTCGATGGACGTACGAAATGAGTTTAGGTATAACCATAAAAGAGGGGAGGCTTCTAAAGGGCCTAACGGAAAGTTTCCGAGGGTCAGTGGAATAGGTAAAAGGTTCTCAGGTAGCTGCAGCAAGCAAAACCTTGCTGACAGGTAACAGTGGTTTTCATTTCATATTGTAGTACTCTTGTACTCTTATACGCTAAAGGTTCAAACTTTCGAATAAATTATTCAAACTTATAAGTAAATATTGTTATTAAATAACCGAGAAATGATACTTTTGGTAAATAATAATAATTTTTTCAGCGGAAATGTTACAATGGAGTTATATATAGAATTGGAGTAAAACTAGTGAAATTTCCAAACTTCAAGTCAATTGTGGCACCCTTTCCCTTTGTCCTATCGACTTCCGCTTTTGCAGAAATTATTTTATTATCAAATGGAACAAATCTAGAGGGTCGCACATAAAAATTTCGATGGTGGAAAATAAGGTCCACCCTAATGTACATTTGACATTTGTACATATACAGTATACATTATACAATATTATGCATATGATGAATCTCACAAGCGCAAGCGCTACATATTATTACAATTACGAACATATAGGCATATACGTTATATGTTATATATAAATTACATATGTGTGAACAGAAAGATATTACGTAGGTAGTTAGGTTAGAATGGTTAGATCGTTTCGACGTGTCAAAGTTAAAGTCAAAGACGCTGTGCCGCGCGCCGCGCCGTCTACCGTCTCTTTTTGTTGATAATCTCGATACGTTCGTATGATGTAGTCGGATAGCTTCGGGGTCCCGAACAGACAGAGGAAGCAGGATACTTTCGGGAACCCGAAAAGGACATAGGTAGCCGGATACTTTCGGGAAACCGAAGCATATCGTACGTTCGGGAGCCCGACAGTTCTCGCCCGAAAATTCCCGACCCGACCCGAGCGTCGGGTTTCCCGAGATTTCGGGTTCTCGCACAATCCTGCGGATAATGGATTATACTGGAACTAAATTTTGCACGATCTTTTAGAGGAGATCTTGCCGAAAATGTTCCACTTTGTCAGAACATGGACATCCCCGGACATTTTAACTTATCCCTTGTCAAAGGTGAAAAACTTCGACAATTTTCCTTAGTTGATTAAATATTTTTTTTATAATAAATTATGAACAATGATGTTTAGTTCCTGGTGCGTTCTCAACATAGATATACATTCTTCATATAAAAAAAAATTGGTCACTTAATCTTCAGTAGGTTTTCCAGGACATCATTATGAAGACAAGGAATTTTTTCGGTGATAAATCGTATCTGAAAAAGTTTGATCTTTGAATGTTTATTGTAACGAGAGTTTTTAATAGCTTTAATTAATATTATCGTTTTCGAATGTAATAGACATTTAAGGAACATTGTGCATTCGTTAAAAATCGATATGTGGACTTTGAGTTTTTAGCCCGTGAACAGCTAGAACGTCGATTTTACCCACTGTGCGGCGCGTCATGGGTTCGCTCAGGGGTCAGGCGCGTTCCATGCTATTCTTGCATGAGAACGTGACACAAGTTTCAAGCAAATCCGACCACAAATAAAATATTCCTCACACAAACGTGGCAACCCCTTTTCACCTCCTTAGGGGTCGGTTTTTGATTAATTACATCAAAGAGCATTAAGACCAAGTTTCAAGCAAATCCGAGCATGTTTGCTTACTGGGCGTATTGTGCGCAATACAATACCTCTCTCACCGCATGGGGTGGTACTGTGTCGTCGGTTCCCGCCCGATCCTGTACAGGTACTTTCGGGAGCAACCATGCCCGGAGAACACCTGAATCATGCGGCAAGAGAGTCGTCCCCGCCCCCTGCATCAGGACTCCAGCCTGGGCAGAATTATCCGGACAATCTGAAAGTCCCATGCAGAGGTGGTAAGTTGCCGTCTCCATCGGCTAGGGAATCTACGTGATCAACATCAGCACGTGCTTATGGTGCAACCTAGCGACTCCGCTCGGTAATCGGCTCGGTAAATCTGTCAAAAACACTGCAAATTGCTCAACTTTAAACATTTATAACTTTAAAACCACTGATCCTTCAGGATCGAAACTTGGATTTCTCACATCTTCTCGACCAAATCTACTGGATAGTATAGGAAAAAGGCAAAAATTTATAGGAGAAAGGCAAAAATTTCTGGTTACACAAGGAAAAGAGCAGCCTAAATTCGGAAGATAAACTTTTAAAATAGTTTTTAATTGTATTGTCAAAATTTTGTTCACATCTGGGATAACTATATTAGATTTTCTCGCACGTTTACAAGTGCTTAACAAATTGGTAAGATCTACGGGAAGGTTCGTTACGGCGAAGAATCATTTAAGGATGTGCGCTGTTCCGTTTTAATGTAGCGCATTTTATAAAATGAGTATTCGCACGAATAAGTTAATCCGAACATTGAGAAAATTAAGTCGCGAAATTTCGAAGAATAGGATATGTCGATTGGCAGACCATAAAGTTTGTCGACCGAGCTGCGATATCTTTTGTTGGAAAGTGACAGAATCACACAAAATATGGCAACCCATTGTTCTGGCACGAAACAGTGCGGTGTCGAGCGAGCAGATTCAAAAGAAGAATAGGGTATAGCGATTTTCTTATTTCGAAAGAAATATCGTCGTCTTATATCGAAAGACAACTGTGTTGACATTTTTCTGAAATTTGAATAGTTTTTCTTTATCCAATGACTTTTCCGGCGTTTTCCGGAGTTACTGTTACGGATATCTGTGTTAGTTTCTTGTTGTAAGGATACATTTTACTGACACAGATTCGACACCGGCTTTGATATGTATAGATTTCTTTATTCACGACGTCTATTCACGATTGCGCCCTCTGTCGCCACTCTCATACATGTAACAATATCACATTTGGATTATAGGGTCTTTGCTATCAACGTTTGCTAGGCATGATATTACGCTAATGGAGTCAGAGAAAATGATGTATTTTGAATCCTTGACATTGATAATGGATACACACCGGATAAAAATTTGTAGGCCTCTAGAAGAGAATTGTAGTAGTATATTTATTTCTTGTTCCCTTACGGGTTACAAGGAGGTCCCGTTTCCTTTACAAATGATTACAATTACTATTTATCTCTCTCTCCGTACAAAATATATACATATACTACTTAACACTTACAGGTAATAGATTCACCCAAAGCGGCGGACGAGAACGGAGATAATTGAGACGGCGCGAATCTTCGCAGGGAAATGTTTAGCGACTTATCGGACAGTTGAGTATAGCGATCGGTGAATACAGGCAGGCTTCCTTTATGCGAACTGCTTTCGTTGCTCGTTGACGGCTGCAGTCGAATCAGGCTGGATCGTCGTAGGGAGAACGATGATTCTCACTCGTCCTGGGAAGATCACGTCGTTGGTGATGCTCGGTTGACGGGGGATACCCCGCTATTGTTCTCCGTCTCGCGTTCGTTGACGCGCACGAGCTTTCGTAATTGATAGCGACTGAGGTCGAATATATAGGTGTCTTATCTTCTACGCGATGTCTCGTTAGACATAACGCTACGGATGTTATAAGATGCGCGATTAATGATTACGGGGAATGCTACGTAATACTGCTACGGGGAATACATTAAGATATGATTATTATACAAGGGTTAAGATAAGAATGGGTGTATGGTATGAGGTGAGAATGGCATGTGATGATCGGAGCGAAGTATGACTACTTATAACTAACTAGAGGGGAGTTGTTGCTCGCTCGCTTCGCGAGTAGGGTTGTTGTAGCTTGCTCGCTTTGCGAGCTCGCGAGAGGGTTAGTGATAGACGAAATTATCTAACTGGCGAATGTTTATAATGTCGATAATGTAAATTTCTATTGAAATATTGATTAAAAGCTACGACGTTCGTTTTTTTGTTGTATTGAAATATGATTCTAAAAGCAGTTTTAGTTTTTCCCGAATTTTCATGTTTCCGGGAAACTTTTCCAATTTTTTAAAATCTAAAAACCTGATTCGGACTACAGCGAACATTAAAAAAAACATTAGCCAAATCGGTCCAGTCGTTCTCCCGTGATGTCGTGACCAACGAACAGCATTTGATTTTTATTATATAGACGAATATTATTAAAAATTACGGTTACAATATCCTACTCTTATTAACTATACTTATAACCTATGGCAACACGTCAGCACACGTGACATTAGTAATACTTGAATGTCCAACCTTTCGAACACATCGATGAACCCAGTATTTACCCAGTAGCCTGAGTGAATGCCTTAATTCAGAAAAGAATAGTGTCAATGTTCTTAACTTCTTAAAAGCTACTGATTTATATAACAAAATCTAACCCTACTAACACACATGTCAGACGATAAATAAGAAAATTACGCCTTTTTTTTACACTGCACTATTCGTATACAATGTAATCCACTGCTATAATTGTATTAGCTCTCCGTGGTCGCTAATATCCTAGCTGTTGATGCGACCTTAATAAATAAATAAATAAAAAAAAATATCATTTATTTCATACCACGTTCAGAACGACAATAAAATCAGGCAAACGTCTCCCTTTTAAGATATGTCCCAAGTTCATATTTTCACCACTTTGTATTTACACAGTACATCAAATCTAATAATTTCACCCATTTCTTCCAATTTTGAAATGAACCGACTGACCCCTTAAAATCGTTGAATAGATAGCATGAAACTTTTACACCACTTTTGGTTTGTGTTTCGGTAATGTTTGCACAGAGATTCCTGGAGAATCACCAGGAATATCGATTTCTCGTGTTACCACTCGGAATTCTCTTTCCATTATCTTTCTAAGTTAGCATAAATTCAATTTCATACTATAAATCTTACTTGACATTAGTGTTTCGAATACCCGCAATAATTTCATGCTAGTCTACCAGCGAATTCTATGCTTTTACGAGATCTTTGTAGATTAAACGTTTGAAGCAGTGTTCAATGAAGTTCAATCCGGCTCAGCTTCTTGTACCCTACTAATTAGGGATATTGATTCGATTGGTCCATGAACAGCGTCGTGTAAATTGACCTTAATTGTGATGTCTTACCATGAGTTTGAGGAATTCATCCGTTTGAAAAGTATATAGGTTCTCATGTAAAAGTCATTGTCTACAGTCTACACCATTAGATTAGATAAAACTGTGTGCTAGCCAAATCTAAACAAATTTCTTTTAACCTGATTCAACTTAATTAACGAAACCAAAGTCAAATCAACTGAAAAACCAGTTCAGAGAGGGGAAGGGATGAGGGACAACTCATGTAACTTTTAGAAATCCATCTTAGGAATTCTATACGTTGTACATTTGGTAATTATATAGAGAAGTACTGCCCTCTCCGATTTTGATGAAATTTAAATATGTTATATATATTGACATTTTGAACAACTTTTTCCTTTTCCAATATAGGGGGGTCGCTTTTAGTTTTCGAGATATTTGCAAAAAACTATCGCGAATAATGTATTCAATTTTTCGTATTCATGAACGCTCCGCTGCAACGTAGACTGTTTCGGTGCGGCGTTTGTTTACATTTTGACGCTGTAGAGATAAGAAAGAAAACAGGGGGGGGGCGGAAAGGGCCAGCCTGACACCACACACACCCACCCAGTGCTTAACACGCACTGTTTCTAAATTATACTCTAGATTCTTACGTATTTTTACGTGCTGATTACGAATATGATATTGAAAATTTGCACAAATGTTAATTTCTTAACGGAAACCTTCTTTTTAGAAACATTGGGTGCGTGTTAAGCACTGGGTGGGTGTGTTTGGTGTCAGGCTGGCCCTTTCCGCCCCCCTGTTTTCTCTCTTATCTCTACAGCGTCAAAATGTAAACAAACACCGCACCGAAACAATCTACGTTGCAGCGGAGCGTTCAGGAATACGAAAAATTCAATACAGTATTCGCGATAGTTTTTTGCAAATATCTCGAAAACTAAAAGCGACCCCCCTATATTGGAAAAGGAAAAAGTTGTTCAAAATGTCAATATACTATATAACATATTTAAATTTCATCAAAATCGGAGAGGGCAGTACTTTTCTATATAATTACCGTACATTTTTTCACTTTTGGGTCATTCCATGCCGAATCGATCACTTTTTGCAGGCACCATCGCCGATTTTGTTCTAACTGAAATATGTTGTAGTCCATGCGAAATTAGGGGGGTTTAAGTCATCATTTTGCCGGTTTCGAATTTTTTTAAAAATAGCAGGCCTTCAAAGTTTTCAATTTTTGCCCATTTCGGCGAAAACGGGCCTCACTTACGAATTTTTATCTCAAGAAGGGTTTGTCCGATTGAGCTAAATTTTTTTTGTTTTATTCGGAAAGGATTGGGCTATTACAAAATAATTTTTTCAACCTCGACAATCAACTTTATAATGTCAAAAAATTTAAACAAATTCTTCTTTTGCGTTTTTTGCGATGATGGGGCGGAGTGATTTAAATTTTGAAAAAAATATGGTTATATTCCTTGAAGTTTCCCCTTTAAAATGAGCCCTTGAACAAGATGGTATCTTTAAAATTGGCGTCACAATGAGCTGGTAAAGGACGCCGTGTACCTCCGTTTCAGGTAGAGGCGAGTCGAGCGCATGGCTATTATGGTCTGTTGTCTATATCGCTGGTCTCAAGAAAATGCCAGCAGACTGTATACGACTAAATAACCCTATTTATACCTGGAGAACAATATTAGTAATCACTCTTGGTTACAATAACAAACATGCTGATTGTTTACAAGCTCGCTTTGCAACAACATTACCAATTAGAAGCACTAGAGGCTTCCATAGCTTAACCCCATTATCGAATAAAGAACTGCTATGCAAAACTTGCTCGTGCGATGATGATGGCTCTCTTTTTAGTGTGATGAAATAGTTTTCCTTACATTTTTTCCATATAATCCTTAAGTCTACCCCACACAATGATCCTATCCATATTTCTTACCATAAACTCTCCTTATCCCTCCCCGAGGGAAGAAAACCACCACCTTCACGTGGCTTCCATTGAGCAACGACACCTTTTTTGTAGAACATATGAAATTCGTATAAATACTAATATCTATAAATGAAGTCACGATTAAAAAGGTGTTGTTGGCCAAGAATGGTTACTAATATTGTCCTCCAGGTATAAATAGGGTTATTTAGTCGTATACAGTCTGCTGTCATTTTCTTGAGACCAGCGATATACATAGACAACAGACCATAATTGCCATGCGCTCGACTCGCCTCTACCTGAAACGGAGGTACACGGCGTCCTTTACCAGCTCATTGTGACGCCAATTTTAAAGATACCATCTTGTTCAAGGGCTCATTTTAAAGGGGAAACTTCAAGGAATATAACCATATTTTTAACTTCCCGATTTTAAAGGGAAGTTATTGTAATGACCCCGAAAATCGAAAATCGATTTTTTAGTAGATCTTCACGTTTCATGGTCATTGCAGTCATTTTAGACTATTTTCAGCAAAATGTTCGTATGTGTGTGTGTGTGTGTGTGTGTGTGTGCGTATGGCCGTTTCTATGTAATCAAATTTTTCGTTAACGTTTTCAGAAAAAGTAACAACGCGATCAAGATGATGAATGATGCAATCGATATGCCCCGCTGTAACTTAGAGCTGATTAGATTTTGGTCCATTTTGGTCAAGTAGTTTTTTAGTTTTTTTAGTTTTTTCGAAAGAAGTTCATTCAACAATGCAATTTATACGAGAGAACGGAAAGTTTCCACCGAAGAAACAAACGTAATTACACAAAAATTTTTTTTCGATTTTTTTTAAATTTCTTTTTGTACCTTACGATGCTGTTTCCGCTTACAATAATCAGAAAATTATCCCAATGCAAGACTGAGTTAATCATCTCTACTCCCGAGAACACATTTTCAAAGAATACCGATGAAAGTACAAAAAAAAATGTGTATTACAATCTTTAAAAAAACAATCAGTTCAAAACGAATTATTAACTGAGATTAAATTGAAAATGAATATAAACTATATGATAATTATTAATAACATTGATGTTGAAAACGGATTGGTTAATGGAGCGCACACACACACACACACACATGCGGAATATTAAAATTTATTACTTATCAAGAAAATACTAAAATTCCGTCTATATTGTGGTTAGATTTTCAATTGGCCAGAGTAGGAGTGAAAGTAAGAACTCGTTATCGTGATTATATGAAAAATGCAAATATTCATCAAAATTTAACACCAATAATAAAAATATCGAATCAAGTTGATATGTCGAGTGAGGAAAAATATCAAATCACACGTAGTCAATTTCCAGTGGTTCCTGCTGAAGCGATTACGATTCATAAAAGTCAGGGACATACATACGAGAAAGTATGTCTGGATTTTCAAAAATGAGAAAGGCGAACTTTACAAATGTTGTTTGTAGAACTGATCAGAGTTTCAAAATTGAGCGCGGTTTATATATTTTGGGACAATTTAAATTAACAGTATCGAAGAAAACCAAGATCAATACTGCAAACCCTGATAATGAGGAGTTGTATCGTTTGCGAAAAACTAATTAAGACAATTTATTTTGCAACATTAGTATGCTATAACAAGGAACCAAGCGAGCAACGAGCATACGATGTTGGTTTAATGCGACACCATATAGCAAACATTTTGATAAGTAGAAAACTATTGAATTTCCCTGAAAACGTATAATCTTCTTAAGACGTACACTTAATAATGATAATAATATACTGCAACTAACGAATCGGGAAGTTCTTTGTGTGGCTCGTGGAGAGTCACACACCAAATAAAAAAAAACATTAATAGCTATAGGTACTACTAGCCATGCGTACCACTAACCCTTTCGCAAGCGAGCGAAGCGAGCGAGCAACAATAACCCTCTAGTTTTCAAAATTTAAATCACTCCGCCCATCATCGAAAAAAACGCAAAAGAAGAATTTGTTTAAATTTTTCGACATTATAGAGTTGATTGTCGAGGTTGAAAAAATTATTTTGTAATAGCCCAATCCTTTCCGAATAAAACAAAAAGAAATTTAGCTCAATCGGACAAACTGTTCTTGAGATAAAAATTCGTAAGTGAGGCCCGTTTTCGCCGAAATGGACAAAAATTGAAAACTTTGAAGGCCTGCCATTTCTAAAAAAAGTTCGTAACCGGAAAAATGATGACTTAAATCCCCCCTAATTTCGCATGGACTACAACATATTTCAGTTAGAACAAAATCGGCGATGGTGCCTGCAAAAAGTTATCGATTCGGCATGGAATGACCCTTTTAGACCATATGACGAAATATTCTTCTGATAAAAATTATTATATATGTATTATAGCTTGTATTATAATAGTCATCTATTACATTATAGTTTATGTAAAAATGATTATATTTGATATTATTACATATTACGAATTTACATTCAAGAAACATACATTCAATTACATTCAACAAAGAAAAGTAACGGAGATATTTAGATGTTCTGTTTCTTCGGACTCACCCTGTATAGTGGTGTGTGAGTGTGCCACCGCACTCTCGCTCGAGCCACCATTAATGAAAAAAATAACATTCAATTTAGTTTCTATTTCTTGCAATCGATGCAGATAATTTTTATTTTGCATGAACATCTGCAGTCTGCTCATCACCTTCCAAGTTTCAGAAATCGAAGCTTCGGAATTCGATGCTTCGAAGCTTTAAAATATTCCATGTTCGGAGAAAAGTAACAGCCCTAGTACTTATGTACTTTGATCAGTAAGTTTCAAATTAGAAAAAGGTTGTGTTTGTTTCAACATTACTGTTTAACGCTAATATTTCGATAAGCAGAATACATTGCTGAGAAATTATTCGTTTAATCAGTTGAAAAATTGACGGAATGTCTTCACTTTGTCGTTGTCGAAAATATTCAAGACTAGCTTTTGCCCGCGGCTTCGCTCGCATAGAAAACTGTTTTATGCCCTGGGAAATTGATATTGTTTCTCCATAAAACCTTTTAACCCCCATTCAACCCTATAGGGTTTTAATTTTATGTCATGCCGCCATCTTAGATTTCAAACCCCCTTTTCACCCCCTTAGGGGTTGAATTTTTCAAAATGCCGAAACAGCTGTTTGATTAATTATATCAAAGAGCATTCAGACCAAGTATCAAGCAAATCCGACCACGAACAATATATTCCTCATACAAACGTTTCAACCCCTTTTCACCCCCTTAGGGGTTGAATTTCGAAATATCCTTTCTTATCTCTTGTACAGATCATAAAAGAAACCTCTGTGCAAAATTTCAGCTTTCTAGGGCCAAGGGTTTAGCCTGGGTGTTGATAGGTGAGTCAGGACTTCGTTTTTATACAGGGTGTCTCAAAATTCGTGAAAATCCCGAAAGGGGGTGGTCCCTGAGACCATTCTAAGAGACATTTTCCTTTGCACCAATGTCAGCCGGGGCTTTGTTTAGGAGTTATTAACGAAAAACACGGACCAATCAGAGCGCGTCCTGGCCCGCCGCGCCGCGCCGGCAAGCGAGTGTCGGTGGTACGCCGTGACATCGCAACGAACAAGAGTTTCTCGATAATGTGAATCCTCTCCGATTTCGATGAGCTTTGGATACGTTGTCCAGACCATGATTCTGAACAACATTTCTCTTTAGACTTTTTGGCGATCGGCTTTAGTTTACGAGATAATCGTAAAAAAAGAGAAGAAGCAGAAACTGATTGAATTAAAAACTCACGTATTCAGCCGTAAATCCATTTGCTGCTTCGAAATGTGTGTCACTGGGTCACTCGGTGACGAACTGCACAGATGTCTTCAGGTACACGGCAGTACCGAAAGCCAAGGGACGTACGGCCAGGTCGACGAACTGCACAGCCGGTGGTAGAAGGCCTAAGGGATGCGCGGTCAAGTCGACGATCCAGAATTTAACTTTCACTTTCGAATCGATAAATAATTCGTATGTTTATTTTACACAGATGCCTTGAAATTTTTCCACACTCACAATCACTGTTCACATTTGTCAACACATAGTTATGCACTAATAATAATTGCCATATCCCTTGTACTGCTGCACAAATCACAACAATCAGGTAATGCAATCACTAGACTGCGGATTTCATGCATTTGTAGCAAACATGAGTAGGTGCATTTTAAGACACTAGAGAGATTAAAGTAATTTCAGAACACCAATGTATTACTTTCAACTTCTTAAAATGATCACAGTAAGAATCAAATATGTATCTGTCTGGCTCCTGTCCCTTGTAATAGCGGCAGCCAACTTTCATTTTACATAATGATCCGCAGTCTAGTGATTAGATTAAATAATCGTTTAATTAGTTTAAGCAATTATTATTAGTGCATAACTATGTGTTGACAAATGTGAACAGTGATTGTGAGTGTGGAAAAATTTCAAGGCATCTGTGTGAAATAAACATACGAATTATTTATCGATTCGAAAGTGAAAGTGAAATTCTGGATCGTCGACTTGACCGCGCATCCCTTAGGCCTTTTACCACCGGCTGTGCAGTTCGTCGATCTGGCCGTACGTCCCTTAGCTTTCGGTACTGTCGTATACCTGAAGACATCTGTGCAGTTCGTCACCGAGTGACCCAGTGACACACATTTCGAAGCAGCAAATGGATTTACGGCTGAATAAGTGAGGTTTTAATACAATCAGTTTCTGCTTTTTCCCTCGTTCGGGTAAAGTTGCCGTAAGTCGGGTAAAAAGATCCATCCATATGAATTGACAAGTAAAGTTCTTCCGCGACCGACAAAAAGTCTAAAGGAAATGTTGTTCAGAATCATGGTCTTGACAACATATCCAAAGCTCGTCCAAATCGGGTAAAAGATAGTACAATCGATCGATTTACAATTAAAAGTTTTTACATTTATCGCGTAAACTAAAGCCGGCCGACAAAAACTGTAAAGGGAAATGTTGTTCAGAATCATGGTCTTGACAACATATCCAAAGCTCATCCAAATCGGGGAGGATTCACATAATCTCGAGAAACTCTTGTTCGTTACGGCATCGCGGCGTTACACCACGCTCGTCTCCCGGCGCGCCGGGCTGAACGTGCCATCGCGCGTCTAGGTCGCGCTCTGATTGGTCCGTGTTTTTCGTTAATAATTCCTAAACAAAGCCCCGGCTGACATTGGTGCAAAGGAAAATGTTGCTTCAAATGACCTAAGGAACCTCCCATTTCCCGGAGTCGAAGGGGTCTTGGGACACCCTGTATATATAAATTGTATAGAGTGGTCTATTTAAACGTAACGATCCAAAGATCTCGTTGGGTGATGATCGGAATTCCACGAAATAAATATGTAACGTTTTTATATAACATAATGTAAATATTATTCGGTTCGAATTCTGCACGTGAAAATTATAAATTTCGGAATACATTATAATAACGCATATGGGAACTTTTTTGACTGGCTCCAAAAAGCGCTTTGAATTTCGTGTATCGATTACGCAACCTACAAGCACATCCCTTATGACGGAAGACCGGGCATCGTATTTTGATACTACTTTCTTTGGGAATATACAATTTCAAACATAATTGAAAGCATATCTCAGAGTTCGATCCAATAAGTGTAATGGCACAAATAAAACGTGAAAATGATACATCATATTTTTATGCCAAAATAAATGGGAGGCTAGATCTAAAAATAAATTTCGCTCCTTGAAGCGACTAACAAGAACGCGCGTATACAGTATCGTCTGTCAAGATTAATAGAATCTGTGTAGATTTACAGGCTTGTCAATTACAAATGTTTTCCTTAATTTTATCGTGAAATTTGAAAAATGAAGAACTCACAGAACAACTTACGTACACGTTACGTACATAGAAATTATAATGAGTATGGCCAAAATAATTACTTTCCTCGCTTTTCATGTAGTCTTCAAAAACTTTTTTATGGAATCGATAAATTGAGAACACCTTTAATGCCAACAAATAATGGTGAAACTACTACTTTCTTCCAAAATGATTTAATGTATACATTTACGATAAAAGAAAACCAAAATTTCCTCAACTATGATATCTTTAACTTTACTAATTACTTCATATCTATAACAAAATAAGATGCTTCAAATGTGATGTTCCAGTTGTTGACTGTAGAGGCTAAAATCAATCGTTTGACCGGATGGCAGCAGCTCGTAGCGAATGATACCTTTATTATCCCACCAAACGCACAGCATCACCTTTCTTGGCGTCAATCCTTAGTCCAGTCAACGAAAAGTTGTAGAAGGAAATGGAAGGAACACAATTTTTAACTTTGGGTCTTCGTTTAGAGTATTGAGGAGGTACACATATTAAAAGTCCCCACTCCTAGGAGGTGAGCGAGGTGCAGGGGGGCACGTAGAAGGGGGGCACTTTTTTCGGTTTTCCGCGTATATCTCGAAAACTATATGTCCTAGCGATAAGACCATTCTATACAAAATTAAAGCTGACAAAATGTGCCGCAAGATTGATTCGATTCTGTTTTTCGCTATCTCGCATAGTTTCCGAGATACCCGCGCTCAAAGTTTACTTTGGCATTATTTGTTCCAGGTAGTGTTTTTGCTTCAATTTCAATTTCAACACTTCAATTTTTCAGTTTCAACATCAATTTCTCAATTTCAACTTCAATTTTTCAGTTTCAACATCAATTTTTCAGTTTCAACATCAATTTCTCAATTTCAACTTCAATTTTTCAAGTTCAACTTCAATCTTCCAATTTCAACCACAATTTTTCGATTTTATCTTCAATTTCAATTTCAACTTTAATTTGTCAATTTTAACTTCACTTTCAACTTCTATTTTTCATTGTCAATATCAATTTTTCAATTTCAATTTCAACACTTCAATTTTTCAGTTTCAACATCAATTTCTCAATTTCAACTTCAATTTTTCAGTTTCAACATCAATTTTTCAGTTTCAACATCAATTTCTCAATTTCAACTTCAATTTTTCAAGTTCAACTTCAATCTTCCAATTTCAACCACAATTTTTCGATTTTATCTTCAATTTCAATTTCAACTTTAATTTGTCAATTTTAACTTCACTTTCAACTTCTATTTTTCATTGTCAATATCAATTTTTCAATTTCAACATCAATTTCTCAATTTCAACTTCAAATGCGCGTAGAAGGTCTCCCTTTTCGGTGTTCCGCTTATATCTCGGAAATTATGCGTCCTAGCGATAAGACCATTCCATACAAAATTAAAGCTGACAAAACGTGCCATAAGATTGATTGCATTCAATTTTTCGCTATCTCGCATAGTTTCCGAGATATCCACGCTCAAAGTTCACTAATTGTGCTGAAGAGTTAGCTAGTCAAATAAGGCAAAATACGTGAGGCAATAATTTCTTTTTCACAATTAGTGAACTTTGAGCGCGGATATCTCGGAAACTATGTGGGATAGCGAAAAACTGAATAGAGTCAATCTTATGGCACATATTGTCAGCTTTAATTTTATATAGAGTGGTCTTATCGCTAGGGCGCATAATTTCCGAGATGTAAGCGTCAAACCGAAAAAGGGGATCTTCTACGTGCCCCTCTGCACTCCGCTCACCTCCCAGGAGTGGGGACTTTTAGTATGTTTACCTCCTAACTAGTCCAAACAAAGTCCCAAAGTTAAAAATTGTGTTCCTTCCATTTCCCTCTACACCCCCCTTATGAGCATTCATTGACTGGACTACCTGGCTTTGCCACGGTTTGCGGAGCAGCGCCTCGCTTCGACCACGATCTTTTTCGTACATTATTGTCGTACGTGAACCATTTTTCATCGCCTGTAATGAGCCGTTTCAAAAATGGTTCGATTTTGTTTTGTGTTAGCAACGACTCGCAAATTGAAATTCGATCCATTAAATTTTTCAAGGTTAACTCGTGAGGCACCCAAACATCGAGCTGTTTTTAGTATCTAGCCTTCTTTAAACGGTTTAGAACTATTTTGTGGTCGATGTTTAGTTCCTTACCGATGTCACGACTGTCATTGTGCCGGTCTTGCTCAACTGTTTGTATGATTTCATCGACTTTTTCAGTGACGGGTCAACCAGAACGAGGTATATCTTTGACATAAAAATTTCCAGATTGAAAACGCTTGAACCAACTATGTGCCACACGTACTGATACTGTATCACGACCATAAACATCACAAATTTTTTTAGCAACTTCGGTCGCGTTCTTTCCTTTTCTGTAATAAAATTTCAAAATGTGTGTATCGAATTTCTTCTTTGTTTTCACTCATTTTCAAAACGTAATAACTTTTAACTAAATAAACGAATATCACAATTTCTTGTTTGTGATTACTCTGTGATATGCCACGTTATACAATACGTGATCTGTCTTCGTTATACAATACATTAATTTCTTCATTCACGCACACACATCATTTCATTACGAATCCTTCTGAATGCTAAATTACATAAGCACTATTTTCATGGGAGATATGTAAATCTTAATAGCTGCGAAAGTTCCCAGTTGTCAAATTAATTAGCTCCATAAATTCGAAACATGAATATATGTAATCCCATAAATAAATAAAAACATTCTGTAAACAGGAGCCAAGTTCTTATGGCAGTAAAAAGTTGTGAGATCAAACAAAATACAGCCAAGTTCGTTAGCTTAGAAATACCTGTTGCAATACTGAAAAAAGCGTTTGTAAAAATTAGTTTAAAAGAACGCTATTTAATTTTTAAAGAGTTACATGGAGGGCTAAATTATTCAAACTTGGCCGTTACTTTTTAAACCAATGGCCATAAAAGGTGTTAGGTAGCGGCCAAGTTTGAATAATTTAGCCCTCCATGTAACTCTTTAAAAATTAAATAGCTTTCTTTTAAACTAATTTTTACAAACGCTTTTTTCAGTATTGCAAGAGATATTTCGAAGCTAACGAACTTGTCCGTATTTTGTTTGATCTCACAACTTTTTACGGCCATAAGAACTTGGCTCCTGTTCACAGAATGTTTTTGTTGGGATTTCATAAATTTTTGTTGAAATCTGTATCTACACCCAATAAGCAAGAAGTTTCACTTCTGTCGCGCGTGGTTTTCCACGCGTATGTTTTTTTCTCTGTTTTTGAAAAAATCAAAAGACTACATACGTCATGTGGTTGGGCATACTCTATGTATATGCTTTTGGGTTGAGCCTTTCGAAAATTTCGTTATTTTTGCGGTAGGACGCACCGTTCCCGAGATACAGCCATTTTTTATATGTTCTATCCTACGTACCTATTTCGTAATGTTTTTTTTTCAATACAACCCCTTTGAGGTGTAAAATTTCAAACTTGGATAATTATTCCTTTGAGTGTTTGTTATGGTGGACCTATGTACCTTTCAAGCTTGTAGGTCAATGGTAAGTATACCCAAAAGGTTTTGATGATCTGTCAGTCAGTCAGTGACAAATTTAGCGATTTTTGAGGTCCTATATCTCGGAACCTACTAATCTTGGAAGATTAATGTTTTGTCAATATTGAGACATGATAGCATTTAAGAAGTATAGGAAATTACATCTCTCCATCTGCCTCCAGTGCCAAGTTATAAGTAGACTGCGGATGTTTATGCAATTTTCAATTTTTGAAGACGAATTTTAAGAAAGTGGAATAAAATAGAATCTTAATTTCCGTGGTAGTAGCCCTTTTAGATCTGAAATAAATTAAAATCGTACTAAATTCTGTCATATTTTATATGCTAGCATTTTTTGGAAATTTTCAAAAGCCGCAATTGCATAAAGATCCGCGGTCTAGTTATAAGCCTCTAAAAAACGGCTAAGTTGCTTCGTGTAAAAGGAGGTATGTAGTGCGAGAACTTGGGAAATATTAAATAAAGTGTATATCCAATTCCAACGAATTATGCATTATTTTTTGTATTGTATTATTAAGAAAATAAACGTTGTAGAATACAGGGTGTTTCCCAAATCATGCTACAAGTGGTGGTGTTTGTAGTTTGTACACGTAAAAACAAATCATAAAGAAGCAATCAAATTTTCTTGTTAGCGTTTAGTTCTAAAAAAAAAATCGAGTTTTACGATCTGTCGGGTTCGCGTACTTTCGTACACAGTAGGACCTCGATTAACGGGATCCCGATTATAAACAAATATGCGTTTCAATATGATTTTATTATGAAGGGACATAAATTTACAAAAGTAAAAAATTTATTTTTGAATATAATATACAATTTAATCATGTCCCTCGGGTCGCAACTATCTATCGGGCCTTAATTTATCCAGGCTGCGCTTGTGTGTGTGTGTGTGTGTGTGTGTGTGTGTGTGTGTCTCTCGATCAAGCCGGTTAATCGAGGTCCTATTGTATTCAGCAAGTAGAATTAGTTGGTTATGGTAATAACCAATGCCGGTAATAATAATAATGATTAGTTACATTTTTCTGAATTATACAAATTATCAGTATTTCTTAAGTTTGAAAGATTAAGTGGAAAGGTGATTCCATTGTCCATATTTTATTTAAAGTTCAATAAAACGTTCAACAAAAATCGTACATAAAATTTTATGGGGTCGTTGTAGAGGGGAGAGTTCAACCTTCATCCGTGAAGGTATGGTTCGCAAGAAAAATTTTTTATACTCCATGAAACCGTTTGAGTTTGTACTATTTATGATTCGCTGTATCTACTTACTAATTAGAGTTTGTAACGGTACATTTACTCGATACTTGATGCAAAATGAAGCTAATTTATTCAATATAGCTGAATAAGATAAGATAGAACAAAAGGGAAAAGATCGCAGAAAGATAACCCTCCAAGAACGGACCAAAACGATCCAGTATTCGTGTAAATGTTGTTATTCTTCTGTTAATAACGTGTTAAATGTTCAATCTGAATTTGTACTATCCACCAAAAAAGCAATGATATATCTATATTTACAGTGTTCATCCGCAGAATGTAATGCTCAAAGTAATATTTAAAACGCAGAACTTTTAATCAACGGATAAATCACATTCATTAAAGGTGTTCTCACATCAAGGACACACTAAATGAATGTCATTTCGTGTTGTTTAAAACAACCTGAAAATCGTGTTTGCAATAATAGTTCCAAACAATTTACGCATTTAAGAGGACATTCGTTTTGTTGCAAAGATGCAGTCTAAAAATTACTTCCATCATATCTCTTTAAGATACTACATAAAAGGCATTTTGATCTATAACTTCGTCCGCATATTTTTGTATATCCATATGAAAAATTACGGAAGAATAAATGAGTTACTAGCTCAGGCATGAGTTGTAATATGTTTTACAACGGATATTTAATACCTTGACAATTTTCTCAAGATCTTGTTTGCAATGATAATTGAATCTTAAAAAATCGTTGAATAGTCGACATTTGCGTGTTTATAGGCCACCATTTACTTAGAATGGAACACAATACATATAAAAACAAGTACGGATTAGAATACAAAGAATTTTGAATAATTCGTTTTCGGCCACTTAAAGCAATGCTCGCAGCGTCAATCGTGAACAAAATCAAAACTTTGAGTAAACTTTTTTTTGCGTAACCAGAAATTATTGCCTTTCTCCTATAAATGTTTACCTTTTCCCTATGTTATCCAGTATATTTGGGCGAGGAGATGTGAGAAATTCAAGTTTCGATCCTGGAGGATCAACGATTCAAAAGTTATAAATGTTTAAAAAGTTGAGCGATTTCCAGTGTTTTCGACAGATTAGCGCCGTCATGTTGTGTGTAGTGAAGCACGCGCTGATGTTGATCACGTAAATAGATTCCCAAGCAAGCCATCTCCGCCCCACCTGACCTAACCGCCAACTAACTAATTAATTATATTGCGAATTATAGCGCGACGCCACTACATACAACAGTTTTTATAGGCCACCATTTACTTAGAATAAAAAACAATGTAAAAACAAGTAGGCTGCATCCACGTGACCTAAAATCATTATTTATTGAATTTTTAATTGTAAATTATAAAATATTGTTATTCGTAATCTCTCTTGCCGTAGTGTCCAACAAAAAACTATTCTTCTGACTAGTAACTACTAAAAAAAAAATTCCCCAGTATTCTACTTGCTCAATCAGTCAATATATTTATAACATTCGCTATTACGAGTTGGGAATTATATAAACTCGCGCACGCCCCTCCCCCCGGTTAATTTGATAAATATTCAATAATTTATCACATTTACTGTAACATACAGTGAACCACGAAAGTATTTGAACGCACTTTAAAACAGTATAACTTCTTTATAATTGTACCAAACGACCTGATGTTTTACAAAAGTTGCTTACAAGCAATTAGAACTATCGGTTTACTAAATAATCTGCAAAAAAGATTCTCCAAAAATTACAATTTACAAGGTTACATGCAAAAATAAAAAAATCATCTTTTAAAACTTTTTTATTTGGGCCCTTAATGAAAATTTAAAATATATGTTTTGTAGATCTATGTTTGAGTTACAAACATGCTGAAAGTTCCATAAAAATCGAGTAACATACCCAAGAGCTACAAGTAGTTAAATGTGGTGAAAATCATAGTTTTTCCGTTTCTGCTAAAAATCCACAGATTCTTACATCTTTCGATGCGTGTCGTTTTTTTCTGCGTCAACCGATGTCGATGGAATTTTCAGCATGTGTATAACTACCATACATCTACGAAACGTATAAGTTAAATTTTCATCACGGGCTCTAATAAAAAAGTTATAAATGGTGTCCGTTTTACTTTCTCATGTAATTCTTAGCTATTGCAATTTTTTCAAAATCTGGTACCGATTCTAATTGCTCAAAAATAGTCAGGTCGCTTGGTCCCATCATAAAAAAGTTATATTGTTTTAAAGTGCGTTCAAATACATACTTTCGTGATTCATTGTATATACAGGGTGTCCCGAATTTAAATGGCAAAACTTCAGGAGCGTGTAGGGGACCGAAAAACTAAGACAAAAAGTATTTTAGAGATTTGCTTATTTTTGCTTCGTTTTGGAGAAAATCACAAAAGAAGAAACAAAACAAGTTTTCATTTTTGTACTTATTTATTTACATTTTATTTACGTTATCATCTATTTAATGTAGTTATTGTTTAAAATGTTGCCCTCTTGCAGCAATGCAAGCATTACATCTAGCACTGACTTGATAAATTGCAGCTAAACATTGTTCTAGTGATATTTGGTGCACTGCATCTATGAAAGCTTATTCGGTGCCAATCAATTCAAGAGAGCAATTAAGAAACCGAATCATATGTAGATGAAGTGCACCAAATATCAATTCATTAACGGTTCAATATTGATTATCAACACACAATAGTATTTAATATTTAATTTCTCGTACAACATTATTAGAGCAAGCATAAAAAGAAACTCAAAAGGTATATGTTATACATGATTGATTATATCAATTATTATCGATGGCTGAACCACTGGACGTGACAATGTCGATAAATAAAAATTTAATGAACATATCTCCAAAGAAATAAGTTATAAGAAGGTAGAGTGGGGAGACGAGTCTCTCTTAATCTGGCGACTCTGCAATGGTTATTGCAACAGTGTCGGATCAAAATAACACGGAATTCGTTGAGCGAGGATTAAGATTGCTTCTGACTTGCAATATCAGTCAAAAATAACATTTCACCCTCTAACATAACACAGACAGAACCACTTTTCCTTTAGGGTCAGCGACCCTAACAATCTTATATAATTTACCCCAGCACGAAAAAATATTTATTTTTCTAGATTTGTTTGAAAGTTTATCAGTCAATATAAAATCTCCGTTGCAGTTAATTGCTATACAATTTTACACGATGATGTCAGAATCATGAGCATGTTTCTTCATATTTTTATTAGAGGTGTGCGAGACCGGGACAGGATGGGAATTCCGGGACGGGAGTACCGGACGTATTTCGTACAGTATCAGAAATCCCGAAAAAATTCACGGGATACCCAAACATCCCGAGAATCCCGAAATTATTGGGGAGTTCCCGAATATTCTCGCACACCTCTAATTTTTATGCTTTTAATCCCTTTCTTGTGTTTGTCTTTTTACTAAACGGTTTCTCCTTCATGTAAAATCTATAGAAACTGCATCGTGTATGTTTTCATCTCCACGAATTAATTTTTTCAAACAGTTTTTATAACTTTCATTCGCAAAGTTACCTGTAATTTCCTATCTCTTTACAGCGCCCGCTCTAGCGATTACGTCGCCCCGGACAAAAAGACAAATTGCCGCCCCTTAAGAATATATATACAGGGTGAGTCACCAAACGTTACCACCTCAAATATCTTTGTTGTTTCTAAAGATACGTAAAATATGGTAAGGACAAAGTTGAATGGTACAATGGGGCTGACACGATGCAAAAAAAAAAATTTTGTTTTTATGTCATTTTTTCAGAGATATGAAGGTGACCTTCATTTTTTTAAATGGAATGAGGTATTTTTTAATACATCAATCGATGCAGCTGGACATTCGTTATAATAAAGTACTAACCTATGTATGTCGAAAAGTTATTAGTTCAGGAGATATTTCAATTTAAATAACTCTAAAATACCATTACTGTCGTACTACGACGTCAGTGTTTACTTACTTATGTAACGTCTTATCACGACAGTAATGGTGTTTTAGAGTTATTTAAATTGAAATATCTCCTGAACTAATAACTTTTCGACATACATAGGTTAGTACTTTATTATAACGAATGTCCAGCTGCATCGATTGATGTATTAAAAAATACCTCATTCCATTTAAAAAAATGAAGGTCACCTTCATATCTCTAGAAAAAATTACATAAAAACAAAATTTTTTTTTTGCATCGTGTCAGCACCATTGTACCATTCAACTTTGTCCTTACCATATTTTACGTATCTTTAGAAACAACAAAGATATTTGAGGTGGTAACGTTTGGTGACTCACCCTGTATATGTATATATATTTTTTTTTAAAATAAAGATACATATTTTTTATCTTCTATAAAAATCAATTCATTTTATTTAAATTTTAATAAAAGCAAATTTCCTGTTAATTGGGTATTTAACACATCAATATTTTTCTCAGTTACAGCCAAAATGGCGCCCCTGAATTTTCGCGCCCCGGATAAATGTCCGGGTTATCCTCCCCCCCCCCCTAGAGCGGGCCCTGCTCTTTACAATGTTGTATCTTGGTTTGTAGATTTAATTCCACTGAAAACACATAGCCTACATTTTTCTGATTATTAATAATAATTCTTGCTCGCACTATCCTGAATCTGACTTTGTTGTGTAATTCCTCTACCATGACAAATACGCGTAATTATAGCATGACTAGACTGCGGATGTTTATCCAAATGCATATTTTTACAGAAAATAGATAGACTGATCAAGGTAGCATGATCAAGTAATTTTTAAAAAATATTTTAAAAATTTACATATTTGGCATACAGCATATGATTTTCATAATGCATATTTTTGCATATCGTGCATATTTTTAGTATTTCTCCCGTATAATAATGACCAAAAATATAAGTATTTCTAATGAACATCTATCTCGCTAAGAAAATGTGTTTTCGTGCTGTTACGTGATAACATTGTGAATAATAATAAGGTATGTATGTATACGGGGTGAGTCTCGTAACGTGACGATCGCAAATAACTCATAAGTTATTAGTAGACAGCGGATTTTATAAATTTATCATAAAAATGAGTGGGTGTAATTTAAAACAGTCAGAAGATTAGAAGAATTTAAAAGTACCGTTATATTATTTTCAACCTATTAAATATATTCAGAAAGAAAATAAATTTCCATTTCACTCCAGTTTGTTGCAAATCAGGTAGAAAATGTTTATTTTGCATAAAGATCCGCTGTCTAGTTATTAGTTGTACGAAAAAATGTTTCAAACAAAAGTTGCATGGTTTCCTGGGGAACATACAGTGCTCTAGTGTGTTTTTTATTACTTTCCTTCTTTATCGAGATGTACGGGTCACCTTCAGTTTTTTAAATGGAATGTCTAATATCTTTTCTCACACACACAAATTCGGATAAATTATGAAATTCTGCGTAAACCCAGTCAGCAAAAATGCTAGATTCTGGCCATGCCACAAAAGATCGCGTGGGCTTGTATTCTTGCCTCGACACCATCTCGGTACAAGTTGTCCTCGGCACAATCCTGGCCGCTCGGTCCATTTTACGAGGGCAGCAGTGCCGAGGGCAGCTTGTGCCGGGATGATGCCGAGGCAAGAATACGAGTCCACGCGATCTTTTGAGGCATGGCCAGAATCTAGCCATCGCACAGTGGTCTAGATGTCAGTTCTAGTGCGAATTAATTATTGTGCGAGGAAAAAGTTGACATTTTGTGTAAAAATTACTTTTAAATATTTGAGTAAAGTAAATAAAATATAATTTACAATACTGACTACTTGTTTATTAATATAATAATTAAGTGTTACAAATATAATATAAAAAATTATTATTCACTGTCGAAGTTTGTATTTGATCGAATTTTTGGTGCTTTTAACATCTGCAATGCTTCGGGATCGAGACGTAACTTTTTACTACACTTTTCCTGCAGTCCTAATTCAGATATAATTGGATCTGAAGACAATAAAAAATAATTAAACAAATCTATGTTTGTACGTTCCGCAGATCCTTCCTACTTCTGTCTTCCCTTATTTTAAAGTACTTGTTTTTTGCCTCTTACGCTTCCCCTCCAAGCTGACCAATAGGTAAAATCGCATGTTTTATCATTTCTGCTCCATGTATCAGCATTTTGTCAGTTATTATAATGAAGATAACTGTAAAATTTTAATGCAACTGCTAAGATAGAATTCGAGATATCTTGTACGCCGTTTTGAAAAACGTAACTCTGAGAAAAACGCGTTTAAAGTTGAAGGATGTAATTTTTCTCGTAGGTATACGAACTCACTCTCGAAACGGTACTTCGAGAAATAATTTGTATTGAAGCCTGAAATCCATGTAAAACCTTTTGCATTCTGTTCTCAACCAAACCCCTTAAGAGTTAAAGAAAGAAAACAATTTCTGTTTGATTTCTGCGTGTTGCAACTGATGCAAACAATTTTTATTTTGCATGAAATAATTTCTAATATCATTTCTTAGAAATAATGTCTAATTTAATCAGGATTAAATGCAGTGATTACTTGTCGAAAGCAGTGGGACTGGCGAAGGTTGTTATTTTTGTGTTGGAAGGACAAACAGAAATAGTTGAAAGTGCCAATAAAGTGTGGCTCCGTGGTCAAAAATGAGAAACGAAGCATTTCCACCCCCGACTGACACGCAATAATCCACGGCATATTAACCGAGTCGTGGTTTAAAATCGTATCTCTCTTTTACCTCGATAGCGTCACACAGTGGTCTATTTGGCCTGAAAAAGTGGAGAAAAGTCGATTTCTAAATTTTTGCGTATGTCAAAAAATGTTTGTTGCCTTTAACTATAAAGGTCTGAAGAATAAGGCTTCAATGTTGTTTTTTCTATTTGTACACTCGTGAAGTAGTAAACTTCGTCGAAAGTCAAGAGATTTTAAGGATATTTTGGAGGTACAATGGGAGACAGAAGTACAAGAAATTCGAAATCCATCAATATATTGGCAATGAGAGCCATTCATGAGTATATTTTGCATTAAAAAAATAGATTAATTTAAAAAGCTTTCGTTTAATTAGTGAATTTCATGTTATATTTATTTTTTAATCAAATTGTCTTCATATTATAAAAAATTGTAAGTGAGTTTTGCGAATAATTGTACCCTCTGATTGCAGCTATATTCAGTGGTCTACACAGTTGTCGCGTTTCCATGCTAGTGAGAAGGACAACACGATAAATTTGACGTAACAGTAAGAGTTTATAAATTTTTGCTCTGTAACTGTTTAGTGAATCCTAATAAATTTTGAACATAATTAATTACAGAATTTTTACAATATATATAAAAAAAACTGGAGTTTCTAGTTGCGTTGTTCCAAGGTTAAAATAGGGTTTCAAGTGGAATTTAATGAATTCTCCATAAGAAGACGTGTTAAAATGTGCAAACTTTAAGTTGCTATAATTCTTAAACGGTGCAGTGAATCGAACCCAAACTTTGGTAATTGCATTAATTTAGTAAGAATTACATCTTGTCAAATTTTCAAAAATTTTGTTGCGTTTTTATATACCTCCAGAACATCCTTAAGGCGCGCTTTGCGTTCTTAAACAGTCTCTAAAACAGCGTACGTTCATTGGCGATTTTCAAGTGTTTTAAAGAAAATTCTGTAAATTCTTGAAGTACAAAAGTTTTTCAGGGAGATGTACATAGCACTTTCGCACAGATTTCATTTTGTTATCATCTAAATTAGTATAGTTATTCATATTTGAACATTAGCAATAATTATGTGCGTTTTTTTACGGTCACAAAACTTTATTGACGATTTTGTTATAGTTCTGTGTGAGTTTGGATGCTCTTTCGGGTCTCATTAGATTCGGTAAAGATTTGTGATTATAAGCCAACAAAATTTGATTCCGACTATGTCCGAATTGAAATTTTATAGCTAATTTAGTATTAAGCGTTTAGCAGTGTTTCGCGTGCGCCTGTACGTTCGGCTACGCTTGGCCTCAAACGAAGAACCATTATCCGAGGAAGAAATTTCTAATGTATTTTCGGATGAAAATTAATGGTAATGATTTTAAAATGTTCTTATAATAAACCGGGTGAGTCATTTAAAGTGAAACAGACGTATATCTAGAAAATGAAGCATTTTGTAGGAAAATGTTTCAGACAAAACTTGTATGGTTTCAAGGGGGACATAAAATGGTGTCATTGATTTGGCCTTGGATAGTCGTTTGAAAGTCACGTGAAGGTCGTCTTCAATTTCTTAACACATTACCGACCGGTGATCATCGCATAATTTTGAAAAATCTGTGCTGCGCATGGCTAAACCCTTTTTAAAGGAACTTTCAATAGCAACAGCAATTTTCATTGTGATCTAACAAGTCACCCTCAATAACGTCATTTAATAATTTCATTTAAGATTGCAATGTAAAAGAAAATTTCTATGCTTTCTTCTGGTACAGCACAATTATTGAAAATCCTATTAATAGGCTTCCGGTAGGTAAAGTGTTAAATAGAACTGCCTATGTGTTTTATTGCATATTATTGTATCAGAGCTGGGGAAAATAGTATTTTAAATACATAGTAAATAGTAAATAATCCCATTTATTTTACAGTGTCTGTACAACTTCGAAAATAAAATATTTTATTTGATGCAGTAATTTTTGAAAATAAAATATTTTATATTTGATACAGTAATTTTTGAAAATAAAATATTTTATTTGTTGCAGTAATTTTTGAAAATAGTATTTGAAAATAGTATTTTATTTGAAGAATATTGAAAATATTTGGACTGTCTTTATTTTCAATTTCAATTTTAAATATTATTGCTCAAAATAATGGTTCGCACAGGTTCGATCCAAAATCAAAACAAAGCAATTTAAAAGATTTTTCTCAACGTTTCGATCCAAGTTTTGATCATCTTCAAGAGAATTTCGCGTTTGCTATGTGTAAATTGTTCATTAGTGTATAAATTTGCAACTGTATTCCATGCTGGCACGAACTAAACCAAACTATCCAAACGAACAATTTAGTTCGTGCCAGCATGGAATACAGTTGCAAATTTATACAGTTATAAACAATTTACACATGCAAACGCGAAATTCTCTTGAAGATGATCCATACTTGGATCGAAACGTTGAGAAAAATCTTTTAAATTGCTTTGTTTTGATTTTGGATCGAACCTGTGCGCCGACAACATAAACTAATTTCTATTAATTCGTTACGATCGACAAAACGGAATATCTCTCGATAATCTGAGGAAAAAATGTTTCGAACAAAAGAGGAGCAGTATTCAGACGTCTACAAATTTCAATATATGAAAGTTGGAAAAAAAATGTATTTCACAAAAAATTGAGGTGAATTTGATTTTTTAAATGCTGAAATGTATTTTGGATTTCATAATGTTGTAGCTGATCTTGAGACCAATCCAACGATATATAATATTGTAACCTTGAGCCTGTAAATAACGCTAAAATAGTTCTCTCCACCTTTTCTGGTCAAATAGACCACTGTGCGTCGATGCGTTTTCTTTTTTTCTTCCGGCAGAGTATAGTGTATCAGCGGAAGACAAGATCTACAGTATCGCACATATATGCATTATATTGCATATTTCACACTAACAGGACTGTTAGCGATGGTGGTGCGAATAGGGTACATTCAGTGTAGGTGTGCTATGGGGGTTGAGACGCCTGCGCGGGGTGAAATGGATCCTATATAAGGAAGCGGACACGTTCTAAAATGGTATTCGGATTTGTAGAACGACATCGAAAGGATATTGTGGAGTTTTCGTCGAAATGAGCCTGACCAGAAGCTACCTCGTGACCTTCCTATTTTACATCTCTATTGTCAACCAGATTCGGCTGCCCCTCGTAAGTTTGTCACTTTTTTCCCTACACTACCACTTACCATTCTCTTATTACTAGACAGCGGATCAAAAAATTAAAATTGTCTACATCGATTGCAAGAAATAGAAACTAATTTCAATGTTACTTCTTCCCTTAATGATTTTAACACTTTACCTACCGGAAGCCTATTAATAGTATTTTTAATAATTGTGCTGTACCAAAAGAAGGCATAGAAATTTTCTTTTATATTGCAATCTTAAATGAAATTATTAAATGACGTTATTGAGGGTGACTTGTTAGATCACAATGAAAATTGCTGTTGCTATTGAAAGTTCCTTTAAAAAGTGTTTAGCCATGCAGCACAGATTTTTCAAAATTATGCGATGATCACTGGTCGGTAATGATTTTAATAGAGGAGAAATCATATATTGACATCTTCAATTTCAATAATTTTTCAACAATTTCCAATTTTCTTATAATGAATGAAGATCCGCAGTCTAGTTATTGCAAACCGCTTTTACTTCGTATAACACTTCTACCAGAAAGTTTTTCCCACAAACTTTACAAGCTCCATTATGTACATTGCGAAAAGTTTTGATTTCATAGTTTCTACCGTAATCGTTTTCCGCGGTGTGTTTCTTCGTGCTGCGTAACAACCATAACATACTGCGTGAATTAACACGACTAACATACATACGATAACGTGTAACGTTCTATTTTGCGTCAACGTAATAAATTGATAGTCTCTCGAAACGTTCAGCGGTGAAACTTTGCTGTGTTATACATGTATAAGTGGAATTCGTACGGGCCCATGTGTCTAACAAAATTGTTTGGTACACGAATTTCCAATATATCCGACGGTGCGTTGTTTGTACGTAGTTCAAACATTTTATTATTAGACGGATATATGAACAACGTCTCGATTTTAATACCTTCACTTGCTATATAGTGGAGAACACGGTATGGAACAAGCCTCGGTCTAACAAATTTGAAAATGCTTTCGGCGCTACCGTTTCGATCAATTAATATAATATAGCAATTTTGCAAAAGATTTACTCCTTTCCTGACGTTTCGGTTCTGTTTTGAACCTTTATCAAAGGTGGAAATTTGCTTCTAAACAAAAAATATGTGAATATAATTTTCAATAATATGCAATGAAACATTTAGAAAATGATGGTTATCGATTGCTGGTTTGAAACCTACTGAAGCAACCGTATCGAACTTGAACAAAAACTGAACACATTGAAAAAAGAAACCTGTAGACACGTTTGAATACGACGATCTACCATATTATATATGTATATCTGATCTGCTATATTATATTAATTGATCGAAACGGTAGCGCCGAAAGCATTTTCAAATTTGATAACATTTACGATCGATAATTGGAATTATTTTACCTCAGTCTAACAATCGTTGTTTAACCTTTTGCACTCGGAGCAATTTTAACACTAAACCTACCACGAGGCGTCAAATGACCCATTTCAGATTTTTTGTTTGACGATTCTTGAAACTGTATAGGTGTTTTAATTTTTGAAATCGCACAAAATATATACAAAAATTTAATCTTGTTATTTTTATAATGCTCTACACATCAGTCGCTTTTGATGGTCGGTGGGTTCAGTGTTAATTTGAAAATTAAACGTTTCTTCGAAAGTAATACTAACCGTACCGAGCACAAAATGCGACTGCTATACGTTGTTTTATTATATAAAAATGGCAACATTGAATTTATTTAAATGTCTTGCAATTTTTATAACATATATGTGCTTGAATGAAGAAATTCATTTAATAATTTCTAGTGGAATTGTCTTGCAACTTCAAGAATTATAAAGTAAAAAATGCGACATCGGTCATTTGACCGGTCGTTCTACGATTAGTGTTAAATAATCTAAACAGTATTGTGACTCTCTGAGTCACCACTCGAGTGCTAAGGGTTAATATACAATTGAAGCCTGCAATCGTAACTTACCAAGATCGAAAGATGCGAAGAAATCCCCCCGAGGCGTTCGCATCTATAGAGAATTTACTGTATTTAGAAAATACTTTTTATATTTTTCTTATTACACTCTCTATATATTAAACTTTTCTGAGAGAAAAAGATTTCAATTATTGAATTTTATATACCGCAGAAGTCAACTATTGATAGGGTTAACAAGTTATCAATTTAATTTTGTGTTTTGCAATTGCACTGTAACGCTTGCTCGTTAACTATTTGCACTCGGAGCAATTTTAACACTAAACCTACCACGAGGGGTCAAATGACTCATTTCAGATTTTTTATTTGACGATTCTTGAAACTGTATAGGTGTTTTCATTTTTGACATCGCACAAAATATACAAAGATTTAATCTTGTTATTTTTATAATACTATACACATCAGTCGCTTTTGATGGTCGGTAGATTTAGTATTAATTTGAAAATTAAACGTTTTTTCGAAATTGGTATAATGCCTCATGCAATCTCTAAATGTTTAGTAATTGATTAGGTACCGACATATTTAATACTAACCGTACCGAGCACAAAATGCGACTGCTATACATCGTTTTATAAAAATGGTAACATTGAATTTATTTAAATGTCTTGCAATTTTTATAACATATATGTGCTTGAATGAAGAAATTCATTTAATAATTTTTAATGGAATTGTCTTGCAACTTCAAGAGTTATAAGTGGACTATATTGTATATTAATTTGCGATATTTATGTGCAAGCTTCGGCTTCGATTTTCCATGAATTAAGCTCTTCTCGTATAAAGTCCCATTCTGTTAAAGTAAATGATAAAAACTCTAATCGAATAAGGAGTATTCATTTGAATGTGAAGATAATATACATATAGTTTGTCGTGAACAAGAAACTCTTTAATCTGAATTGCCAACATATAAATTGATATTTAGTATGTTATAAAAATCAAGTTGGTACAGCATTTGTAAATAGAAAGATAATCAAATAGAATTGTCATTTTCATTTATACATAATTGAATATTACACTCTCTATATGTATATTAAACTTTTCTGAAAAAAATTTCAATTAGAAGTCAGAAGTCAACTATTGATAGGGTTAACCAGTTATCAATTTAATGTTGTGTTTTACAAAATTGCATTGTAACGCTTGCTCGTTTGGCCAATATATGTACCTTTAAAACGTGCTTTGATTTCCGGAACAAAGGGATAAATCACTTGGAAAGCGGATTAAATCGGCCATGCCACTGATAATTAAACTACAGGTTAAATAATTGTGGTTCTATCGTGTTTCCTATACTCGAATTTTTTTCCAGTATTATAAATTACATTTACTCACGTTAATCTTTCACTGATATTTTATATGCTCATTAATGCCAACTCAGATTATTGTAAACACGAGGGAAGTACTAATTTTAATTTGTTATATAAAAAAGTTGATAAGTAACTAATTTTTCAATACATTAATCGCGTACATATAATTGTTTTTCAATTTTTTAAAAGTATTCGTAATGAATTTCATTTCAAATTTTTTTTTTCAACTATTTCATAATTACTGTGAGCTTTTATTTCTGAAGAAATTAATTTCATAGAATGTTATAGAGTTTGCCTTCTAGGATTTGCCAATTTCACCCTTTTGAAGTAATTTCACCCTTTTACGAATCAAATTCAACCTTTCGTAAATCAATTTCATCCATTAACCCTTTTTCGATTTTGTTGTCAACAACTCCCTACTATTTTAAATGTTTTCTTTGAAATTTACTACAAAAGACAGCTCCTTGACTGCTACTTATTTTAAACAATGTTTTTTACTAATTATATTAAATATAGCTCTCAAACTTTGTTGTACTTTATATTTGTTTTTAACTAAAAAGTAAGACAATTAAATACAATAGAACTTCGATTATCCGTGCTAAGTAGTGGAACATTATTGTTCGGATAATTCAACAATTGCATAGTTTCAGTGCTGAACTTCATCCTTATTGAAGTGTGCAGTAAATCGTGTAGAGTGTAGAGTATACTCTACACTGTAGAGTATGGATTGGTTTAACGCAAACTAATTCTTTGGGGAAAGTATTCAGACGATAGAGAATTCGAACATCAGAGGCCCGGATAATCGAAATTCTACTGTACATAAAGGAAGAACGAAATACATATAAAAATTCCATTTTATATATTTGATTTCATACATATTTTTACACACTCGACAAAGGAGTGCAACGGGTTAAGAATATTTAAAATTAACTATTTATTTATGTAGATTAAATCATATATTTATTTATAGACACACGTGAACGGTGTCATTATGGTGGATTTGACTTGTAAAAGGGTGAATTTGGAGTGCAAAATGGTGAAATCGATTTGCAAAGGGTGAATTTGGAGTGCAAATCCTGTAATGCGATTTTGATACAAAAGATTCTAGTACAGCTAATTTCAATTGAAAGAATGCTTCTAGTTTTGAAGAGCAACATTTAAATGTATCAAATTGACATTCTTAACGTAAAGATAATTGTGTTCTGGACTACACATGTGCTTTGTAACAAACTATATATCTAGTGTTCCTTTAATAAAAGAGTATTACTCTATTCTTTATGCAGAGACTGAATAGTTCAATCAATAATATAATCCTCGTCGATCTGTATTAGTCCACACAATGCTCCATAAACTTTTCAATCCATTCTTTGTAGATATCTCGTAATTGGGATAGAAATTGTTTTCGGACACAGTTATCGACATCCTCATATACAGGGTGAGCCACCTGACTTCATCATCTTGAATAACTTCTAAATGATGCGATGTAGAAACAAATTATTTGGAAAACCACTATATACATGGTATCAAGGTGGACATAATGTGGTGTACATGACTTCTTTATAAGAATGGATGCGTGAAGGACTTATGAAGGTCAACTTTGATCTTTTAAATGGAGTCGTATATTTTGTTGCATCAATCGATACAATTGTTTATTCATTATAAAAAAAAGTATTAACACATGCTTGTAGAAAAATGTTTAGTTTAGCAGATATTTTAATTTAAATATTCCTAAGAAAACCTCACTTTATGCATTTCTGAAGAAATTGGTTGGGTGAAATATAAAACGGGAAAAGATTTTTAGAAATCATGAATGCTGTAGTGTTGTTTTTTATGTAACATAGTCGTTAAAGGATCAAATCAATTTTTATTTTATTCCTGCATTTCACAATCAATGCAAAACATTTTTATTTTGTAGTTACAACTTTGTATAGCTACATCACCGCGACAATAACGTTGTTTTAGCAATATTTAAATTAAAATATCTGCTAAACTATTCATTTAATGCATGGGTTAATACTTTTTTTGTAGAATATTTTATAGAATTAAAAACTGCATCGATTAGTTCATAAAAAAGGCTCCATTGAAAGAATGAAAGTTAACCTTCCAATCTCTGAAATTCGTTGTATTTGTCACTGAATATTCGTTTAAATTTATATGGATCTGTTTTGCATACAATATATATATATACAGGGTGAGTCCCGTAACGTAACGATCTCAAACAACTCGTAAGCTATTTGTTGTGCAAAAACAATGTTCAAACAAATGTTGCATGGTTCCTAGGGGGACATACACTGCTGCAATTTGATTTTTGTTACTTCGATTTTAAAAAATCGAGATATGAAGGTCACTTTCACTTTTTTAAATAGAATGCCCAATATTTTTACTCGAACTCGGATGAAGCACAAAATTTTACGTAAAAAAGAATTGACTTTCGTGTATCATAAATCTAATAGCTGACGACATATTATCGATATAATTTCCCATATGTACATATAATAGCTCTTACCTGGAACCTAGTAGGTGCTTAAACTGATATCCCTCAATTTGAATAAGTACATACGGAAAATGATTTCGATAATATCTCGTTAACTATTAGATTTATGATACACGAAGGTCAATACTTTTTTACGTAGAATTCAGACTTCATCCGAGTTCGAGTAAAAATATTGCGCATTCTATTTAAAAAACTAAAGGTGACCTTCATATCTTGTTTTCTTCATATTGTTTTTGTACAACAAATGACTTATGAGTTATTTGAGATCGTCACGTTACGAGAATCACCCTGTACATTCAGAGTGGTCATTTTATCTGAAGACATTGAAATATCTCGAGAACTATGCATCGGATCAAAACAAGTGGGTAATGAAAGTTGTTCTTCGCGAAGGGGGACATCCAATGATACCAAACTCGACCCCCCACCGCCACTCCCTGGGGGTGGGGGAAGATAAAAAACTTAAATGGGAACCCCCATTCTTCATTGCAGGTTTGGATTCTCCAAAAAAATACACAAATTTGACCTAGGAGTTTTTGCATTTTGGTTCACAAATGGCGCTGTAATGGACAAAAATCAAAATGGATAAAAAATCGTTGAAAATTGGGGATATCTCGAGAAATACACATCACACATCAGAAAAATAAAAGTACATAGACGTATTTGTTATTTTTAAAAATGCTATTCAATAAGACCATAATAATAATGCTATTCAATAATTGACCCCCGCCACCACCTCCTGTGGGTGGGGGGGGGGGGAGAGGGAATTATTTCAAAATCTTCAATATTCGATTGTGCTGTGTTTTGGAATTACACAGTGAAAGACTTCTGTGGTCGTAGATATTCGGAACAGAAGCTGCAATCATCGTAATTACTCAAATGTTTATCGGAATATACAGGGTGTCCCAAAACTCGTGAAAATCCCGAAAAGGGGTGGTTCCTGAGACCATTCTAAGAGACATTTTCCTTTGCACCAAAGTCAACTGCGGCTTTGTTTAGGAGTTATTAACGAAAAACACGGACCAATCAGAGCGCGCCCTGGGCCGCCGCGCCGCGCCGTCACGATGCGATGTCACGGCGTACCGCGACACTCGCTTGCCGGCGCGGCGTGGCGCGCCGGGCCAGGGCGCGCTCTGATTGGTCCGTGTTTTTCGTTAATAACTCCTAAACAAAGTCGCAGTTGACTTTGGTGCAAAGGAAAATGTCTCTGAGAATGGTCTCAGGAACCACCCCCTTTCGGGATTTTCACGAGTTTTGGGACACCCTGTATGTATAATCAATCAGAATCTCGGAATAGCATTGACTTTTTCACCGTGAATATCGAGTGATTAATTGCTATCACAGACACATACGTGTGAGCACTAATTGCACCAAAATTCATTTTAATAATGGATTTTGTTCAGAATATACAAACAGGCTGTTTCGAGAGGAACAGTAAATATCTTCAAAGGTTCAAATATCGATTAATTCGAGCAAAACAGTGCGTGTGAACGTCTGTTCAATTTTGAACGGAAACGCAGATACGGTTGATTGGAACCAGCACACATGAAGCCATTAGGGGAGCTATTGATGAATGATAAATGTTTTATTGTTCTCTGAACACTATGCAAAACATAAGTAATTCGTTTTTCAGCAATTCTCGATAAATCTTGAAAGAATACCCCCACCTACTTGTGCGCAAAATTAAATGTCATACACAGGGTGTTTCGTTTATCTGATAACAGAAATAAACGTGGTACTCTGAAAACATCGATATAAAATCGGTAGTTTATGCATTTAAGTTTTTTAAAAAATCAATTTTCCAACCAAAAATTCTGGAATAATTCACTGTCGTGTGCTATTAGGTAAAATGTTCATGAATTTTTTATTGAGCAGAACTGAAAAAATAGAGCATAATTTATTAAAACCGTGCTGACGCTATAACTACCCTTGTGGTAGGGGTACCGACTTAAATATCGGTATAACGTAAAAATGAATGGTATTTTACGAAAGAAGATGTCTCAACCTTTAAAACGAGACGCGGTTTATTGTTGTACTATTTTATAAACGAAATTCTCACAGTTTGAATATCCAGTATTTTCCTAGAATCGGAAATTTCGTGTTCAAATACTTCTTGAATCCACTGTATATCGGCCAATGTGGAAATCAAATATTCCCGCATGAACAACAATTTTGAATCACTGCTACAGAGCGATCGATAACATTGTCCTGTTCAGAAGTAATGCAATATGGACAGCACACTTCTTAATTTGTTCTTGTATTCATTCAACGATGGCGACGTCAGTCTTTCCATTGTAGTCAACGTCTCAAAACCATTATATTGTCCCGACCCCAAATTTATTTATATTTAGGGGTACTATCAGCGCACAATAGTTCCAAACGTATTGGCATACTTCTCTGAGTTTTCACGATGAGGAATTTATGCCAACAGTACATTAAATATTTGTTTGAATGAAGATTACATGCAAACGTATAATTGTAACTTTAATCGATGGTGAGCAGTGAAAGTGAAGTATTAAAGGTTTTTTAACACGTATACGCGTGGATTTTGTTTAAACAATCGTTGAAGATGGAGAGATACCACTTTTGCATCAATTGTTGACGATATTTTTCAGCTTATCTTAGAAAATGAGGGTCCAGCGTAAAATCGAACTCTATCACGCGATAGAGCAGACTTTTATCTTGAGAAACGACACTTTGAAGTTTGCAACGTCGACGTTTTTATGAACCAGAAAACAAAATATCTTCGCCCGACATGAGTTGCCGCCAGTGGCGCTCACCATTAGAACGGCGCGGCGCGGCCGTTCGATGCGCCGCGCCGCACAGTGGGTAAAATCGACGTTCTAGCTGTTCACGGGCTAAAAACTCAAAATCTTCATATCGATTTTTAACGAATGCACAATGTTTCTTAAATGTCTATTACATTCGAAAACGATAATATTAATTAAAGCTATTAAAAATTCTCGTTGCAATAAACATTCAAAGATCAATCTTTCTCAGATACGATTTATCACCGAAAAAATTCCTTGTCTTCATAATGATGTCCTGGAAAACCTACTGAAGATTAAGTGACCAATTTTTTTTATATGAAGAATGTATATCTATGTTGAGAACGCACCAGGAACTAAACATCATTGTTCATAATTTATTATAAAAAAAATATTTAATCAACTAAGGAAAATTGTCGAAGTTTTTCACCTTTGACAAGGGATAAGTTAAAATGTCCGGGGATGTCCATGTTCTGACAAAGTGGAACATTTTCGGCAAGATCTCCTCTAAAAGATCGTGCAAAATTTAGTTCCAGTATAATCCATTATCCGAAGTTATGATAGTTTAAAGCGTCGCGTGACACGCGCACAGTGGTGAGTTCGATCGAAATCGTGGCCAAATTATTCATTATTCACACGAGTTTTCAGACATTTCCGGTGGTGTGACAAAAAAATGTTTCCTACAAAAAGTAATCAGTACACAGTCTTTTTACAAATATCAATACAAAAAATTTCCAAAAAAATTTTTTTTCAATAAAAAATTGTGGTCATCTTCATTATTTATTTATAACTATATATTTTTTATTCAATAATGTTATAGCTGACGGCAAGACGAATCCAACGACCTATTTATGTATTGAAATAATGGTGAAATAGGCGTGAACACCCAGTTTTCAAATATTATTCATTATTCACACGAGTTTTCAGACATTTCGGGTGGTGTGACAAAAAAATGTTTCCTACGAAAAGTAATCAGTACACAGTCTTTTACAAATATCAATACAAAAAATTTCCAAAAAAATTTTTTTTCAATAAAAAATTGTGGTCACCTTCATTATTTATTTATAACTATATATTTTTTATTCAATAATGTTATAGCTGACGGCAAGACGAATCCAACGACCTATTTAATGTGGTCTTTATGTATTGAAATAATGGTGAAATAGGCGTGAACAGCTAGAACGTCGATTTTCTGAATTCTGTGTCAAAATCAAAGAACTTTCAATAGAAATGAGATAAAGCGGTGAAATTTTTTTAAATGACAGCTGAAACTTTGTAGAATATGAAATAATCATGGAGATTGTGGTACGAATGTTTTTTAACCTTGAGAAAATTCGTTAAACTTGCATAACTTCAAAAAAATTGTGGTTTTTCCCGTAGATTTCAAAAGTCTACGACCTCAGGATTTTGCAAGAAATCGATTTTTGTGAACACAACTTATGAAATCAGTTTTTCGTTGAAATGATTTGGTAACCCACTAGTTTGAAGGAATATTGTATTCTCATATATAAAACACATTAAAAATAATCATAAAATGAAGTATTTGAACGTTTACTTAAAATCAGCGTGAGGAAATCTACGGGAAATGATGTGTCGCATGTTTAAAAAAAATTTCTTCCGCGCGTGCTTTTGGAAAAACCACAATTTTCTCGAAGTTATGCAAGTTTAACGAATTCTTTCAAGGTTAAAAACCGTTCGTACCACAATCTCCATAATTATCCCATATTCTGCAAAGTTTCAGCTTTCATTTAAAAGAAATGTCATCACTCTATCTCATTTCTATCGAAAGTTCTTTGATTTTGACACAGATTTTACTGTGCGCCGGCCCGCAGTGGAAAATTTCGACCAAACTTGATTCAAAATCAAAGAACTTTCGATTGAAATGAGGTAGAACGATGAAATTTTTTAAAAATTAAAGCTGAAACTTTGCAGAATATGGGAAAAATAGGGAGATTATGGTACGAACGTTTTTTAACATTGAGAAAATTCGTTAAAAATGTAGAATTTCAAGAAAATGTTATTTCTCCAGTACCATTTCCCGTAGATTCTTTCACGCTGATTTCAAATCTGGTCTCAAAATTTGTCTACGACCTCGGGATTTTGGAAGAAATCGATTTTGCCCGTGTGATGTTCCAAAGTTGCATAACATTTTTGTTAACCATCAATGTTGTCTTCATCTCGCTATAACTTTGTAAAAAACCAACATAGCAACAATTGGAAACAGAGCATCTGAAACTAGAGGTTTCAGGCTTTCAAACCATTGTTTAACGATATCGATACGGCAATTTTTTACGGAGTTATGATCATGTATAGAGTTGGAGCATTTTTTTGGGTTCGCAGAAGTCATCCCTTAATTCTTTTGAGGAGTGTACTTTAAATCCACAAAGTTTAATCAAATAGTCAAATATAATAGTGTAATCAAATAATTTACAAATGTTCCAGGTAATATAACATATGAATTTGTTAAATAGATATTTGAGTATAGTAATAGCACACGTTTTAATCGCGGAAGGATATCAAGGTTCAAGGGTATCCACTTCGACTTATATCATGGACGTATGTATTAAATTTCAAATGTTTAACCAATGACATGATAAAGCACTTTTGTTCATTTAATTACATTTGCATGTTCATAAAAGAGTAGAGAAAGACTATTACATTTATATTAGGTTGGCATATAAATTCGCGACCTTTTGATTCGTAATTCTTGTATTTTATCATTATAACTTTATTCAGTGACTATCCTTTTTATCATTGGAAAGCTCTGAATTCTGCGATTAATTTGATATAAAATACTCGTGCTTAAAAAATATATATAAATGACTTTGTTTGAGAAAATGTCGAGGTCGTGAACTTAGTTGCCAACCTAATATATTCAAATGCGTTGAAAATAAGTGTTATTTTAGGTATTTCCGTATCTGGTAGTATAGTATCTTTCACAAACACTGACAGTATTTTCTGATAAATGTGTAAATGTTTCGATAATCACCTGCAAATATAAGCATTTAATAAACTATATTCCGTTCTTCTATAAATATTTTTAAATGCACATTTAAATAGTTTACCTTGTAAACCTGATAAAAAAATTTCGATTTAATTGTAAGAGTTGAGAAGAATTCCATCACAGTTTCAAAATTTTAAATAAATTATTACAATAGTTGAGAAGAATTGCATTACAGTTCCAAAGTTTTCAATAAATTATTACTATAGTTGAGAAGAATTGCATCACAGTTTCAAAGTTTTCAATAAATTATTACAATAGTTGGGAAGAATTGTATTACAGTTTCAAAGTTTTAAATAAATTATTACAATAGTTTACGTTCCGTGATTTCTGTATGATTTTTTATTTCATTTGTTGGTTTAGAAATGATTTGACATCGAATTGCGACTTACTGAATATTGTCGCTGTAAACATGAAGTAAGAAGTAATAATTAGACTGCGGATCTTTATGCAGAATAAAAAATGTTCGCATTGATTGCAGGACACAGGAGCCAAATAAAAATTGTATTCTTCTTTTAATTAATCTATTTTGCTGAAACTAATACATTGATGTCCTTAAATATTTTTAAATTGTACGTACCCATTCTCCTCATAAATGCATAAAATCCGGCAGTCTAGTAATAATGTAAAAACATTAAAATATCTACAAAATTACTGAATTGATTTTATTTGAAAATCTCACACACAGGGTGCTCTGAATTTTGATTAAAACTGTTATTAAACGTTGTAATTATCTGGAACTCAACTACTTTTGCACTGGTATCTCGCGCAACATTGCGCTATTATTACAAGAAACAATTCTGCGAATATTTTTAATTAAAAATGTTCATTGAACACACAGGGAGGACAATGGAGAAACATCTTAGAACTATTTTGCTAAATATACTTTATTATCACGTATTCAACGAAACAATTATTACCTAGGAAATGCTTTCCTTGGAGAAAATATAATTAGTCTTGAAGAGTGGTCGTGGATTCTCTTTCATTGGAGCAGCGTGACTGTGTGCTGTGGGCTGTGGGTGACAAGTGCCGAATTTCATTTAAATTCCACCATTGTCAACTGTGCTTTGAACATGATATGCGAATCATTTGACTAATATGCCAGACGCCATATCAATTCCTTTCATTATGACGTATATAATTATTGAATAGAACCACTATCGAATGTATATATGTATACAATACAGTTACGGGCAAAAGAAAGTTTAACTAGTAATGTACAGGGTGTAACAAAATTCGGTGTCATGGTTCTGGCAGATGTAAATTCAATATGTTTTTAGATCGTAATTTTGATAATAAATGTGTGATGGGGTGTCGGCGCACAGGTTCGATCAGTGATATAAACACAAGCAATTTTGCAAATTAATTCAAAAACTCAACGTTTCGATCTCGATGTGGATCATTCTCAAGAGTAAATTTTGCGTCTGAAAAATAATGCGAATATAATATATGTTGACAGTAAAAATAATACAAAAATACCAAATAGTATGAAAATACTAAATAAACCACTTTTCCATACTTGCTATATCAGCATTCATATTTTGGCAGATGGTTGCACACCTTCGTATCGGTGGAGATTTGTTAAAAGATCGATTAACATACCCAAGAGCTACATACCCAAGGTTAAATGTGGCGAAAATCGTAGTTAAAAAATAATACAATATAATATTTTCCCTCTTTTACTTTCTCGCGTAATTCTTACCAATTGCAATTTTCTCAATATCTTTTTTGCATGTTATTTGGTAAATCAATTCTTCTAATTGCTCAAAAAATGTCAGACCGTTTGGTCCGATCATGAAAAAGTTATATGTACTGTTTTAAGGATGTTCTGGAGATACAATGGGAGACAAAAGTACAAGAAATTCGAAATCCATCAATATATTGGCAATGAAAGCCATTCATGAGTATATTTTGCATTGAAAAAATAGATTAATTTAAAAAGCTTTCGTTTAATTAGTGAATTTCATGTTATACTTATTTTTTAATCAAATTGTGTCATCATAAATGTCTCCTTATGTCGATCGTAGATTGTTGCTAACAAAATTTTGATGATTTCGGCGCACTGGTTCGATCAATTGTTATTTAAACACTATTTGTAAATTATCACAATGTCTTTTTTCGACGTTTCGATCTTACTTTAGATCATTTTCAAGAAAATTATAAGAATTGCGTCTGTAAATTGATCATTAATGATAACTGATCATTAATTTACAGACGCAATTCTTATAATTTTCTTGAAAATGATCTAAAGTAAGATCGAAACGTCGAAAAAAGATATTGTGATAATTTACAAATAGTGTTTAAATAACAATTGATCAAACCAGTTCGCCGAAATCATCAAAAAATGGTCTTCATATTAGGTATAAAAAATTGTAAGTGACTTTTGCGAATAAATAATTGTACTCTCTGATTGTAGCTATATTCAGTGGTCTACACAGTTGTCGCGTTTCCATGCTAGTGAGAAGGACAACACGATAAATTTGACGTAACAGTAACAGTTTATAAGTTTTTGCTCTGTAACTGTTTAGTGAATCCTAATAAATTTTTAACATAATTAATTACATAATTTTTACTATATATAAAAAAAACTGGAGTTCCTAGTTGCGTTTTTTCAAGGTTTAAATAGGGTTTGAAGTGGAATTTTATGAATTCTCCATAAGAAAACGTGTTAAAATGTGCCAACTTTAGGTTGCTATAATTCTAAAACGGTGCAGTGAATCGAACCCAAACTTTGGTAATTGCATTAATTTAGTAAGAATTATATCTCGTCAAGTTTTCAAAAATTTTGTTGCGTTTTTATATACCTCCAGAACATCCTTAAAGTACGTTCAAATACTTTCGTGGTTCACTGAACGTACCAGATAAGTAAATATTATTCGATCTTCACTTTTTTATCTATTTCTCTCTGACATCTATAATTATGTATTGATTAAAATAGATGTGTCTGATATATTGAAATTTAATGTTTTTTGTAATTGACACAAGAATAACTTTAGCCAATGAAATAAAGGTATCATTTTCAAGAACAAAGAAATAATATTTATACATTTCATTCGCAGTAACAACTGTTGATTTATAATTTCCTTTAATACCACGGGAACTGTTTTCGTTTCTTACAAACAGAAATTAAATACTTACTTGATAAGCTAACATTCTTTAATGAAAATTGTTAAACATTGGAAAATATTCACGCAAAACATTTTCGTATTGTTGACCTAGAAAAAGATCTTAGCTGAAATCATTCTACTATTGTGCTCATACAGTCGGTGTAATAAATAATTTTTCAAAATTGGACTCGGCAGCTTGAGTTTTTTTTAAGACGTTAAAAGAGTTACTTTACTAGCTAATGTGTAAATAATTATTTTTGTAATTGTTATTGGTCGCAATTACAAAGGAAACAATAAAGACCACGATTTTTTAATTTTTTATCTGTGCCCGTAATAAAAATTTAAAATATCTATTTTGTAAATCTAAGTAAATATATGTACAAAGTTTCATTAAAATTTTTGGTTGACGGATAAAAAAGCTATGGGCATTGTAAGATGTAAAAATCTTTGAATTTACGCGATTTATTTAAAATTTAAATCGCAGATTCTTACGATTTTTGCTATTTTCAATCAATTATATTTCGTAACATCCTTGATCGATTTCGATGAATCTTTGTACAAGTATACATATAACTTGCTTATTGTTAGACCTACCAAAGACGCCTTCTAAATTTTCATTACAGGTACTTACAGATAAAAAATTTAAAATTCGTGACCTTTACTATTTCCTTCGCAATTGCGACCAATAACAATTTAAGAATAAAATTTTTTACACATTAGCTAGAAAACTAATCCTTCTAACGTCTGAAAAGAAAGTCAAGCTGTTGGGTCCAATTTCGAAAAAGTAATTCGGTTTTTTAATGTGTACGAATACTTTGTACACCGACTGTAAGTGTCTGCAAAAATTAAACGAGTCGAATCAGATGGCCCAGTTATTAAATGTCTCTGTAATGTAGCAACACGGCTGTACGCCGCATACTTGAAAATGGTAAACAGTAAGATCTGAAGAGGTTATCAAGACGCGAATGCAAGTTTAATCTCCGATGGAGACATTGTTCGTATCATCGTTGTACTTTTATCGACAATCAGTAATTTCCGTTTCATGCGAGAGTAAATGAGAACATGTTTCACGAAAGTCGAATACACACTTGGAATACTTGTTTAAAGACGATGCGCTCGTCCCTCAATCTGGTTGCCACTGCAAAACTTGAGTAATTAATAGCTTACAGTGAAACGAATTAATATTCGGACGCTCTAAAAAAGACAATAACTTTTTTAATATTGTACTGACTTGAAGACTTGAACTTTTTTCGGAGGCTAGAGCAATTAGTTTTCTACAGGATGTGAACAGAAATTTTTTCAAAAATTGCAATTGATAGGAATTGTAGAAAAAAATACTGAAAGTCGCATTTTACAACTATTTTATGTGTGCCTACATTGAAAATTTAAAAAATACATTTTGTAGATCTGTGTAAATGAAACATATTCTGAAAATTTGACATTGCAATGAGCTACAAACGTTTCAAGATGGTAAGAATTGCAGATTTTCACGATTTTCGGTCTCCGACTGCAATAAAAAGGATTCTTAAATCTTTCAATGCCTGTCGTTTTTTCCCGCATCAACCGATTTCGATGAAACTTTCACAGTGCATATAATTCACACAGATCTGCAAAACGTATTTTTCAAAATTTTCGATATAGGCCCACATAAAAAAGTTGTAAAATGCAACTTCTAGTGTTTTTTCTCCAATTCCGATAAATTGCAATTTTTGAAAAAATTTCTTTTCACATCCTGTAGTAAACTAATTGCTGTAGCTTCTCAAAAAAGTTCAAAAAAGTTATCGTCTTTTTAGAGCGTCCAAATATTAATCCTAGTCACTGTACATATAAGTATAACTTGAAATGTTTGCAATAAAATAATGTATAAAAACTTGGAGAACGTTGGAAAAAGGTCATCAAAGTTAATGGTGACTTTATGGTTAGAAATCAAACTATACTTTAATACACAAATGTTATAATATTTATATTTAATATATGTAATATTTATATATATTTTGTAATAAACTAATAATAAATATATTAATGTATTTTGTAATATATTAATAATAAATTTATTAGTATATTTCGTAATATACTAATAATAAATATATTAATGTATTTTGTAATATATTAATAATTTTATTAATGTATTTTGTAATATATTAATAATAAATTTATTAATGTATTTTGTAATATATTTATAATAAATTTATTAGTGTATTTTGTAATATATTGATAATAAATTTATTAGTGTATTTTGTAATATATTAATAATAAATTTATTAGTATATTTTGTAATATATTAATAATGAATTTATTAATGTATTTAGTAATATATTAATAATAAATTTATTACTGTAGTTTGTGTAATATATTAATAATTTTATTATATTTTGTAATATAAATAAATCCTATAACTTTTACTGAAAACATTTTCGCATATTGTTAAAGTAACGAAGATATTTCGGTGGGCAGATGTCGTGGTACACAGTGTACATGTTATACATATTATACCGATTCATTTTCGCCAACTCCTAACAATAAGGCAAGTAGATGGGATTACACCGACGCGCGGCGTCTCAATTCCGCGAAACAAACGATTTATTACCGCTGCGTGGAGAAATCTTTCACCAAGTAATGCATCATTTGTAATAAATCACGGAAATCCAGGAACGTGCATATAAAATGGAAAACTGATTCCTGTCACGTACAAAGGTTATCCGTTGCCGATCCATTTCCAGGGAATGAATGATAATGAAAGGTCACGTCCTTATCAAATTACGTGAAAGCTTATTCGTCCATTGAGTTTGTGCGTCTTTCCGGTTATAGAATTTTCACACGACCGAACATCCATTTATTACCGAAAAAAGTATCAAGTCAGTTTCGAACGGATCTCCCCTGATCTACCGTGAGACGCGATACAGGTTCCTTTCTTTGAACATAAGGAAGGACTTTCTCCCAGTACTGATTGACATTTTTCATCGCGTATCTAGGGAAATGTTTTGTGCGTTGGTGCTGTCAACACGTGCACTGCAGTGATAGGCAGCGTCGAATGCTTTGTAATTGAAATATGCGTAAAAAATACCGAATACAATAAAGCCTCGATCTTTTTTTTAAGAGTGTGGTAAAAAGAATGCAATTGCGCACACCCCAGAAGGAGGTAGTGTGGAGCTCACGTAATGGATGTTCGGTCACGCATACCCACTAAAAAACAATCCGCACCTGGGACGGTCAATGGACCACCCCTCTACTATCATCTTTTGCCCAAGAAAATTCGTTAAACATGTAGAATTTCAAGAAAATCTGATTTCTCCAGTACCACGCACGGAAAAATTTTTTTTTCAACATGCTATATATCATTTCCCGTAGATTTTTTCACGGTGATTTCAAATCTGGTCTCAAAATTTGTCTACGACCTCAGGAAAAAACAAAAGGAGTGTCTTGAAGAGGAAGAAACGCTCTTTCTATTGCTTTTTTGCACAAGATTCTACGATAATTTTTTCGCTTTCTGGAGCCAGTTAAAGTTAAAAAGCCCATATTTACTTCAATGTTGAATAACTCGAATAAAAAAAATCGCACAATAGTCAACAACCACTCAATTTACACGGGAAAGATAGCCCTTCCAAATGATATTAACGCGATTTATCAAAAAAATTTCTTTCTCCCCGTGTGATCTTCCAAAGTTGCACAAAGTTTTTGTTAACCGTCAATGTTGTCTTCGTCTCGCTATAACTTTGTAAAAAACCAACATAGCAACAATTGGAAACAGAGCATCTGAAACTAGAGGTTTCAGGCTTTCAAACCATTGTTTAACGATATCGATACGGCAATTTTTGACGGAGTTATGATCACGTAAAGTGGGACCAATTTTTCGGGTTCGCAGAAGTGATACCTTAATTCTTTTGAGGAGTGTAGTTTATTATAATACAATTACAAATGCCATTATTTATAATTAATGCATTTTTTGCATTGCAATTTGATTTTAAAATTATCTTGTTTGGCAAATATTGTTTGATTTTTGCGTGAGACACCTTTAAGTTTACAAAGTTAAATGTAATCGATAATATTTCTAAAGTAAATAGGTACAACGTTATTCAATTTATTTTTATTCTCTGCGTTGTAATAAGTATACTATTCTTGCATTATTTCTGTATTTTCAATACTTTTATGATTCCACCTCCTTTTCCTACGTTTTACGATTTATAAGTGGTACTGCAAATCCTATCGGGAATGAAAACACGCTCAGACTGTATTGACAGTCGGCACATAACGTGAAAGAAATATACTCGTGCTCTACTTCTGCTCTACTGAAAACGGTGGAACTTGTTTACTTAAGAATTACTGAACGATTCATGTACATCCTATTTTTAAAATTAAGTATGGCCAGTGACAGCTAAAAATATATTCATTCTTAAATCCTATGTGGCTTTGATTGTGGAATTGGAACGAAGAAATCGAAGTTGGGTAAACTCTTTAAAAATGACTTGAAGTTTTGATTTGAGTAAAAATTAACAAAAGTATATTGTAAACATCAAATTTTGGATACATAAAGTAATTGTGATCGTATAATAAATTGTTAGTATTTACCGTTCGCTGATCACGCTCGATTTTTCGCTCGCAGGAAAAGAACAATCGTTTCGGCAACGAAGTCGATATTCATGATGATGATGATGATGATGATGATGATGATGATGATGATGATGGTGTTGTTGGAGATGATGTAAAATCCGACTAACTTGAACTTTTGAAAAATTGACTCTGACAAACCACGGCTTTTGAACAGCGACTGAACAAATTTGAACATAGACTGGATTGGATTTCTTGAAGAGCTATCCCTTTTATAGATTAATCAATCCAGTGTTCTAAACCTAATCTTCATGGGGTGAGTGCATCTGCAGGCGTTCTTCGAAATCAGTTTTCTAATACTTCTTGACCGGATGAAGAGTCTTTGATTCCCTTTTATCGTTCTCTTGGCTCGCGATTATGTTGCCCTACACATCCTGCCAGGTAATTAGTCACCAGCTTATTATTTATCAATCTCTTATTCATTTCGAATTATCTATCTTCACATTCTTCGGCGATGAACAGTCTTCAACGGATATTCATTCGCAATTTATATATCAAATCATTACTTTGTTATTTAATAAAATACATTTCGCTGTGTTCTAAATTTATTCGATGATATTGCAAATTAAAGTCGAGTTTAGGTTTAAAATAAATCACATGAGTTACACAACAATTCCATATACATATTCAACTGCGAAATATATCCTATAGATTTTCCTTAATTCTATTGATTCGGCCGCTCGCAATATAATATAATATACAACAGTTCAATACTAGTTATCAACAATAGTATTTAATATGACAATTTCACATAGAACATTATTAGAGTAAGTATAAGTATAATAAGAACTTCTCTCAGAAATTATATGTTATACATGATTATGATCAATTATTATCGATGGATGAACCACCGGACGTGACACTATTGATATAAGGCGGTAAATTTTAAAGGTCATAGTATGTTCTTAAATCCACTCTTACGAATATACCTTGATGGTAAATCGTTATTAACGTTCAACTTTTATTGGAATCAGTTTCATACAGTATATTGTATGGGAGAATCAGCTAGTTCAAACTTTTTAGATAATGACAAAACTAAGGTTTATTGGAAATTGTTGCGCCGAAAGCATTTAACATTTATTAATTTCCAAAATATTTCAACCGTTACAATGTTTAATAATTTCCACAATGCCTACAAAGGATTGCACAAGAATAAACCAAGACTCATTTTAACGCCTGGAAGTCTCTACCTTTGTAGTCCATCGTTCATTTGTTTCTAACAATAAGATGTTTTTGCGTAATATAGAGGGTAGGATATTGAAGACACTTTGCATTGTGTGTCTTCAAAATGGTGCGAGACTTTCCGTTTACAATGATCGCATATAATTTGAATTTCTTGCAAAGTTAGAAAAATTAGGTTACTACATGATGTGCGAAAAAAAGTTTTGAAAAAAATTACAATTTGCCGGAATTACACAGCAAAATATTGAAAGTTGTATTTAACAGGTGTTCTATGTGAAAAATTTTAAAAATAAACGTTGCAGATTTGCATTAGACATACAGTGACTCGAATTTATATTCGGACGCTCTAAAAAAGACGATAACTTTTTTAATGATTTTTTAATATAATAATACAATACATTGTACGAAAAAAGAATAGTCAAATCTCTTTAGTTTTATTAAAATTTTCTGCATAAAATACAGACGTCAAACAAATCGTAGTAAAATATAGTGAAGTTATATAAGAGAAATATGTAATATACTTATATGTATAATAATATACATATATAAAATAATATTTGCAATTTTTACCATCTTTACACGTTTGTATCTCACTGCAACGTCGACAGATTTTGACGAAATTTTCAGAATATGTTTAATTGACACAAATCTACAAATCGTATTTTTTAAATTTTCAATATAGGCCCACATGAAAAACGTTGTAAAATGCAACTTCTAGTCATTTTTCTACAATTCCGATCAATTGCAATTTTTGGAAAAATTCCTTTTTACATCCTGTAGTAAATTAATTGCTCTAGGTTCACAAAAAATTTCAATTCGTATAGTACTATATTTAAAAAGTTATCGCCTTTTCGAGTCACTGTACACATTCCGAAAATTTTATCTAAACATTTCTTCGGACCTAGAATATTTCCATTCTTTATGATTTTTTAAATCTTCTGGATATGAAATTGGTATAAAACCTAGTACAATACCTAAATGTTTAGTAATTGATTAGATGCCGACATATTTAATAATGTAAACAATATTTTGAATAATGGTACAGCAATTTTTAGTGGCGCCTCAGAGTCACCATTCGAGTGCTAAGGGTTGAAAGAGAAAATGTCTCGGTTTGTCATTTTATCTACAACATCTGTGAAACATTTTCCTAATTCGGTTATCCTGGAATAAGCATAGGCATGCGGTTTCTGCAATTCGCTGCACTTGTGGTGCCGCCATTCGGTCTGTAGATTAAAAAAGGTCAATCTGATTCAGCAATTGTTACTCATAAATGCATGCTTACAACCGCAAAGATACATTAGCTGTCGCTATACGATTCAAATTAATAACAAGTTCGCTTGTGAGTGTTAATTTTATTCAATCTAGAAGCCAATAGGCTGCAGATTTTATGCATCTATAAGAAAAATGGGTAAGGGAATCAAATAAAGAAAATAGAATCATTAAAAAAATTTAAAATATTCATTAACTACAATTATTAGCTTCTTACAACCAAAGCAAATTTTGCAAATAAATAAAGTCATGGAATCATTATTTCTCAGTACATACATTTTTTTACAGGCGTGTCCATTTACAGAAATCTAGTTTTATAAATCCTAATTATTGCTATCTGTTTCTGTAACTAACGAATAGCTTTCTTTTCACTATTCTATTCTGTAGACTAGCAGAATGTAATTAGTAGACAGCGGATTTTATGCATTTATGACAAAAATTAGATAGTAATTAATTTGAAACAGTAAAAATATTAGAACAATTTAGAGATGCTGTTATATTATTTTCAACCTATCAAACATATTTTGAAAGAAAATAAATTTCTATTTCACTCCAGATTGTAGCAGTCCAGGTGGAAAATTTGTATTTTGCATAAAAACCCGCTGTCAGTAATTACAGTCGAACCTCGATGACCAAAATCTCAAGGGAAGAATGAAAAGAAAATTCGACTTAAAGAGGGGTTGTACAAAAGTGAATAATTTGCTGATTGCAACAGTTTTAAAGAAAGAAAAACTTCCAAAAATAGTTGAATTTTTGGAGATGAGTTATTTATTATATATATACACATAGTAAATATACCTACTCTACTAGGCTTTTATGTATATCTTTTTTGGTATGAATATTTTCATTCTTTATCGTATTTGTTGAAACAGACCCTTTCATTCATTTAAAGCAAACACTACATTTTTAATGAAAATAACATACGTAGAGTCTTCTTTCATAATAGAAGTCCTAGAAGTAAGTAAGAAGTAATCGAAGTACTAGAAAGTACTGTTCCACGTGACATAACTAAACAGAATTGTCAAGGATGTTAAAATCATGAAGGCTTTGGCTACAAATGAATTCATTAATAGTTTAATATTAATACAATAGTTAAGCGCTTATCCTGATAATTTTCGGAGTGGTTTAAAATATTTTACCATTAGCATATACGTATAATACGAAGGAGTGTAATATGTATAATGCGAGGCGTCCGATTATAGAAGATTACAACTACGGTTGCCCTGCTCTGTTCACAATTTCAAATTCGCCGCCAATTAAGAAATGGAATTTAATGAGGACACATTGTAGAACGTGGCCATTTTCCTCGAAGCAATTATGATGCAGAAATAAATGAAAAATAAAGATGTTCCGCGCGAATTGTTTTTAAATTGTCAAAATTACGTCCAGAAAATTACGTTCAGTGTAATAATTGCAAACGTGGCCATTTTCTTCGAAACAATCATGATGCAGAAATAAATGAAAAATAAAGATATTTCGAATGTTTTTAAATTATAAAATAATAAAATATAAAATTAGAAAGAACAATTACTTACAGTCAGAACAAAAAGAATTGTATTCGTTCAGTGTACTAATTGCAAACGTCAACATTTTTCTATGACAGTAGTTTTTGTATGACTTGATAAAAATTGCTTACTTTGAGAGGTTTTTCATGCAATATTTAAATCGGTAAAATAATGTTTGAGATTGTTCTACATATATTCGTGAGGGTTACAACATATTTTACCTCGGACAAATTCCCAGACATCGAGCACAATGGTGATCAATTTAGCGTTAAGTGGTTTCAGAGTGTTAAGCAAATAGTGCAAGGTACACACCACAAAGAGTGTTGGAATATCTTTATTAATCAGAGCGTGGCACGCTCTGCCCGTACTTAACTGCCAATATTATATATTTCACATATAAAACGCGGTTCGGTACGCGCGCGGCACGGAACGTGGTTCGCGGTAAAAAGGCACGTCTGTCTCCGTTCGACGCCACAAGAAGAAGACCGCCGCAAACAGAAGCGAACCAACATGAGGCAACTCGCCACGAGGCGGCGCGGCGCCTCTACGAAACACACATACGCAATGACCCACGGATTAGCGCCAAATTTCAACACTCCCCCTTAATCCCTGGGTGAATGCGCTCACAATAATTTTCGCAACCCTAGTCGCTCCACGCATTCATCATGCTTTATCCTTGATATTGCTTTAGTTAGTATGTCCGCAGTCATCTCGCTGGTAGGTACATACTTTACAATTATGTCGCCTCGCTCTTGCGCTTCTCGCGAAAAATGATACCTAATATCGATATGCTTACTTCGCGTATGATACACACTATTTTTGCACAATTGTATCGCACTTTGATTATCACAGTAAATTTCAGTCGCTCCTTTTAATACATTACAATGTCGGATATGTCTTAGTAAGTCTCTTACATATATTATTTCTTTGGTCGCATCTGAGAGAGCCATGTACTCGGCTTCCATGGTAGAAAGTGCGACTGATTTTTGTTTTCTGCTGTTCCAGCTAATCGGCCCCCCAGATAAGTATGTCACGTATCCCGTATTCGAGCGTCTATCTGTCGTATCTCCTGCCCAGTCGGAGTCTACGTATGCCATCAAACAGTCCTCTTTCTTAGTGTATTCTATTTTGTAGTTTATCGTCCCCTTCAAATATCGCAGTATCCGCTTTGCCATTTTCCAATAAATTAATTTCGGACTGTTACAGAATCGACTTAAAAAGCTTGCCGCAAATGCTATGTCCGGTCGCGACGCGTTAGCGAGATAAATTAGACATCCTACAAGTTCCCTATACGGTACGTCCACTATTTCATCCTCGTCATTTTCGCTTACGCTTTCTATCGCGGCGATATTTATATTCGTTTCTAAAGGGGTGCCTATTGGCTTACAATCACTCATTTCGAATCTTTGCAACGTATTTTCAATATATCTTCCCTGCGTTATCGTTATATTTCCGAGATCGCCTTGTCTCTCTACACGCATACCTAGGATTTCCTTAACGTTACCGAGATCTTTCATTTTGAATTCGCGCCCTAGCTTACGTTTTATCTCTAGTATATTTGGTAAATTTGAAGACGCAATTAATAAATCATCGACATAAACAACGATTATAGTGTCATGAGTTTCTCTAGAGTCTATATACACGCACGGATTCACTACAGTATTTTTAAATCCTAACTTGACTAAATATTCATCTAATCGTCGGTACCACTCACGACCGGCTTGTTTTAGCCCGTATAATGGCCTGTTTAGCTTGCAAACCTTTTCTTCTTGGCCCGGTCTCACGAACATCTCAGGTTGCTCCATATATATGTCGTCGTGTAGGTCTCCCTGGACGTAAGCCGTCACCACATCCAGCTGGTGAACGTGCATTCCCCTGGCGACACTCGACGCAAGTAGGGTGCGTATCGTCTCCAGTCTCGCTACTGGTGCGAAGACCTCGTCGAAGTCGACCCCTTCTCTTTGTTGATCGCCTCTAGCAACCAATCTAGCCTTATACTTCTCAATGGAGCCGTCCTGGTGTCTTTTAACCTTAAAAACCCATTTACACTTTAATATTTTATTACTTTTTGGTCTACTTACCAAGGTCCAAGTATTATTTTCCATTAGGCCATTGTATTCCGTGCGTATAGCCTCTAGTCAGTCTTCTCGTTCCTGCGTACTCATGGCTTCAGTTATCGTCCTTGGCTCTTCAGGGGCACCCTCTTCTTTGGGGCACATGTGAAATAGTTTCTTTGGTCTCCCCCTTTTTCCAGTTCTTTCTATTCTGGGACGCCCAGGACCTCTGTTTGTTGCTTGCTTCGATGGTGTTTCTGTTATCGGTGACAGTTTCTCTTCTTCTCGACCATCTTCTTGTCCATCTTCTTGTTCGTCTTCTTGTTCATCTTCTTTTTCATCTTGTTTTTGTTGGGCTTTCTGTTCGTCGTCGCTCTCGTTTGCGGCTGCATGAATCAGAGGCATTTCGAAAAACGTATCCTCGTTGTCGGTTGATTCGATCTCTCGATCTTCCAAGAATCTTATGTCTCTGAATTTCTCTACAGTTTTAGTCCCTCTCTCCCATAGCCTATATGCTTTAGCTTCTTCTGAGTAGCCGACTAATACAAACTCTTTTCCCTTGGGTGCGAACTTGTTGTATCTGTGTCTTTTGTTTAATGCGACGACACGACTACCAAATATTCTCATGAAGCCGACGTACGGCTTCTTTCCCGTCCATTCTTCGTACGGTGTGCATTTTTCCAATGCCTTCGTTGGGCACCTGTTTCTAATATACGCTGCTGCGTTAACGGCTTCTGCCCATAGGGTAAAAGGTACTTTGGCCTGTAGGAGCATGCATCTTGCCATTTCTACCAATGTTCTGTTCGCTCTCTCGGCCACTCCATTTTGTTGCGGCGTGTATGCAACTGACAGCTCCCTTGTTATTCCTTCGCTTTTTAGGTAACCTGTAAATTCTTTTGACAAGTACTCTTTGGCATTGTCGGTACGGAGCTTCGTTATTAATTGACCCGTAAGTCTCTCCGCTTTGGATTTATACTCCTTAAATGCCTTGAATACATCGGACTTCTTCTTTAGCATAGCAACTTCAGTGTATCTCGTTTTGTCGTCAATGAAAGAAACGAAATATCTCGCTCCCCCTAGCGAGGATACATGCATCGGACCGCATATGTCACTATGTACAAGGCCTAGGACTCTCTTTTCCCTTCTCGTTGATGATCTGAAAGGCAGTTGGTGAATTTTGCATTTGTCGCATATTTCACACTTCTCTGTTTGACCATCCATGTTCTCGTTTATTCCTTGTACCATATTTTTCATCCTTTTGACGTCATTGAAGTTCAGATGTCCTAGCCTGTTGTGCCATTTTATTAAATTATTATTATGAATCTTTGACATACCTGCATACTCGGGAGAATTCTCGTCAACCACATACAACCCATTTGTCATGGTAGCTTTCATCGCTACTGATCCATCCTTTCTGGTTACGACAGCATATTCTTTATGAAATGTTACCTTATAACCATGCTTCGTGATGCTTGATACCGATAATAGGTTACTTGTGAATTTTGGTACCAGCATTGCATCTTGCAATCTGATGTCGTTTGGTTTGTTACCTTCGGCTCGCACCTTAATATTTACGTCTCCCTTTCCTGCTGACTTGACGCAGTCCTCTGCAGCTGTGTAAATCTTCGTTGTTTCTTTCCTATTCAACCCGTTGAATCTGCTGCTGTCATTACACATATGTGTTGTTGCGCCACTGTCTAGGCACCATGTGCCTGACTTTGGGAGACCGGTGTTCAAAGCAACTGCTGTCATAGCATCGTCTCTTCTTTCCATGCTCTTTCCTTTTGGATTGGATCTGCAATTTTTGGCCAAGTGGCCCACCTTTCCGCAGTTAAAGCATTTAAATATCTTTTTACCTTGTGGAGGCTTCGTGTGATCCTTCGGTGGTATATTCTTGTACCCTCCTTTCCTCTTTGTTAGTAGGGCTTCTTCTTCTTTTTCTGCTTCTTGATCCCTTGTACTCTCCAGTTTTCTAGCTTCCTCCTCGAGCAGCCTTGTCTTCAGTTCTTCCAGAGTTGGCATCCCATCTCTGGATTGTATCGCTATGCTTATAGTTTCATACTCGCTTGGTAGTGAATTTAGAAGCCAAATAGACAGCAGATTTTCTGGTAATTTCATATCACACTCCTCCAATTGTTCTGCTATTCTTACAAACTCATTTATATATTGAGACATATTCTGGTCTGTGGACTTCTTTAAGCGATATAACTGATTGAAAAGTACGCATTGCCTCATGGGCCTTCTTGATTCATAAATACCTTTGAGCATTTCCCATGCTTCCATCGAAGTGCTTGCCCTTTTAATATAGTTGTACTGATCTGATTGTATGCTTAGGGTGATTACGTCCTGAGCCTTCTCGTCCTTCATGGTCCAGTCACCATGGTTTTCTGCGGGCTTGAGTATGGTTCCATTCACGTAACCCCACAAATCATTGAATCTAAGTACGCTCTTCATTTGTATTTTCCACGTCTCATAGTTCTTGCTGTTCAGTTTTTCTATCCGTTCAATCTTTCCTAGATTCATTTTACGACTTTACTGAACACGTGGCGCGCGACTCTAACCTCACTTTTTACTGTTTTATATATTTATAGGCGCAGTTAACGTTTCTGGGCCCATAACCTGTTGGAATATCTTTATTAATCAGAGCGTGGCACGCTCTGCCCGTACTTAACTGCCAATATTATATATTTCACATATAAAACGCGGTTCGGTACGCGCGCGGCACGGAACGTGGTTCGCGGTAAAAAGGCACGTCTGTCTCCGTTCGACGCCACAAGAAGAAGACCGCCGCAAACAGAAGCGAACCAACATGAGGCAACTCGCCACGAGGCGGCGCGGCGCCTCTACGAAACACACATACGCAATGACCCACGGATTAGCGCCAAATTTCAACAAAGAGAACGCACGAGAAATACGAGTTCTATACAAAAGTTTTATAATTTAAACAAGGATTTATAGTACGCGGCATTTACAAATAACTTGCGATGCTTTGACATGTTTTGTCTTCAACTACTTATATCCTAACGGTGCGTTTTATTAGAATCCGTATATCCATAGTAGGGTAAACTGTACTATACATATGTATATTGCTGTCACTGCACTAGTTATTGGTACTTTATTGGCACATTTTCATTAGTGAATACTTCCATAAATATTGACAGTTAAAAAGCATATAATATGCAGAATCCATTTTTTCCTGATCTACGATTTTATGCAAAATAATCCTCATCCACATTGTGATGAGGACGAATATTGTTTACATTTATGCGGATCTTTATGAATTTATAAAAATTTTCAGAAGACGTCGGAGTATCAAATTCGACAGAATTTAGTACGATTTCTATTTATAATCGATATTCAGAAGCAATTGCCAATGAAGATAGGATTGTAATTGGTACCACGTTCTTAACACATTACCGACCGGTGATTATTGCATAATTTTGAAAAATCTATGGTACATGGCTAAACCCTTTCTAATGGACCCTAATAGCAACAGCAATTTTCATTGTGAACTAACAAGTCACCCTTAATAACGTCATCTAATAGTTTCATTTAAGATTGCAATGTTAAAGAAAATTTCTATGCTTCCTTTTGGCACGGCACAATTATCGAAAATCCTATTAATAGGCTTCCGGTAGGTAGGTAAAGTGTTAAAATTTGTCTACAAAACTTGAAAATTGCATAAACATCCGCAATCTAATAATAACACTGATTTAATGTAATAATTTAATTTAAATTGTTATGAAAAACGAAAGCATAAAAGATCGCTTGTCTCAATCTCTGCGCGGGAATGTCTATCCCGTTACAGCAGGTACATTCCGTAAATAGCGCGCATAGTGCCCGAGATTTTTCCTTAAACTATTTAGTACGATCCTCAATGCCCACCTTAAACGTTCTCTCTACATATAAGATCATAATTGGTACAAAACGTGGCGATGATTAGTAAACAAAAAAATTAAATTAAATGTTTATCGATCGTATTTTTGGTAATCAAAGTGTGATGATATCGGCGCACAGGTTTATCATTGATCGAACCTGTGCGCCGATATCATCACACTTTGATTACACTGTCCAACGATTTCAATATACTGTTGGGTCCTTCTTATAGAGTTTTTTGCGCTGATTCTGAATCTGTCCTTAATTTTTCTCCTATACGCACAGTTTTTGAAAAACATGACTTTGAAAAGAAAACATATTTTTCAACTTTAAACAAATATTGTGATGTTATTATAAAAGATATTGAATTGTTCTTTACAGCAAAAGATTCTGTAGACTTTCCCGAATACAATGATATCCAATATTAATACATTATGATTGTTTAAACATGTTTAAACAATGATTAAAGACGGAGAGACGCCACTTTTGCACCAATTTTTGAGGATATTTTTCAATTTATATCAAAAAATTAGGGTCTAGCGGAAAATCGAACTATACCACGCGATAGAGCAGACTTTTATCTTGAAAAACCCCCGTGTGAAGTTTGCATGGTCGACGTTTTTTTCGAACCAGAAAGCAAAATATCTTCGCCCCCGACATGAGTTTCCGCCAGTGGCGCTCGGGACGGGATACGGAGCGACGAACGACCGTTCTGGTGGTGAGCGCCACTGGTGACAACTCATGTCGGGCGAAGATATTTTGCTTTCTGGTTCGAAAATAACGTCGACCATGCAAACTTCACAGGGTGGTTTCTCAAGATAAAAGTCTGCTCTATCGCGTGGTATAGTTCGATTTTCCGCTGGACCCTAATTTTTTGAGATAAATTGAAAAATATCCTCAAAAATTGGTGCAAAAGTGGCGTCTCTCCGTCTTTAATCATTGTTTAAACATGTTTAAACAATCATAATGTATTAATATTGGATATCATTGTATTCGGGAAAGTCTACAGAATCTTTTGCTGTAAAGAACAATTCAATATCTTTTATAATAACATCACAATATTTGTTTAAAGTTGAAAAATATGTTTTCTTTTCAAAGTCATGTTTTTCAAAAACTGTGCGTATAGGAGAAAAATTAAGGACAGATTCAGAATCAGCGCAAAAAACTCTATAAGAAGGACCCAACAGTATATTGAAATCATAAAAAAAGTTGAAATTTGTTGGACAGTGTTAGTAAACAACGTCAGTATTAGTAATTATTATTATATAGCTTACATTATTAGAGATACGCTGGTATCTAATCAATTACTAAACATTTCAGTATTGTATGAATTATATCAATCTGAATTATATTCACGGAAAGAAAAAAATTTTAGCCCCGGGGAGACCGATCATTGTTACGATCATTATTTGTAAAAAAAGGAGAAGAACGCGCGATTCGTTTCCAGTTGTTTTTGTTATACAGGGTGTCCCAAAATTCCTTCAACAGCCGGAAATGTGAAGTTCCTGAGAAGTAACATTTTCCTTTGCAAAAATGTTATCCGCGGCTTTGTTTAGGAGTTATTAACGAAAAACACGGACCAATCAGAGCGCGACCTAGACGCGAGTTCGCACAGTGGGCCAGAAACCGATCTTGTTGGACAAAAATCTGCCGACAACTCGGTTCTTCATCGATTCAATTGGAATATTTTTTTAAATGTTCGTGAAGGACTATACTTTGATGACGTCCTGCACGAAACTGTCACAATCAAGAATCCTTATCTACAAAGCCCAATAACTCCGATACTTCATCCGCCCATACCATAAATTTGCATGTCCCAGCTGAGTTGGCGACACTTCTTAACCCTAAACCCTAAACCGCAAAATTTTAAACTGTAAATCTGGCTCTGAGAATTACCAATTGAATAGAATTACATTCGGCACTTATGAGACTTACCATTAATTTATTTGATCCAAGAACAGCGTTTTCGCTTCTTGAGAAAGAACTTCTTTCTGCTTGCCATCCTTTATTCTTAGAGAGCTTATAAGTGGATCGGATGACAATAATACATGCCGTATAATATCTATATTTGTCTTTTTGCGGCAATACATTCGGGTGTTTTCAGCTCGTGATTTCCCGAAGACTTTATTATTTGCCTCTTGTGGCTTTTCTGAATACAAACCAATTGGCAGTTGAAATGTAGCAAGTACTTCAGTTCCATGTTGCAGTACCTTATGAACTGATGGAGGTAGTTTATGCCATGGATAAATTTTAATGCACAATTTAGCCGTCTCCGAACAATATTCTTTGAATTTCACAGAATCAGCTTTCTCGTCACATGTAATTACCTGAAGAATGTTATGCAATCTTGTGATTTGCGTTTAATCGCGTTTAATCCAGTCACTGCAGCAACTGATTCGGCTTTTCTAAAGAAAGTTCGGGCCACGTTCCCAGTATTTGATGTACCAGCTCCATGTTTGACAACATCAACTGTGATTAATAGCTCTTTCAAAGAATTTTGCACTTTAACTTAACGATTTTCGCGCAATACGTCATCAAAGTATAGTCCTTCACGAACATTTAAAAAAAATTCCAACTGAATCGACGAAAAACTGAGTTGTCGGCAGATTTTTGTCCAAAAATATCAGTTTCTGGCCCACTGTGCGGCGCGCCAACTGTCTATTGGCACTGAACACTGTATGCCCCCCAGGATACCATGCAACTTTGTTCGAAACATTTTTTCGTACAACAAATAGCTTACGAGTTATTTGAGATCGTCACGTTACGAGAATTAACCTGTATAATTCTTGCTGTTTTAGTGTAAAAAAAATTATTAGTTAGTATTTTATTGAAAAAAGTAATAATAATCGCGAGGAACTTCAATATCTGTCACATGACTTTGTCGAGATTTATCCAGAAAAAAAGAATCGTCTAAAGACGATGAGCATGAAGAAAAGATTATGGCAAAATATCTTTCGAAATGTTCATCTATTTATTTTAGTGTTTTTCCACGAGAAGCCGGAAAATTAGCGTTCGAATGCGCAAGAAAATTTAACTTACACAAAATTCCACCTTTTTGGTGGCTAAAGAATTGATCGCAATGTATACCAGACTAATTGCATACCAAAGATAATGTTTGAGTTATTGTATTGTTTTGATGTGCTATTAAACTTAGCATATTCTTGTTAACCTGTGTGTGTGTGTGTGTGTGTGTGTGTGTGTGTGTGTGTGTGTGTGTGTGTGTGTGTGTGTGTGTGTGAATCTAAATAATAAATCAATATTATTTACATAATAGTGTTAAAGCTTCTTTAAACTTAAAAAATTTCGTTAAATCTTTAATTATATTGGCAAATTTTATTCTCTCTTCAGTAACAACTTGTCCTACAACGGGGCAAAACGTTCCGCTTCGTCCAACGACAAATAAATGAAAAAATATAAAAAACCTATTACAATATTTTAATTTTCAGGTTAGAATTTTAAAACATAATAAGTTTAACAATAAATTACTCATTAAGGATGAGAATATTTATACTATTTCTACGTCATTTTATATGTTTCTTCAAAATCGGAACTTTATCCTACTCTTGATGGTATAAAACAGAGGTAGCCAAACTGTGGCGCAATTGGATGATTGCAAGTGGCGCATTGGATCCTTGCGCCTCTATTTATTCTTTTGAAGTAGGCGCCATAAATGAATCCATCTTCATATTTTCAACACCTGAGAGCTCTCAGTTAAATTTATACAGCCTTCTTACTCATAAATCCGTCGGAATTTTTTGACAGTTTACAATTATAGGATAGGAATTAGAGTGTTCATGACAGCGATCGCCCTCTCGTCCAAAAGATCATTTCTCACTACTATAGATTGGTGCTCCAATGAACGTGTGTCTTTTCAACTGGCTTAAGTTAATTAATTTAGTTGCGCGATTGAGTTATCCCTTTTCCTCCCCTAACCGAAGCAGATCCTACCCCTATTCCTATTTTCTAACCGCAACAATGAACGTAAGAAGGTAGAAAAAGTGCTCGAGTTGTACGGCGCATCTGAACTCGTATGTGAAAAAAATTTACGCATGGTACGCAGAAGGTTGGCCACCTCTGGTATAAAACGATGCCGGAATAGAAAGTTTTACTAGTTCAAACAGCTGGTGATGCGAATTGAATATTTAATAAATGTTGTCCCTCGGCTATAATACGATAATGGTATTTGGATAATAATGGTTTTTAATTAAGACACGTACTTACACAATGTCTTATGAAAGTAGATTTTAAAATTATTTCGATTATTGTGTATAATAAGTAAATGAAACATTGCTTTGCCGTCTGTGATATTATTCCTGCTACACCTTGTACGTGTACGGTGAGCTGCATTCCACTATAGCAGCCTCCTCCCCGCCCTATTATCGTTCGAGCATATACCGCAAATCTGCACTAAATTGAAGACTAAACGTACAAACTTAATTAAGCTGACACATGCAGCCAGTGTGCACGCTACGATTCTTGCAGTCTGTAAAATATTTGTTTGTTGGAAACATGTTGCACGATATTATATATTATCATGCAACTTGATAATAACATTTAATTAAGACAAACCGAGTAACTTATTGATTTTAATAATGTGCTTGGAGGCGGGTAATTAACAAAAATTACGGTTTGAATTAACAATGGATTTGCGGAGCATTCAAAGTGAACGTTTTACATTACTTCATAAAAATGACAAAGATGTGCTTATTCAGATTTTTAGCAATTTTTGACATAGTATATAATGTATAATACAATATATAATATATATATCACTTTATTGATCGCCTCGGGGTTTCAATCTTTGCTATTCCCCTCCCCTTTCCCCTTTCACCACATTTCCCCCTAACCTTATTGTTAACTTAACCTATCTTATATCCTAATGCTTAACTATTCTTATATCTATTTGCAACTCTACATATATACAATTATTTATAATTACACTTAAACTCAAAGAACTTTAATATTATTAACTTACATTTAAACGCACAATATCCTCAATTCTCTCTCTCTCTCTCTCTCACACAGATACATACACACACACGCATCCCTCTTCCGGTCGCTCCTCATTCATCCCAATCCTTTCTTCCTTTTTCTCTCCATTCATCCACCTTTCTCAGCCATCCCTCCCCCCTCTCAAAATAGCACAGTACGTCTTACAGACGTCGTTTTCTCGTCATTTTTACGTTTTTGATTTCTTCTGAATATTTCTGTGGTTGTAAGGAAGAACGCCGCATGTCACATACTTTCAATTTCGAGATATGTATTGCCGTTTAAAGTTTTGGTGACTAATTCGTTGACATAGGATATTGGTTAAAATGCATTATTTTCTGAGCCTTCCGAATTTGTTTTCATAACTGTTTTCTGGTAAATACATTCTGGTAAATACTGTAAAGCTCAATTAAAGCATAAACTCAAATTTTTTGAGATTGTGACATGCAGCGTTTTTCCTTAGAACCATAGATTTCATCCCTCAAGAGGCTGTAATTTGTTCGGGAGATGTTGGTATTTGGAAGATATTGTTCCACGCGTAACAATCTGCGCCAGAACTTCGTAAATCCGGCGTGCAGCGACGGAGAACTGTAAGCTTCAAAACTTAGTTAGTTTGAAAACATGCCTGATCTGAGAGAATGTTACTATATGTACCTGCAAGCATAATGAATACATTACTTTCTGTGTCGGTACATATGTATATGTATCTCGAAGTATATTGATAAAGTTTCACATGTCCCAACCACTTTTTTCTAGTTTTGCATTTTCCTCTTATCATTTCTTATTTATCGCTTTTATACCCTTCATACTTTATTTCTTGCGGTGTTGGGGTTTTTTTTACTGATTTACTACCTTTTTTTAATGACATCTTCTAGAAATATGTTTACGTAAATACGATTAGTTTTGCCATCTAATATTGTAGGATTTGATAAAATGTAATTTATTATTAATAGGGGTGTGCGAGAACCCGAAAATGTATGGATCTCGATGGTCGAGACGGATCGGGAAGACATCGAGACGAGACCGTACGAGTTCTCGAGAATTTCGGAATTCTCGATTATGGCGAGATTCTCGAAAATGTTCGAGGTTCTCGAAGATTCTCGAAGGCTCTCGAAGGTACGACACCACAGGATTATTATGATGTTATAAAACAATGTAAACAAATAATAAATTTATTTTACACGAAATGAAACACACACACACACACGAGAGAATTTCGTTTTAACAAAAAATCTCCAAAACGCAATTAAAAAATGGACAGTCTTCGCGAGGACGCAAGAGACGAGAAGATTGAAAATCATTGTAGATACGTTCGGGCATCGTCAAATTACGGAACGCAAACAATTATTTATTTGTCTACAAGATTTTCAATCTTAAAAATACTAACGGAGAAAAGGTAAACTGGCTGAAAATATGTTGGATGTGGTTTTGCAAAAGTGCGCCGTATACTATTTTATATAAAACATCGATGGAGGGCACAGAATTTAAGATGTTAGCTTTATCACCTACACGTCGGGGAACACCGCTAGAATTTGAAAGAATCGCATTGGCGCCTTTGTATAACGATGCCCCAGACCTATTACATACGAAAAATATAAGAATATGGAGCAGTTATTACCCTGTGAATATGTACCTCCTGTACATCATGAATATTTCAAAACACTGCCACATAAAGAGCATAAATAACTAATAGCAATATCTTATGTTAAATTTAACACAATATACATAATAATAAAAAATACTACTCCTATTTTATTTCTTGTTATTATTTATAAACAAAATTGGATTAATACAAAATATATTTAAAGTGATATTTAATTTTTTTGAATTAAAATTAAATGATGTTTACAATTGACTAATTATGAAATGGTGTAAAAGTCCATTTATACAGTCGGTAAATATATATTGCTTCAGTTAAATTCGCCTAAAAAAAATTGATATAATCAAATTACATATGTATATACAGGGTGTCCCAAAACTCGTGAAAATCCCGAAAGGGGGTGGTTCCTGAGACCATTCTCAGAGACATTTTTCTTTGCACCAAAGTCAACTGCGACTTTGTTTAGGAGTTATTAACGAAAAACACGGACCAATCAGAGCGCGCCCTGGCCCGGCGCGCCAAGCCGCGCCGGCAAGCGAGTGTCGCGGTACGCCGTGACATCGCATCGTGACGGCGCGGCGGCCCAGGGCGCGCTCTGATTGGTCCGTGTTTTTCGTTAATAACTCCTAAACAAAGCCGCAGTTGACTTTGGTGCAAAGGAAAATGTCTCTTAGAATGGTCTCAGGAACCACCCCCTTTCGGGATTTTCACGAGTTTTGGGACACCCTGTATATACAGTGGCTCACGAAAGTATTCGAACGCCCTTTAAAACAGAATAACTTTTATATAATTGTAACAAACGACCTGATTTTTTATAATCAATTAGAAGCACTGGTTTATGAAATGATATGCAAAGAAGATTTTCCAAAAAATTATAATTTACAAAGATACATGCAAAAATAAAAAAGTCATTTTTTAACTTTTTTATTAGGCCCCTTAAAGAAAATTTAAAATATATGTTTTGTAGATCTATGTTAGTTATACACATGCTGAAAATTTCGTCAAAATCGATTAACATACACACGAGCTACAAGCGATTAAAAATGTTGAAAATCGTAGTTTTACACGATTTTTGATCAGTTTCTGGTTAAAATCCACAAAATCGTACATCTTACGATGCGTGTCGTTTTTTTCTGCGTTAACCGATTTCGATGAAATTTTCAGCATGTGTATAACTAACATAGATCTACAAAACATATATTTGAAATTTTCATTAAGAGCCCTAATAAAAAAGTTAAAACAATGCCTTTTTTATTTTTGCATGTAACTTCGTAAATTATAGTTTTTTGGAAAATCTTTTTTGCATATCATTTCATAAACCAGTGCTTCTAATTGATTATAAAAAATCAGGTCGTTTGTTACAATTATAAAAAAGTTAGACTGTTTTAAAGGGCGTTCGAATACTTTCGTGAGCCACTGTGTGTATATGTATATACATATATATTGTATATCTATCTATAGGTCCATTTGTTTTAGTTTTTTAAACGATTTAGTTTCTGTTGCGATCGATGCAGAATTTTTTATTTCGCATAAAGATCCGCAGCCTGGTTATTAACATTTGAAAAGCCATCTAGTGTTAGTCACTTTGTCAAGAAGTATCAGAATAATGGAGTATGTATCAACAATACGTGCCAGGGTAGCTATGTAATTCAAACTTTCGGGATAACATCGATGTCTGGTGTGCATATTATCCAACATACAGTATATTATAAAATAGAGTATTGAGTGTTACACTTAAGCATGAATAGCTCTCCGTTTTGAATAGGTATAAAAAGATTTTTCCCGAGGTCACTCTTTTCGCATTTATCAATGTCATCGATATCTTTTGCACGAAAGGATTTTAACCGAGGAAATCAACCTACACGCAAAATATGTATTATTTTTCGATCAGTTACACGATGCAATAAAATAAAAATGTTGTTACGTATCAAAAAACATCGATGACCTTCATAACTTCGAAAAAAATGACCTTCGGAAAAAAATATTCGTGCCAGATATAAAAGATATAATATTTATTAATTTTAAAATGCAATTTTAATGTTATATTTTAACTAATATTCTTTGTATGGTCCATTGACACCATGCACAAATATTTTTTGCATCACTATAACCTGAAGAGATATTTAGGTGTCCTGTTTTAGACGAAACACCCTGTATATTTCCCAAAACTGTTTTTTGTATGAAGAATATCGGGGTGTGCATGTGTGTGTGTGTGCACCCTAGTACACAGTTAAGCACAAGTTCCTTTTCAAGCCTTACTATTATATGTATATTAAAATTCACCAATTTTAAAGGTTCGAATCTTTCGTGAAACATATCACAGATAGCATTCATCGGAAATCTTTTAACGCGCTGAGCCAACCGGCTGTTGGAAACGTGATTGATATTTCTAGATGTAATGTTTATACTGTAGAAATATTAATTAAGTTGATTTCATTTTTCAATTACTTCTGTACAATGCTCAAGGTTTATCAGTGCCTGATAGACTTACAGAATAAATAGAACGTAATAATTTTAAGGTTAGCTTCGCGGAGAAAACGTCGAGAAAATCGGTTTTTATTTTTTTTAACAACGGCGCACCGAACCAAAAAATCTGAAAAAATTCATGAACAATACTTATAACAATATACCGCTACTGTGAAAATATAAATGTTGTCACTCTAGAACTTCCATGTAAAATCTGCATTTTTTCGATTTTTTTGAGGTTTTTGATTTTTTTACAAGCAGGATTTTCACTTTAAAAATCTGAAACCAATTGCAAAGTATGTATTTGGGTTCTTGACATGTGTCAGGTTTTTCTCAGAATTTCTAAACGTCATTAACTAGGGAAAATAAGCCAAAAACTAATTTTCCGATTTTACCCCATAACTACCCTCCCGATCGAGATACAGGGTTAAAATTTTGCACAGTATGTTTTTTTGTGGTGCCCTATCGAATGGTACATCGTCGATAAAAGTCGGTTCAAGGGCATTTTTGAATATCTTATCCGGCTATACTAACTTTTATTTCCGTTTTTATCAGTATTATCATTTGCACCTCACACACAGAGTGAAGGTTAAACCGGGCATACTCATACTATATACACATAGAGATGGAAACGTAGTATTCATTTTATGAAACGTTGGTAATTAACTTAGTTTGACGTTGGAAATGAGATTATGTCGAGAAGTAGTTACACTATTTACCCACAGTTATAAATGAAAGTTTCAGCCACATTACATTTCAGATGAAGGTTAAACTTTCCAAACCATCCTCGTACGTGTACCGTTTAACTTTGCAACATTCTACCCTGCATACAACGTATATACATAGATATATGTAGATATACAGGGTGAGTCTCGTAACGTGACGATCTCAAATAACTCGTAAGCTATTTGATGTACAAAAAGAAAAGTTCAAACAAATGTTGCATGGTTTCTAGGGGGACATACAGTGCTGTAATCTCATTTTTGTTGCTCTGATTTTTTATCAAGATATGAAGGCCACCTCCAGTTTTTAAGTAGGATGTATAATGTCGCAATGAAATTGACTTTATTGTGTTGGCGGGCTCAAAAATGCATTTACTAGATGTTTGTAAATCGACATAATGTAAGTCGAGGCTGGTATTTATTATTTTATAAATTGAAATAACTTAAAAGTTGCAATAATAATCCACAATGTCTATAAACTACTCCCATAGAAGAATTAAACCGAATCTATAGGCCATTGCTATTAAGACAAATTGGAATCATTTTTCTTTTGCTTGTCCTGTAAAATTTTAATTTTTGCAATTGTGTCATTATACTTCCGGAGCAGCAATATTATCGATATAATTTCCTCGAGCCAAACGAATTTAAAAAGACATTCGTCGATAGACCCGTACCAAACAAATGATTGTCTCCCTGTCCATTCGAATCATAAAATTGAAGTTGCAAAATGTGAAATAATACCTTATTCATTATTACACATAAGAACATTAATCCTACATTAATCCTAGAATTTAAAGATACTATTACATTATTTTCGACCTATTAAATATATTAGAAAAGAAAAGAAAATTTCAATTTCACTCGAGATTGTTGCAATAGAAGTGGAATATTTTTATTTTGCATAATGATCCGCAGTTTAATTATGATGTTTCTAAGAAGACGATGCTTCGGAGTAGCGGTGTCAGTAACAAAACTTACTTCACCTGGCGTAAATAAAATCTCGAAAGTACATGGCCGATTGCATTGAAACATTGACAAACCAGCCCTAGTGTCAAAATTATATTATTACGTTGGATTTATCATACTTACTGGGGGAAACTCATGTCGGGCGAAGATATTTTGCTTTCTGGTTCGAAAAAAACGTCGATATCGCAAACTTCAAACGGGGGTTTTGAAGATAAAAGTCTGCTCTATCGCGTGGTATAGTTCGATTTTCCGCTAAACCCTAATTTTTTGAGATAAATTCGAAAATATCCGCAAAAATTGGTGCAAAAGTGGAGTGTCTCTCCGTCTTTAATCATTGTTTAAACATGTTTAAACAATCATAATGTATTAATATTGGATATCACTGTATTCGGGAAAGTCTACAGAATCTTTTGCTGTAAGGAACAATTCAATATCTTTTATAATAACATCACAATATTTGTTTAAATTTGAAAAATATGTCTTTTTTTTAAACTCCATTTTCTCAAAAACTGGACGTATAGGAAAAAAATGAAAAACAGATTTGGAATCAGCGCGGAAAACTCTATGAGAATCGCATAGTGGGAATCGAAATACTTTTAAAAAGTTGAAATTTGTTGGACAGTGTAATTTATTTCGGTTGGGGCGACGTCAAACATACTGAGTAAGAATCATCTTAATTTGTTTGTTTAGTTCACTCTGAGATTTTTGATCATTAGACTGCGGATTATGCAATTATGCAATTACTGGTTTACGAAAATTTTCACAAAATGCTAGGATATAACAGAATTAAATAAAATATAACAGAATTTAGTACGATTTTAATTTATTTCAAATCTAAAAAGGCTACTACCGCGGAAAATAAGGTTCTATTTTACTCCACTTTCTTAAAATTCGTCTACAAAAATTGAAAATTGCATAAACAATCACTAATCATCTACATCTAGACAACAGTTTACTAATCATCTATGCCAGCAAGACACGATTTCTAAACATGTATTTATTGTGGGCGAGTTCGAACCAAGAAACAAGTAATTCAAACTAAAAAATTATACTTTTAATACTGAAATAATAGTAAGTAGCATCATGCTCATGTTCTCGATTCCCGTGACAACGGAAACAGGGTTGGTGAAGCTCGATTTACGCGCGAGTGAAGCTTGGACGGCACTGTCCCAGACACCACACACACACAACCGTAAATAATTACACACTCTGATCTTCCACTGTTCGCCGACGACTTCTCAGATACAGGGTATTATATCAATGTCAGATGATGCTACTAATGCTCGAATGGAGTTTCGATTGAACTGAAAGCAGTCAATAGATTTCACAAAGAATTTCATGCTTTTATACACGGTGTTCGACTACAGGTGGGAGAAAATTTAAGAGGTGGTTCTCCGTGACAATTTAAGACGGAGATGAAAAATTAAAAAATTGCGATTTCGACTTCATTTTTTAGTTAGTAACAATTAACCCTTAGCACTCGAATGGCGGCTCTGAGAGAGGTGCTACTAAAATACATATGTCGGTATCTAATCAATAGACAGCGGATTTTATGCATTTATGACGAAAATGAGTAGGTATAATTTAAAACCCATTGAACATATTGGGTCTGGGAAAAAGTTCGTGGCGTTTTTTTAGTAAAATTCAACTGGTTTTCTTATAGTGTGAAAATGAATTTATTTAAACCAAATATGCTCCATTATTATCGAAAATGTTTCGCCATTTTTCGGGTAGAGCCACGTTGCCATCGGTAAAGAACTTCTGTGGTTTCTGGTTGATAAACTGAATCCAGTGGTTTTTACAAGCTTCTTTTGAAAGCAGCTTAATTCCATTGAGAGAGTTCTGCAGAGATCAAAACAAGTGATAGTCTGAGAGTGCTATGTCTGTACTATACGGTGGATGCAACAAAACTTCCCAACCAAGCTCTCGCAATTTTTGACGGGTCGCCAAAGATGTCGATCCATTAAATTTTTCAATGTTAACTCACGAGGCACCCATACATCGAGCTTCTTTTTGTAGCCAGCTTTGCGTAAATGGTTCAAAACAGTTTTGTGGTCAATGCCTAGCTCCATACTATATCGACACTGCTGATATGCTTATCTTGCTGGACTTTTTCATCAGCTTTTTCAGTGATTGGACGACCAGAGCCGTGACTCATCTTTCACTTCAAAATTACCAGAACGAAAGCGAGCGAACCATTTCTGCGCAGTAGATTTTGATAAAGTACCTTCACCGTACACAACACAAATTATTTTACAAGCCTGCGCAGCGTTCTTCCCTTTGTCGTAATAATATTGCAAAATATAGCGCAATTTTTCATTATTTTTCTCCATTTTCAAACGCAAACAACTATCCAACCACTATCACCTTTCCAACGAGCGTTTAGTGGTATCGCTGCGATCTGTGTTTCCTGAGTTATCTGCAATTGATGTCATCTATCGGGTAAAACGCCACGAACTTTTCCCCAGGCCCAATATTAACATTAACTGTACCACGACGTTTTTAATTATTGAAATTAATTACCGGACTCAAAATTTGTGCCATTCTCGTATAAATTATGATGTATTTGGTGTGCAATCCAGTAGATTTGTACCCCGAAAATCTGCAGATCGAAGTTTCGATCCTGTAGGATCAATGGTTCAGGAGTTATAGTTGCTTAAAGTTGAGCAATCTGCAGTGTTTTTGACAGATAAGGGCGCCGCCATATTGGTTTGTAGTGACGACCGCGAGCCGCTTACCGAGAAGAACCGCCGGTCCTTGCCGCCGCCCCTCTCCCCCGATCTAATCGCCAACCTACTCAAAAACCTGTCAAAAACACTGCAGATTGCTCAACTTTAAGCAACCATAACTCCTGAACCATTGATCCTAGAGGATCAAAACTGCGATCTGCAGCCGCCCCGGGTACAAATCTACTGGATTGCATACCAAATACAACATAATTTATAAGAGAAAGGCACAAATTTTAAGTCCGGTGAAGTAACGAGCAGCCAATTTCTTTGTTCGAGCACGTATTATTATAAAAATTGTGAAAAGTCTAAATAAATTCAGCCTTGTAATTTTTATAAAATAATATACATATTTCTATGTCGCTACGGTTTGTTGCAATTCAGGTGGAAAATTTTTATTTTGCATAAAGATTCGCTGGTCTACTAAACAATTACTAAACATTTAGATATTGTATGAGGTATTATACCAAATTCACATCCATAAAATTTAAAAGATTAAAGGGATCGGAAACGTTCTAGGTCGGAAGAAAATTGCTATTTTCAAGTTAAAATTGCTCCGAGTGCAAAAGGTTAAAAACCTGCTTAAAATGCGGCAATCTAACCAACAGAGGTGCACGTTGCGTAGGTCATAGAGGCACGCGACATTTTTAACGCTTTATGTCAATATCAATGTCAATGTCAATTGATTTCGTTATTCCAAATAGCACCATAACCATATAAACGCATTTAAATATTCAACAGATAGGATGACACATACAGTGAGCCACGAAAGTGTTTGAACGCATTTTAAAACAGTATAACTTTTTTAGAATTGTACCAAACGACCTCATGTTTTGTAACCAATTAGAAGCATTAGTTTACTAAATGATCTGCAAATAAAATGTATAAAAGAAATATATAAAAAAACTTTTTAAAAACCACGCTTATATTGAAGTGCACTAAAAAGGAGAAAATAATTTTTTTTAGACATTAGCGACAATAAATTTAAGCGTGGAGCGCTAAAATATATTGACGCAATATTCGTGGGCGCTCCTAGCTTTTATTTTTATAGTCACTAATGTCTAAAAAAAATTATTTTCTCCTTTTTAGGGCACTTTAATATAAGCGTGGTTTTTAAAAAGTTTTTTTATATATTTTTTTATTTTCTACTTTTTAGTCTTTACATATCTTGTATAATCGATTTTAATTACCACTTCAACCTGTAAATTCAACCATCTTTTCTAAAAGCAAAAATATTGTGTCATGGCGACTGCAAATTGAAGTTTCCATTCTGTAGGATCATTAGTTCAGGAGCTATTGCAGTGTTTTTGACAGGTAAGGGCGCCGCCATATTGGTTTGTAGTGACGACTGCGAGCCGCTTACCGAGCAGAATCGCCTCGCCCTCCACCCCGACTTAATCCTAACCAACTCGGTAAGTAAACTTACTGAGCTCCTTCTATGCGAAGTGAGCCAGTGGAGTGGGGATGAGTCGGAGTGGGAACATGTAGTGGAGTAGGTAAGGCGCTTGCGCGCGGAGTGGGGATCGCTGGCCGCGATGACGTACTACCGAGCGTCGCGCGGGGAGGTGTAATGGTTAAATTTTTAATAGTTTATATCTCCTAAACGCATAGTTTTTTTTAAAATTTGTTTTTTAATATTGCATTGTCACCCAGTTCTGAGCTATGTTTAAAGTTTCATGTCTCTAACTCATCGGGAAGTGGTTTAAAATTCGATTACAAGATTTGACGCATACAACAACAACAACGCGACACGGCAAGCTAATATAAGCGTGGTAATAATCATAATAAAATATAAGCGTGGTAAAAAGACTTTTTAAAATCCACGCTTATATTAAAATGCACTAAAAAGGAGAAAATATTTTTTTTCTGTTTCTCCATAAAATACCGAATCCAGTTAACTGATTAACAATATTTTTCACCAAAATTTTAAGCAATTAGTTAAAAATTTCTTCTGTTCTAAAATTAGTGTCGGAATACATAGAAAAATTTAATATAAATTTAAATAAAATCGTGACATTAGTGACTATAAAAATAAAAGCGTGGAGCGCCCACGAAGATTACGTCAGTATAGTTTAGCGCTCCACGCTTCTATTTTTATAGCCACTAATGTCTGGAACATGGCTAAACACTTTTCAATGGAACCTTCAATAGCATCAACAATTTTCATTGTGAACTAACGTAAGTCAATCTCAATAACGTCATATAATAGTTTCATTTAAGATTGCAACGTAAAAGAAAATTTCTATGCTTTCTTTTGGTACAGCACAATTATTGCAAATCCTATTAATAGTTTTCCGGTAGGTAAAGTGTTAAAAGATACATGTTTCCTTATAAAAATGACATGATTGATTTTATTTAAAGTTAGACCGGCTCCTATTTGTGGGAGATTTTAAATATACTTTAATCAAATAACCCAAAAAGATCATTTAACGAATAAAAATTTATTACGAACACAATTGTAATAGAAGAAACATTATACAAAAGTACGTCTGAACAGAACTGTGTTAAATAGAAGAGTGGGGGAATACGCTGGCTTGATAAATCGATATTTTGTGTCGCAAAGGAACGATTCCATATTATTTTTATAAACAACTTGAATCTATATACTGAGTGATTAAACCCAAATGGAGCAAATCTATCTACACAATTTTAATACGTGTTTCTTTATTATTTCTTATTATTTCAATAATTGTAAAATAAAAAATCTGGAACCGGTCATTACGGCCGATGGTGGTAGGTTTCGTGTTAAAAGTACACAATATTACAGAACAGTTTTTTGATTTGTGTTAGAAAATCGTATTCGAGTACGAAACATGTGGTACCAGAAAAAACATTTATCAAATTCCGTCGTCAATATTTCTTCGTGTAGTTTATGGACGACTCGATATACATACATATGTATACAATGTATATCCTGAAAAATACAATGCATTCGGCGCTAATGTGCAACATGTGTACATATACATACAACAAACACAAATATTGGACCATTACAACCAGAATTTGAAAAGACCTATTCGATACATTAGCATTAAAAGATATAATATAATATACAAAGATATACATAATTATACAGTATACGGTGTATAATGAGTTTTATTCATCCCGACCATTTGGTATATTTTGTTAACTTCTAAAATTTTAATAGTTATCATTCCTAATAACTTTCTCGGTGATACACTTTAGCTTCAAATATTTTTAGACTTTCGTAAAGAAACATCATTTTTTATTCAGGGGTTTTTTACTAAGATATTTAAAGAAATTGAATATATTTAATTTTCATTCATGCTGCATCGGAAAAATGGCCAAAAATTTGGACTGACACATTCTTATTATGTTTATAAAATAATGTGAAATATTTATTTCCAGAGCTCCGTAAACCTAGTGTTAATCATTTTAATGTAGTGAAAATAATACATTAATACTCGGAAAGTGTTAATATTGGTTTGGCAAGAAAATAATTTTCGTATTTTAAGGTAAAATAAGATCGAATTCTTTATTCAAGCGACGAACTTTAATCAGTAAAATATTTTCTTATTTATTCTTTTTGGCAAAAGATCATCGGACGAAAGGGAAAATATCTTATTCATCTTTCACCTTAAAATATCTCTATTTCACCTTAAAATACTGAAATTACTTTCGAAAATTTAAAAGATGTGTTTGGTTAGCTCGTATAAATTATATACGTTCCGAAAATTTCATTGAAATTCGTTAATTGGTTTGCGAATTATAAACGATCAAAAGTGGTAATTTGTAGTGTACCATGAAGTGGCAAGTTTTACCATTTTTGATCGTTTATAATTCGTAAACCAATTACATAACCAATTTCCATGAAATTTTCAGAGCGTATATAATTTATACCAGTTGACAAAACACATTTTAAAAGTTTTCGTTATTGGCCCAGCTAAAAAATTTGCAAAAATCAATTTTTAGTATTGTTTTTCACAATTCCCCGACCAAATGCATTTTTTCAACTTATTTATTAAACGCCATTTACTAAACTAATTCTTCTAGCCTTACAGAGAAATTGAAGTCGTTTGGTCCGTTCATATAAAAGTTATTCTGATTTAAAGTGTGTGTAATCAGTTAAGCTCCTTACTGTATGTCTATTTATATATTTTCACGTAGTTTCTAATAATTTAATTTTTACTTCCCGCATGGATACGTTTACAATAGGTATATCTCTGAAGTAATTTTACGTTGTATCTATATTAGACAACTGTTCTGTCACGGAAACGTATAATACTACTGGCAATTCTATGTAAAAGAGAGGAAAACACGAAAAGAATGCGGAATGCGTCTTTCAATCTTCAAGGGGATAAGAACTGCGTGTCGAACGTATCTCATGTAGAAACTCGTTTCGGTGAATTGGAAAACGCTTTGTCAGTTGTCACTACCTATACTCTATTCAAACGATTTCCAATTCTCTATAGTAAATTTTTGCAAATTAATAATAAAGAGTGTCCCAACAAGAGTGGAATATTTAAATTCCAAATAAAATACACAGTTTTCTCGATTTACTACCGAAATTTTGATGTAATCATAAAGTAGACATGTGGTAATTATGTATGGAACAACACATCTGATAAATGCCCCTCCTCCTTTGCTGGCACATTTGCGTTCTTTTGACGAAATTTTCAATCAAAGTTTGCCATAATTGTGGCTGGATCTCAGGGATACAGCGTCTAATCTCTTCCTTCCAGGCTTGGGTAGTTGTGGGCTTGTTCACATAAACTTTTAACTTCAAAAAACCTCCAGAGAAATTTTTGACAAAAATTTTTAGCACTAACTGTTTCCTTGATCTCGATCGACAATTTGTTAATAACGTATATTAATGTTTTCAGCGCACTGGTTCGATCTGATGCTACTACTTAAGCAATTTTCCAAATTACCACAAAATTTTCAACGTTTCGATCAACTATTTAGACCATTTTCATATAATTGCATCTGTAAAAATTATTAAATTAATATAAAGTGTAATTTATGTTGCGTTCCGCATAAAAACCAAATGTTCTAAGAAAAAACAAACATACTTGCTAGGTGAACAAAATTATTTTAAACTCTTTACAACTTTATAACACATGTTGATTATGACATCTTCCAAATTACCAATTACCAATTACAATTACATGTAATTGTAATGAATGAATTGTATTGAATGACCCATTGGTCATGAAAAATCCAAGCAACAAGTTTCCACTGTTTGTATACCATACGAAGTTGTGGTAATTTATTAATTGACATTCAATCTACTTTTGATGTATTTTAAACCTTTAACAGATTTTATTTGTTAGAAAAATTCATCATAAAACATCACTGGTTCCGTAATGTCGCGTAATATTCATGTATCTTAGGTGTCATACCTAAGATTTACGCTCTGATGTTTAATCATGTGAATTGTTTCTAATAAAATCCTTTGGTGTAAATTGGCTTCTTTTTCTACTATTTCTACATTTTCGAAATCAAAAGCATGGTCAAACGTTATTGAATGTCTCGTCAATGCAGTGTGTTGTGCTGGGGGCAAAAATATGTTATGTCTATGTTCTCTAATCCGAGTTTCTAAAAGTCTAGGCGTTTGTCCTATGTATAGTTGGCTACAACCCTTACAAGGTATTGAATAAACTAAATTGCAGTTTTTTACCAATGGTACTTTATCTTTGATCGCGAGGAAAAATTCCCTTAAATAATGTGGTATTTTGGAAATTGTGTGAATTCCTACCTTTCTAAATATTCTCTTAATATCGTTAGAAATATTTTGAACGTAAGGAATAGCGACGATATTTTTCCAATTTATTGGTCCAGTCCTCAAAAATCTTTTTTCTTTTTGTTTTTCAATAAACCAAGGGTGGTAAATCTCAAAAACACGTTCCTTGATAATCTTAGATGTAAGCAAGACAAGATAACCATTATCATAAGTATATCACAGGCATGGAATCAACATGTGTTATAAAGTTGTAAAGAGTTTAAAACTAGAGGGTTATTGTTGCTCGCTCGCTAGGTAGGATAGGACTGCTCTTGCGAAAGGGTTAGTGGTACGCATGGCTAGTAGTACCTATAGCTATTAATGTTTTTTTTTATTTGGTGTGTGACTCTCCACGAGCCACACAAAGAACTTCCCGATTCGTTAGTTGCAGTATATTATTATCATTATTAAGTGTACATTTTAAGAAGATTATACGTTTTCAGGGAAATTCAATAGTTTTCTACTTATCAAAATGTTTGCTATATGGCGTCGCATTAAACGAACGAACGGTTCCTTGTTATAGCATACTAATGTTGCAAAATAAATTGTCTTAATTAGTTTTTCGCAAACGATACAACTCCTCATTATCCGGGTTTGCAGTATTGATCTTGGTTTTCTTCGATACTGTTAATTTAATTTAATTTTGAAACTCTGCTCAGTGCTACATACAACATTTGTAAAGTTCGCCTTTCTGATTTTTTAAAATCCAAACATACTTTCTCGTATGTTTGTCCCTGACTTTTATGAATCGTAATCGCTTCAGCAGAAACCACTGGAAATTGACTACGTGTGATTTGATATTTTACCTCACTCGACATATTTACTTGATTCGATATTTTTATTATTGGTGTTAAATTTTGATGAATATTTGCATTTTTCATATAATCACGATAACGAGTTCTTACTTTCACTCCTACTTTGGCCAATTGAAAATCTAACACCAATATACACGGAATTTTAGTATTTTCTTGACAAGTAATAAATTTTAATATTCCGCATGTGTGCTCCATTAACCAATCCGTTTTCAACATCAATGTTATTAATAATTATCATATAGTTTATATTAATTTTCACTTTAATCTCAGTTAATAATTCTTTTTTGAACTGATTGTTTTTTTAAAGATTGTAATATAAATTTTTTTTGTACTTTCATCGATATTCTTTGAAAATGTATTCTCGGGAGTAGAGATGATTAACTCACTCTTGCATTGGGATAATTTTCGATTATTGTAAGCGGAAACATCATCATAAGGTACAAAAAAAATTTTTTTTAATTTTTTTAAAAATTTTTTTAAAAATTGAAAAAAATGTTTTGTGTAATTACGTTTGTTTCTTCGGTGGAAGCTTTCCGTTCTCTCGTATAAATTGCATTGTTGAATGAACTTCTTTCAAAAAAAACTAAAAAAACTAAAAAACTACTTGACCAAAATGGACCAAAATCTAATCAGCTCTAAGTTACAGCGGAGCACATCGATTGCATCATTCATCATCCTGATCGCGTTGTTACGTTTTCTAAAAACGTTAACGAAAAATTTGATAACATACAAACTGACATACGCACACATACATACGCACGTTTTGCTGAAAATAGTCTAAAATGACTGCAATGACCATGAAACGTGAAGATCTGCTAAAAAATCGATTTTCGATTTTCGGGGTCACTACAATAACTTCCCTATAAAATCGGGAAGTTAATAATTTTGTTCACTTAGCAATTATGTTTGTTTTTTCTAATTAGAACATTTGGTTTTTGTGCGGAACGCAACATAAATTATACTTTATCTTAGTTTAATCATTTTTACAGACGCAATTATATTAAAATTTTTCTTGAATACGGTCTAAATAGTTGACCGAAACGTTGAAAATTTTGTGGTAATTTGCAAAATTGCTTAACACATTACCGACCGGTGATTATTGCTTAATTTTGAAAAATCTATGGTTCACGACTAAACACTTTATTATGGAACCATTAATAGTAACAGCAATTTTCATTATCAATTAACAAGACACCCTCAATAACGTCATCTAATAGTTTCATTTAAGATTGCAATGTAAAAGAAAATGTCTATGCTTCCTTTTGGTACAGCAAAATTATTGAAAATCCTATTAACACGTTGGTCGCCACGTCTTGTTCGAGTTAATTAAAAATAAGATATTATACAGGGTGTCCCAGCTAACTTGACCACCTTGAATATCTTTGTTGTTTTTAAAGATACGTCAAATGTCTGAAGGACAAAGTTGAATGGTAAAATGGGGCTCATAAGATACCAACAAAATTTTTTTTTCATGTAATTTTTTTTAGAGATATGAAGGTCACCTTCATTTTTTTTAATGGAATGAGGTATTTTTTAATACATCAATCGATGCAGCTGGACATTCGTTATAAAAAAGTACTAACCTATGTATGTCGAAAAGTTAGTAGTTCAGGAGATATTTCAATTTAAATAACTCTAAAATACCATTACTGTCGTGTGTGTGTGTGTGTGTGTGTACTAACAATAAGACGTTACATAAGTAAGTAAACACTAACGTCTTACAAGGAGACCCCGCGTATCGAGACACCCAGATCTGAACGAAATTTTGTGTGGACATAGCTTAGACATCCTCATGAACTATCCCATTGGCTTTCTCTTGAATGGGCAGCCGTTTTCGAGATAATCGATATTGAAATGCGACATGTAAGTTATTTTCAATGAGTGAAAGCCTCTTGTCACAGCGGTCCGCGGCCGAGTGGGTTGAGCGAATGTCTACCACGAGGTTGGTCGGGGTTCGCGTCCCGTGTCGGCATTTTTTTTCACTTTTTTTTAATTTTTCTACGTTCTACACATTATTTCTAATATAATAAATAACAAGTAATCTAGTTTTACGATAGACAAGATATATGTTTGATAAAAATCTAACATATTCGTTGTGGTAAGTATTATAACGCAAATTATTTTTGCTGTGTTGAGGCCTTTAACCAAAATACGAAGACTCTAATAAATTATCATAAAACAGTATCTTTTCAACTTCAGTATTTTTAAGTAATCGCCCTGTAGCGGCCATCGGCACGCACAATGAAACATTTGGCGTGCAAATGGTCGGGACGGTTTGCGAGGCAAGCAGCAATAAAGCTATTTTTGAGCCGTTTTTAATGCGTACAATTTATTGTTAGATGTTGTAGACCAGACCTGGGCGACGATGGCCCGAAAAACACATGTTGCTCTACTACTTTGGGACTGTCTTACCGAGCAAGAGAAGGAGAGAAACAGCAACATGTGTTTTTCAGGCCACCGACGGCCAGGTGAAGGGATAAAAGAAAGGAAAAGAAATGATAAAAAAAATATAAAAGATAAAAAAAATATTATAATTATATAATATTATATTATAATTATATAATATTATATTCATTTACGCCAACGTGAACGAGGTAGCGTTTCCGGAAGATTTAAAAAAAGAAAAGTGCAACTGCAACGAAAGTGCAACAGTATTTGTGCGGTGTTCGTGGTGCAGAATATACTTATGTTTCGGGTGCTTTTTCGACGCTCATCACCCCACTACGTGCTGGCGGGAATCGTGGTGTTAATATATTTAATTTCTTGCTTATTTGTTGTAAACTTATTTTACATTATTGCAAAAACTTCGAAAAAGAAACAAAAAAATTTCCCCGCGCGGAAACATATATCTTGTCTATCGTAAAACTAGATTACTTGTCATTTATTATATTAGAAATAATGTGTAGAACGTAGAAAAATAAAAAAAAAGTGAAAAAAAATATTTTTAAAAAAATGCCGACACGGGACGCGAACCCCGACCAACCTCGTGGTAGATATTAGATCAACCCACTCGGCCACGGACCTCTGTGACAAGAGGCTTTCACTCATGGAATATAACTTACATGTCGCATTTCAATATCGATTATCTCGAAAACGGCTGCCCATTCAAGAGAAAGCCAATGGGATAGTTCATGAGAATGTCTAAGCTATGTTCACACAAAATTTCGTTCAGATCTGGGTGTCTCGATACGCGGGGTCTCCTTGTTAGTACGACAGTAATAGTATTTTAGAGTTATTTAAATTGAAATATCTCCTGAACTACTAACTTTTCGACATACATAGGTTAGTACTTTTTTATAACGAATGTCCAGCTGCATCGATTGATGTATTAAAAATACCTCATTCCATTAAAAAAAATGAAGGTGACCTTCATATCTCTAAAAAAATTACATGAAAAAAAAAATTTTGTTGGTATCTTATGAGCCCCATTTTACCATTCAACTTTGTCCTTCAGACATTTGACGTATCTTTAAAAACAACAAAGATATTCAAGGTGGTCAAGTTAGTTGGCACCCTGAATGACTGTATACATATAGGATATACAACATGAATTCCCGCTTTTCGCTCTGCTTACGTTCTGTATACCAACGCACAGTGGGTTGAAACCCGAAAAACGCGGACAAAAATAATTTCTGAGAAGCTATTTCTAAGTTTAAATTAATAAAAATGGTATCGTTTTATAGATTTTGAGGTGCTGAATTCAAATTAACAATCAGATTTTGTTTAATTCCAAACCCATAAAAGTTATATAAGGTTTTTTAGAAACGGTTTTCTCGAATTGGGACATACATGTCATTAATTGTTTTATTATTAATAATGGTATATTTTTAAGTTATTAGTTATTATATACTAAATTCTGTATAATTTACTTGATGTTAATCGCCGGACCATATCCCTATAGTACTCCACTTCACTGTTATCTTCTTCACCGATGTGTAAATCATCTTCTGCTTTCAATAGCTGTAGCACTTCTTCTGGCAAATCTGACACTGATTTCCGTAGTATTTGTTGGTGTGAAATTACTGGATCGGGGATGTTGTCAACAATCTGTAGAATAAATCACGGTTGGTATGGTACCTGGAACGTTTCTGAGTATGTTCTCTTCTGAACTGTTTCACGTATTTATTTCCAGCTTCCATAGATTCTTCGGAAAATTGCCCTATACGAATAATCTCTCTCATAGCTTTCACTATTTCTGCCCTGTGAATCAGCACTTTATGGACAGAAGGTGGCATGTAGTACCAACTATAGTTTTCTATATACATATAACTTGGCCGTGTCCTGACAATATGTATCGAAAGCAATATCATTAATTTCGCGACTACTATTTAAAGCAGTTAAGATGATGTGGAAGCGAATGATTAATTGTTCATTCACGCCAGTTATTTCCGAAAATAATTTTGAATTTCCAAATGCGCGTCTAGCAGTATGCATATATTGCCGTCATTTGATGTACCATATCCTGGTTTAGGTACGTCCTCTAAAAGGCCCATTTTATTTTTAAAAAATCTTCTTGTATTTTACCCTTTCTAGCTTCTAATAGTTCCTTATTTGAAAATTCCTGTGTTTCACTTTTCTTTGATGTTGCTTGCCATTTTTTAAAATCACGTCGGTATGCTATGTGAAGCACACACTCAAAAAAACGAATGATTACCAGATTTGAAATCAGCGTGAAAAAATCTACTGGAAATGATATATAGCATGTTAAGAAAAAATTTTTTCCGTGCGTAGTATTGGAAAAATCACAATTTTCTTGAAATTGTGCAAGTTTAACGAATTTTCTCAAGGTTAAAAAACGTTCGTACGATAATTTCCATAATTATCCCATATTCTGCAAAGTTTCAGCTTCCATTTAAAAAAAATTCATAGCTCTATCTCATTTCTATCAAAAGTTCTTTGATTTTGACACAGAATTCATCGGTTTTACCCACTGTGCGGCGCAACCGCGCATTCACCTCGCGCGTCGTCGTTTTTGTGAGACAGTATACACATCTGCAGCTATCTGCTAGTGAAACCTTTTTAGTTTTATTGTACACATGTCTACCAATAACGTGTATAGATTTTAATGCGTCAATCGTCGTTGTTCGGTTGATAACTCTATTTGAATAGAAAAAAAGCTTGAAAATTACTCTTTGTTTCATCCATGTTTATAGGTGCTGTATACAACAAAAGCATATCAAATCCATGCTTATTATTTTCGTCTTGAAACACGCTTTTAGTTAAGTACATGCAAAAAATCCTTACTCATACGTGTATTAAGTTATAACGTACTAAATGAAACGATATTCTAAAAAATTCAGGAGAAGATAAGCTCATGAATTTTTATTGAACTTCAACATTTAATTGTGGGATATAGATGTGGAATTTTGGAAAATGAAATGTAGAAAATGACGCCTCATTTATCTACTAACAAGTTAATTGTTGAAGCTTGTGTGCAGTGGACAGGTGGATATGAAAGTAAACACGGTAGCTCAGGATTTAGACAAAGCGCGTCTTCTTTCGTCTATTCGGGTTTGCTCGTGTTCCCTCGCGTTCGCATGTTTTATTATACATACACTTGTTCCAACATTAATAATACAATTTTACATTTTTCGTTTAGTCAGAAAAATGACTTTTGTTCGCGTTTTTCGCGTTTCAACCCACTGTGCGATGACGGTCGGATTTTAGCCCCGCGGGAAACTTAGCCGAATTACGCTGGGCGATCAACGGTTAATAGGCTTCCGGTAGGTAAAGTGTTAAGTAGTAGCATCAGATCGAACCAGTGCGCTGAAAACATTAATATACGTTATTTTCAGCACTGTTGCGCCGCCACATTGCTTCTCACGACTCCGCTACATGTAGCCGAATAATGGAAATTGCGCCTCGAAAACGCAAAAGTAGACCACCTTGGGATACTTCTGCGCTAGATTGATCTTTTATCTAGCAATTGTGATTACGGAAAAGCCCCAACTTTTTTTTGGATAGCCATTCGTTCTTGAATAGGCCCTTTATTGCGACAAATACATATGTCGAGAAGAGGGTCAAAACCCGCAAACGGAAACATCTGCATACGTAACGCGTGCATTTGCTGTCTTCATCAATCAATCGATTCGAATAGCGAACTAAATCTGTTCCACACACCTAGTAAAATAACTTTGAATGCAATGGGTTAAAATTATTAACCTCAATCGGCTTAAAAATATTGAGTAATCCAAGTTGAAAATTACGACTGCAACATCACATTTCGAGCATCTTATGTTGCTAAAGATATGAGGAGAGATTAGTAAAATTAAAAATATCATATTTCATTAAATTTTGGTTTTCTTTTATTGTAAGTGTATACATTAAATCATTTTGGAAGAAAGTAACAGTTTTACCATTATTTGTTGGGATAAAAGGAGTTTTCAATTTATTTATTGCACAACAAAAGTTTCTGAAGACCACATCGAAAATTAGGAAAGTAATTATTTTGGCCATACTCATCATAATTTCTATGCTCGTAACGAGTTGTTCTACGAGTTCTTCATTTTTCAAATTTCACGATAAAATTAATGAGAACATTTGTAATTGATAAGCTTGTAACTCTGCACAGATTCTATTAATCTTGACATACGATACTGTATACTGTATACGTTCTTGTTAGTCGCTTCTAGGAGCGAAATTAATTTTTAGATCTAGCCTCCCATTTATTTTGGCATAAAAATATGATGTATCATTTTCACGTTTTATTTGTGCCATTACACTTATTGGATCGAACTCTGAGATATACTTTCAATTATGTTTGAAATTGTATATTCCCAAAGAAAGTAGTATCAAAATACGATGCCCGGACTTGCGTCATTAGGGATGTGCTTATAGGTTGCGTAATCGATACACGAAATTCAAAGCGCTTTTTGGAGCCAGTCAAAAAGTTCCCATACGTGTTATTATAATGTATTCCGAAATTTATAATTTTCACGTGCAAAATTCGAACCGAATAATATTTACATTATGTTATATAAAAACGTTACATATTTATTTCGTGGAATTCCGATCATCACTGAACGAGATCTTTGGATCGTTACGTTTAAATAGACCACTCTATACAATCTTGAATATTTTCGATGACGACTAATTTGTGAAGACATTCCGTTGCAACTCAATTTTTTAACTGATTAAACGAATAATTTCTCAGGAATGTATTCTACTTATTGAAATATTAGCGTTAAACAGTAATGTTGAAACAAACACAACTTTTTTCTAATTTGAAACTTACTGATCAAAGTACATAAGTACTAGGGCTGTTACTTTTCTCCGGACGTCGAAGATTTTAAAGCTTCGAAGCATCGAATTTGGAGCTTCGATTTTTGAAACTTGGAAGGTGATGAATGACTGCGGATCTTTATGCAAAATAAAAATTATCTGCATTGATTGCAAGAAATAGAAACTAAATTGAATGTTATTTCTTTCCTTAATGGTGGTGACACGAATAACCTCGATTTCGCGAATAACCTCGAATAGTTTGACAAGTAACACGTTCATAATTAATTTACTAACGTTAAAGACTTCATTGGTGAACTTTTAAGATTGTAGAATGTAAAATGAAGCCTTGGCTACATTCCCATTTCAGTTTTATGCACGTTTGATGCTTAAATTGTTAGATATTAACAAATTTCTACCCTCCTTGTCTTACGCATTATGGGAATTTCCGAAACAATCAGCCCGCGCAACAATTGTAAATAACTAATTAACCAGAGTTAATTTGTGAACATTTGCAATTGGATAACATAGAATCAACCTCCAGCTACTTTCACATGCAGTTTCTCATTCGGATTTTGTTCCGACTGAAAGATTTATAAACAATTATCCAAACCCTTGTTCTAAACTAATCTGAAAATTTTGACAGGGTCAGGTAAGTAAAAAAACATACGCGTGGAAAACCACGCGCGGAAGAAGCGAAACTTCTTGCAGCCTAGTAATGTTTAGAAGTAAATTATGATTGGAAATGGTAAATAATCCTAATGGACCGACAACAAGATCAGGAACAACTCTCGATGCGGTATTTGCAAGACATTTAGACAAAATTGAATCAAGAATATTTATTTCATATTTTAGCTACCACAAGCCAATTGTTTCAATGATAGAATTATAGAAAGAAAGAGAGCGTATGGGAAATGCTATGAACTATGTCTCTTCCTTTCCCATACGCTCTCCTTCTTTACGTCGCAAATTTTGATCGTTCATTATTTTTTCTAAGATTTTCTATGATTCCATCATTGAAACAATTGGCTTGTGATAGCTAAAATATGATATAAATATTCTTCATTCAATTTTGTCTAAATGTCTTGCAAATACTGCATCGAGGGTTGTTCCTGATCTTGTTGTCGCTTCATTAGAATTATTTTTTTTGCAATTAGTTTAATTGTAAGACGACTGAATTTTATTTGTATTTTGAGTCTGATGGTGAGCAAAATTTAGTGGTCGGAAGTTTAATTAAGTAGTATGTTGCAATATTCGTGTGGTTCGAAAGTGAGTGACATTTTCTCTCTGGAGGTAATATTATAATTTAGTCGGGCAAGGACAGTATTACGCGTACTATACGTTCTAGCAAAAGAGGAGAGGGAGAGGTTCTATATATTTAATGAGATGTCATCTAGATTATCGGAGAGAGATATGTGTTCCAAGAATATTACAACGCAGCGTCGTCTTTAGTCGTGCATTAATAATTAACTGCACGAAGCGTGTGTGTAATTTTACGTACATGATTTTCCATCCATTAATAAAAGAGAAAGCTTGATTCGTTGTCGTTTAACCCCTTGCTGTACTATTTTCTTACAGTTACAGTGATTAAAACGTCTTCATCTCCAAAAATGTCTTAGAAGGGAAAAGAAAATTTATATTTTTTGTATGGCTACATTTATTTTAATGCCTAAATATTTATTACTAGACTGTGGATCTTTATGCAAAACAAAAATGTTCTGCTTTGATTGTGGGAAGCAGAAGTAAAACAAAGAATAAATTTTTAAAAACACCACGTTTAAAAAACGGACTAAAAAGTATAAAATAATTTTTTCTAGCCCCATACAGATTCCTAATCCCGTACAGATAGTCCTGAAAATTTGTGATTGTGAATTTTTAATAGCTATGAAAATACTTGTAAAATTTAAAACGGAAAACGTGGGGCGCATGCAATAGATAATTGATGCATGAACATTAAACACCTAAATCACTAACAATTTTATTGCACTGCAAATAAAATGCGGGGAGGTGTAACGGTTAAATTTTTAATAGTTTATATCTCCTAAACGCATAGGCTTTTTCAAATTTTGTTTTTAAATATTGCATTGTCATCCAGTCCTGAGTTATGTTTAAAATTTCAAGTCTCGAGCTCATCGGGAAGTTAGTTTAAAATCAGTTGTAAAAGTACCGAACAAACAGACAGACAAGAAAGCGAGCTAATAAAAACGTGGAAAAATCGATTATATTCAATGTTACTATTTGACCCAACGCATTTTTGTCATAAATGCATTAAAGCCGCTGTCTATTGATTACAAAGAAACACACAACATTCATATTTTGTTAGACTTTGTTAAAATCTTCATGACGAGTTTGACTCGTTAAAATACGGCGAGGGGTTAAAAAAAAAAGAATGTAGACACGTGTGTAAACTATATGATAAAATATGATAAATATACAGGGTGTCTCAAAATTAGGTCCGGAGCCGAAAATGGGAGGTTCCTGAGATCATTTCAAGCGACATTTTCCTTTGAAAAAATGTCGTCCGCGGCTTCGTTAACGAGTTATTAACGAAAAACACGGACCAATCAGAGCGCGAGCTAGACGCGTGCAGCCCGGCGCGCCGGCAGCCGAGTGTCGGTGGCACGCCGCGATGTCGTAACGAACAAAAGTTTCTCGATGATGTGAATCCTCGCCAATTTCGACAAGCTTTGGATATGTTGTCAATACCATGGTTCTGAACAACATTTTCCTTTACAGTTTCTGTCGATCGGCTTTAGTTTACGACATTATTGTAAAAATTTGTAATTGTAAATCGATCGATGTATTATTTCCTATCCGATTTCGATAATATTTGGATATGTTGTCAAGACCATGATTCTGAACAACATTTCCCTTTACAGTTTCTGTCGATCGGCTTTAGTTTACGATATTATTGTAAAAATTTGTAATTGTAAATCGATCGATGTACTATTTCCTATCCGATTTCGATAATATTTGGATATGTTGTCAAGACCATGATTCTGAACAACATTTCCCTTTACAGTTTCTGTCGATCGGCTTTAGTTTACGATATTATTGTAAAAATTTGTCATTGTAAATCGATCGATGTACATACTATCTCCTCGCCGATGTCGATGAGCTTCATTTCAAAGGAAAAAGATATTTAAAACATCGAATTTATAACATATTTCAAAGTCATCGAAATCGGTGAAGACCCACATCATCGGCAACTTTACCCGAACGATAGAAGAAGCACAAACTTATTGAATTAAAAACTCACTTATTCAGCCGTAAATCCATTTGACTACCACATACAACCACCACACTTTTACATAATCTTCGAATCGGTGTTTTCGAGAATCATATGATTCTCGAAAAATCAATGCCATATGATTCTCGAAAAATCAATATCTCCTTGGGAACGATTTCATTTGTTTTAAACGACGCCTTCATCGAATACATTGTATGCTGGAAGAGCACAGTTTCGCGCGGCATCGCGAAGAGCATCGAACTCTTTCCGCGTCGGAGTAAGTAATTTCGTTCGATATCGATACGAGTTATAAAAGTGTGCTACGAGTTCAACAATTATGTAAAAGTGTGATGGTTATATGTGGTAGTCAAATGGATTTACGGCTGAATAAGTGAGTTTTTAATTCAATAAGTTTGTGCTTCTTCTATCGTTCGGGTAGAGTTGCCGATGATGTGGGTCCTCACCGATTTCGATGACTTTGAAATATGTTATAAATTCGATGTTTTAAATATCTTTTTCCTTTGAAATAAAGCTCATCGAAATCGGCGAGGAGATAGTATGTACATCGATCGATTTACAATTACAAATTTTTACAATAATATCGTAAACTAAAGCCGACCGACGAAAACCGTCAAGGGAAATGTTGTTCAGAATCATGGTCTTGACTACATATCCAAAGCTTATCGAAATCGGACAGGAAATAGTACATCGATCGATTTACGATTACAAATTTTTGCAATAATATCGTAAACTAAAGCCGATCGTCAGAAACTGTAAAGGGAAATGTTGTTCAGAATCATGGTATTGACAACATATCCAAAGATTATCGAAATCGGATAGGAAATAGTACATCGATCGATTTACAATTACAAATTTTTACAATAATATCGTAAACTAAAGCCGATCGACAGAAACTGTAAAGGGAAATGTTGTTCAGAATCATGGTATTGACAACATATCCAAAGCTTATCGAAATTGGCGAGGATTCACATCATCGAGAAACTTTTGTTCGTTACGACATCGCGGCGTGCCACCGACACTCGGCTGCCGGCGCGCCGGGCTGCACGCGTCTAGCTCGCGCTCTGATTGGTCCGTGTTTTTCGTTAATAACTCGTTAACGAAGCCGCGGACGACATTTTTTCAAAGGAAAATGTCGCTTGAAATGATCCCAGGAACCTCCCATTTTCGGCTCCGGACCTAATTTTGAGACACCCTGTATAAATTGATTTCCATTTATTATTCCCAACTTACTATGTCGCATGTTGTGGAAATACTTTCGCACTGACGATAAGTTGATATCGTGTGCGACATGTGCAACGTGTATGTGACATTAAATGTTACAGTTGTTCTTGACATGTGACACTTACAAATGATTATACAGATAAACACACTGATTCGGCAACTATCAAAACTTCAGTATAAAAGAGTTGTAATAATATCTTCGTAATTTGGGACTTCCTTTACTTGATATTGTTACATTTAAATAAATGTGTGATGAGTAGACAGCGGATCTCTATGCATTTATAGAAAAATTGAGTAGATGAAATTCAAAATTGTTGAAAAATTTTCAAAATTGAAGATGTTCATATACGATCTCTTCTACTGCAATTTTTTAAATTTAAAAAGAATCGATTTTCAACAAAAAAATCAAGGTTGCTGTCATATCTTTTAATGGAACTGGGTATTTTTAATCTCATAACATTGTAGGCGACGTTGAAACGAATTCAACTACCTGTTATACGGTGATTTTCAGATGACCTTCAATGAAAATATCGCCATGAATCAATTGCCAGAATATTTGAAATATTTCGACGGTACGTAATAGCAACGCCTCCCGATTACAGGTAAACAAATGAACGTAAACATTGCTTCAGAACTTAACTCACATAAAACCAAATTTAGTCCAGTCAACGAAAAGTTGTAGAGAGAAATGGAAGGAACACAATTTTTAACTTAGGGTCTTTGTTTAGACTAGTTAGGAGATAAACATTTAGGAGTTGGTGTTTTTGCTTCAATTTCAATTTCAACACTTCAATTTCAACTCTTCCATTTCAACATCAATTTCAACTTCAATTTCAACTTCACTTTTTCAGTTTCCACTTCCATTTTCCAATTTCAACCTCAATTTTCCGATTTTATCTTCAATTTCACAACTTCATTCTCAACTTCATTTTCAACTTCACATTCAACTTCAATTTTTCATTGTCAATATCAATTTTTCAATTTCAACTTCAATTTTTCAATGTCAACTTCAATTTTTCAAGTTCAACTTCAACTTTCCAATTTCAACCTCAATTTTTCGGTTTTATCTTCAATTTCAAAACTTCATCTTCAACTTCAATTTCAATTTCAACTTTCATTTTTCCATTTCAACTTCAATTTTCCAATTTCAACCTCAATTTTTCGATTTTATCTTCAATTTCAAAACTTCATTTTCAACTTCAAGTTTTCAATTTCCACTTTAATTTTCGAGTTTCAACATCAATTTCTCAATTTCAACATCAAGTTTTCAATTTCAACTTCAATTTTTCAGTTTCAACATGAATTTCTCAAGTTCAACTTCAAGTTTTCAATTTCAACTACAAATGCGCGTAGAAGGTCCTCCTTTTCGGTATTCCGCTTATATCTCGGAAATTATGCGTCCTAGCGATAAGACCATATACAAAATTAAAGCTGAAACTAAAACGTGCCATAAGATTGCTTGCATTCAATTTTTCGGTATCTCGCATAGTTTCCGAGATATCCTCGCTCAAAGTTCATTAATTGTGCTGGAGAGTTAGCTAGTCAAATAAGGCAAAAAACGTGAGACAAACATTTCTTTTTCACAATTAGTGAACTTTGAGCGCGGATATCTCGGAAACTATGCGAGGTAGCGAAAAACTGAATAAAATCAATCTTGTGGCACGTTTTGTCAGCTTTAATTTTGTATAGAATGGTCTTATCGCTAGGACGCATAGTTTCCGAGATATAAGCGGAAAACCGAAAAAGGGGACCTTCTACGTGCCCCCCTGCACCCCGCTCACCTTCTAGGAGTGGGGACTTTTAGTATGTTTACTTCCTAACTAGTCCAAACAAAGCCCCAAAGTTAAAAATTGTGTTCCTTCCATTTCCCTCTACACTCCCCTCACGAGCATTCATTGACTGGACTAATTTATACGGAGCCACATTGAAAACACAAATGTTAAACGTGTACATGTAATGAAATATTAAGATATTAATATTAATATAATAAAAATAATAATAATAATATTATTTAATATTAAATATTTCAAATATGTTCTGGCAATTGATTCATGACGATATTATCTTTCAAGGTCATCTAAAAGTCATTGTATAGCAGGTCGTTGAATTCGTTTCGACGTCGCCTACAATATTATGAAGTTAAAAATACCCAGTCCCATTAAAAGATATGACAGCAACCTTGATTTTTTGTTGGAAATCGATTTTTAAAAAATTTATAATATCGCAATTTCTTGTTGGTTAAATACCGATTAACTTTGGTATGAAATTTTTCATACAGAATTTGAACTAGTAATGGAAAAATCATGCGATCAGAATGAGTTAGGAAGAGGGGCGGGGCGGAGAGAGGGGCGCATACGAAAATCCAGAAGTAATCTTTCAAAATTGAAAGCTCACCCTATATAGAGTGACACTCTGTTTTGTGTTTCTCTCTCATCCCCACATCGTTTTGACAAACAAAAAATAAACAGATGCCGCCAACATATGTCAAGGTGAAATTCATCCGAGATGGCTCAAAGCTACATTTACCCTAAGTTTCACCATTCTCTCTACCGCTTGTGTATGACCAGGAAATCGTAGAAACTGACGTTCAATGTGGTCTTACGATGTTATGTTGAGTAATTCGTCCTCTATAATATTTTTCAGTACAGGTGGTTCAAAAATTTCACAATTGTGCCATGAAATTAAATCAACGTAGTCATTTCTGTCAAAGTTGATTTTTTTAATCTTACATTTTCTAATCCCCTCTGTACAAAGGGATCTTACTTTCAAAATTGTACTAATTGTAAGCCCCAATTCTTAAATATTTTTTCGTTTATCTGTAAGAAGTCCCAAGAGAAGACTTTCAGGAACAACAAAATAGCCATTTCTTCAACACTAGGTTTACAGAGCTCTAAAAATAACTATTTCATATTATTTTATAGACATAACAAGAATGTGTCTATCCAAATTTTTGGCCATTTTTCCAATAATATATACCCAACGAAATAAATTTGGTGAATAATTCCTCAGGGAAGTTTCTGGTAATTATTTACAAAAGCACCACCCTCTCCGATTTTGATAAAATTTATATATGATATAGATATGGACATTTTGAACAACTTTTTCCTTTTCCAATATAGGGGGGTCGCTTTTAGTTTTCGAGATATTTGCAAAAAACTATCGCGAATACTGTATTGAATTTTTGGCATTCGTGGACACTCCGCTGCAAGGTAGACCTGTTTAGGTGCGGCGTTTGTTTACATTTTGACGCTGTAGAGATAAGAGAGAAAACAGGTGGGGCGGAAAGGGCCAGCCTGACACCACACACACCCACCCAGTGCTTAACACGCACCCACTGTTTCTAAATTATACTCTAGATTCTTACGTATTTTCACGTGCTGATTACGAATATGATAGTGAAAATTGGTGCAAATGTTAATTTCTTAACGGAAACCTTCTTTTTAAAAACACTGGGTGCGTGTTAAGCACTGGGTGGGTGTGTGTGGTGTCAGGCTGGCCCTTTCCACCCCCCCTGTTTTCTCTCTGACACCACACACACACACACACCCAGTGTTTTTAAAAAGAAGGTTTCCGTTAAGAAATTAACATTTGCACCAATTTTCAGTATCATATTTGTAATCAGCACGTGAAAATACGTAAGAATCTAGAGTATAATTTAGAAACAGTGGGTGCGTGTTAAGCACTAGGTGGGTGTGTGTGGTGTCAGGCTGGCCCTTTCCGCCCCACCTGTTTTCTCTCTTATCTCTACAGCGTCAAAATGTAAACAAACGCCGCACCTAAACAGGTCTACCTTGCAGCGGAGTGTCCAGGAATGCGAAAAATTCAATACAGTATTCGCGATAGTTTTTTGCAAATATCTCGAAAACTAAAAGCGACCCCCCTATATTGGAAAAGGAAAAAGTTGTTTAGAATGTGTTGCTGCATAACATATATAAATTTCATCAAAATCGGAGAGGGTGGTGCTTTTGTAAATAATTACCAAGTTTCTTTACAATCTCAATAATCGCAAATTAAAAATATTAGAACACCTCATTTTGACGGATCCCGTAAACCTAGTGTTAATTACTGGATTAATAACGCTTAGCAGCTGCTCTGGCAGGTATCGCGACGAATTTAAGACTAGAACTAACTAACAAACTCATGAAAATGAGTTTTTAAGAGCTTATAGTGAAAGCATAATAGAATAAGTTCTCGCTGTTTTTTTCATTAACTTAATTCTTTATTTTTAAAAAATTAGTAAAAAACATATCATTGAAAGTATTGTCCATCGCTAGCCACTACTTTTTCCCATCTTTCTGGCAGCATACGAGAATTCCACGTGAGGAAAACGACACGTATTTTGAGGCTATCCAAGAGTCGACCCATTTTTTGGCATCTTCGTAAGAATGAAAGTGCTGCTAATTGTCAGCCAGGCCATGTGTCATTGATCGGAACAGATGATAGTCGGAAAGGGCAATGTCTGGTGAATACAGTGGGTGGGGTAGGACTTCCCATTTAAGTGTTTCCAAGTATGTTTTCACCGGTTTTGCAACATGTGGCCGAGCGTTGTCATGCTGCAAAATCACTTTATCGTGTCTCTGCTCGTATTGCGGCTGTTTTTCCTTCAATGCTCGGCTCAAACGCATCAATTGTAGTCGATAGCGATCTCTCGTGATGGTTTCGTCCGGTTTGAGAAGCTCATGATGGTAGCACATGAGGCTTACCCTATGATTTTTTACGTTTAGAGTTATCGTAATGTATACATTTTTCATCGCCAGTTACGATGCGATGCAAAAAACCTTTTCTTTCCTGCTGTTGAAGCAGTTGCTCACACGTGCAAAGACGCTATTCGACGTCTCTCGGTTTCGACTCGTACGGCACCCAATGACCTTGCTTTTGAATCATTCCTAACGCTTTCAAACGTTTTGAAACTATTGTGTGATCAACTCCTAATGATTCTTCCAGTTCAGCTAGCGTCTGACATGAGTTTTCATTAAATAATACCTCTAATTTTTCGTCTTGCAACTTCTGGAGTGCGCCAGAGCGTTCTTTAAACGCCTAAACCAATCTCTGCATGTTGTTTCTATATTTTATTTCACGATAAAGATTCTTGAAATACAAATATTTTATTTCGTGGTTTAGATTGCCAAATGAAAATATTTCACTTTTCAAATTGTACATCCTATTTAGAATACTATTTTTTAGACCAGATAAAATCTAAAATATGAAATAGTATTTGAAATATTTATTTCGCCAAATATTGCCCACCTCTGTTCAACAGAAAGTTGAAGCGCGCTTCAAAGTGGGGAATCTTTACCTCAATAATATTCCTCGATCCGCGAAATCATCCGACTTTGAAGAAGATTAATTAACCGCTTTAATCCTAGAAGATTCTCGGCAAACTACCAGCAAATTACCTTAATCCTCGGACAATGAACTCCTTGAGCAACTATACAATCCATTATGCTTAGAAGTATTTCGAAGAAACTTCGATCTGCAGCCGCCCCGGGTACAAATCTACTGGATTACATACCAAATACACACACATCATAATTTATAGGAGAAAAAGGCACAAATTTTTATTCGTCGTTTTGATTCGTTGATTTTAATTCGTCATTAAAACAATGGACACATTACTAAATCTGTTTATTTTTAACAAATTACTAACCATTCCACTCAATTCTAGAAGCATATATTAAATAATCCGCTAAATTTGTCTGTCCTTTTTGGAAAGACCGCTTCACAGTGTTCGGTGTATTAACAAGTGAATACTAAAATTCTGAAAATTACTGCCCAGAATTTTCACGAATTATGTCTCGGAATATAATGAAGCGCACTGATGAATATGACTCAACAAATCGAAGCCTAACATAGACATGTTTGAAAAGTATACCATACACTACCGACCAAAAGTTTGGAATCACTTGCTGATTTTTGTAAAAATCGAATATATTGATAAATTTTGAAATGATGCACCGTTATAATGTCAAATATTAAATAGTTGAATAATATTTGTAAACAGATTTCAGCATTTTCTTATGTCCAAAATGCTCTTTTATAGTTTATACACCTCGTGTAAAACAATGTTCGGAATGCACTTTTCTAAAGGGACATCTTTGGCAACTTCTACAAGAAGCATGGAAAAATATCAAATTGAAAACATTCGAGAAACTAATTGCCAGGATGTCCCGAATATGTCAGGTTGTTATTAATAATGAAGGCAGTTTTTTAATGAAAGAGCAATTTGAAGAAAAATACGCATTCCTTGATAAGAAAAAATAATACAAAATATACAACATATTGTTTTTTGACAATTTCATCTTCCTCGGTTGTTCTAAAGGCATTCAGTTCTTCTTATAAACCTCCTGTTTCTCCAAATTTACGCCGTGATTCAAAAGGTTTGGCCGATAGTGTACAGTGTACATACATACATTAAGAAGTTTCTCATACATTAACAGCAGGCGCGACTACATTGAATAGAATTTGTTTTTTTCTTTTTCTACCTTGGAACAAAGTCTTCTCGCCTTGAAAAAATGTTGTTCCTCTATTTTTGCGTATGTTTCGCGGCCGTATTCAAAATATATCGCAAGTGATCTTGTTCTTTTAGAATATACGAGAATTTTCGTTCCGGACTCGTGGGTGCATGACATCCCATTTTTATCGCGGGATTTTTAGGGATTGCTTTGGAGTACAGTGCCGAGGATCAAGGGAACGCATGCTGTATCCCAGGAGGACCACATACGCATGATCGACCGTGATCGACCGTGCATGGGTTGGATTTTTCTTCTATAAAAGCCTCCAGCTCGTGCAGTTCCAATCCCCCTAGAGGCTTGACCAAATATGTATGCGGCATTATCGAGACTATTCTCGTGAAAATAGGGCTAAATATGATACTAGTCAGGGGTCATTTCATGCCAAATCGATCCGGTTTTGCAGGCACCATCGTCAATTTTGTTGTAAATGAAATATGTTATGATCCATGTGAAATTAGGGGAGGTTTAAGTCATCATTTCGCCGATTCCGAATTTTTTTTAGAAATGACAGGCCTACAATTTGCAATTTTTACCCATTTTGGCGAAAACGGGCCTCGCTTACGAATTTTTATCTCAGGAGCTGTTCGTCCGATTGAACTACATTTTTTTTGTTTTATGCGGAAAGGATTGGGCTATTACAAAATAATATTTTCCACCTCGATTATCAACTTTATAATGTCGAAATATTTAAACAAACTCTTTTTTCACGTTTTCTTCAATGAGGGGCCAGAGTGATTTTCATAATAAGGGTTACACCTTATTTATTATCATATGATGCACGCCTTAAAACCATGTACATCCTATTTAGTTATTTTTTCTTACTTGTACAAGTTAAAATTAACACCTTGTATACAGGGTGAGTCCGAAGAAACAGAACACTTAAATATTTCCGTTACTTTTCGTTGTACAAAAAAACTTCTTAGGACGAAGTGACACTGTTTGAAGGGCCACATGATACGGTGTAACGGAAAAAATTTTAGATATTTTTTTAAATAGAATGAGGTATTTTTTAATACATCAATCGATGCAACTGGACATTCTTTATAAAAAAGTACTAACTCATGTATGTCGAAAAGTTAGTAGTTCAGAAGATATTTCAATTTAAATAACTCTAAAACACCATTACTGTCGTACTAAGACGATACACAAGTAGGTAAACGCTAACATCAACTTTAATTTCAACTTCAATTTCATCTCTTCCATTTTAACTTCAATTTTTCAATTTCAATTCGTTAATTTCAACTCTTTAATTTCAACATCAAATTTTCCATTACAACTTTAATTTTAACTCTCCCATTTCAACTCTTCCATTTCAACTTCAATTTCTACTCGTCTATTTCAACTTCAATTTTTCAATTTCACTTCGTTAATTTCAACTCTTTAATTTCAACGTCAATTTTTCAATTTCAACTTCAATTTCAAAATCAACCCTTCAACTTCAATTTTTCAATTTCAGTTTTTCAAATTCAATATCAACTCTTCAACTTCAACTTTCACTCAACAATTTTCAATTTCAACGTCACTTTTCCAATTTCAACTTCAATTTTCCAATTTCAATTCGTTAATTTCAAATCTTAAATTTCATTTTCAACGTCAATTTTTCCATTTCAACTTTAATTTCAACTTCAATTTTAACTCTCCCATGTCAACTTCAATTTCAACTCTTCCATTTCAACTTCGATTTCAACTCTTCCATTTCAACTTCAATTTCTACTCTTCCATTTCACTCTTCCATTTCAACTTCAATTTTTCAATTTCACTTCGTTAATTTCAACTCTTCAATTTCAATGTCAATTTTTCAGTTTCAACTTCAATTTCAATATCAACCCTTTAACTTCAATTGCACTTGAATTTTTCAATTTCAACTTTTCAATTTCAATTTTTTAATTTCAATATCAACCCTTCAAGTTCAACTCTTCAATTTCAATTCGTTAATTTCAAATCATCAATTTCATTATCAACGTTAATTTACACTAGCAAGTAAATGGTAACGTCTTATTGTTAGTGCGACAGTAATGGTGTTTTAAAGTTATTGTATTTAAATTGAAATATCTCCTGTACTACTAACTTTTGTATAATGAATGTTCAGCTGCATCGATTGATGTATTAAACTAGAGGGTTATTGTTGCTCGCTCGCTTCGCTCGCTCGCGAGTAGGGTTGTTTTTGCTCGCTCGCTTTGCGACCTCGCGGATAGGACTGCTCTTGCGAAAGGGTTAGTGGTACGCATGGCTAGTAGTACCTATAGCTATTAATGTTTTTTTTTGATTTGGTGTGTGACTCTCCACGAGCCACACAAAGAACTTCCCGATTCGTTAGTTGCAGTATATTATTATCATTATTAAGTGTACGTTTTAAGAAGATTATACGTTTTCAGGGAAATTCAATAGTTTTCTACTTATCAAAATGTTTGCTATATGGCGTCGCATTAAACGAACATCGTAGGCTCGTTGCTCGCTTGGTTCCTTGTTATAGCATACTAATGTTGCAAAATAAATTGTCTTAATTAGTTTTTCGCAAACGATACACCTCCTCATTATCCGGGTTTGCAGTATTGATCTTGGTTTTCTTCGATACTGTTAATTTAAATTGTCCCAAAATATATAAACCGCGCTCAATTTTGAAACTCTGCTCAGTGCTACATACAACATTTGTAAAGTTCGCCTTTCTGATTTTTTAAAATCCAAACATACTTTCTCGTATGTTTGTCCCTGACTTTTATGAATCGTAATCGCTTCAGCAGGAACCACTGCAAATTGACTACGTGTGATTTGATATTTTTCCTCACTCGACATATTTACTTGATTCGATATTTTTATTATTGGTGTAAAATTTTGATCAATATTTGCATTTTTCATATAATCACGATAACGAGTTCTTACTTTCACTCCTACTCTGGCCAATTGAAAATTTAACCACAATATAGACGAAAGTTTAGTATTTTCTTGAAAAGTAATAAATTTTAATATTCCGCATGTGTGTGCTCCATTAACCAATCCGTTTTCAACATCAATGTTATTAATAATTATCATATAGTTTATATTAATTTTCAATTTAATCTCAGTTAATAATTCGTTTTGAACTGATTGTTTTTTTAAAGATTGTAATATAAATTTTTTTTTGTACTTTCATCGATATTCTTTGAAAATGTATTCTCGGGAGTAGAGATGATTAACTCACTCTTGCATTGGGATAATTTTCGATTATTGTAAGCGGAAACATCATCGTAAGGTACAAAAAAAAATTTTTTTTAAATCGAAAAAAATTTTTTTTTGTGTAATTACGTTTGTTTCTTCGGTGGAAACTTTCCGTTCTCTCGTATAAATTGCATTGTTGAATTTCTTTCGAAAAAAACTAAAAAAACTAAAAAACTACTTGACCAAAATGGACCAAAATCTAATCAGCTCTAAGTTACAGCGGAGCACATCGATTGCATCATTCATCATCCTGATCGCGTTGTTACGTTTTCTGAAAACGTTAACGAAAAATTTGATACCATAGAAACAGACATACGCGCGCGCGCGCACACACACACACACACACACACACACACACACACACACACACACACGAACATTTTGCTGAAAATAGTCTAAAATGACTGCAATGACCATGAAACGTGAAGATCTGCTAAAAAATCGATTTTCGATTTTCGGGGTCATTACAATATCTTCCCTATAAAATCGGGAAGTTAAAAATACCTCATTCCATTTAAAAAAATATCAATGACCTTGAAATCTTGTAAAAAAATGACCTCGAAAATTTTTTCCCTTACACCGTTACATGTGGCCGTTCAAACAGTGTAACTTTGTCCTAAGAAGTTTTTTTGTACTGTTACTTGTTCTGTTTCTTCGGACTCACCCTGTATTTACTTATTTAAAGTTTAAAGTGTGATCATAACTGTCTATGATATAGGTAAATATGATTGAAATTCTGTGGAGTTTGGTATTTTCTTAACTAGGGAAATTTCACAGATGAAAGTTTCGTACAAGTGGAACTAAAAATGAAGAAATTATAAATATATGAAACTAACAACGCAACGTATTCTTCAGTGATCACTTTGGGAATCGTGGAAACGAATGCGGCACTATTTTATAACTCAAAATAATTACTATCGACATACATATATACTATTCGCAACAATAATTACTAAATATGGACAGTTAATTGTGAATTGCTGTCATAAAATGCATAAACAGTTTCATACCCCTACTTCTAGGAATAGAAAACATCGTATGAATATTTTATAATGCATTGTCCACTGACTAAAGCGTGAAATGAGAATTTCAGGGTACATTGTATACGTATACATAATATCTATCTTATATTAGACCAAGATATTCTGTTAAATTATGAATTTACATTTACAACTTGAATTTATATTTACAAGGATGCATTCTACAATATTATCCAACAAATATTTCTTTAAATTATCAAACTATATTTACAATCAGTTCAAATTACTTTTGAAGTATTAAAAAAAATACTTCTCTAAACAGCTGCAGTGTTGAAGGTTCCGGTTTTGTCACGATTTTATTTATTATTTTTACTTTCCTCACAAATTTTGAAAAAATACTGAGAGAATTCATACGTCATCTCAGAAAGAAATTGCAAGTGTAACTATGTAGATAAGAAAATTATTACGCGATCATAATAGTATTAAACGTATACAGGGTGTCCCACCCGATTTCGACATCTTGATTTTCTCGCTATTGTTACTCGTAGCAAAAAATGTTTCAGCAGAGACTTGAATGGTATCGAGTGGAGCATATTTTGATGTTATTAGTTTTTTCGTGAGTGGACGCGTAGAGGTCATATAAAGGTCAACTTAATTTTTTTAAATGGAATGATGTATTTTTAAATACATCAATCGATGCAGCTGGACATTCGTTATAAAAAAGTACTAACCTATGTATGTCGAAAAGTTAGTAGTTCAGGAGATATTTCAATTTAAATAACTCGAAAACACCATTACTGTCGTACTAAGACGTTAGCGTTTACTTAATTGCGAATTCGATAAAGTTTGCTACATTACGCTGTCGAGGAATGTCAGCCCCCAAATTGCGACTCTGTACACTAGCCAACGAATTCGATGGGAATCAGTTCGGATCAGTTTGTATCTCAAACTTATTTTTCAACGCAGAATTCTGTTCGTAACTGTCTTATTTTTTATTGTTTATTTATGAAACCTCCACTGGCACACGGGCGGCTCTTTTCCGGTTAAAATGATATCCCACACAATGCAGTTTGAACTATAATTGTTTGCCTAATCCACGATATAGTGGAGCCTCGACTATCCGAACCAGATCAGATACGACGTCTTCGAGACGATTTTAGAACGTGTTCCAGTGGGAGTTTTGCAATGTTCGAGGGCTTGAATGAAAGGTGAAGAATGGCGCTGTGTGATAGAGGTGATCACGTTTAAAAAGTCAACAGAACCAGTTTACTTACTTGTGTAACGTCTTAGCACGACACAGTAATGGTATTTTCGAGTTATTTAAATTGAAATATCTCCTGAACTACTAACTTTTCGACATACATAGATTAGTACTTTTTTATAACGAATGTCCAGCTGCATCGATTGATATATTAAAAAATACATCATTCCATTTAAAAAAATTGAGTTGACCTTTATATGACCTTTATATGACCTTTACGCGTCCACTCACGAAAAAACTAATAACATCAAAATATGCTCCACTCGATACCATTCAAGCCTCTGCTGAAACATTTTTTGCTACGAGTAACAATAGACATCCTGTATAATAGTATTGAGTTGAAAAAGACCACAAGAATATACAGCAAAGTTAACTGTAACGCGTGTTAAATATTTCCATCAATTTGAATACATAGAAGTTTTCATTTTACTCTTGATAAGAAGATTCGTGCATATTAAATACTAATATTACAAAAGTTTACATGTTATACGGTCTAGTCCTACTATTATAATAAACTTTGTTATTATTATAATATGATATGATATAACACAACATGAAATTGTTACTTCGTTGATTTATTGTTTATTTAGGAAATACTAGGTATTGATTGAGAAAGCTATTGTTTTATAAAAATTACAAGACTGAATTTATTTAGTTTTTCACAATTTTTAAAATAATACGTGCTCGAGTAAAGAAATTTATTAAATAATTTCTGATGGAAGCACACATCTTTATAATTTTTAATGGAAGCACACATCTTTATAATTTTTTATGAAAGCACACATCTTTATAATTTCAATAATTAACACTTTACCTACCGGAAGCCTATTAATAGGATTTTCAATGATTGCACTGTATCAAAAGAAAGCACAGAAATTTTCTTTCACATTGGAATCTTCAATGAAACTATTAGATAACGTTATTGAGGGCGAGTTATTAGTTCACAATGAAAATTTCTGTTGCTATTGAAGGTTCCATTAAAAAGTGTTTAGCCATGTACCATAGATTTTTCAAAATTATGCAATAATCACCGGTCGGTAATGTGTTAAAGAATAAAGAGTGTGAAAGCGGTCATTTGACCGATCGTGGTACGGTTAGTGTTAATAAGTTGAAAATAATACACAGGAATTTTTTAATTCTTCTAATGTTTTTACTGTTTTAAATTACACCAACTCATTTTTGTTATAAATGCATAAAATCCTCTATCTAGTAATTAATCATATCGTTTCTTGACGTAGGTGAAATGTCAGGATGAGGACAGCGTGCAGTGTTTACCTAAGAGAGCTTTACTGGCTCTTTCACGTCTCCCGGAAATCGGGTTCAATTTGGCGGCTTATTCAAGAACGGCGAGGGTGATTCAGGACGCAAAAACCCGCAACGACATGGCGCACTTAAAGGCTTTAACCGAAGAAGGCGACGACGACACAGAAATCTGCATACCTGCAGGGATTTACTCGGTACTGTTTAAAGACCCTGCTATGCGCGGACACTTCGCCGCTATCGGGGGTACGCAAAAACAGCCAGAGATATCGGGACGCTTAATGGACGATAGCGAAGAGATCGACACGACAGGAGTGCTGCAACCAAACTATCAGAAAAGAAGTATCGCCATGTTAGCCAAAAACGATGATCTGCCGATCTCTCTGCAGGATCGCCTTGAAGAAAACCAAGACGATGAAGAGAAGAGAACTATGGTTTCCAGGTGATTAAACCAATCATTACAATGTTATTAACTGTGGTGACTTCTTTTCAGAGCGCGCACCTATACAGGGTGAGTCACCTAACGTTATCACCTCAAATATCATTGTTGTTTTCAAAGATACATTAAATGGCTTGAGGACTAATTCGAATGGTAAACTGGGGCTTATGCGACACCAACAAATTTTTGTTTTCATGTCATTTTTTAGAGATATCAAGGCCTTCAGTTTTTAAAAATGGAATCACCCTTTTTTAAACATATACAATGATAGTCTCTTTCATTACGAATTCAGAGACTATAATTTCTCGAGGTAATTCAAGGTCTTGGACGAAAGACCAAGGTTCAAAAAATTAGAGTAAAGGTTCAGAAGAAAAGCAGTAAAAGCTCATAGACTATGAGTCATATTAAAAGGTTCATAGGAAAAGTTCGTAATAAAAGTTCATAATAAAAGTTCATATACAGCGTGAGTCACCTAACGTTGCCACCTCAAACATCTTTGTTGTTTTTAAAGCCTAAGTATGAAGTCTACAGAAAAGGGGCTTCGAAAATTAGTGAATGATTAACGAGTAGACTGCGAATTTTTAATGGTTAATGCAAAATAATAATGTTCTGTGCCAGTTATAGGGACTAGGAGCTACTTAGAAACTTTATACGTGCATGGGTAATTATAGTTATAGAATTCCTAATGAAAGGGACTATCATTGTAGGTATTTAAAAAAATATACTTTCATTTAAAAGAATGAAGGAGACCTTGATATCTCTAAAAAAAACTCACATAAAAACAAAAATATTTTTGGTATCATGTGAGCCCCACTGAACCATTCAACTTTGTCTTGCAGACATTTGACATATCTTTAAAAACAACAAAGATATTTGAGGTGGCAACGTTAGGTGACTCACCCAGGTATAATAAAGGTTCATAATAAAAGTTCATAAAGAAGTTCACAAGAAAAATTCAAAAGAATAGTCCATAAGAAAAGTTCATAAGAAAAGTTTATAGTAAAGATCATAGTAAAGTTCTTAGAAAAGTTCTTAGAAAAGTTCATAGAAAAGTACGTAGAAAAGTTCATAGAAAAGTTCTTAGAAAAGTTCATAGAAAAGTTCGTAGAGAAGTTCATAGAAAAGTTCATAAGAAACTTGAAAAGAAAAGTTCATAAGAAAGTTGAAAAGAAAAGTCTATAAGAAAGTTCATAAGAAAAGCCCATAAGAAAGTTTATAAGAAAAGTCCATAAGAAAGTTCATGAGTTCATAAGAAAAGTTCGTACAAAAGTTGATAGAAAAGTTCAGAAGAAAGGTCACAGTTCACTTCACAATTCATGATCACAAGTCAGTTAATACTGTTGTAAAAGGTATTCTCCTCGAAAGAGATCTTAAAGTTCTGAATCCTATTTCTCCTGCAATTCCCTACCAAAGCTCGGGACGAGATAATTGCTTTGGTAGGGATAAAAAGGGGACCAATCACCAGTTCGGGGCGTAATCCAAAATCTATGGAACGCGTACTAAATCCGTGATTTCATTTCTCACGCAAGCCTCGTAAGACGCTGCACAAAGATCCTTTGTTCAAAGATCTATCCCCAAAACTGGTGTCGCCTTTCCGTTGAGTCCACACCACGGTGCATCATACAGGTGTGCCAACTTAGCTCAGAAAACTGTGATAGATGGATAGTAATTCTCTGGCCGCTGCCAGACGGTGCATGGTCGTGGGTACCGTACGTGTCCGAATGAGATTGTGTGTATTCGGGCGCGCTGCTGAATACACACAAACTCATTCGCACACGTACGGTACCTACGACCCATGCGCCGTTTGGCGGCGGCCAGAGAATTACTACCCATCTATCACAAAACGTCAATGTTACAGAGATGCTAAGTCGGCACACCTGTATAATGCACCGTGGTCCACACTCAGCCTGCGATGCGTCAATTGTCATTGACTGGGGTAAGGCTGGTTTGTTTTCCTGATACGAAACAAAACAAGCATGCCAATAGATAACTCAGAAATGACAATGTTCCACTTGATCGTAGCACAAACCGAGACACGATGTCTAGACCTAGACAATTCCGGATCCTCGTATACATGACCTTGTACAGAAGACATTTTTTCAGGAGCCCTAAAAAAAGGGCTCTGTACGAGGATCCAGACTAATACAGAGAATATTTCAACACAGAAAGCATGAAAAAATATTGCTTCTTCGCTTCAGGAAGTTGTTGTAAGATCATCGAAAAATCAAGCTGCTTGGTTATCTCTCTGTCTTTGTTTCTCCTGCGAGTGACATATCTTCCTTTCTGTCACAGCTTTGCAGGAGAGACAAGGATCTCTCTATCCTTGTCCAGGAGCTTCTTAATTTTGCCGCATCTGTCGCTGTAATCACTCAAAATTACCTGAACAATAGCCCTGAACATAATCTTAGGGTTTGTCCCGAAAAAATTCGGAGGTCTAAAGTAAGGTACACGCATGAAAGAGAGGTTGGTAGAAGAAGCAAGCGTTTGAGGGGCCCGTACCGTGGCCACCAGTGTCTTAGATCAAAGATTTACTGTATATCCTTTTCGCATCACTATTCAGTTTATGTATTCGAATGAAGTACTTAAATAGTGAATATAATAATGCAAAATTTTTGTTCGTACAGCGACGAACCGGCAGTACCGAGTAGTTCGAGAATTCTTCCACGGCCGGTGTTGGATTCGGAAGGTTTTGCACCGGATTACGCGATAGACAAGAGGAATGTTGGCACTCTGGCTAGAGATTTCGCGCTGCCACCGGGTCGACGAAATATTGCGTCGTTGGTAAGAGATTACGAACTGCAAGGCAACGAGAATAACGATGACTACATGGTACAGTTCCCGGGAAAACGGAATGTCGCTTCCCTGGCCAGGGATTACACGTTGCCTCAAAATGGCAAGAGGAACGTCGGAGCGGTAGCCAGAGACTTCGGTCTCCCATACGGCAAACGAAACCTGGGCTCCTTAGCTCGAACGGGTGACTTTCCGACGCGCGAACATGGCAAAAGGAGCGTGTCCTCTTTAGCAAAGAACAGGGCCTGGCCGATTTCCTTGAAGAGGGGGATCTCCGTCCCGGCGAGTGTAATTTTGAGGACCATCTCTCGCCAGGGCAGATCATTGGCGGACCAATTGAGAGCCAGGAACGATCTCTCGAACATACAGGAACTCTCGAGTGCACTCTCGCAGAGAAATAATTACGACAGCGACACCTTCGGAGATGACAAGTTAAATGATTCTCAGGCGATCGACGCGTTCTACGAAAGAATTGATTCCGCGAACAGGAGGCCTAACAAACAAGTCAGTTTCTCCGATGAATATCCATTGCCTGTAATGCAAAGTAGCAACGGATTCGATTACGAGGAAATGATGGAGGCACTCGGTGATCACTACTTGAATGCTGAGAAAAGGTTCATGGGTAAGTAAAACGTTTCCCAATTGTAATAACGTTATGGTTCTTCGAGAGGTCTTACAATTCGATTCGACTAGAATAGAACCTTTTAACCTTTAAAGTATGTACATGAACGAAGAGAACCCCCGTTAATACAAAAATGAAGTCCTGTAGAACCGACAATTTTTTTATATTTATTTAAAGGGGTAGACTTGTTTTTAGGATTGCAAGGGTGCGTTATGCGCCTAATTTCGGTTTCTAGATGCTGCACTATACAGGCTGAATCCGAAGGAACAGAACACTTAAATATCTCCGTTACTTTTCGCTGTACAAAAAAACTTCTTACGACAAAGTTACACTGTTTGAAGGGCCACATGTAACGGTGTAAGGCAAAAATTTCAAGATCATCGATATTTTTTTAAATGGAATGAGGTATTTTCATTTTGTAATACATCAATCGATGCAACTGGACATTCGTTATAAAAGAAGTACTAACCTATAATTATATGTATATTGTTTATTTATTTATTTATTTATTTTATTAATATTGTTTTATTTTTCTTACAGACGCAATTCAATTCAATCTTGAAAATGGTCCAAATTAGTGACCGAAACGTCGATTATTTGAAAATTAGCAAAATTGCATAGTTAATTTTTGTTTTTTTGTATTTAACGATCGAACCGTAGCGCCGATATCATTCAACAATTGTTAGTACTAACCAATGTATGTCGAAAAGTTAATACTTCACGAGATATTTCAATTTAAATAACTCTAAAACACCATTACTGTCGTACTAACAATAAGAATTACACAAGTAAGTAAACGGTAACTTCAATTTCAATGTCAATTTTTATTTCAACTTCAATTTCAATATCACTCTTCAAATTCGTTTCCAATTTCAATTTTTCCATTTCAACTTTAATTTCAACTTCAATTTTAATTCTCCCATTTCAACTTCAATTTTTACTCTTCCATTTAAACTTCAATTTTGCAATTTCACTTCGTTAATTTCAACTCTACAATTTCAACGTCAATTTCTCAATTTCAACTTCAATTTCAATATCAACCCTTCAACTTCAACGTCAATTTTTCAATTTCAACTTCAATTTTTCAATTTCAGTTCGTTAATTTCAACTCTTCAATTTCAATTTTTCCATTTCAACTTCAATTTCAATATCAACTCTTCAACTTCATTTTCGATTTCAATTTTTCCATTTCAACTTTAATTTCAATTCCAATTTTAACTCTCCCATTCCAACTTCAATTTCAACTCTTCCATTTCAACTTCAATTTTAACTTCAATTTTAACTCTTCCATTTCAATTCCAAGTTTTCAATTTCATTTCGTTAATTTCAACTCTTCAATTTCAATGTTAATTTTTCCATTTCAATTTCAACTCGTCAATTTCAACTCTTCAATTTCAATTATTCAATTCCAACGTCAGTTTTTCACTTTCAACTTCACTTTTTCAATTTCAATTCGTTAATTTCAACTCTCCATTTTCAATTTCAACATCAATTTTGCCATTTCAACTTCAATTTCAGTATCAACTCTTCAACTTCGTTTTCGATTTCAGTTTTTCCTTTTCAATTTTCCTTTTCAACTTTAATTTCAAAATCAATTTTAACTCTCCCATTTCAACTTCAATTTCAACTCTTCCATTTCAAATCTTCAATTTCAACTCTTCCATTTCAAATCTTCAATTTCATTTTCAACGTCAATTTTTCAATTTCAATTTTAACTCTTCAATTTACACTAAAGTAAACGCTAACGTCTTAGTACGACAGTAATGGTGTTTTCGAGTTATTTAAATTGAAATATCTCCTGAACTACTAACTTTTCGACATACACGATATGTCCAGCTGCATCGATTGATGTATTAAAAAATACTTCATTCCATTTAAAAAAATATTGAAGACCTTGAATTGACCTCGATTTTACCTTGATTTTTTCCTTACATTACACCGTTACATGTGGCCCTTCAAACAGTGTAACTTTGTCCTAAGAAGTTTTTTTGTACAACGAAAAGTAACGGAGATATTTAGGACTCACCCTGTATAATATTTATTGCAAAATAGTTGCAAACACGGAAAAATATTGGATTTCCTAATTATATAATATGGATGGTAGAGTTATTCTATTTGTATTTGACAGTGATCATCTAAATATGTCAAAAGTAATTCTAATGTTTTTATTAAATATACTTTTGCTTGTACTTACCTGTCAAAAACACTGTCAATCGCTCAAGTTTAAACACTCGTTACTTGTGAACCATAGATCCTCCAGGATGGAAACTTCGATCTGCAGATTCTCGGGGTACAAATCTACTGCATTACATAGGAAACAGGCGAAAATTTATAGGAGAAAGGCAAACATTTCTGATTACGCAAGGAAAAGTTTACCCATCTCCTGTCTAATGAAACGAGTTTCATAGAAACCTGGATGAATGTTCGAAATTATTGAACGCAATCAATCTAGAACTAGGCGTATAGTCAGCACTGTCTATGAATGTCAGAAACAGGTTCTGTAGCAGAGATGCAGCCAAAGGTAGAACAGATTGGGTATCCGGAAACATTTCAAGCAAGTAAAAGGCATCTCGGATCTGTGGCACGATCTGGTTGGCTTTCATCTTTAAGGGCCGCTCGATTTTCGCGATCGCCCCGGTATCTAGTTAGCAGGTCAGACCATTAGGTTCTCACTTGCTCCTTCTCTTTCTCTTCGTCTCTTTATGTGTCTCACTTCTCTTCTATCGATATCGTCTGCCATCGTTCGACATCATTATGCTGTTACTGCACCATCGCTATAAAAACGACAGAAACGTTCTCGACAATCATCAGAACAGGGGAGTTGAAATCCAAGATGGATCAGGAAGCATGTACTTGTCCGTGGGGGTCCCTATTAGAGGGCAATCCCTCTGAATGTTAAGTCAAGCGAAGGTACTGTTCTCATATAATATAGTATCCACAATCACGATGCTAGTTGCAGCTGCCGTTACCATTTCACACGCCATATCTTCATCAGATGTACTTCCTATTCAACTTCTATTTCTTTTACGTAGATAGCCGTGGTAGTAAAATGTCACGTTGATGTTTCGATGTTAGAATGTTGTATCGGCTGTCGCTGGAACATTTCTAAACGATAGCTTTAGACTCTAATTCCATAATTATTTGTCGTTAGTTGAGTGTAATTATGTATTCGTTTGTTATACAGGTCGATATAACCAATATCAAACTGTCTGCCAGAAGAACAATCATTTTAAAATAGTCGTTCACGATCTCACAGTCTCTGTATCCCAAACATTTACAACCAGTCTCTGTATCCCAAACATTTACAACCAGTCTCTGTATCCCAAACATTTTGTGAAGTTCTCTCACCTCCACTCCTGAAATGACACACCAGACATGTTTGTGAATTTCACCTGAGGAAACCAGAAATTTTTATTTCTTGGGAATCTTCGTGATCAATTTCAGCGCGTGCTCTACACACTAGTAGTAGTAGTCGTGTCACTGCATACTAGTAGTAGTAGTAGTAGTCGTGTCACTGCATACTACAACTCCTCAAAAGAATTAAGGGATCACTTGTGCGAATACGAAAAATTGGACCCACTTTACGTGGTCATAACTCCGTCAAAAATTGCCGTATCGATATCGTTAAACAATTTTTTGAAGGCCTGAAACCTCTAGTTTCACATGTTCTGTTTCAAATTGTTGATATGTTAGTTTTTTACAAAGTTATAGCAAGATGAAGACAACATTGACCGTTAACAAAAATTTTGTGCAACTTTGGAACATCACACGGGGAGCAACAAATCTTTTTGATAAATCGCATTAATATCATTTGGAAGTGCTGTCTTTCCTGTGTAAATTGTGTGGGTGTTGAATATTGTGCGATTTTTTTTATTCGAGTTATTCAACATTGAAGTAAATATGGGCTTTTTAACTTTAACTGGCTCCAGAAAGCGAAAAAATTATCGTAGAATCTTGAGCAAAAAAGAAATAGAAAGATCGTTTCTTTCTCTCCAAGGCACTCATTTATTTTTTCAATCTCATTAACATTTCGATATACCAGGTGTTTCTGAAAGTATGCTTAAAAAATGCACGATTTCCATTTTTCCTTTAACTCGCTATATCTCGGCGAAAAATGATCGTAATACCATGATCCGACCGTCAGATTGAAGCAGAGATTCTGCCGATTCGATTGAGTACCCCATGAACTCGCTGCGACAATTTCTTAACTATTGCAGCTGTGTTTCAAGTTAGTGCTTCGCAGAAATTAGCGCGCCACAAACAGCGGCTGCCTGACATCTCTGAATACGCTACTGCCGCGCCGCACCGCACCGCACGGGCGCACAGTTAGAAATAAGCGCACTTTCGATAGAAATAAGTTAGAGCGATGAAATTTTTTTACATTAATGCTGAAACTTTGCAGAATATGGGAAAAATAGGGAGATTATGGTACGAACGTTTTTCAACGTTGAGAAAATTCGTTAAACATGTAGAATTTCAAGAAAATGTGGTTTCTCCAGTACCACGCACGGAAAAAATTTTTTTCTACATGCTATATATCATTTGTGGTAGATTTTTTCACGCTGATTTCAAATCTGGTCTCAAAATTTTTCTACGACCTCAGGATTTTGCAAAATCGATTTTGTGGTGGCGTGCTAAGACTAGCTAAGATTAGCGGGGCGCGCTAATTTCTGCGAAGCACTAACTTCAAACACAGCTGCCATAGGTAAAAAATTATCGCAGCGAGTTCATGGGGTACTCAAACGACTCGGTTGAACCTCTGCTTCCATCTGACGTTCGGATCATGGTATTACGATCATATTTCGCCAAGATATAGCGAGTTAAAGGAAACATGAAAATTGTGCATTTTTTAAGCATATTTTCAGAAACAACTGGTATATCGAAATGTTAATGAGATTGAAAAAACAAAAGGAGTGCCTTGAAGAGAAAGAAACGCCATTTCCATTGCTTTTTTGCACAAGATTCTACGATAGTTTTTTCGTTTTCTGGAGCCAGTTAAAGTTAAAAAGCCCATATTTACTTCAATGTTGAATAACTCGAATAAACAAAATCGCACAATATTCAACAACCACGCAATTTTGCACAGGAAAGATAGCACTTCCAAATGATATTAACCCGATTTATCAAAAAGATTTGTTGCTCCCCGTGTGATGTTCCAAAGTTGCACCAAATTTTTGTTAACCGTCAATGTTGTCTTCATCTCGCTATAACTTTGTAAAAAACTAACACAGCAACAATTTGAAACAGAGCATCCGAAACTAGAGGTTTCAGGCTTTCAAACCATTGTATAACGATATCGATACGGCAATTTTGGACGGAGTTATGATCAAGTAAAATGGGACCAATTTTTCGAGTTTGCACAAGTGATCCCTTAATTAATTTAAAAAACACACAACATGGCGGCACTAACCTGTCAAAAATACTGGATATCACTCAACTTCAAACATTTATAACTTTTGAATCATTGATCCTCCAGGATCGAAACTTGGAGTTCTCACATCTTCTCGTCCAAATCTACTGGGTAACATAGGAAAAACGCAAAAATTTCTGGTTACGTAAGGAAAAGTTTACCCATTATCAAATATTATCATGCTTTCTCATACGATTCACTTGATTTTCCTCAATCATTCTTCGAAAGTTGAACAATTTTTAAAATATGGGTGGCGCTATACATAGTTATGCACCGCAGTAGACATGCTATCGTTGACGTGAAGTAGTTAAATGTTAGCTAAATGTCGTATTTTCAGAATCGTTTTAGGTTGGGACACAGTGGATCGCAGAATCCAGTTCGTCGAAGTATCAACAAACATTCTATGTCTTTTATTTGGCTTCTACTTTAGTCACATTACTGTGTAGTAGCAAAGGAGAATCTGTTATATTCTTCGAAGAGGCAGTGTGTTTTCCTTAAATCTGTGTGATTATAATTAGCGGATAAACGTTTAGACACTTGGCAATGTGATTTAGTCAGGAGAAAATACACATTGTGTAATGCATCTGGTGTGTTAGTCTAGATAATATGATTGTAATTAGAAGGAACATTGCTTGGCAGTGTAAATGTGGGATCTCCTTTGCGCGTGCGGACGCAGCGTTTTGTTATTCACACTCTATTCGTCGTAGCTCTCTGCTGTGCGTCTGGACGCACAAGTTTGCATTCCTATGATGCGATTTGGTATGTCTTTCCTTGTTCTTCACTTGCGAAGAAAAACGAAAGAGCATCGCCCAAACTCAAACACGTCTGTCGATCGATTTACGATATGTGTTCGACGCACACGTTTGCAGTTGTATTTTCGCTTCGAAACTTCCGAGTGTTGCGCCAGACCCAATCGTACGCGTTTGTCGACCCACTGCTTCAAAATACTTTTTGGACTGCTGTTTCGGATTTTGTTCAAAGTTATAATTTTTAATGATATATAAACGTGTCTCTCTACCAGAGTTGGGCAAAATGTAATTTCAATTACAATTACAATTACTTACTAATAACTGTAATTTGAAATTGCAGAAATAAAATTATAATTACATGCAATTGTAATTGGTAATTGCAATTACTTTGGCTCAACCAGTAATTGTAATTGCGGACCACAATTACAATTACAGTAATTGTGAAAGGACTAATTGCAATTACTTAACACGATTACAGTAATTGTAATTGAATCTAACAATTACTTCAGTGTAATTGTTCTTTTAGACTACTAATTTTTATGTTTTGGACCATATAACCGTTTTCTTATTGTAATTACAGTAATATAAAAATCATTTTTTAATGAATTTTAGTGGAAATTTCATCCCGATTTCAAGAGTAATAGTAAAATGTTACGATTTAGCCCACTGTATTCTTCGGCCGTCCGAGGCTGTATATCGCGGTGCAGCGTTCACTTCAAATAATTTTTATTTCGTCAATTTTCACATGTCCGTCTTTTTAAAAAGAAGTCCTAAAGGGGACACCTGGGGCTATATCCCCATTTTTTCAGTTTTTTATAAAGGGGCCCACTATGAAAACACGGCATTTGTTTAAAACAATTGCAAAGTGAATGGTAAAAAAACAGTTTTTTCAAATAACAATATTTTGAGTGGATACACTTTATAAGTTCCTAAGCACTCATTTCTATCGACTTGTCAGTTCTAGTCTTACAATTTAATGGAAAAAAGTTGACACGTTTTTTTACACCTCTGTAAAATCAACAATTTTTAAGACATCGAAAAATCCTTTCAGGATATTTTTTCTCATTCATAGGTCACTAAAGACTACAACATATTTAAATTTGAACAAAATCAGAAATTTTACAAAAAGTGTCAGTTTATGGCGCGGAATGATCCTATTGTAAGGGATTTGCGTCACATTTACATCACCCGTAATTCATATAATATTTGAAATTGAAAGAAAGAAAAAGAAAAAATTAGCAAATTTATTGTAATTCATATAAATTCAAAATTGAAATATAATATAAATTAATAAATTTATTGTAATTCATATAAATTTCAAATTGAAGGGATTTTAAATTAAAATACAATAAATTAGTAAATTTATTGTAATTCACATAAAATTTGAAATTGAAGGGATAATTCAAATTAAAATTTAGCAAATTTATTGTAACTCATTTAAATAATAAATAATAATTTATTACAAATAATTAATTTTTACTAATTTTAAAATTAAAATTTAGGGTATTTTAAATTGGAATATAATAAATTGGCAAATTTATTGTAATTCATATAAAATTTGAAATTGAAGGGATTTTAAATTGAAATATAATAAATTAGTAAATTTATTGTAATTGTTGTAAATTTAATATTTAAGAGATTTTAAATTGAAATATATAACAAATTAGTTTATTGTAATTCATATAAAATCTAAAATTGAAGGGATATTTAAAATTAACCCGCTTGCTTGAACGGGGGTACGCATTAGGGCTGTTCGAGTACTCGCAAAATGCGAGCCGAGCTAAGCTCGACTCGATTGGTCGAGTCGAGTCGAGTACTCGCACGAAGCGAGCGGCTCGCACGATCAATCCAGTCGAGCTTAGCTCAGCTCGCACCGATCCACAGTGCGCCGGAATGCCTGTTTCTTGGACAAAATTCAATAACTTTTGTTCTGTTTATGATAGAGACATGAAACAAAGTGGTTTTTTATTTATATTGAGAGCAATCACAATATGATATTATTATAAATATAGTATTTATTTAAACATTAAAAAACGATATTTATAAACAAAATTTTGTTTTATTGGTGGTTTTCAGTAGATATATGAATTCGCAGTTCAGTTCTTCCGAAACTGAAACTTCGTTTTAAATTAAATTTTTTTCATAAATAGCAACTGATCGGAATTGTGGAAGAAATACTAAAAGTTACATTATACAACTTCTTCATGTGGACCTATATTGAAAATTTAACAAATACGCTTTGTAGATCTGTGTTAATTGAACAACAAACGTCTACTATTTGATCTTCCTAAAATTCGCGTACAGATTCGCTTGTAACTAATTTCCTACTGAATTTTTTAAATCTTTTTCTCAAAAACTGATTTATTTTGACATAGTATGAACATTGTTTTAAATCGATATGAAGCAGTGACTTTTTCGATTTTTGTCAATGGTTCGGCGCACTGTGGCGAGCGTGCGATTCGTACGAAACGAACGGCATGCATGAAGGAATTGATTCGAAATAAATTCAAGCGTAATACGACATTGAAGTTCTCGCCGTGCCACGTTTAAATTATTATATTGTACAAACTTTAAAAAACGCAATACTCTTAAAAAAATAATTTTAAAAATATTTTATTTGTCTATATTTCAATATATGAACAATACTTCCAGCAGATACGATTAGAATCCCACACCGAATGATTTTCTTTTTCGTTAAACACTTTTTTTTCTTCTTTCTTAACCATATAATTGTTGTAGTGATATTTCTCAAATATATTGTCAAAGCAATATTTATATTGCATTTTTACGTTTGTTAAAAATGGTCAATATTACATAATACACATACAAAAGGTAAAGAAATATCGAAAAAGTTGATTTTTATTTTTTTTAAGTACATTGCACTATATATATATATATATATATATGGTATATATAAAATTCTGAAAAACATTAAGAAAAATGATTTCGACAATATCCCATTACTGAATTTTTATAAAACTGTTATCTCCCATACTTCAATAGGAAATATGCATTTTTTTCGAATGTTTTAAAATATGCAATTTTTTAAAGACGTTCGCATAATTCGAAAATCTGAAAAGCATATGCATTAATAATCACGATGGGACACAACTAACATATTAATATAAATAAACGAGTTATGTACTCTGGAAACTTTAAAATAAAACTCATTTCACGGCTACACATCAGATACATTGTATACATTGTTCGTTTCGTGTAAGCCGTTCGCTTCTGTGCGAGTAAGCTATCTTCTCGCATCGGTGAGATCGGTGCTTTGAAAAATATATTTAATATATCTCTACAACAATTATATGGTTAACAAAAAAGAAAAAAAGCGGGATTCGATTTGCAGCGGGAGACCTTGCCGTCTGCACTAATTGTATCTGCTGGAAGTATTGTTCATATTAATTGAAATATAGGCAAATAAAATATTTTTAAAATTATTTTTTTAAGAGCATTGCATTTTTTAAAGTTTGTACATTATTTTTCTGAATACAAGAATGTTCACTATTACATAATACACCTACAAAAGGTAAAGAAATATCGGAAAAGATTATTTTTATTTTTTTTAAGTACGATGCACTACATAAAAAATTCTGGAAAAAATTAAAAACGGTTGTTTTAACAATATCTCATTATTGAATTTTTATATACCTGATATTTCCCAAACTTCAATAGGAAATATGCATTTTTCCGAATTTTTGGTAATTTCCAATTTTTTAAAACCTGTTCGCAAAGTCTGTAAAATCTGAAAAAATATACATTAATAATCATGATAAGACACATCCAACATAATAATTTAAACGTGGCACTGCGAGAACTTCAATGTCGTATTACGTTTGAATTTATTTCGAGTCGATTCCTTGCTCGACTGGACTCGCATCGATGCAAGTAACTCGCACCGATGCAAGTAACTCGCACCGATGCGAGCCGATGACGTCGACGCGAGTAGCTCGCTTCGATGCGGGTAGCTTGCAGCGATGCGAGCTACTCGCATCGTGCGAGTACTCGACTCGGCTCGACCAATCGAGTCTCGACTCGACTCGACCAGTCGAGCTCGAGCTTAGCTTGGCTCGCCTGCAGCCCTAGAGTACGCATGTGTCTTATTGTGAAATATTCCTCGAAAGGATAACGCGATATTGTTTCCTGGCGTAGACGCACTCGGTTAGGCGCAGTGGCTCACGCCTAGACGCAGTTCTGATAAAGTATGACGAATGGAGTATAAAAGTCGCTGGGATAACAAAACGCAGTGTCCAGACGCGCACAGGAGACCCCACCTTAACCCGTATTAACGTTATCATTGATTTTAGGGAGAATCCCGCAGATGGGCCGACGTCCAACACCTCCTCCGCCTCGTCAACAAGGTCTTTAAGGATACACTTGAAACCGGGTGTACCCCACGTTCAAGCCTTGCACGGAGATTGTCGACACGGCTTCAGAAGGTTATCCTTGTAATCGACGGCCGATAATTTTCATCGTCAGAAATTTCTGAGATCCATGGCAATCGATTACTCGCCTATTTGTCTCAATTTGTATCAATAAGTTTATTTCTACAGTTTTACCCCGACGAATGCAGAAACAGACAAAAAATCTGAACATCTCAAACACGATCCTCCGAAATATTCTTCAGCTTCTTAGCGCAGCGTAAAGACTTAGGATATAGTTTCTTAACCCTTTGCACTCCTTTGCCGAGTGTGACCCGACATAAGATTAAAAAAAATGTAAATAAAACGGGTTTTTATATGTATTTCGTTCTTCCTTTATTCATTTAATTGTCTTTTTTATTAGATAAAAACAAAGATAAGTTCCACAAATATAAATTACAACAAAGTTTGAGAGCTATGTATATCTTATATAATTAGTAAACAATTTTATTTGAAATAAGTAGCAGTCAAGGACCTGTCCTTGGAAGTGAAAATGAAACAATTAAAATATTAGTAGAGAGTTGTTGGCAACAAAATTGAAAAGTACATAATTCGGAATGCAAAGGGTTAAGTCTATTAATCTGTGGTTATCCATGTCAATGCCGCACTGAAGAGAAGGTATAGGATACATTTTATAAAACTTTTGAATGGAAGTTTTTATCGTATTTCCTATGATACTAATCTGCTAGAAATTGGTTTAAGAAAACTATTGCAGTACTGAAATTGCTAACCTGTCGATTTGTAGTCGATTCTTGGATACATATGTATGACGATGCTAAACAAATTGAAGTTCTCTGTGCTTGCTGAAGATTAGACTAGAAAGCAACAGCATCAGTTATCACTAGACAGCGGATTTTATGTATTTACGACAAAGACGAGTAGGTATAATTTCAAACAGTAAAAACATTAGAAGAGTTTTAAAATACTGTTATATTATTTTCGACCTATTAAACATATTAAGAAAGAACATAAATGTCTATTTCACTTCGGATTGTTGCAGTTCAGGTAGAAAATTGTTGTTTCGCACAAAGATCCGCTGTCTATTTATCACTAAACTGTGGATCGTTATGCATTTATGAAGAAATTGGTTCGGCGAAATATGAAACAGTAAAAGATTTAAAAAGTTCAAGAATGTTGTAATGTTGCTTTTAATGTAACAAAGTCGTTGCTTTCCAGAATCGATGCGAATATTTTTATTTTGCATAAAGATCCGCAGCCTACTTATCACTTTTAGCTTCAATGAAAATTATGCATCGTTTCAGTACCGTAACAAACTGTGTTGTCAGAATTGTAAATATTTTTCGTGAAACATTTCTTTGTTTAAGATCGCAGAAAATATATTGAACGGTAAATATATCCTATACCTCGTCTCCGGTTTCGCAATTTTAATTGTTATCATTTTATTGATTCTATCGCCACGCTGAACAAAAATTTTCGTCGCGTTATGTTTATATAGTTTTTATTACAGTTGAATATTACGGTTGTTTATTATATTAATGTAATATTAATAGTAGTAATATTAATAGTAATATTGTTGATTACGGTTGAATAATTTTAATACGTTTAATTGCTTTTGTGAGAAATGTTCTTCCATTTCCATGTATCATTCTCGATGAAAAAATTCGTTTATCAAAGCTTGGCGAAAATTGAAAATTTACTAAACTAATTTATTTTCATTTATCATAATATTTAGTTTAGTATTATTGCGTAATGATTTCAACATACTTGTAGTACATTTGCGGGCTAAACTGTCGAGGACGTCCATGCTCAGAATTGAATAAAATTTTTAGAATAGGTTCCTTCTTGACTAAAATAATGATTGTCAGAAGGATTTTTGGATTCTTGGTACTCGAAAAAATTTTTTACCATTTTAATGTCACTGTCCTCCTTACCGACATAGTTGCAGGCGGCCAACATGGTTTCATACCTGCACAGACTTCAATTAATTCCTTTCGCGCACAAATTCATAGCCAGGCCTAACCCAGACCTACAGTCAGCGGCAATAACAAGTGGACACTCTTAAAAATCGCATAACTTTTTAGAAATTGGTCCAAAGGACTTGAATTTTTTAAAGATGTTAGACTGGCTAGTTCGCTAGAGAATAAGTAAACAAAAATTTATTACGATTGCAATTGGTAGGAATTATACAAAATTTTAAAAAATGATGATTTGTCAACTTTTTTATCTGGGCCTGTAACGATAATTCAAAAAATGCGTTTTATGCATCCTGGGGGATAACCGAGTGGGACCCTTCTTGGGTGGGTGTCGATCCTTTCCCGAGGCCTACCGCACTAAAAACTCACGCCCGCCCTAAGCCACAGAGGAAGTGCCTGGATCACGCGAATACTCTACAGGACACTTCCCAGCTAACATGCAACCCGGGGGAGGGGTTAACCTCCCCCATAACCTAATCTAATCAGACCCCGAGCGGAGGGACCCGCTCGGTGTCCCCATCCCTGGAGCCTTCGAGTTGAGCTTCCCGAGCCCCAGCTCGGTCCACCCACAGCTCCCGGAAACCTAACCCAGACCTAACACAGCCTAACCCAGGCATGGCCAGAAATGGCACGCGTGCTAGGGATTCTCAAGGAATACTCGCACTTGTCCCGGCCGCGCGTCTCGCTCCCCGTGGCGGCCGTAGTGCTCGGAGCAACTACGGCCGCCAAGAGGATTCAGACGCGCGGCCGGGAGAAGTGGGGTATTCCACGGCTATTCCTTGAGAATCCCTAGCACGCGTGCTACTTCTGGCCATGCCTGGCCTAACCCCACAAAAAATTTTTGTGAATGAAGTAGAGAGTGACATTAAAATGGTAAAAAATTGTTCTTCGAGTCGCCAAAAATGCTTCTGATAAACATTTTAGTGAAAATGGAACCTATTTCCAAAATTTCATCCAATTCTGAGCATGGACGTCTTCGGAAGTTCAGCCCATTTGCGTACATTTACGTACAGACATTTAAGCATATTTAACAGTACCAATTTGCACCAATTGCTGAGCGACGTACAAATTTTGATGACATATTTGTTATTAGCTTGTAAACGTTTAACTCTTTGCACTCGAAGCAATTCTAATTCGAAAATCAAAATCATTTCTTTCGACCCAGATCATTTTTATTCTATGTAATCTTTCTTACATTGTGCACATGAAATTTAACCAGCTCATGCAACAGTTCAGCTTTTCACAATTTATAGATAACAGACGAATTTAATAATGTTAAAACTGTTTTGGATAATGCTGTAAAGGCCACTTTACTGGCGCCTTACAATCGCCATTCGAGTGCAAAGGGTTAACACTAACCGTACCACGGCCGGTCAAATAAACGCTTTCACATTGTTTATTTTTTAATTATTAAAATTATACAGATGCTTCCATTAGAAATTATTCAATGAATTTCTTTATTCGAGCACGCACTATTATAAAAATTAGAAAAAATCGAAATAAATACAGTCTCGTAATTTTTATAAAACAATATACGTATGTCCGACAGATTTTGCTCCCGGTACGGTTAGTGTTAAGAAGATTATGTTATTGCAAGAACTTTAGTCGATTTAATTATATTTGACCGCGCGCGCTTCCCGTCGTATTGATTAGGAGATATCGATAACAAATTAGTGTTTCCTTGAGTATAGTTTGTAAACATTTACTTCTACTACCGTTGCATTTTGTAACAATTTCTTGGACAATGAGACAATGTGTGTTGCTTTAGACAGGGCCGGCCTTCTCTGTAAAGGGGTTTGGATGCAAGAAATCATGTGGGGCCCTAAATTTTTTGCAAAGTAAAAAAAATTACAAACACGAACATATACTACTAATTTTTGCTAATACATTAATTTCTTCGGAAAAATTACATTATTTTAGTTCTTGATCATGTTGGGGCTCTCTCAATCGCGGGGCCCCGGTGCGTAGCATCCGTCGGACCCCCCAGATGGCCGGCCATCTTTAGTAATGCTTCTTGTCGAAATTTGAATATAGTTATTGTTTAGTTTTATTTTTACACAGATACAGATGTAACTGGATAATATGAACTAGCGGACACGGAATGGTGTCTTATTAAAAGAAATGCGAAGAGAAGATAGAATAACATTTTTTCATTCGACGCGTAATTTTTTAAAAAATCAAGTTTGAAAATCGACTGCGTACTGTGTTCATACGCAACGTATACACAGCATTTAGAAGGAACTTTTACAATTAGTTCAAAGAAAATGTTTAGCGAACAAAACTTCATTTTATCAACTACAGAATTGATGAAATTGATTACCTTGATGTTGTATATTAGAAACGTGTTCTAATTTTTCAAATCTTTAAAAGCTTCATGAACATTTTGCACTAATTAGTCCGACTTTCTTTTATAGCCGACATACTGAAAGTCGGGTCACATTGATCGACAAACCTAATCTATATTACCGTCAGAGTCGCCAGATGAGGGGAGGGAGCACGAATTGAGGGGAAAAAGTTACCCTCACTCTGCCAGCAGCGGATTAGTCACGTGACATTGTGACGCATGCACGACCATGGATCTACAGGACAGTGCATAAAGTGGATTTAATTGTTGTTTAACCTCTAAAACGCCCTTTAGCCATCTTGGTAGGCAAACCTGTTGCTGCCATCTACAGTGGCTGTCAAAATAATGGAGCCGGTCAGGAAATTAGCGCGTATTTTTATTAAAAATGATGATATCGAAACCTTGTTGACGAAATAATAGCGTCTTGATTCACAATTTCAAACATACTGACAATGACCGATACATGCGCCACATGTGGGATTACGGGGAACTAAAGAAAAGTCCATTTTGACTCTACTATAGGTGGCTCTACTGTTTTGGGCTCTACTGTTTTGGCCGCTACTGTATGACATGTCGCGGTAAATTTTAAAGTTACAACTCTTCTTGAAAGTTCTGTTTACACAACTGTTGACAACGCACGTGGGCATTTTTACCACTGACGATCACTAAAAACCTATTAAGGATTCATATATTTATAACAATTTGTATGCTTCAAGTACAGTACTCTCACTATTTTATTTGGGACAAAAATACTACTTGAGTAATTATGAAATTGTACCAAACAATAATATGTAGACTGCGGATCTTTCTGCAAAATAAAAAATGTTTGTATTGATTGCAAGACACAGGAGCCAAATAAAAATTTTTTATTAAGCTTAATTTTCATATTAAACTGACAGTAATACACTGATGTTCTTAAATCTTTTTGATATGTCCACTGCTTTCAATTGTACGTACCCATTTTTGTCATAAATGCATAAAATCCGCAGTCTAATAATATGTTTCAAAGTAACCAACGAAACACAACGCAGGCGAAAGCAAACAAATATCACTGACGAAAGATTGGAGTAACCGCCACTTTAATACTAAACTCGGCTGCAGAGGGCACTATGTAGTAGGTTTGCCTAGCAAGATGGCTGAAGGACGTTTTAGAGGTCTACTCTCCTTCCGTCTTTCGCTTCAACCCTGCAGAACTAGGTACCGTTCTTTAGGTACATGTGCTCGACAGAGACGAACGCGTCACGTAACCGGGCCGCGGCGGAAATGGGGGGAGTAGCGTCGTAGAAGGGGAAGGTGGGGACACAAATCTTGATCTAGCGACTCTGGTTACCATATAGGTACGCAGCGTACTTTAAAACTCAATTTTTCCGAAAACTAAACCCCGGATGAAAAGCTTTCATTCTATAGTCTTTTCTTATTTGTTCATAAGGAGGCACGCCGTGCCCGCTTGTATATGTTCTTCGGCCGCACCCTGTTTATTATCATGCTATTAACGTAGCCAATTTTGTTTACAAACGTAAATTTGTTCGACGACAATGTAGCTACGTATTCGACAATAAACCATGACATTAATATCATGTTATTGACAATAACAGTGTAAAATCTATATATAGTATTAAACGCGCTTGTACGTTGTTTTGTATAATTGCGCAAATGTTTGTGTTCGTGGCATAAAATAAGTTTGAGGGACAGATATATTCAGATATTCAGAAAACTGAAATATGTAGGTGTTTTCCTTATATTTGATGTAACCTATATTTGTATTCGATTGAATTCTACTATTCCAAAAGTATCAAAAGTGATTGGCTTTTGCTGTTGAGATACAGTACATTCGTGAATAATTATATATATAATTACTGAAAGACAATAATTAAAGTAAACGATGAAATAGGATTATTTGGCAATTTCTGATGTTTCTGTATTTGACATTAAAAAAGAATCTCCGTCTAATTCGAAAAATTCAGTCGGGATGCAACTAATAAAACTTTGTCTAACTAAACGAAGAACTTTCCTGAAATTATTGCGGATCGTTTGGATAAACAGTTTAAGGAATTTTCATTCGAATTGTAGTATGTCAATGTTCCGATGCTTCTATACAGTAGATATTTCCATAGCTGAAAAGTAAAAATTAAGGAAGCCGTGACGTGATCTTCGATATATTCTAGTAGTCGGTGTAAATCTTAGTGCTCAGGGCTTGCAAGCTCGATAGTAATAACGCAAATTCAGCTTTTATTTATTCGTAATATATATATTTCAGTACTAATAAGTAGAGGTAATAAAATATTGTGTAATATGTGTATATTAATGTGATTTTCAATCAGGAAGATTTCGACGTGGTTGTTTCCAGTTGAATAATATCATCGATTTATTACGATGCGAATTGTGCACAATGTTGTTTAATCGTCTTCGATTTTATGATAATGTATTTATGTGTTTATCTAGACAATAAAACGACTAAATAAAATGACAATAAAACGAATAATAATAATGATGAAATAAACGTTTCTGCAGTTGTTTTGCTATCCTACCATAATTATAAGATTGCTATGTTATCTTGCAATCAATACTGATAATTTTTATTTTACGTAAAAATCCGCAATCTCTATATTAACCAGGAAAATTATTATTGCTTTAATCACTTTTTAAACCTCCGGGAAAATGATCATAAATATTATACATATAATGGATAATTTCCTATAATTGTATGCATATATCCTTTGGACGAATAAATACTGTATAGTTTTTGGTTATATCCAAATTTTAACAATACAAATCGAACTTGAATATAAATGCATACTGTTAGAGTTGTATTAAGTTAACAAATATCTAATTTAAATTACATTACAGTCACACATAGCCTACAAGGAGTGCCAGCGACAATCGCAGCGATACGTCGGGTGATCGTTTGTCAAGTGATATACGTCAAATAAACGTTCAAAACTTCATTATGTTTAATTTTATTGTGTTTTATACAGGGTGGGGCATTTAAATGGGAACTGGGAACACATAAATATCTCGGTTATTATTAGTCGTACAAAAAATCTCCACAGAATAAAGTTGTACTGTCTCAAGGGGCGAATTTGATGATGGTAAAAATTTTTTCTTGTTATTTGTGGAATGTCGGTTGAAATGGAAATAATTGTAGTTACACTTTGTAATATTATTTATTATAATGATTTAACTTGTACACTATATTTGTTCCGTCTCAAGAATCGTTGTCCCTCGCAAATATTCGATTTCTAACGAACGATTTATTAACGGGTCTTCCCTCGAAAATACATTACGATCGAGCCCCCCTTTACAATGTTTTTCCTTATAACAGCGACACGACGATGCAAGATCGGTATTTGTTTTTAGCAATCGCTCGTCCCCCCAAACATCAGAGACACGGAGAGTCGATTCTCGAATGTTCTGCAACATTGTCGTGCCCAGGAAACCGTTAGAGATTAAATAATTTGATATACCGTAACTGACCAAAAACAGTCGGCATTCGCTTCAGGTATTGCAACCTTCGGAACAACCCAATCGCGATATGGGTCGATTGTATGCACAGTCATAAAATATCTACAGTCTAAAGTCTAAAGAATCCTCGCGTTCGTTAATCTCGGTCAAGTATCCACGTTCACCCTCGACCATCTTGTTTCAAGGATGCGCGCTAGCTCGTAAATCTACGGAAAAGGGACACCATTAAATTCTTACAACATGCTTCCAAGGGTGCATCGGCCGACCCATACACAATTCTTAATATCGAAGATTTGTGTACGTATATTTCGGACAATAAACAATTCGCATGTATACGGTTCATCTGCACTGCTGCTCTCGTAAACCAAGAGATGGCATTGCCCTCGCAGGCCCGTCACATGGAAATGCTGCATGTTCATAAACAATCGAAAACCTCTCGTTCTCCAACTCGGGCATACTCCTACTCTTCTTTCCAATCGACCAATCGAAAGAAAGTGTAAAGAGTGATCGATGTCCTGATTGGAAGCGAAAGATCGACAGCACCAACCAGGTTGCTTACCATTAGAACAAAAGACGATTCATTCTTTTCCCTACTCCAAAGCTAACCTCTCATCCACGAGGCGCTTCTCAAAAAACTCGTGTTGTATGGAAGTCGAGTTCACTCTCAGTTCGTTACGATCCTTCGAACGAGTGACACTAACCACCCAACCGAGCGTTACACTTCTTGCTACCGATATCGTGCAAGCGAAGTAATACAGATCAACACGGTTTGATCTGCGCGCGTATAAGGCAAGACTTGTCGGCACAGCCTTACTGACGAGTCCTCCGGCAAGTCTAGGACGAAACGCAATTCTTTCATTTTTTACATTTCCTTCATTCCATCCAATCCGATCCGATAAATTGAAATAGTTGTCCAAAGTTAATTCGGCGGACAACCAAACGATAGACTCGCGGACACGACGGTCGCGACAAAACAATATTTGTATTACAATTAGTCTCACTCTATAATACACTGAACTGTCTCTATGTTAACTATACAACCTTTCTCTATGCTAGCACTTGCCGAAGTGACGCTATTCATTCGTCCTCGCACACACGCGCTCACACATGTCTAAAGGAGAATCCGCATGACTGATAAGATGTAATGCATTATCCTCAATGATTCTCAACATTTCTCAAGGTCATTTTTTTACAAGATTCCAAGGTCACCGATATTTTTTTTAATGGAATAAGGTATTTTTCATACATCAGTCGATGCAGTTGGACATTCGTTATAAAAAGGTACTAACCTATGTATGTCGAAATGTTAGTAGTTCAGGAGATATTTCGATTTAAATAACTCTAAAACACCATTACTGTTGTACTAAGACGTTAGCGTGTACTTGCTAGTGTAAATTGAAGAGTTGAAATTGAAATTGAAAAATTGACGTTGAAAATGAAATTGAAGATTTGAAATTAACGAATTGCAATTGAAAAATTAAAGTTGAAATTGAAAAATTGACGTTGAAATGGAAAAATTGAAATTGAAAACGAAGTTGAAGAGTTGATATTGAAATTGAAGTTGAAATTGAAATTGAAAAAGTGAACTTGAAATTGAAAAATTGAAGTTGAAATGGGAGAGTTAAAATTGAAATTGAAAACTTGACATTGAAATAGAAAAATTGAAATTGAAAACGAAGTTGAAGAGCTGATATTGAAATTGAAGTTGAAATGGAGAAATTGATGTTGAAATTGAAGAGTTGAAATTAACGAATTGAAATTGAAAAAGTGAAGTTGAAATTGAAAAATTGACGTTGAAATTGAAAAAGTGAAGTTGAAATTGAAAAATTGACGTAGAAATTGAAAAATTGAAATTGAAATAGAAGAGTTGAAATTGAAGTTGAAGGGTTGATTGTGTGACGGTTACAGAACCGATCTTCTTCGACTTTCCCACGAAAATCGTAGTCAAGATCGTGTCTTGCAGGAAGCGTCCCTATACGTTGTTACGGATGACGAACAGGTGTTCAATATCATCTCTGGCAGGAACCGTCCTAGATAAACGAACAGAGTTTTTCCCTAGATAAATCTACATAATTGTTTAGGTTAGTTTAGGGCCCAAACGTACGCACGACCAACTGGTCGTTGACAAAATACGAATGTTCACTTGAAGGGTACTGACAAGTACCACCCGTCATTGCAGGGCTATATAAGCCCTTACATTTCTACTCTCGTGGGCTAGTACTGTCGTAATCACGAATAGTGTCGCGTCGTGCTGCATCTCGGAAGTCAACTACCAGTGAGATCGGACGTTCGTTCCTTTTGAATCAAAGTTTAACCGTACAGATTCCGCGAGTTCGGTCTAAAATCTGTTAGGCAGTGACAAGGTTGCTCCGAGTCCCCCGCATTGCCAGTGCGTCAACACCGTGCGTCTTAGCTTAGGTAATATCACCTTTCAATTTCTTTCCTATTCTAAATTCAGTTCATTCGCGACACAAGTACACTTGTAGAACGAAACTCTATAGTAAGAATATATTTGTCTTCTTTGATAATTAACTTAAATTCATTAAACCCATAATTATCGTCCAATATCCTAACCAAGTAATTGAACGTCCCCACATGATACAATCTTACCGCTCGGATTGTATCAATTAAATTATACTAGTTACGAGGCTTACTAATTATCCTAGCAATTCCCTGATTAACCATCAGGTTCTTTCGCGACATTCCAATTGTCCGAACAGAGATTTATCCAACCTAGCGGCTCCCCAGTTTTGCATTGGGTTCGTCCGCATCCTAACAGCTCCCTGATTTCGCATCAGGTTCGTCTGTGCTATTATACAACCTCCTAGCAGCTCCCCGGTTTTGCATCGGGTTCGTCTGCGTTTGACTCCATTCCTAGAGGCTCCCTGACTTCGCGTCAGGTTCGTCCTCGCTGTCAATAATCCTAGCGGCTCCCCAATTTCGCATTGGGTTCGTCCGCGTTCCTTAACTAACAAATTTATATCATATTCCTAGGGTAATAACCCTTCGTCGGCCACTCGTGCTGCTCGCGGCCCTGGCTCGTAACAGAACTGGTGACAGCGGTGGGATAGTTCAATTATTTTAGGATCACTTTAATTTTGGGTTTACTACGTTAAATTACTCGTACCTGAGTATTGACAATATACTAGTTTTCCTAGTTACGTCTCAATATTATTAGCAATATACTAGTTTTCGCTAGTCACGCTTTTATACCAATAATATACTAGTTTTCCTAGTTAAAAGGTTTCGATAATATACTAGTTTTCTCTAGTTACATTCTTTAAAAATGCCGAATTCAGCTGCAAATATTTCTTTCGTTGACATAATGAACTTGACGGTTTCGCTTGCAAATTCTATGTCGCTGTTGACGCAAAAGACATGCTTACAGAATGTTACTTCGACAATTCCGACCTTTAACGGGGAAGACCCCTCTTTGATTCGTTTCGCGCAAACTTTAGAGGACGGGTTAACTTTGATTCCGGAGGGTACGGAAACCGAGTATCTGGCAATTGTTCTTACTAAGCTCGTCGGGCCAGCACGTAGATGCACATTAGAGCACAAGTTTACTACCGTAAAAGCGTTAATTCAACATTTGAAGAAACGGTTCGCTCCCGGCAAGAGCCTATCATATTATCAAGTGGAAATCGCGAAACTACATATTCGCGAAGGAGAAAGCCTACGACAATACATCGATAGGACAAGCCACTTGGTCTACTGTACGCGCGGAGCCATGAGGGAAAAATACGAGGCACATGCTGAAGAATTTATCAAATTGATGGAAAAGGACGTCATTGAAAACTTCATCGATGGATTACCGGATCGGATTTCCCTGAAGGTGTCGGCTATCTTGAAGGATATAAAAAATCTGGAGGATGCTTACGACTCCGTGCTACAGATAGATAAAAGATTAAGAAATCGACGACAGTCGCCTCGGAGTGAATCACCATCAAGGTGGTCCCGCCGAGATTCATATGACCAGGACTCTCGCTACCGCGATCGTGAAGTGTCATATCCCTTATCTCCAAGCAAATATGACCGACACAGGGATCAACGCACGAGACCATCTGGTTTTGAGGAGGAAAGAGAAGGACGAGCGTCTGCCTGGACCTTGCGTCACAGGAGCCCCTCCGGTTCCCCCTCCAACCGTTCGGATTCGTCAATTGTGAGAGACGGAGAGAAACGGTATACAATTTTTAAAAATTCCGATAGGAATCGCATGTCAAAATCGTATTGTTGGCATTGCGGAACATCCGGACACGATGGAAAATTCTGCAAGAATCGACCGCGTAGTCCGCGATTCCAAAGAGATTCGCGAGATTCGTCCGTGGAATCGAACAAATCTTTAAACTTCGATCGCGCTCACCGTACAGGCGACACGATGAGCGAAAACAAAGAAGTTCGCCAAAGAACTGTCCGCTTCGAGGAAAAACCCTCATCAAGGAAGCTCCAGCACCACGAATCAAAATCAAAATCCCAGAACTGGAATCAGGCACGGGAGAATTTCTAATTGATGGTGGAGCATCCGTAAATTTAGTAGTTCTTGACGTTTTAGGAGAAGGAGCAGAAATTGTTTCACGCGAAGAAATTGAAATAACTGGTCTTACTACAAATCCAATTCGCACTCTAGGAACTACGATACTTCACATACACGAAGCTCCTGCGTTTTTCTACGTAGTGAAGCGCCTTGCAATAGAAGCAGATGGACTTATAGGAAGCCCATTTTTAAAACAGGAAGAAGCAGAAATTTCTTATTACCATGGGACACTGGTATTAAAAAATAAGCCCATCAGGCCTATTCGATTTTCAAATTACCAGCAGGACTCCGATGTACGGACCAAACATCGCATCGATGCCCGAACATCTCAACAGATTGCCATAAGAATAGCTAATCCAAGGATAAAAGAAGGCTATTTACCACGCATAAAAACACACAAACAACTCTACATAGGAGAAGCCGCCGTCCTGAACGACGGAGGAAAATGTCATGTTATGGCAACCAACACTAGCGAGGAAGCCATAGACGTAGAAATAGAGCCACAAATCGTGGAACCTTACGACATTTTGAGCACATCAGATGAAGATATTTATTCAGAGGTACGTCAACATTGTAATTTCAAAACTAGAGAAGATAGGATACAGGGAATCTCCGAAACGCTAAATTTGAGTCACCTGAACAAAGAAGAACGGTGTAGCATCACCGCATTGATAAAGGAATTTCCCGATCGATTTTATCTCCCCGGAGATAAATTAGGGAAGGCATCTGATTTCAAGCACTCCTTACATACAACTGATGAGATTCCGATTAACACGAGACAGTATCGCTACCCTCCTGTACACCAAGAGGAAATAAAAAAGCAAATCAATGGCTTATTATCCGATGGTATTATTACTCCGTCGAAATCTCCGTACAATTCACCCTTGTGGATTGTACCCAAAAAACCAGATGCGCAAGGAAACAAACGTTGGCGCATGGTAATAGATTTTCGTGCGCTTAACGAGAAGACCATTTCCGATAAATATCCACTGCCTCAAATTACGGAAATATTGGATCGTCTCGGAGGAGCCAAATACTTCTCCGTTTTCGATCTTGCCAGTGGGTTCCACCAAATAGAAATGGATCCGAAAGACAGACAGAAGACAGCTTTCACCACCCCTAATGGACATTATGAATTTTCACGAATGCCGTTTGGTTTGAAAAATGCACCACCTACTTTTCAACGCCTCATGGATCAGGTATTAACTGGACTCCAGGGAACGGACGTTTTCATTTACCTGGATGATATCGTGGTTTACGCTGCGTCATTACACGAACACAACATTAAAGTCAGGAAATTATTAAACCGCTTGCGAGAACATGGTTTAACTCTTCAAACCAATAAATGCGAATTCTTACGAAAAGAAGTTGCATACCTTGGACATATTATTTCAAGACAGGGAGTAAAACCTGATCCCCGAAAATTAAAGGCTGTCAAGGATTTCCCAACGCCTACCTCACAGAAAAATATACAACAGTTTTTGGGTTTAGTAGGATATTACCGAAGATTCGTACCAGATTTCACTACAAAAGCAAAATCTTTAATTGACCTTCTAGGAAAGGGCAGAAAATTCAAATGGACTGAAGAACAGGAAAACAGTTTCAAGCAGTTACGTGAAGAACTCTGTCGAGAGCCTATTTTACAATATCCAGATTTCAGCAAACCATTCGTCATTACAACAGACGCCTCTGAATATGCCGTTGGAGCCGTGCTTAGTCAAGGCGAAATAGGAAATGATCTGCCGATCGCTTATGCATCACGTAGCCTCAACAAAGCAGAGAGAAATTATTCAGCCACGGAAAAAGAATGTTTAGCAATGGTATACGCCGTCATATATTTCCGACCATATGTGTACGGAACAAAATTCACATTGGTTACAGATCATCGACCATTAGTTTGGCTACATTCTGTGAAAGATCCGACATCAAGACTCATGAAATGGAAGCTCCGACTATTAGAATATGATTATCAGGTCGTCCATAAATCTGGAAAAACAAATAAGAATGCTGATGCATTGTCACGTAATCCTACTTCCATCTGTTTACCACTCACCCCGAGGGAACTCAAAGACCCCGATTTTAAAATCCAAATACCGAAAACAGCTGTCGACGCTGGTTCAATAGGACAACGCGTCAGACAACTACATCGAGACCGAGAAAAACGGCCGAAATATCAACAAACAAGCAGCAGTTCAGATGAGACGGAACAACCCGCCCTGGGGAAGGTTCAACACTCACCAATTATTAACATAAATAGAACTCTTCCGAGTTTATCTAAAGAGATAGTGATGCCAGACGAAGATCAGGACAACGCACACCATTTTTTGCCAGCAACAAACTCCACAGAAATTTTTTCTACGGATAAGAATACGACCTTATCTGGTGATTTAATTTCGTTTGAGGAGCCACTGGAAAACACCGTTATAGAGAATAGGAACAATTTACAGGAGGATGTACCCAACATACCGCAGATACCATTTCCCGAAATAGGTGGAATTTTGCAACGCAACGTAATTCGATTTCCAAACAATATAATACGCGAAGCAAGGGCGCGGCAACTGCCTGATCGCACAGCCGACCCTTACCCATTCTTTGACGCCGATACCGATGGTTCTTCTACCGAAACTGACCTGGAAGCGCCGCCGGAACCGAAACAGAGGATTAGCATTTCTTCAAACACCCTTACCGCAAAGGAAGACCATTATGTACATTTCATATCAGCTGATCGCAACCTAATAACCCCCGTAGGAAAACTGTTACTGGACACGGGATTGATAAATAAGCAAGAACTTCTAGCTGCACGACCGAAAAAGGGACAGGTCATAATTTCAAACAATGGGTTATTTAAAACCTTCAGCATTGTAATTTCCGATAACTTCTATGATAAACCAAAAGGATTGGATATAATTAATGGATTGAAAACTCTTCAATCTGCTTTAGAACAAAATAGGAGCAAATCTTTTCGAATATCCGCCACCGGAGATCATCATAAATCATCGCCTGATGAACTTTTCAAAGCATTAAAAGAAGTCTTTACAGATTCAACTTATCAAATTACAATATGTAACTGTGTTATTACTACACCTTCCGTAGAAGACAGGCAAGAAATCATCCATGAAGCACATGATAGCCTAATGGGAGGGCATAAAGGAGTTACAAAAACCTACAATCGCATTCGATCAAGATTTCATTGGCCGCACATGCGCAACGAAATTCAGGATTACATCCGAAAATGTAAAAGTTGTCAGGAGCAAAAATTAGTCAGAACGAAAACTCGACAACCTATGTTGATCACCGACACACCGTTGGACGCATTTGAAAAAATTTCATTAGATACCGTTGGACCATTACCAATTACACCTGGAGGGAACCGATACATTCTCACCATGCAGGACAATCTAACCAAATATTGTATTGCAGTAGCGATACCTAATATCCGAGCCACTACCATCGCAGATGCTTTTGCACGGCATTTTATTGCAATATATGGGACACCTCGAGCCATACTCACGGATAAGGGAACCAGCTTTATTGGAACTCTTATGACAAATCTGTCAGAAATATTCAAGATTAAACAAATCACCACCTCCGGATACCGACCACAAACTAATGGATCATTGGAGCGAAGCCATATTGTTCTTACAGAATACCTCAAACACTATATGGAGAACTACGAGGATTGGGATTTATTAATTCCGTTTGCAATGTTTTCTTATAACACGTCTGTTCATGAAGCTACCAACTTCACACCATATGAATTAATTTTTGGTAAACAGGCTCGAGAGCCAACCTCATTTCCAACCGGTACAATTTTGAAGACATATGGAGACTATTTATCGGAACTAATAACAAATATAGTCCGAATCCGTAATATAGCAGCAAATGGAAACCATGCATAACGATCTTCTAAGGAGCAGGACTACCTCCACCGACAGCAGTCTCTACCTGAGCACCACCTAGCAATAAGTACACTTACACCTACACTACACTCGTTAAAAATTTTTCTCTTCAGTTTATTTTTTTTTTCTCTCCACTTTTTTCTTTTTTTTCTTAAAGTCTATTGTATCTAGGACGTTTCCTTCCTGATGAGAAAGCATCACGGGAACCGCGATGTTTCTTCTTGGTGGGGAGATGTTACGGATGACGAACAGGTGTTCAATATCATCTCTGGCAGGAACCGTCCTAGATAAACGAACAGAGTTTTTCCCTAGATAAATCTACATAATTGTTTAGGTTAGTTTAGGGCCCAAACGTACGCACGACCAACTGGTCGTTGACAAAATACGAATGTTCACTTGAAGGGTACTGACAAGTACCACCCGTCATTGCAGGGCTATATAAGCCCTTACATTTCTACTCTCGTGGGCTAGTACTGTCGTAATCACGAATAGTGTCGCGTCGTGCTGCATCTCGGAAGTCAACTACCAGTGAGATCGGACGTTCGTTCCTTTTGAATCAAAGTTTAACCGTACAGATTCCGCGAGTTCGGTCTAAAATCTGTTAGGCAGTGACAAGGTTGCTCCGAGTCCCCCGCATTGCCAGTGCGTCAACACCGTGCGTCTTAGCTTAGGTAATATCACCTTTCAATTTCTTTCCTATTCTAAATTCAGTTCATTCGCGACACAAGTACACTTGTAGAACGAAACTCTATAGTAAGAATATATTTGTCTTCTTTGATAATTAACTTAAATTCATTAAACCCATAATTATCGTCCAATATCCTAACCAAGTAATTGAACGTCCCCACATGATACAATCTTACCGCTCGGATTGTATCAATTAAATTATACTAGTTACGAGGCTTACTAATTATCCTAGCAATTCCCTGATTAACCATCAGGTTCTTTCGCGACATTCCAATTGTCCGAACAGAGATTTATCCAACCTAGCGGCTCCCCAGTTTTGCATTGGGTTCGTCCGCATCCTAACAGCTCCCTGATTTCGCATCAGGTTCGTCTGTGCTATTATACAACCTCCTAGCAGCTCCCCGGTTTTGCATCGGGTTCGTCTGCGTTTGACTCCATTCCTAGAGGCTCCCTGACTTCGCGTCAGGTTCGTCCTCGCTGTCAATAATCCTAGCGGCTCCCCAATTTCGCATTGGGTTCGTCCGCGTTCCTTAACTAACAAATTTATATCATATTCCTAGGGTAATAACCCTTCGTCGGCCACTCGTGCTGCTCGCGGCCCTGGCTCGTAACAACGTATATGGAGGAATATATTTGAATCACATTCTTCCATTAACAATATTTCATTAATTGATGGTAACCGGCCGATTTTGTTATCGATTTTATTTTTAGTATATATTTATGTCCCATATGACATTTGATTTTTTTTCTCAATCGAACGCAATATTTCAAACGCGACGCACGTGCAACATTTAACTTCGAAGAAAAGTTGAGAACAAACGAAGTTACCATATAATAACGAAATAATTTATCAAAATCGAAATAAATGAGAAAATTTGTTATTTTCCATTATTCATAAACACATTTTAAGATATTCATAAATCGTACAAATTCTCACACTGTTGATAAAAATTGAAGTACATTGGTTTTAGTAGCTGTAAATAAATATGGCCAAACACAATTTTGAATCCACCAAAGTTAGTTTCATTGGCGGTGGAAATATGGCGAGAGCCATTGGAGCCAGTTTGATTAGAAAAGGTGTGTACGATATCAATAAATTTGTTTTTCAGTGTAACTCATTTAATAACGTTATGTGTCTTCGCAGGTATTTTCAATCCGAATAATGTTTGGGTATCCGCACGTACAGACAAGACTTTGGATTTGTGGAAAGATCTTGGAGCGAATACTACATTAACTAGAGGGGTGTTGTTGCAAGTAGGGTTGTCGTAGCTCGCTCGCTTTGCGAGCTCGCGAGAGGGTTAGTGGTACGAATGTTATTTGGTGTGTCACTCTCCAAGAGTCACACAAAGACCTTCCCGATTAGTTAGTTGTATACTATTATCATTATTAAGTGTACATTTTAAGAAGATTATACGTTTTCAGGGAAATTCAATGGTTTTCTACTTATCAAAATGTTTGCTATATGGCGTCGCATTAAACCAACATCGTAGGCTCGTTGCTCGCTTGGTTCCTTGTTATAGCATACTAATGTTGCAAAATAAATTGTCTTAATTAGTTTTTCGCAAACGATACAACTCATCATTATCCGGGTTTGCAGTATTGATCTTGGTTTTCTTCGATACTGTTAATTTAAATTGTCCCAAAATATATAAACCGCGCTCAATTTTGAAACTCTGCTCAGTGCTACATACAACATTTGTAAAGTTCGCCTTTCTCATTTTTTAAAATCCAAACATACTTTCTCGTATGTTTGTCCCTGACTTTTATGAATCGTAATCGCTTCAGCAGGAACCACTGGAAATTGACTACGTGTGATTTGATATTTTTCCTCACTCGACATATTTACTTGATTCGATATTTTTATTATTGGTGTAAAATTTTGATCAATATTTGCATTTTTCATATAATCACGATAACGAGTTCTTACTTTCACTCCTACTCTGGGCAATTGAAAATCTAACCACAATATAGATGGAATTTTAGTATTTTCTTGAAAAGTAATAAATTTTAATATTCCGCATGTGTGCTCCATTAACCAATCCGTTTTCAACATCAATGTTATTAATAATTATCATATAGTTTATATTAATTTTCACTTTAATCTCAGTTAATAATTCTTTTTTGAACTGATTGTTTTTTTAAAGATTGTAATATAAATTTTTTTTGTACTTTCATCGATATTCTTTGAAAATGTATTCTCGGGAGTAGAGATGATTAAATCACTCTTGCATTGGGATAATTTTCGATTATTGTAAGCGGAAACATCATCATAAGGTACAAAAAAAAATTTTTTTTAATTTTTTATTTAAATTTTAAAAAAATTGAAAAAAAAATTTTTTGTGTAATTACGTTTGTTTCTTTGGTGGAAACTTTCCGTTCTCTCGTATAAATTGCATTGTTGAATGAACTTCTTTCGAAAAAAACTAAAAAACTACTTGACCAAAATGGATTAAATTTTAATCAGCTCTAAGTTACAGCGGGGCACATCGATTGCATCATTCATCATCCTGACCGCGTTGTTACTTTTTCTGAAAACGTTAACGAAAAATTTGATTACATAGAAACGGCCATACGCACACACACACACACACACACACACACACACACACACACACACACACACACACGCATACGAACATTTTGCTGAAAATAGTCTAAAATGACTGCAATGACCATGAAACGTGAAGATCTGCTAAAAAATCGATTTTCGATTTTCGGGGTCATTACAATAACTTCCCTATAAAATCGGGAAGTTAACAAAGACATCGGTGATTTAAATTATCTTATTAAATTAAATTAAATTATAATTTGTCTCAAATTATTAAAGATGTCCTTGCTATGAAAACATTGCATTTTTTTCCCGGATATTTTACGGGAATTCTGAACATTTTTGGGAATCTCGCACACCCCTGCAGAAATCCCGAAAAAATTCACGGGAAACCCGAACACCACCGGGAAAAACTCAGGATTTTTGGGATTCCGTCCCGACATGATACGAGGCTTCCCATCCCGTTCCCGTCATCGGGATTCGGAAATTCCCGGGTTTTTAGCGGGGTTGCCTCCAACTTTTTCTATAAGAACTCTATTCTCTCGATATTGAAGAAAATGTATGTCTCTTGACAGTAGCAGCATCATCGCGCAGCCTAATGCTTCTCGCGGCTCCGCTACATGCTGCTGAATAATGCAAATTACGCCTCGAAAACGCAAAAGTAACTTAGAACGCTCAGCCAAACCGAAGAGGGCTCGATGTGTGACCAACCTTGTTGTTTACGGAACGCGCTCTCAGAACTTAACCCTTCCGTTTTTATTCAGAATATGTATCGTAGAATCATATAAGGACAAAAATTCATCATGTTGCAACATCTCCAAAAATTCAAGTCATTTAATCTCGAATCTGATGCTTCGTACAGACCTGAACATTACAACTCAATAAACTGCCAACATTTTCTGTATTTCTTTGTGTAATATACGCCGCTACAGCTCCTATAGTTGTTCGCAAGAAAATCTGGAAATAACACAAATCCGTTCCGATCATCATTCGTCGAAACGTTCGTCGAAATGTTCGTCGAAATGCGCGGTTCGCGGCGCAGTTCGTCGAAATGTTCTAGTCTGTACGAAGCATTATAGAAAAGCCTAAATTGTTTTTCTGAAGCGATTTTAAGGTAAAGAAGTTTATTTATTAATACATGTTACTATAATTGAATAATTGAATAATATATGCATAGAACAATAACACTACTCCATTAGAAATGCAACAGAAATCCATCAAAGTATTTATATGTATACCGCGTATGTAATGACTTCAGATTGCAAAATGGTCTTGCCAATGTTATTAGTGCAACTACATATATTGTAATATATTCCAGTATATTCTACGATATTCTAGTACAATGTAGTACCCTAGTAGCATTTACAGTTGGCCAACGGTTGGGAGTTTGTTGGGGAATGGTGGGGGCATGGTTAGTGGTTTTGCCAACAAATCCCCAACGTAGGGCCAACGACGAAAAATTACGTCAAGTTGCCGACGAATACCCAACGTTGGGCCAACGACGAATACCCAACATAGGGCCAACGACGAATACCCAACGTATAAAGACGAAAAATTATGACAGTTCACCGACGAATACCCAACGTTGGGCTAACGACGAATACCCAACATAGGGCCAACGACGAATACCCAACATAGGACCAACGACGAATACCCGTCGTTCAAGATATATGTAGCGTCGATCGTCATTTGGTATTTGTCGATTTTCACTATTTCATTCTTCGGTGCTGTGTCGAACTGTCGAAGTGGTCGTTCTTTGTGTCGCGTGTTTTATTTCATTTCATTAACAAAAAATTTTGATAATGTACAAAGTGATGGAATTCAACACCATTAATTTAATTCAATTCAGCACCATCGTTCGGTAGAAAAGCAGCCATATGGATGCAGCTACGCCAAATATTGGTAAGTATATTGTTAAATTAGTAATGAGTGGTTTAGTTTAACAATTATTTATACCTATACTTAATTATACGTGTTACCGCGTATTGTAGATACTTTCTAAAGAATGTTTGTAATTATTCATGCATTCAATTGCAATTAACAATTTTGTTTCCTTTTGCTTTTCTTGTTGTAAGATTAATTTCTATGTTATTTTTCAGATTTTACTGATGCACAAGTGTTCGATGGATCATCAGCCATGCAGCTACGCCAATATCTATAACTGCGAGAAACAATTGTATTTTAAGTACGTCGTTATCCGATTCTTGTTTCACCATCTTAAGCGGAACTGTTGTAATTATCAGAACTATTGAAGAGGTGTAATATGAATGTAATATCATATTACTAATGTGCAATATGTAATGTAAGAAATCGTGCTATTGTAATATGTAATATGTATGTAATATGTACAAAATAATTGAGATATAAAAATAAAAATCTCATAATACACATATATATGTATGTATGTATGTATGGACATGATATTTGGTCCCCTCAGGGTTTCAAATTCATTTACCAATCCTCTTCCTCTTTCCACTCTCACCATCGCCTTTTCAGCGGAACCTACTGTTTATGGTAGGTTCCGAACCACCTTTTGCCAACAACACGTGAAAAACACCCCGAGTGGGTCACTTTCCGGTTTTTGACCAGACGGTCACCCATCCTAGTGCCGTTCACGTTCCACGTTGTTTAACTTCGGTGATCTAACGAGAACCGGTGCTTTCAACGGGACTACGGTTGTTGGAATACACATATATATGTATATATATATATGTATATAATTCCCAAATATATATATATATATGTATATAATTAATATTGACCCTACACAAAAAAAAATCCTCTAGTATTGTAGGCCCTACGTTGGGTATTACCGTTGGCCCTACGTTGGCTATTACCGTTGGCCCGACATTGGACGTGATCGTTGGCCCTACGTTGGGTATTACCGTTGGCCCGACGCTGGCGCAACGTTGGCTGAACGTTGGCCCAACGTTGGCCCTGACTGTTGGCCCAACTTGTAGGGGCAATATGCGCTTCCGCGCATTGCCACGGCGCTCGTGTCGCCTGGCAATAGCCGCATGCGAGCGGCATAGCGAGTCGCCCCTCTTGAGATTCTTCGTTGCCGCCTAGAGCGCTTTCCCGCCGCGTTGACAATTACCGCGTGCCCAAGCTGCCGGTCTTTTTCAAAGCCGAGCCGAAGACCTGGTTCGGGCAGGTCGAGGCGTCATTTCGCACGGCTCGCATCACGAGCCAATCGACGATGGCCGACATCGTCATAGCCGGTCTCGATCCTGAGACAGCGACCGTTATATCTGACCTCATCGCGTCACCCGATCCCGTCGCGCCGTTTACGCGTATCAAAGAACGCCTTATGGCGACGTTTTCAACGTCCGCGGAAGCGAAACTCCGCCAGCTATTGAAAGGGCAAATCGCGTCGACGGCAAACCCTCCCATATTCTTGCCGTCATGCGGAATAAAGATAACGGCGAGTGCTCGGAGGCCGTCCTCCGATCTATCTTTCTCGACCAGATGCCAGAACAATGCCGCGCGATTCTGGCCGCGTCTAAGTGCGACGATCTGCAGGATCTGGCCCTTCTGGCCGACAAGATCGTCGAGACCATGAACCCCTCTGTCGTGCATACCATCGCTGCCGCGACATCGATGCCTGCCGCCGCGACATTGACAACCGCTGTCGCGACAGCGAGACCCGGTTCCGTTCAGGACCAGCTCGACCTCATTATGCGCCGGATATCGAGTCTAGAGGTGTCGCAACAGCGCAACCCGCGTCAGAGTCAACGAAATTTCGGTCGAAACGCTGCCGGTTCCCGATCGAGGAGACGCTCTCGTAGTCGCGACCCATCGGGACTCTGTCGAATTCATATGAAATATGGGGAGCGTGCGAACAGGTGTATCAAGCCCTGCGCGTGGTCCGGCCTTCTGCGAGCGCCAGAAAACTAAAGTCACTCTCCTCCTCGGAGACTGTTGGAATGTGCCAAACGTCCTCTAAACGTCTCCATGTACGCGATCGTAAATGGGGCCGCATGTTTTTGATCGACACAGGTTCTGATCTGTCTCTGCTGCCGGTTTCCGCGGAATCGCGTACCCGCCCCAGCTCGTTGAAGCTGTTCGCCGCGAACGACACACGTATCAATACTTACGGTGAAATTCGCGTGAGCCTCGATTTGGGTTTGCGTCTCCCAATCGAGTGGAATTTTTGCGTAGCAGAAGTCCCGTATCCCATAATAGGAGCCGACCTGCTTACGCACTACGGTCTCACGGTCGATCTTAAAGGGCGTCGTGTCATTGAGGGCACAACTAATATTTGTATCGCTGCCGGTATCGCCGATCGTACCCCCGCGCCCGTGAATGTCCTTGGACCGTCGTCCAAATACGCGCATATTTTGGCTCGTTTCCCTCAAGTCATCGGACTTGAGCAGCCAACACCGGCCCACCCGTTGCCGAACGCACTCGACGTCTCACAGCCGACAAGCTGAAAGCCGCGAAGGCTGAATTTCAACATTTGATCGCCGCCGGTATTTGTAGACCATCTAGCAGTCCATGGGCCAGCCCCATACATCTCGTTAAGAAAAAGTCAGGTGAATGGCGTGTTTGCGGTGATTACCGTCGCTTAAACAGCGTAACCGTGCCCGATAGGTACCCCGTTCCTCACCTTCACGACTTTCCTGCCAACCTTCATGGCAAAACCATATTTACGGCGCTAGACCTCTACAAGGCATGTCATCAAATACCCGTTGCCCCCGAAGATATTCAAAAAACCGCTGTCACCACGCCGTTCGGACTTTTCGAGTATTGCGCGATGACGTTCGGACTTCGAAATGCGGGCCAAACTTTTCAACGTTATATCAACCGTGCGCTAGGCGATTTGGATTTTGTCTTCACATTCCTCGATGACATTCTCATTGCCTCTTCCTCTCCTGAAGAGCATGAGAAACATCTGACAATCGTCCTGCAGCGCCTGCGTGATTTTCATCTGCGTGTGAACTTAGACAAATGCCGCTTCGGCGTGTCTGAGCTAGTTTTTCTCGCCCATCTAGTCAACTCGGAGGGATTCAAACCCACTCCCGATAAAGTTGAGGCCATTAAGAATTTTCCCAAGCCGCGCACGATCCATCGATCGCCATCGTAAGTCATCACTTACGTCGTTTTCTGGGAATGGTGAATTTTTATAGGCGTTGTATCCCACACGCCGCCGCCACTCAAGCTCCGTTAAACGCATATATGCATGATGCGCGAAAACGCGATAAACGCTTAATTAAATGGCTGCCGGAAGCCGAAGCTGCTTTCGTGAAATGCAAGGACGATCTTGCAAACGCTGCTTTGATAACGCACCCTAGTGAAAAAGCCACTGTTCGACTTGTTGCCGATGCATCTGACGTGGCCATGGGCGCAGTTTTAAAGCAGCTGCGTGGCGCAAACTGGAGACCACTTGCATTCTTCTCACGCAAATTCTCCCCGGCCCAGTGTAGGTACAGTACGTACGATCGCGAGCTCACCGCGATATACGAGGCCGTGAGACATTTCCGCCATTTCTTAGAAGGTCGCGAATTTAATATATATTCCGATCATAAACCGCTCATCTACGCCTTTGCGCAGTGCTCTGAGCGTGCTTCTCCTCGTCAGACGAGACAATTGTGCTACATAGCACAATTCACGTCTAACATTCTCTACCTGCCGGGCAGTGATAACGTCGTTGCCGATTCTCTCTCACGTACCGAGGCTATACGGCTGCCGACGCAATTTGATTTAAATGAGCTGTCTCGCGAACAGGAAAATGACCCCGAACTCAGGGAAATTCTTCCAACGCCCGACCACTCTCTCGCTCTTAAAAGGCTGACATGGGGCCCGGAGCACTCTCCTGTATATTGCAGTGTTTGCGATAAGTGCATTCGTCCGTATATACCCGCCTCGATGCGCGAGCGAGTGTTCACGCTCTTTCATTCACCCGCTCATCCGAGCGCGAAAGTAACCGATCGACTCATTCGACAGCGCTACGTCTGGCCCGACATGCACCGTGACATTGCTTGCCAGTGCAAGTCGTGTGTAGATTGCCAGCAATCGAAAATCTCTCGTCACGTTAAAATGACACCGTCGCAGTTCGTCGCTCCCGACGGACGTTTTATGCACGTGCATATCGACATTGTCGGTCCGCTGCCGGTCAGCGAAGGTTTTCAGTATTGCCTTACTATGATCGATAGATTTTCGCGCTGGGCCGAAGCCGTTCCTCTCCGCGACATTTCCGCGCAGACAGTCGGCCGTGCTTTCTTCGATAATTGGGTGTCGCGTTTTGGCGCACCCGCATTTCTAACGAGCGATCAGGGTTCGCAGTTCGAATCGCAGCTTTTCTCAGCCCTTCTTGCGCTTGTCGGCTGCCGGAGACAACGAACGACGGCGTACCACCCCGCATCTAACGGTACGGTCGAGCGTTGGCATCGCGTCTTGAAGGCAGCGATCATGTGCCACGCCGATCAACAATGGTCGCGTGTTCTACCCGCGGTATTGTTAGGTTTGCGTACACACGTCCGTCTCGACACAAATGCGTCTCCCGCCGATTATGTATATGGAACATCACTGCGTTTACCGAGAGAATTCTTCCTAATGGACGATTATGAACCCGATCCGCAGCCGTTCCTGGACGAGTTTCGACAGTACATGCGTGCCGTTAAGCCGGTGCCTGGGGCACATAAGCGCAACGTCAAGACCTTCGTTTTTAAGGAACTAGAGTCGTGTTCGCATGTGTTCATGCTGGTAAAATCCGTGCATAGACCTTTAGAACGGCCTTACACGGGACCACACCGAGTACTCCAGCGTATTTCAGATCGCGTGTATTCCATCGAAGTCAACGGTTCACCGCGTAACGTTTCTGTCGAACTCTTAAAACCTGCGCACATCGTTAACGATGGACTTGAAGCTCCTGCATTCGCTGCCGCGCAACCGACTACAAGTGCGCCGTTACGCACCTACTCGCGTAAGAGAGTCACCTTCGCAGACTCCGCGCCTTAGGTTAAGTTTTTCTCTTTTGTAAGCGTCACGCGTAGCATGTAGTTTTTTTTGTACTTAGCATATAAGGGGGTAGTATAGGCTCGATTTGGAACTAGAAAATACCTAGAATATTACTAGAAAAATGGCTCGAAACATGGGTTTCCTGGTTTTCACTTAGTGTCCTTATTTGAGCATTTTTTGGGCTGGGTGAGGGCTCATTCTAAAGAGGAAGGTTCACCGCAGGGGGCTCTGGTCATGAGGTTAACGAGAATATGTTTATATTTAATAATATTAGTGTCCAAAGTAGAGTAAAAATCCAGGAAAAAAAACCAGCAGATTTCAATCCATTTTTCTGTCTCCAAAAGACTTTTTGACTGATGGGATGACCAGAGCCCCATGCGGTGAACCTTCCTCTTTCGAATGAGCCCTCACCCAGCCCAAAATTTGCTCAAATGAGGACACTAAGTGAAAACTACGAAACCCATGTTTTCGACCCAAAATCTAGTAAGATCCTAGTAAATGGCAAATATCTAGCAAATAACTAGATTCTTACTAGATTTTCGATCGAAAATGTGGGTCTGCGCGAATCGGTTGTTTGTCCTTATTTGAGCTAATTGTGGGCTGGGTGAGGGCTCATTCTAAAGAGGAAGGTTCACCGCAAGGGGCTCTGGTCATCTTAGCAGTCAAAAAGTCTTTTAGAGACAGAAAAATGCATTGAAATGTGCTGGTTTTTTCCTAGATTTTTTCTCTACTTTGGGCCCTCATATTATTAGTTATAAACATAATCTCGTTAACCTCGTGACCAGGGCGCTGTGCGTCTAACCTTCCTCTTTAGAATAAGCCCTCACTCAGCCCAAAATTTGCTGAAATAAGTACAAAAACCGACAGCGCACAAACCCATGTTTCAACCCCTTTTTCTATTAAGATTCTAGTAATTTTCTAGTTACAAATCGAGCCTATACTACCCCCACAGAAAGGATAAGAGAGTGCTCACGCCCGGGTCTGAGTTGCCACCACTTTCTGGCACGCTCACGCTTAGCACGGAACAGCTCCTAGGTCGACGGTAGAGCCCGTTTTTACCACGAAACAGCGACCATACCATGCAGCAGCATGTGTTAGCACAGACGAGATATAGCAATAGACCTGACCACCGACGAGATACTGTTAAGGGTGTAGATCCGTTTTTGACCTCGAAATTAGTTTGAGCTCCGTCCAGTAGGGGAGCTGGGTACATGTTCTACCGTTGAATCGTCGAGACTGTCGAGAGCACGGTGCTCCGTGGTCGAGAGGCACAGCAGCGCCAACGAGAGACCATCTCGGCGGAGACAGCAGTAACTGTATCAATAAATGTTGCCGGTAAGTCAGGCTTCATACGCAAACGTGAAGTCACTATACGGCTGACGATGATGCTGCGTTGGTGTGCTCGAGTGAGAGTGTGTAGCACAGCTCACCGCTCGGGAAGCGTGTACGTGTGCCTAGGCGGATTGCAAGGGTTCAGTTCCAGACGTTATTCGTCTCGCTAATGCACATTTGAGACCCCTACGTAGTCACAATCGCTAGATAAAAGATCAATCTAGGGCGCGAGCTAATAAAACTGGCCTACTTTTGCTTTTTCGAGGCGTAATTTGCATTATTCGGCAGCATGATGTCTGCTCGGGAGGCTCTGTAAGCAGGCGTGAAAGCCGGACCGCGCGGCGCACTCACACACTCACCGCTCGGGCAGCGTGTACGTGTGCCTAGGCGGATTGCAAGGGTTCAGTTCCAGACGTTATTCGTCTCGCTAATGCACATTTGAGACCCCTACGTAGTCACAATCGCTAGATAAAAGATCAATCTAGGGCGCGAGCTAATAAAAGTGGCCTACTTTTGCGCTTTCGAGGCGTAATTCACATTATTCGGCAGCATGATGTCTGCTCGGGAGGCTCTGTAAGCAGGCGTGAAAGCCGGACCGCGCGGCGCACTCACACACTCACCGCTCGGGCAGCGTGTACGTGTGCCTAGGCGGATTCATGCAAGGTTTCGGGATGCTTCAAACCATGTAAGCGGACCTTGACGTCGGACAGTTTAAACTTTTTTTTCTTTACAATTGTGCAGTGCCAGCTGATGGAATCAGTGGTACTGCACTTGTAAGCGGACCTCGACGTCGGACAGTTTAAACTTTTTTTTTCTTTACAATTGTGAAGTGCCAGCTGATGGAATCAGTGGTACTGCACTTGTAAGCGGACCTCGACGTCGGACAGTTTAAACTTTTTTTTTCTTTACAATTGTGAAGTGCCAGCTGATGGAATCAGTGGTACTGCACTTGTAAGCGGACCTCGACGGCGGACGGTTTAAACTTTTTTTTTCTTTACAATTGTGAAGTGCCAGCTGATGGAATCAGTGGTACTGCACTTGTAAGCGGACCTCGACGGCGGACGGTTTAAACTTTTTTTTTCTTTACAATTGTGCAGTGCCAGCTGATGGAATCAGTGTGCATTAGCGAGACGAATAACGTCTGGAACTGAACCCTTGCAATCCGCCTAGGCACACGTACACGCTTCCCGAGCGGTGAGTGTGTGAGTGCGCCGCGCGGTCCGGCTTTCACGCCTGCTTACAGAGCCTCCCGAGCAGACATCATGCTGCCGAATAATGCAAATTACGCCTCGAAAAAGCAAAAGTAGGCCAGTTTTATTAGCTCGCGCCCTAGATTGATCTTTTATCTAGCGATTGTGACTACGTAGGGGTCTCAAATGTGCATTAGCGAGACGAATAACGTCTGGAACTGAACCCTTGCAATCCGCCTAGGCACACGTACACGCTTCCCGAGCGGTGAGTGTGTGAGTGCGCCGCGCGGTCCGGCTTTCACGCCTGCTTACAGAGACTCCCGAGCAGACATCATGCTGCCGAATAATGCAAATTACGCCTCGAAAAAGCAAAAGTAGGCCAGTTTTATTAGCTCGCGCCCTAGATTGATCTTTTATCTAGCGATTGTGACTACGTAGGGGTCTCAAATGTGCATTAGCGAGACGAATAACGTCTGGAACTGAACCCTTGCAATCCGCCTAGGCACACGTACACGCTTCCCGAGCGGTGAGTGTGTGAGTGCGCCGCGCGGTCCGGCTTTCACGCCTGCTTACAGAGCCTCCCGAGCAGACATCATGCTGCCGAATAATGCAAATTACGCCTCGAAAAAGCAAAAGTAGGCCAGTTTTATTAGCTCGCGCCCTAGATTGATCTTTTATCTAGCGATTGTGACTACGTAGGGGTCTCAAATGTGCATTAGCGAGACGAATAACGTCTGGAACTGAACCCTTGCAATCCGCCTAGGCACACGTACACGCTTCCCGAGCGGTGAGTGTGTGAGTGCGCCGCGCGGTCCGGCTTTCACGCCTGCTTACAGAGCCTCCCGAGCAGACATCATGCTGCCGAATAATGCAAATTACGCCTCGAAAAAGCAAAAGTAGGCCAGTTTTATTAGCTCGCGCCCTAGATTGATCTTTTATCTAGCGATTGTGACTACGTAGGGGTCTCAAATGTGCATTAGCGAGACGAATAACGTCTGGAACTGAACCCTTGCAATCCGCCTAGGCACACGTACACGCTTCCCGAGCGGTGAGTGTGTGAGTGCGCCGCGCGGTCCGGCTTTCACGCCTGCTTACAGAGCCTCCCGAGCAGACATCATGCTGCCGAATAATGCAAATTACGCCTCGAAAAAGCAAAAGTAGGCCAGTTTTATTAGCTCGCGCCCTAGATTGATCTTTTATCTAGCGATTGTGACTACGTAGGGGTCTCAAATGTGCATTAGCGAGACGAATAACGTCTGGAACTGAACCCTTGCAATCCGCCTAGGCACACGTACACGCTTCCCGAGCGGTGAGTGTGTGAGTGCGCCGCGCGGTCCGGCTTTCACGCCTGCTTACAGAGCCTCCCGAGCAGACATCATGCTGCCGAATAATGCAAATTACGCCTCGAAAAAGCAAAAGTAGGCCAGTTTTATTAGCTCGCGCCCTAGATTGATCTTTTATCTAGCGATTGTGACTACGTAGGGGTCTCAAATGTGCATTAGCGAGACGAATAACGTCTGGAACTGAACCCTTGCAATCCGCCTAGGCACACGTACACGCTTCCCGAGCGGTGAGTGTGTGAGTGCGCCGCGCGGTCCGGCTTTCACGCCTGCTTACAGAGCCTCCCGAGCAGACATCATGCTGCCGAATAATGCAAATTACGCCTCGAAAAAGCAAAAGTAGGCCAGTTTTATTAGCTCGCGCCCTAGATTGATCTTTTATCTAGCGATTGTGACTACGTAGGGGTCTCAAATGTGCATTAGCGAGACGAATAACGTCTGGAACTGAACCCTTGCAATCCGCCTAGGCACACGTACACGCTTCCCGAGCGGTGAGCTGTGCTACACACTCTCACTCGAGCACACCAACGCAGCATCATCGTCAGCCGTATAGTGACTTCACGTTTGCGTATGAAGTCTGACTTACCGGCAACACTTCTCAACCCCCGGTTTATCGATACAGTGATTGAATTGCTTGGTGACCGAATGACAAGAACCAGACTTCAGCGCTCGTAGCGGAAAAATGCCGGAGTTGTAGTTTCAGAGAACCGTCCCTTCTGAGTGTATGCTTCGGCCACCGACGTCGGTGCTTCGGCTCTAGACGAACGGTCGGTTTAAATACGTTTGTTTTAACATAATAAACGTTGCATCGACATTGTATGTGTCCCCGACAGGGAGCGAGATTATCACCGTTTCTATAAGGATCCCAGTTCTCTCGATATTTAAGAAAATGTGTGTCTCTTGACAGTGGCAGCACTATCGCGCCGCCCAATGCTTCTCGCGGCTCCGCTACATGCTGCCGAATAATGCAAATTACGCCTCGAAAAAGCAAAAGTAGGCCACTTTTATTAGCTCGCTCCCTAGATTGATCTTTTATCTAGCGATTGTAACTACGTAGGGGCTCCAAATGTGCATTAGCGAGACGGATACCGTCTAGAGCCGGACCCATGCAATCTCGTGTACGTATACAGTGTCTAGCGGTGTGTGAGTGTGCCACCACACTCTCGCTCGAGCCGGATCTACACCCTTAACAGTATCTCGTCGGTGGCGAGTGGCATAGCGAGTCGCCCCTCTTGAGATTCTTCGTTGCCGCCTAGAGCGCTTTCCCGCCTAGGCGCCATTAGCACTTCGTCTCTGACTCTTGGTACAGACACTGACAGACACCACGTTGCTTTTCCTTAGCCGTTGCTAAGCGTACACGTATAGACTTCTTTGTACTTTGTAGGCAATTACATGCCTTAGTAACAGTGAATAAAGTTATTGTTACTAATTATACATAGCAGCAGTGTTACTGATTCAATCGCAATCTTTCGGGCCAATAACGCGTCGTAGGTCGCCTTCCTTATCTGGTCACCATAGGGATTAAACCTACAAACTGCAAAAAAGAGCCACATCTCTAACGGTTGCCCAACGTAGGCCCAACGAAACGCCAACCGTAAATGCTACTAGGGTTAGTTTAGGTGTATTGTCATTTTGTATATACAGGGTGACAAGAAATAACGGAGTTAATCATTTCTTATTATAATTCTGTCAAATTGACGAATTTCGAAAAACCAAATAATAACAACCATAACATGGACCTTTAGTATTCATGTATTTAAGAAGTTTCGAAATGGCCACCCTTTGCGCCGATACAGAGGCTCAAGCGTGTCTTGAAATTTTCGGCAATGGGCCGCAGCTCTTCTGGCGTCATTCGGTACAGAGATTTTTTCAATGACTCCAAATTTTTATGGGGCCGAGCATAGGCCCTGGCCTCCAAAATCGACCACACGCTGTAGCCTATCGGGTTGAGATTCAGTGAGTACGGCGGCCATTCCGCAGATGTGATGAAACCTGGAAAATGGGCTTTGCACCACTCCCGAGTCGTTTTCGCCCTGTGGGCCGGCGCGAAATCCTGCTGTAACGTCCATTCCGGATCGCCGAGGTGCGACTCGGCCAACTCTATGAACTCCAGCGTTTGGTCGATTTTGGAGGCCAGGGCCTCTGCTCAGCCCCATAAAAGTTTCCAGTCGCTGAAAAAATCTCTGCGCCGGGTGTGGGACCGAATGACGCCAGAAGAGCTGCGGCCTATAGCCGAAAATTTCAAAACACGTTTGAGCCTCTGAATCAGCTTAAAGGGTGGCCACTTCGAAACTTTTTAAATATATGAATACTAAAGGTCTATGTTATGGTTGTTATCATTTGGTTTTTCAAAATTCGTCGATTTGACAGAATTATAATAAGAAATGTTTAACTCCGTTGTTTCTTGTCACCCTGTAATACAAACTCTGCTTACGTGCTTTTATGTACTTTTTCGATCATTTCTTTTTTTAATAACGATTGACGATTAACTTCCTCAATCGATTGAATCAGTCTCCGATTTTTCGACGATTTCTTTTTTAATCAACGATTGACGATTAACTTCATCAATCGATTGAATTAATCGTTGATTTTTCAATGATTACCTTTTTAATCGTACACATTAATCAATCAATCTTGATTAAAATTTTAGTCGATTAATGCCCAACTCTGCCCCATGTTCTCTCATTATTAAAAATAGGTTGCAGTTATTTATTATAGTCTAGATAAGAATTTAGTGTTCAAGAGTCGATTGTTCAAAACCCGTTGTCTTTTTTATAGGTGTCAATATATAATTTTTGTTACACTTTGTACTATTATTTCAAATGCAATTATTGTTGTTATTATTATTGTATGTTAATGACTCATGTAAAATAAAAAATTTCATATTTTTCTTTTTTAAACATTAACTAAATACAGTTAGTAAAAGTATTTCCATTAATTGACACTGCTCACATGTATGAAATTAGAGTTTTCTGAAACGTTTCTTAATTATTCAAAATACACAGTTGTTAATACTAGCTGTATGATTTTGTTTGGTTTTGATTGATGAGCTGTATTTTAACAAACATATTGCAGCACATAATTATTACTACTCATATATTTTGCATAATTTCGATGTAGGCCAATAAATGTTCAAAGAGAATTCGTAATTATGAAAATTCATTTATTGATTCATTTGTGATTATTTTGTGTTACGTCAATGTATTCAGTACTTAGACACACGTACGTATCAAATAGAGTTTTAAAATTACACTGAGTTGGCAAGTTTAATTAAACTGACAATATAATGTGTTGTATTTCAATTTTGACAACGATCAATTCGGTATTTTTGTTTCAATCCTCTCAGGTTTGTAAACCCAAGATTAACTGTTCTGATAGCCTGGACTAGGACAAGAGCCAGCCAAGCTGATGCGTATGAATATGTATGATATGAATCCGATTATTTTTTATTTGAAAAATGTGTCCGGCGTTAATGTGTCGTGTTGACTCGTTATTTTTCGGAACTGATATAAATTGTAAATTTGTTACCTCATCATTCATTAATCTCGTGTATTTTCACACTGTGTATCACTTCCAATAAACGTTATCGACAGAATATTTTGTATCAACTACAGTTAAATATAATATTTCAAGTACTATGCCTATTAGACATGTGGTCCATAAATCATTGTGGTTAATTATTTGCCATGTATTATTTACACACGTTTACATATAAAAAAATCACAAGACATTTTCAAAGAAAAGACAATGTAAACTCCATCGTTTTTCTCAATTCTTTTCATTTTTATATCTTAAAATGTCCATTCTTTGTTTGTTTCTTAAATTTTCGGTTCCATAAGTAGATCTTTCGTGCACTTCACTTTACGTTGTGTTTTACTTTGGTTACTGCTTTTTCCATTACTTTTCGATTTAACTTCTGCCATATCTTCTTATTTTATCTATGATACTCTTTTTATCTAGAATGGTATCCTACCCATTTAAATAGTTATTTACGTCAGTGTGCCCAGATAACACGCTTTTCCGCGCATGCGCGGCGTTTTTCAGCCTCAGTAAAGTACGCTCCGCGAGGAAATATGGCACCTTGAGCGCCATGCCAAATGTTAAGAAGTTGATATGAACTGATTATGAAAAACGAATGAATGACAAGTGTATTTATATAAATATTCGTATATACATATGAAATATATTGAAATATAATATATATACAAATACACTTGTCATTCATTCGTTTTTTCATAATCAGTTCATATCAATTTGGGTGTCCCAAAATTCGTGAAAATCCCGAAAGGGGGTGATTCCTGAGACCATTCTAAGAGACATTTTCCTTTGCACCAATGTCAATTGCGGCTTTGTTTAGGAGTTATTAACGAAAAACGCGGACCAATCAGAGCGCGCCCTGGCCCGCCGCGCCGGCAAGCGAGTGTCGGTGGTACGCCGTGACATCGCAACAAAAAGAGTTTCTCGATAATGTGAGTCCACTCCGATTTCGATGAGCTTTGGATACGTTGTCAAGACCATGATTCTGAACAACATTTCTGTTTAGACTTTTTGGCGATCGGCTTTAGTTTACGAGATAATCGTAAAAAAAAGAGAAGAAGCAGAAACTGATTAAATTAAAAACTCACGTATTCAGCCGTAAATCCATTTGCTGCTTCGAAATGTGTGTCACTGGGTCACTCGGTGACGAACTGCACAGATGTCTTCAGGTATACGGCAGTACCGAAAGCCAAGGGACGTACGCACGGCCAGGTCGACGAACTGCACAGCCGGTGGTAGAAGGCCTAAGGCCTAAGGGATGCGCGGTCAAGTCGACGATCCAGAATTTCACTTTCGAATCGATAAATAATTCGTATGTTTATTTCACACAGATGCACAGTGGTCCCAAAGCCCGAAAACGTGGACAAAACCTAAAAAATGAACTTTCAGCTAGGTAAGTTTTAATTGTGGGGTTGGCTACTCTAAGAGTATGTCTACTTGGAGGTAAACGGCAAAAAGGTCGCATTTTTATACCTAACCCACAGTCGCAGTCCGAACTTCGGTTTCATTAGACAGTGCCTTCGTACTCTTCCAAGTCTCGGTGCGAGTTCTAACTGTACAGTGCGTAAATTGTATTGGAACGTATCGATTTTAAGTGTGCATTATGGATGCTGTTTGTGGAGGTAAGTTGCATAGTTTTTAGTGCAAAATATTTATTATTAACTGATAACTATGTATGGAGAAGAAAGGGTAAAAGTGAAGGCATAAATTTTAAAGATTGGGGTAAAAGTTGAGTCTCGTCCACCCTCGTTCGCTGAAACTTGTTCGAGCTTCTAGTTTATACTATTATGTTGCAATTTTAAAAAAAATTAACTGCCCCCCTCTGCCCGGTTTTTCGTATCACTGTTTTTTGTAATGCAGAGTAGGTATTTTGTGAGCTTTCGTTGCATTTCTTCTCAAACTGTGAGAGATATCCACCAAGTTTTTCTGTAAAATTTAAACAGTTTTTGAAGGATTATGCTTAGAACGTATGGAGGACACAGATTGCCAGTTTTTTTTATAAACAATCGTACAATATATCTGAAATTTTTTTATATTTTTCGAAGACAAACGCTGTTTTTAGACGTAAAGTAACGTGAATGCTTCTTTGGGAATTTCCAGAAGCAATTGCATTGCTACAGACACCGGAAGTAAATAACGGAATAGAAGAGACGGAACCAGATGCCGATTCTGAGTAGATGTTCAAAATGTTATCCTGTTATATTATATCGTAATTTATATTATATTGTAATTTATATTCTATTATATTATTATATTATATTGATATTATATTATATACTATGTATTAAAAACTAAGTTATCTTTTTTTTTAATTAATTTGATTTATAATGACTATGTTTAAAATCTTGATAAACAATTTTTGAGAAGAACGAATAAATTTGTGCCGCCATATTGGATCCGCCATTTTGTTTTTTGTAATTTTAAGTTCAGATTCGTAACCAGCAACCCCAAAAACGGGTCAATACCAATTTTCAAGCAGATCCAATAATTTTTTAATGTATATGTCCGCCATATTGGATCCGCCATTTTGGTTTTTTTATTTTTAAGTTCAGATTCGTAATCAGCAACCCCAAAAACGGGTTAATACCAATTTTCAAGCAGATCCAATAATTTTTTAATGTATATGTCCGCCATATTGGATCCGCCATTTTGTTTTTTTAATTTTAAGTTCAGATTCGTAATCAGCAACCCCAAAAACCGGTTAATACCAATTTTCAGGCAGATCCAATAATTTATTAATGTATATGTCCGCCATATTGGATCCGCCATTTTGTTTTTTTAAATTTTAAGTTTAGATTCGTAATCAGCAACCCCAAAAACGGGTTAATACCAATTTTCAAGCAGATCCAATAATTTTTTAATACGATTTGAGGTTTTGTCCACGTTTTCGGGCTTTGGGACCACTGTGCGGCGCACAGTGGTGCCAAATGGCCAAAAAGCGGAAAAAATCTATAAAAACCAAACCATCCAACAAATTTGCTTGAAAATTTGTGGAAAGCATGCCACAGGTACAACAGTTATGTGGCAAGAAAATAAATATTTATTTATTTATTAATTAATTTATTTTTTCATTAAAAATTTTTTTTACTTGTTTTACTGTTCTCCAATTTTGATGAAATTTAAATATGTTATAGATTTCAACATTTTGAACAACTTTTTCCTTTTCCAATATAGGGGGGTCGCTTTTAGTTTTCGAGATATTCGCATTTTCGTATGCAGGAACTGACCAGGAGCCGTAAGAGCTGTGTACATACTACATACATATGTGTACATACCAAGATTTTCACCACTTTTAACCACTTATACCTCGTGTGTATGTTAATCAATTTCGATGAAATTTTCAGTATATATATAACTAAGATAGATCTACTAAACGTATATTTTAAATTTACTATACGGGGACAAATAAAAAAAATTTTTAAACTGCCTTTTTTTTACGTAATTGCTATTCTTTCAAAAAAAATTTTGCACGTTATTTAGTAAACAACTGTATTTAATTGATCACAAAAAATCAGATCGTTTGGTAAAAGTTTAGAAAAGTTATTCCGTTTTAAAGAGCGTACACGGATACATGCGTCTGACTATAGTTAGCAGGAGTTCGCAGGAGTTCGCAGCCAAAACCTGGTTGGATATGTACTTTAAAGTGTGTTGCATGATTTGCAACAAGTTTTATCTTGGCGCTTTTTGGCGCAAACAAGTTATGTCAAATTAAACTTTAATTCTACTATTCAAAATAGCTCTTTTTCAATTTGTGTTTTAGATAAATAAATGACACTTACATTAATTAAAGCTACGTTAAATAAATCATCTATTATAAACACAATCAAATTATAATATTGTTCAAGTGTTATAATGTTTTAGATTCTTGTGGCTGCGTTTATACGTAGACGCATTTATAAGCCAAAATCGCAGGTTTCGTTTTTCCAAACTTTCATGTCATATTATTCCTAGAAATAAGTGATACTTATAAAAAATTTGTATTGGTTTAAATACTCCAACTATATAGTAAACGAAATTGCAATGAAAAATCTATGTACCTAACATTCGAAAAATTGATTTTTTTCCCTGCTCGCACCACTGTGCGGCGCGGCGCACAGTCAAAGTCCTCATATCGATTTTTAACGAATGCACAATGTTTCTTAAATGTCTATTACATTCGAAAACGATAATATTAATTAAAGCTATTAAAAACTCTCATTACAATAAACATTCAAAGATCAAACTTTTTCAGATACGATTTATCACCGAAAAAATTCCTTGTCTTCATAATGATGTCCTGGAAAACCTACTGAAGATTAAGTGACCAATTTTTTTTTATATGAAGAATGTGTATCTATGTTGAGAACGCACCAGGCACTAAACAGCATTGTTCATAATTTATTATAAAAAAAAATATTTAATCAACTAAGGAAAATTGTCGAAGTTTTTCACCTTTGACAAGGGATAAGTTAAAATGTCCGGGGATGTCCATGTTCTGACAAAGTGGAACATTTTCGGCAAGATCTCCTCTAAAAGATCGTGCAAAATTTAGTTCCAGTATAATCCATTATCCGAAGTTATGATAGTTTAAAGCGTCGCGTGACACGCGCACAGTGGTGAGTTCGATCGAAATCGTGGCAAAATTATTCATTATTCACACGAGTTTTCAGACATTTCCGGTGGTGTGACAAAAAAATGTTTCCTACAAAAAGTAATCAGTACACAGTCTTTTACAAATATCAATACAAACAATTTCCAAAAAAAATTTTTTTTCAATAAAAAATTGTGGTCACCTTCATTATTTATTTATAACTATATATTTTTTATTCAATAATGTTATAGCTGACGGCAAGACGAATCCAACGACCTATTTATGTATTGAAATAATGGTGAAATAGGCATGAACAGCTAGAACGTCGATTTTACCCACTGTGCGGCGCGGCGCGGCGCGGCGGCCCAGGGCGCGCTCTGATTGGTCCGTGTTTTTCGTTAATAACTCCTAAACAAAGCCGCAGTTGACATTGGTGCAAAGGAAAATGTCTCTTAGAATGGTCTCAGGAACCTCCCATTTCCGGGACTTACACTTAGTTTGGGACACCCTGTATACATATGTATAAGTACTACACAATCTAACTCTTTCTTTAGCAATACCATAAGGTATCCTTATGAAGTACCACAACATATAAATGGAAATACTAAAAGATGTCCAATGTATAATGTACCGACAAGTATGAATAATGTTGGAAATATTGTCAGACAGAAAAGTACCATAAACTGTCCAATGTATGATTTGCCAAGTACAAATGATGTTAGGCCTACTGTAAACCAGGAAAATACCATAAGTTGTCCAAAGTATAATTTAAGCATTTATTTTCTTTCTTAATATGTTTAACAAGTTGTGAAAATAATATCAGATGATTGCATAAGTTCGTGCCCGATATGTATAGTCACCATTCTTTTCTACAATTAGAAAAGAATAGTGTCTATATAATTTTTTTTACTGAAAATCGGGCACGAATTTATGCAATCATCTAATATATAATAGTATTTTAAAATTCTGCTAATGCGTTTACTGTTTTAAATTACAACCACTCATTTTTGTCGTAAAAGCATAAAATCCGCTGTCTAATTATTTTGCGCGAGTTGTTCACTCGAATATAAAAGTATATACTTTTGTAAGTTTGCTAAGATGGTCTAGCGATTGTCCTTTACTCAAAATTGAATACAAATTTTTAGTGGTCACTCCCGGTAGTTGCGCGATAAAATCGTGAATGTACGAATTAAATTTGTCTGTATCTATCTGCTTGTTTTCTTCAACTCCGACCTGGGAAGTTGTAATCGAGTTTGGTTGGGGTCTTCCTTGCTGCAATATTTTATGGAACATTAACAAACGCGATAAAATATGTTTATTATGTTTTATGGGATGTTTGCTTTATTACCTTCAACTCTTCGAACAATTGAGCTGTTGCGTGAGGTCCTGGCGACCATATATACCCAGACGGCACACCGGCTCGATTTCAGCCGGGCATCTGTGCACAAAATGGCGCGATTTTCACCTGCCGGGGGCTCGAGCCCAGGGCCTGCCGGCCGGGCTAGGATTCAGCCGATTTGGAAGATTGCAAGGGTGCGGGATTCGCGTTCTCATTGCGTGATAATACAAACACGGGTTTTTTCAGTAGTCAAAAACGCCAGATAAAGGTCAATCTAGGCAACAATCGCCCTCAAAGGTCTTATTTATTAACTTATTATACTTTTGTCGGTAACAAGGGAGACTGCTACGCATTTGCAAAGTACTGCCACATTGATGCGACCCGCCCTGTGTCGCGCATGCGCGAGAAAAGTTGGGCTCAATCGAAGCACTGATTGGCCACATTAGTGTGATACCGTGCTGCCCTCTCAAAAACAGGCTGAATCCCAGCCCGGCCGGCAGGCCCTGGGCTCGAGCCCCCGGCAGGTGAAAATCGCGCCATTTTGTGCACAGGGGCCCGGCTAAATCGGCCTGTCTTGGTCTCAACGCTGCTCCAAGCATTGTGTTTGCCCGTAACCTGTCGGGCAGGGCTCTGCTAGCTGGGTCCGGCATTAGGCTCGGTCAGACTGTGCTGTCTGGGTAAGTTCCAATCGTGGAAAATGTACAGTCGACAGTTGCAATTTCGAAGTTATCGCCATGTTTTGTACATCTAAACTGGCGTGATAGTGTCCCTGTAATTAGATAATTCATTTTTTCAAATGAGGTAACAATAGAATAGAAAAACCTTCTTTACAATACCTACTACTGGCTATTCTAATAATATTTCTTATCTGTAAAATGCAGAAATCAATCTACCTGGAAACAGAATGCTTTGTTCGGATCAAACTCAATTAAAAGCATCGGTTGGGCATAATGTCTTGTCATGGAAACAGCCTGATTGTATAATCTGCCGCTGATTAATGAACCAATTAAATCAGAAATACTTTTCCTTTCCACGCATATTTCCGGCGACAAAATATAATCGCCAAACTAGAAATTGAAAATGAGATTTAAGTTCAATAATATATTCACCCCTTGCTGTATCCTTTTCTTTCAATTTATATTTTTCGTATGGCTACATTTATTTTAAGGCGTAACAGTCATATTTGTTAAACTTTCTCTAAAACCTTCACACGAGTGTGACTCATTAAAATTCTCGATATACATACCAGCAATGTTATAGGTTCAACTTTTATCCCCCTCGTATAAAGTATCGCAGGAAGTTCACTTCTGAATTCCCTTATATCAATTATCACAGTGTTGGTAACTTCAGACGGAGCAGATAATCCACCTTTCCGTGTATTCTCTTCAGTATTCGCATCTGTTTGCACTGAAAGATTGAAACAATCTCCAGTTTTACCATCTTGGTCTTCCGGTACAACCATTATCTAAAATCGGGCGAAAACAGAATATATTAATGCACAAACAAACAAAGTAATATACAATAAGTATAACATTACCTTTTTGACATTGATCAATTTGTCGAATGCTTCCTTTTCTCGGCGCAACGATGTGAGATATTCTTGTTCTTCCACAGCACACACACCTCCGTAGATTAAAAAATACACTTTCAAATCCATCGATGGATTATTATTTTGGTAAACCTACAGAATATTACTTATTCAGACGTGTAACTTTGTTTAGAAAGTAACAAAATCTTTTCTTTTATACATACTTCGATTTGCCGCACAGCAGAAATGTCACCTACATACATGATAATATTTCGTGGCGTATGTTCTTCTAAAGCACGCTGCAAAGACATTGGATCATCGTTCTTTTTCAAAGACTGTATTAAAACAATGGGTGCGTCCGCTGTCCTGTTGGTTAAATCTAATTCTCCGATCTGTTGAAATATTACGTTACATAACGATCTAACAATGTAAAATACATTACTCGATTTCCAGAAAACAATGTAGTGAAATATTACTTGCGAGCATTCTTCAAATAAAGTTTGATGACCGTCCCTTTCTTCCGCTGAATCCGTTGACTATACCTTTGGAAACTTTTTGACTTAACGTTAACATGTAAGTTCTCGCTCGTTCTCGTCTGTATCGTTGTTAGCGTTCTCTTCCGATGTGGATACTTTCTCAGCAGTTTTTTCTCTGTTTGTAATAATTATAATGTATAATTATAATAATTAGACTGCGGATCTTTATTTATTCCAGAACTACAAGACTATATACTCTACCACTGAAAATAAGATTCTACATGATTCTACTTTCTTAAAATTTGCCTACAAAAATGAAAAATTGCATAACCGTCCGCAGTTTAATAATTAGACTGCAGATCTTTATGCATTTATGGCTGAATTTTGTAGAATTTTGATTTGGTTTAGATCTCCAAAGGCTGTTCCGATTAAAAATAGGATTTTATTTCATTCCGCTTTCTTACAATTGGAAAATGCTTATTATTACCTTGTATTTTGCATTTCCTTCTGGGAAAGTTTCTTCATTGACTCGTATAGCAAATACTCGTTAGGACCCATGATTAAGTAATTTTTTAATTGGCGGCATGTATTACGATCGTGTACCACAACAAGAATTTTCTCACCATTTTCGTTGTCTTTTCTCGTTTCAATTTGATTTTGAATTTCCAAAAGTATTTCGGTCAAGCCCCATTTAGGATTGGCTCTGGTTTCAATTCTATTTAAAAGTGACAGAATTATCATCGCATTCGATCGATTTCGCATGGAACGATACTGTTATATAAATCTGTACACAGTACACACTTACCACCAGTTTTCTCATTGTAAACCCTATTCTTTGCATTTTTGAATAATACGTCCACAGCATCTAACATTAACCAACCACTGTTTTTCACAGCATACTCCATGGTGCGTAGACGATTCAACATCGAATAAAATGAGACGCAATCCTCGTATGTCAAAGAGCTGCACAGTTTCGCACAATATTCTCCCATTGATATAATATTAAAATTTGTTAGATAATATTTTATATATAAATACTTACGCGAGAAGAGCTCTTAAAGTTTTCAAGTCGGACAACAATTGTTTCGATGTTGGACTAATTGTAAGTTGATGCCAAATAGGATCTAGTTGCGATTGCAGTTGTTTGTGGAACTTTTTAGCGATTGCATTTTCAGTGTTCAATTCGTCTAATTCTAACTGTAAAAACACATTATAATTGAATTCTGATGGTAATACATATATGGTACACACACACACACAATGGTAGATAATAAATAAATTCAAATTCAACTTTCATATAATATGATACGAATCAATACTTACATATTTATTGAGTCTTTTCAATTCTTTCACTACGTAATTCATTAGATCGAGTAAACAATTTTGTATACTCATCATTTTTGGTGTGATCTTTGCATGCAATTCAATCACCTCAGGCTGCGAAATGTAATTAGTAGTTGTCGTTTACAATGCGCAATGTGTGTTGCGTTAAAAAATCATCGACTACATAATTTAGTTACCTTGTGTTTTCCTAAACTACTACATACAAGCGAATGGAAGCATGGCCATAAGTACAACTTTCTAACGAATAAAGTCCTTCATTACGCGTTCTACTTGCATATACCCGACAGTGAATGCTAACGCAGAAGTAGTAAATGCCTTGATGAAGCCTGTCTAGAAAAATTCAATAAAATGAACAATCGTGCTTCATTTTATGTTGTACAGGAATGTATCATGTTTCATTGTTAATACATACTTTATTAGTTTGTCGATATAATCGAAGAGAGAATGCTTCTTGATATGAACGTAGAATGTTATGCGCTCTATATACAAGAATGCCAGTAATTAAATTTAATGGAACTCTATTTTTCAATAAGTCCACCACAAAAATTCGACCCGATATAAATAAAGCTCCACCTTCTAGATACATTAATGTCCTGTAGTACATACAAAGATTAAAAAGAAATGAGAAGAGCACGTAAAGAAACAAATTTCTATGCTCGAAATGAAAAACTGATTTAAACCTCTCGTCGGAATTGCATTCTGCTGTTACAACACGGGTTAATTGTTCTACACAAAATTTCTTCAATCTATCGATAAAGTACTATTCGTCGTGAGCTGTAGTTCCTAGGACTATGACCAAATTTCCTGGGTCTATGTAAGGTCTTAATATATTCGCAAAGACAGTTTCTATGCCAAGTCCCCTAAAATAAATAAGAAATTAAAATGTGAAGAATATTTTATGGTAAAAGCCGAAAAGTGAAAATGTAGTAGGTACTTTGTTGCAACAACGAGACCATCTTCATGCAGTATTTCTAAAAGCATTTGATTCTCGTATTCCAACATGTTGGCTTTTAAAATTGTTCACTATAATTATTCGTTCATCAAAACAGAATTTGTAGAAGTATATCTAAAAGTTGCCACACAATGAACACTGAAACCGGTGAAGTTTGGTCCTGAAAGAAAGTTTTTGGATAATTGGATACTTCAGAAAACATACCTTATTGTTATCATCTTCTTGGGCATCCTCTGAATTTTTATTGTAAAATATAGTTTCCGTATTCTCTCTCTCTGTTTCATACACTAAGAGAATATATTTACTAACTTCGTGAGACGGATGTCCATAAATTCCTACGCTCTAACTGGTCTCTGAAAGCTAAAAATTTCCAATTATTAAAATCTTTTGTCGTATAGATGATTTTACACTAATTCGAACAATTACCTGTTAGGTATAACAACTGTGTCTTTTCCACGAGTAGCGGATTGTAGACAATATTAATCATGCTCGTAAGTTGGTTTCGTTGTTATTTGGGAAGCATATATGTATATCTGCATCCCCAGTGCTGTAAAATGTAAAATAGAAACATTTTGTTCGCATGGAAGTCAAGAAATGTGCGCTGATAAACTGTGCGACTATCTCACTGATGTTTTCGCGATTATTGGAGTTTCAAATTATTTATCTTAAAGGGGTATTCTCCTTTCCAGGATTGCAAGGGTGCGATCTGTCCCTTCTCATTTCAGATCGTAGTCGGAAGCACTAGATAAGAGATTAATTTAGACCGCAGTCTCTCTCAGAAGTCCTACTTATACATTTACAATGTGTACTTTGCATTATTCGGAAGTATGTAACTGTCACAGCTTTATGATAACTACGTGCTGCCGAATAATCTAAATTACGCCTTGTAAATGTAAAAGTAGGACTTTTGAGGGCGACGGCGGTTTAGATCGATCTTTTATCTAGCACTTTTGACTACTCCTTGGATTTCGACAATGCTGGAAAGTGATGAGAGAATGCAATGTGTCTTATAAATAATTGAATTATTACAATTATACAGTATTACTTACTCAGACGTTACTATTATTTTGATGAATCCATCATGCGTTAGGCTATACTACCTGTATGAACCTCCGCTAACCTCATCAGGTATGTAATGCAGTAGTTTTTCTTGAAATGTTAACACGCAGGATACTTGCTACAAAAATGATTGTCTTGAAAAAAAGCTAACAAATCAACTTACCATCGTCTTATTAAATCAACTTACCAGGATAATGAAAAGAAATATATTCCCCATAGTACAATGCAGTTGAACATGATCACCAATAAGATATTGTTGTAAATCGAATCATTGCAGATATATACCTGAAACTTTATTGAAACCAAATATTATACAACTAAGTATATAAATAAATAACCTTTCTACCTTATTCCTGAGAAACTTTCAAATAACATTCTGATTTACGAAGAATAATTAAAACTTTGACGCGTTAAACATTAACTAAACATACATATGAAAATAATAATTTTTCTGAAATATACAATTTCACTTTTGCTTCTCCCTGTGAAAACGTTTAAATTCGGACAGGTTATTTGGCAAAGACGACACGCTATTTATATAGACATATCTTATAAACTACTCAAAATGTCATGCTATATTTATAAACAAATATTGTATAATACCTACGACTTTATGAGTTTACAATTACGATTACATTAACTAATAGCAACATTTTGCATATCCAACACAATATGCATGTATTTAACGTATTTAAACATGTAAATGACTTAAATACGTTTAACAGCGTTAACATTTTAAATAAGTTATATGTACAGATATTTCGTAGATTTCACATTAATATCTTTTTATTTATCTGTTTTATAAGTATACGTAAATATGTATAGTCACCGACCTCATCGGTGGTATAAATAGTTATGTATTTATGTATATGTATATTTTTTTACTATTATTCAAGTGTACACCACTTTCTCGTAAATGTCAAAACAATTCGTACTGTGTTACCGATTGTTACCGAGGAGCGCGATTGTTTGTTTTGTTTTTGTTAGACATTTAGAGTTAGCGAATATATATATATTATCATCATTAAAACAACATCATTATCAACATCATTGAATGATGAGAATATAATATTTATATGTATATATTGTTTAGTAATCAATAGCCATGATTTATAATTGGATTTCATATTAATCGTAATTTTCTTAATTGGATTACGTTTGGCCCAACTCTGCTGGAAAATAATTTATATTACTGTTTTATTGTGATATAGCAACTGCTATTAGTTGGGGTGGGGGCGGAGACGACCACACATACGAAAATCCAGGATATATATATATATACCCCGACGGCACACCGGCTCGGTTTCAGCCTGGCACCTGTGCACAAAAGGGCGCGATTTTCACCTGCCGAGGGCTCCGAGCCCAGGGCCTGTCGGCCGGGCTAGGATTCAGCCGATTTGCAAGATTGCAAGGGTGCGGGATTCGCGTTCTCATTGCGTGATAATACAAACACGGGTTTTTTCAGTAATCAAAAACGCCAGATAAAGGTCAATCTAGGCAGCAATCGCCCTCAAAGGTCTTATTTATTAACTTATTATACTTTTGTCGGTAACAAGGGAGACTGCTACGCATTTGCAAAGAACTGCCATATTGATGCGACCCGCCCTGTGTCGCGCATGCGCGAGAAAAGTTGGGCCCAATCGAAGCACTGATTGGCCACATTAGTGTGATACCGTGCTCCCCTCTCAAAAACAGGCTGAATCCCAGCCCGGCCGTCAGGCTCTGGGCTCGAGCCCGCGGCAGGTGAAAATCGCGCCCTTTTGTGCACAGGGGCCCGGCTAAATCGTCCTGATTTGGTCTCAACGCTGAGCCAAGCATTGCGTTAGCCCGTAACGTGTCGGGCTGGGGCTCGGCTAGTTGAGTCCGGCGGTGGGCTCGGGCAGACTGTGCTGTCGGGGTATATATATATATATATATATATATATATATATATATATATATATATATATATATATATATATATGTATCCTTTCCTCTCTGATGTATATACATATGATCAGAGTGAGACCCTGCCCTACTCTCGTGTCCACAGCGTGTTTAGAAAAAAAAGTAAACAGACGCCGCGCCGCGCCGAAACAGGCTTACATTGTCATGGAGCGTGCATAGTAAGGGGACACTACTTTTTTTGTGACAGAGTCAACGTGCCAAACGTCGAGCAATCACATCGAGCGAATGCTACGAAAATAAAACAATTCTTCGACATGATTTCCAACTTTTTCTTTTAGACCTTGTTGTTCGAGCTGACGATATAGGAGTCTATTGCTTTCTCCATGTGCTCTGCTCCTATAGCAAAGTACCAACCTCTAATGAATCTTAAAATTTAAGATTCAGATATTCCAACTGCGCAGAAATAACATAAGTAACAATAACAACACAAAAAAAATATAAACATAGGTTTTGCCGATGTCGCGGATGTCTACAAGATGCTGTTGCGACCGTGTTTGTACGTGGTAGAATGTCAGGGCTAGTAGTTTACCAGCAGAATACGATTATTTCCGATTCGTATCGAATTGGAACAGAGTTGTGCAGAATTACAATTGAATTGCTCCAGGAATTATAATTACAAAGTAATTGAATTACATTGTAATTCAGTCATATTGTAATTTATAATTCCAATCTTCATTCAATTAAATTACAATGTAATTCGTAATTGCAATTGCAGTATACAATTATAAAACACATTGTAATTAAATGATGTACAATGTAATCCGTAATTGCAATTGGAGTACAATTATAAAATACTTTGTAATTAAATTACATTAATTACGAATTGCGATGTAATTAAGTTAAAATTAAAAATTAAAGAATAATAAAGTAACAGGTTAGAAGAGGTTGGAAAATCCATGTGAAGGTTTCAAACAGAAACTTCTACGTTACACATTTTCCAAATTTCAAACATAAACATGAAATAGCGTTACGTATTATAAACGAGGACAAGAAATAGAAACTACGCCGCACCGAAAGCAAACAAGTATATATATATGAAAGAAAAACATAAAAATATATCGCACTTCTTCAAAGTTCTGGGCTATAATTTGGAGAGCTGTATTTCAATTATATTGTATTTCAATAGCACATCTGCATGATTAAAATACTTATTATTGGTAATTGAATTAATTGCAAGAAAAAAGAAAAATTTTCGAACTTTTTTTTAATGCAACGTATAGCCAATCGAGAACTGATCAACTTTTGTTGAAAATATTTTTTTGTCAGATTATCGCAAGTACGTGAGAAATCGTGAAAAGTGTTACGTGGGACACCCTGTGTATTACACAGAATACAATTCTTCTTTCTCTTAAATCGCATTTCTTAAGTCAAACAATTGCTTTTTCCAATGTAATAACGTTAAAAATTACTTGATATACGCACCCGTGGTAAAATCAACAAGTGTATAACTTTCCTCCTCACAGTAGAAACGTCGAAAAATTCGGTTTTTATTGTTTTTGACAATTATATCCCGCAAAAAAAATCTGAAATAAATTGACGGCACTGCCTGTTATAGTACTTTATCAGAGAGCCAAACAGTAGAATGGCATGTTTTCATATTTTCGAGAAATCTGCATTTTTCCGATATTTTGGGGGGTTTTTCAATTTTTACGATCACAGTTTGCAACAAAAAAAATCTGAAAAATTCTCTAAAACACGCATTAGGATCCAAAATATGTCACATTTTTTTCAGAATTTTAGAACGCATTTGAGACCGGATAATGCATAGAAAAGCGCAAAATATAATTTACTCTGTAGCTACCCTCACGGGCAAGCTAGAGGGCTGAAATTTTACTCGGAGGGGTTTTTCTTGCTCAGCTTTCGAATGGTTCAATAGTAATTGAAAAATCTCTACGGGCAGAGTTTTGATCATCTTAATCGGCTAGGGCCATGTTTTCGGCGATTCTGAATCACTGTGGGTCGTCAGGGGCGGCCATTACAGTATTTCACGCGTAGATCCGAAGCCCGAGGACTATTCGCGGATTAGGATTCGCGCGTGAAGCGCGCCAATGAGGATAAGTTGTGACTACGGCGGCGGGGGGAAATAGGATCGGCGCTCCGCCGCGCCGCGGAGCGTTACCGAGAAGACGGGATGGCAATGTCGCGCTGGCTTTCGTAACGGACGGTTGTCGCGGTTGTAAACTTACATAGTGTTGTGATTCATCGATTCAAGAGATCATGGCCGATTCGGGATTTTACCGACAACGTAAGTACAGACATCTTTTTCTGTAACCATTCTGTACTTGTATCCTTCCACTTTCGTATAAAAATAGTCTTATTACACTATATACATATATACTGTTGTGCAAAAGAATGAAGCACCCGGCCATATTTAGTAGAAAAGCGTTAAAAATCAAATAAGAACACAGTAAGCTTTGAAAAAGGATTCCGCTGTTTAATTGAATAGTTCTGAGAATATATGTGTTATTGTGGATTATCTAATACTCTCTTTAAATGCAATAAATCAATCATTGTACAATACAATTTCTATATATAATGATATTATTTGTCATTGTGTCTTATAATTATACTGAGTGCTTGTTTCTTTTGCACAGTGGTGTATACATATACTTATAAGAAGAATTAGACATAGTCGGTTTATATACGTGTTGTCAAATGATGTTAATATTTTAATATCGAATTGTCTTTAAAAGTCGTTATAGTTAAAGTTGTTGTAGATCAAAGACGTTAACGGTCAAAGTCATTGCAAAAACGCAAGAATTCGGGCCATTTAGATTTGTTATTCCCATAACAGGCGTCTCGGCTAGGGGGAGGTCACCGCGTCCGGCAAGTCGCGTAAATAAATATGTATACCGTATACCGAATTCGTGTTTCTAGCCGTTAAATTATTTATTTATTATTAATTGTGTGATTTAGTTTTTAACTGTTGTCTATATTATATGTAATTGTTGTTGTAATTATAACTATTGTATATGTAATTAATAAATTTGCTTTTTCTGTTGCAGATTCCGAAGAGCAGCTTGGTAGCCGAGATCGCTGATTTCGAAAATTGAAAGCGAGACGCAGCGGCAGCGTCGTGTCGTATTTTCTTCAAAGAGGAAAGGACGTGAGCGTGAGTAATTACCTATTATGTACCTTCCAAATTAAATTGTGTTATTGAATATCCACTAATGAACAATTTATTAATTCGATTTGAATTCTTTACTTATTATTAATTCGGATGTAGCCAGAGCTGGGGAAAATAGTATTTTAAATAGTAAATAATCCTATTTATTTTTTAAAGTATATGTACAACTCTGAAAAGAAAATATTTTATTTGATGCAGTCATTTTTGAAAATAAAATAATTTATTCGAGGCAGTAATATTTTTGAAAATAGTATTTCATTTGAAGAATATTGAAAATATTTGTATTTCTTGTCTTTATATATCTTCAATTTCAATTTTTAATATTGCTGAAAATAATGGTACGAATTCTATTGTATTTTATCTTATATCTTAAATAGAAGATTATTTAATATTTTGTTCCTTTTTTTGAATCCAGGACTTCACAACAACTTCACATCAACCCCAACGCAGCTTGACACCAACCTCAACGCAGCTTGACACCAACCCCAACGCTGCTTGACACCAACTCCAACACAGCTTCACTTCACCTCAACAAGTAGTAAGTGAACAAACAACTGTCTTTCTTACTGGTAGATTTTGACGAGTACAATGACTAATCACCGGATCAATCATATTTACCGTAACATATATATTTTCTGTCGAAAATCAAATGGACTCGATATATTCCGATGGAATTTTACAAAGATTTTTTAATACCTCGTTTCCTTTTTTATTTCAGGATTCTACGCAGCTTCACTTCAACACCTACGCAGCTCGACACCAACTCCGACACAGCTTCACTTCAACACCTACGCAGCTCGACACCAACTCCAACACAGCTTCACTTCAACACCTACGCAGCTCGACACCAACTCCAACACAGCTTCACTTCAACACCTACGCAGCTCGACACCAACTCCAACACAGCTTCACTTCAACACCTACGCAGCTCGACACCAACTCCAACACAGCCTCAACAAGTAGTAAGTGAACAAACAACTGTCTTTCTTATTGGTAGATTTTGACGAGTACAGTGACCGTGGAAACGCTAGGCGTTCCTGCGGGTAATAATCTGTTTCTTAGCTAGGTAGGGTCGCTTTTTGTACGTCGCGTTTGTTTTTATAAATTTAACAATTTTGATAATATGATAGATTCTCGAATTTGTTAAAAGATAACAATCTTCCTTAATTTGGTGCATAATTATTAGAGTCGTTTTTTATCATCAAGAATATCGTTTGTATTTTAAAATTATTTTAAATTGATCGGAAGCATTAGATATCAGGTACAAAAAGACAATTCGCGACGGATAGATTCTTTAGACAAAACAAGTTAACATATATTACTGTTATAAGTACTTTATGTTTAGTACTTTTTCCATTAGTTCGAAACGTTGCTTTGTCCAAAGGATCTTCCGAGGGTTTTTGAAATACATATTTCCATAAAAATTGAGAACAAATAAATCAATAAATTATTGAATATTTTTATTAAAATCTTTCTTAGTCTCTTTTCGCTCAACAATTAAATTTTTCTGAGCATTTTCATTAATTTAATATTTGATTTGTAAATTGAGATTATATTTTGAGTTGAAAGTAGAGTCATTTTGCAAAAATGCATGAACGTTAGCCCGTACAAAATCTAACGGATTCTTTTAGTTAGGATTTTCAGAATAATGAGGTTCCCTGCTCGTTGCCCGAATCCTCTCGCGTGCCCAGGTCCTACTCAGGAGGATGACAGCAACAGGCACATGGAATATTATTTTTTAATTGTATGTGTGGCGACTGACAATCGTTAGTGTATCGTGCACGATGGATTTTCGACTTCTGTGTGTGTGTGTGTTAGGCAGTGGAATTGCGTCGGTTTCTTAAACTAGATTCGGTAGCGCATATTCCCGTTAATCTGTGATATGCTACATGGCTTCTCGTGGAATGTGTGTGCGTGTAGCTTTCTCAATTCATTAAAAATAACATGCAATATTAAAACTTACGCGCGTAATTAAATTCAGTGTTAATTCAGCTGTTATTTCGATTTATCCCGCAATGATTACTAACATTGTCAGTCAATTTCAGGAAAACTGGTACGTAGTACCTTAGAGTGTGCTTGTGATTCGAACGTTAGGGTGTCGGAGGCGTCCCGGGACGTTCTCTCTAGGTGTTAGGCTGTTGCACCCTGGCGTCTGTGTGAAGATCGTGTTGCGAATGTGTCGGAGAGCTTGTCTTTTGCCATTTTTTAAATATAGGGCTAGGTAGGTAGGTAGCTTACCTTTTCTTGGTGTGATTGTTTATTGTAAGTAGGTAGGGGCCGCGGCTGGCTACCGTTTTCTCTTTCGGGTAGGCCGCGATTCGTACGGTAGTCAGTCACTGGAGGAGCTCGAAGTTTCGTCTCGATTCTTCCTGCTCGTGTAGCTTTTCGCGGACGCGGACGCGAACGCGCGCGAATTAGGGTTTCGAAACGTTGCGCACCTGCTCGATTGCACCAGCGGAACGGTCGGCTTCTATCGAAACTTGTGATTTGTCTCGGAAGTCGTCGATCGTTTTCGCTGTGAGCACGTTTAGGGTTTCAGTTATTTGGTGGAGCGCCGAAGAAAAAGAAGAGGCTATATGCCGAAGTGGCCCCGACAAACTGTCGCTCAAGAGGGCAACTACAATGGCCTCGCATCTTCGGATGCGAGGTCATATCGTTACTATCTTGTCACTGTACTCGTCTGTAGAAATAGTAGTAGTAGAAGTAGTTAGTCATACATATGGGCAGGCCTTGCCGCCCCAACGATCAGCGGAGATGGGCACGTCCGCGATTTGCAGTAACGTTGCGAAAAAATCACAGAGATCAAAGTTAGCGTTGCGGTGATGCTCGCGATTTCCATTCACTTCAATCAAGTATATTCAATTAACTTCAATTTCCATTGTATTCAATATGTAGCGTTGCGAATGAAATACTCGCGATTCCCTTTTCCATTTTTACTGCTACTTGAAGCAATTTTGAGATATTCCAATTTTGTAAGAGTAAAGTTTGCATAGTTGATTTGCACAAAATTGACAGTCATCATTTGGATCTATGTGTATGTTCGTTGAATTAGCGTTGCGCAGCAGAAGAATCGCGTTTGCGTTCGAATCTTTCGACATTTCAGGCACCCATGCTCCAGCTGCAACGAGCCACTGCAAAAGCGGTCCACGTAGTCGATGCGGCAGTCGGGTGCGGTGTAGGTATTTTCGATTTCGGTTAGAGTTGCGAGAAAATCATAATTTGTTGTCGCGATTGTCTTACAAGGAGAACCCCCGCTCTGTCCCTCACGGATTTTGTTCAGACTTTACAGAGTTATAGATCTCGTTCCCCTGATTACGAAAATACCCCATTATAGGCGCAGACGCTCAATAGTTTTCGAGATATTTGCAATTAAAGTTTCATAACCGTAAAATATATACAGTTTAGTTCAAATTTTTACCAAGCAATGGTATGGCGTAACAGCAGCGAGCTGAACTGTTACCCCGCAGGCCCGGGTTCGAATCCATTTGTGGTAAATTATTTTTTATTGTTTTTTTTTCATGGAAAATGCATTTTCAATGTTAAACAAATTTTAAATAATATATTTTTATTCGCTAAAGGACTAATTGAAAATGATACCTATCATTTTATAGAAGAAACACCAGATCTATTACTACATATACAAAAGATAATAATTATAAAACAATAATAATATTAAAATAATACATAACACATAGAAACAACAAATATAAATATGAATACAAATACAAAATAGAATAAATGCAATGAATAGTAATCAGAGCGGTTAATGTGGCTTGCCATCACGCTTCCTGTAGCTTGTATAATATAAACAATATACGTTACGTAGAGTAAATATAGAAATCAAATACTTATAATTTTTGTTATGTGCAACAATGGTATTTATTTTAAAAGACAGTAATGTTAGTCGACGAAGATTTCGGTGTAGAGATCTATTGGCTACGATCTGGCAACGAGCTATGGGGCTTGCGCTCTTTAGAACTTTCGGTAAACTGTTGACGTTATCGTGAGATTTGATACTAGCTCTGCCTCTTGCATCTTTCAAATTCCAAATGCATATTTCGTTCGTCAGTCAGTTTCTTTTTATAGTCGTAGCATTTTGTGTTTTGTATTTTTCATATTTATTCCATTTTGTGTTTTGTATGTGTTGTTCTTATATTTGTTGTTTGTGTATTATGTATTATTTATTATTATTATTATTGTTATTGTTTTATAATTATTATCTTTTGTATATGTAAATATGTAGTAATAGATCTAGTGTTTCTTCTATAAAATAATAAGTATCATTTTCAATTAGTCCTTTAGCGAATAAAAATATTTTATTTAAAACTTGTTTAACATTGAAAATGCATTTTCCATGAAAAAAAAACAATTAAAAATAATTTACCTCGAAAGGTTTCGAACCCGGGCCTGCGGCGTAACAGTTCAGCTCGCTGCTATTACACCACACCACTGCTTGGTAAAAATCTGAACAAAACTGATATTTTACTGTTATGAAACTTTAATTGCAAATATCTCGAAAACTATTGAGCGTCTGCGCCTATAATGGGGTATTTTCGTAATCAGGAGAACGAGATCTATAACTCTGTAGAGTCTGAACAAAATCCGTGAGGGACAGAGCGGGGGTTCTCCTTGTTAGTGTCGCGAAAAATACCACCGCGTTGTCTATAGGCGGACTTAAAGTGGACGCGATAGTTGAACGATCGCGTTTACACGCATATTGAAAAACGCACCTAAACGATTCGATTTAATTATAAGAGTCGCGACCTCGTATGATAGTAGAGGATCAAGATGGCGGAACCAGTAGCGCACGGAGCATACGACCATTAAATTCCAGAGATACTTAATATTACTAGAGTTTTTAATACCGTCAAAAAAATGTGGAGCATACGCCCACCGGACCACTACGTAGAGAAGAAATGTATTGGTACGTTCTCAGGCCAGGTTGCCGTAAGCAGTTAGCGCAAAATCACGGTGCACGTTACTACGTTCAATTCCCCGCGGTGTGCCACAACACGACACGTTTGCCGTTCCAGCAATGGAACAAGTGTTTCCGCTGTCGTTCGATAATACCGTACGCAAAAAGAAGACGTATTAAGTTACATCACCTGTGGCGGTATGCACGACAATGCCATGGTGAGCATCGTATTAGCATCTAATGCGGTGCAAGCCATGGTGTTGGGCGTGACTTGCGATGGCGGAAAACACTGTAGCTTACCTGAACGTAGCGACGCGTGCCTTTGGCCATTTGATGGTGTGTGAGCGCTAAATGCAGGGAACGGACCACTGCGTTTCACCAGCATGTATACTTTTCGGACTAATCCCCCACAACGTAGTGGTTCGATTGCGTTGGTAGACATACACAATGTGTATGTAAAACGCATCGAACGCCTCGTCGGCCCGTAAGGTAAAAGACGAGGTATCATTGCGTTAAGCGAAGTAGTTTTATCGATGGAATTTCATCGCGCCACTGGTTTTTGCAATTCTGCAATAATATTCGAGGTCGCGAAGTATTGTAGTCCCCTTATCGTATGTTACTGTGAGAATTTGCAGAATCGAATCAGTTCAATGTGTAAGTTTTCAATAAGTGGTAGACAATTCCGCCTCCTAGAGTTGCAATAAATCAAATGCCGCACTGCACCTCAACACGACTGCTTCTAAAATAGAACAGCAATAGTTGTTCCGTTTCATCGTTTTACTATATTTTTGTGATTTAAAGGCGCGCCTCTCCCTTTATTACTGCGATATTTACTGCATTCGCACAATGGTACACATCTGCGTACAGTATGCAGCGAAATGTTTCAGAATCATGTGCTTTCTCGTACCGCGGGCTAATCAGTCAGGAGAATCGTTTAAGTAATATGAATAAAAGCTATATGGACGCTTTTTTTTCAATATAAAGTATAAATATAAGGTATAAAGTATAATGTTCGACCATTTTATAAGCTATTTTAGTATTTTGTGAATGACGGTCGAGGGATTAGCACGGAAAGAAAGGAACTTGCCGCGACATTACGGGACGGGGTTCAGGTAATCAACGACTCCTCCTGGCCCGAAATGAAGGTTATTTAAGGTCGTCGCCCACTAGACCGCACCGCACCAGCGTTTTCAGTGGCGCTCACCACTATAACTGTCATAACTGGGTTAGGTCGTTCGACGGGTTACAGTTACGGCGAACAGTGGTGCCAAATGGCCAAAATGCGGAAAAAAAATATAAAAACCAAACTATCCAAAAAATATGCTTGAAAATTTGTGGAAAGCATGCCACAGGTACAACGGTTATGTAGCAAGAAAATACATATTTATTTATTATACTCCTTGATCTTCGCTTCTTTGGAATGACTCGTTCCTGGAGAGTCGTTCTTCTTAACTGTTGTTACTTCTGTCGGTGTCATCTTCGGTGTAGATGCATCGATCTTCATTATGGATTGGCGCTCTATAAGATTTGCTCCCTTGGGCGCGCCTCTGTTCCCTGGGGAGAACTTCTCGTTTCCCGACCTTTGCTGAGAGTAGGGTACAATCTCACCAGATTCCACCTTAGCTTTGAATTTATAACATTCCTTAATCGTATATGACCTAGTTTTTTACAATAATTACAAGTAACAGGTGGAATATTCGTTTCAGCTTGGTTACTGATCCCTGCTTGTCTGTTGGGTCTCGGATTGCCGTTGTCGCTCCTATCATTGTTATTGGTAGGATCGGAGCGACAGCGTGATGCCGCGTTGTAATCTTGCCTTGGAGGCTGTTGATATCGATATTGCATCTGTGACGAATTTCTTCGGTCTCTGAGATTAGGTTGGAATGCTCTCCTTCTCTCCTCTTCCTGTTGCATTTGTTTCGAGACTTTAATTGCATTGGTGTATGCTTCTTCTAGATTTCTATTTCCTTCCAATTGTACTCTGACACGAATATTAGATGGTAGACCGTTTAAAAATGCTTCAATTACATCAGAGTCTATAATAATTTGCAAATTCCTAGATATTTCCTCGTATTGACTACGTTCTTCATCCATAATTGCTAATCTCAAATGTTTTGTGCGGCTTATGTAATCTAACATATTTTCATTGGATTTTTAAAAATATGTTAACTAATTCACCCCTATATTGATTAAGTGTTTTCTGAGCTCCGAACATGATTTTAATTTTTGTCGCAAACTCTTCTACAGTACTAATATTCGAATCCTCGATAGCCATATATAAACGCATGACCTCTTGTTGGTTTTTGGGAAGCAAGGTAATGGGCTGGAGTACAGTCGAATTTTGTGAAGACCATGGTGGACGCTTTGGAGAAAGGGAGCTCATCGCTCTTGAATGACATTACTCATGAATCGTTCACCTCTACGATCAGAAACGAAGACGATTTAGGAAGGGCTAGCGAGTCGGATGCCAAATACTCCTCAACGACAGTGTATTCCAACTACACCGAGAACAGCCACTCTGAAGGAAGGTCTGCAATTTTGGTGGAACGATGATAGTTGCAAAACCTTCGACTTCGATATGTCTCTGGATACCAGCAAAGTTTCGGAGCAGAAGCATCGTCAAGAAGACGAAACCTAAATAAATGTAATTTATCTTTAAACTTCAAGAATCAAGACTGGAGGTACCGTTCCACTCGCACGCGACCAAGACTATAAACGAGATGGCAACGATCCTGTTCAACCTAATGGAAGCGAAGGAATCAAAATGCTTGGCAGCGGATTTGACGAAAGCAGAGTCTATTTTGGAAATTGCTGATTTAGTGGGACCACAGATTGTCGTCCTTAAAACACACGTGGACATCGTAGGAGACTTCAACCACAATTTCACAAATAAATTAAAAAATCTGGCTAGCAAGCATAATTTTCTGATAATGGAGGATCGGATATTGGTAACACAGTGTCCTTGCAGTATCGGGACGGCATTTACAAGATCGCGGAGTGGGCAGACATTGTTACTGTGCACGCAGTGGCAGGGAAAGGTATTATAGACGGCTTGAGTAAAGCTTTGAAAAATGTGAAGGAACCGCGTGGTATCTTTATAGTAGCGCAGATGTCTTCGAAAGGAGCGTCAACGACGAATGACTATGTAGCGAATGCTTTAAATATCGCGAATTATGGTTCGAGCAAGATCAGTGAGATCGTTTGCCAGTCGTGTACATTCACGAATCCAGGTCTCGTTCAACTGACGCCTGGAGTGAGGCTTGCCCAAACCTCGGACGATTTGGGGCAACAATACAATACTCCAGAATCGGTTGTGAATTCTGGAGCAGACTTGGCTGTCGTTGGCAGAGGTATAACCGAGGCCGAGGACAAGTTGGCCGCCGCGTTAGAATTCAAGCAGGCACTTTGGGCCGCTTACGAAAAGCGATTAGAGTAAAAAATATTTGGTGTCCCTGGACACCAGCAAAGCTACGGAGCAGAAACATCATCACCAAGACTAATCCGTTTATTGGATTCCGGTGGCCAGGGGCAAACTATCCAGGACTAGCTGCCTTCTAAGCATGATGTCGGACTCTCAACTTATGGTGATTCGTCTCTGTGCATCAGCCCCATCAGGGGCGACAGTGAGAATGAAAACGTGCACATTCCATGGGGATCAACCTTCAGAAAAAATCCTGCGCTGTCCAGGAACCCCTTCAGGAACGACGAGAGAACATCGTCATCGATTCTGGGTACTCGGATAGATCCGATAAATCGCCAGCCAGCTGCACGACCTCAGATAGCTCACTGTAGGAAAAATTTCGATACCGAAACGTTGGCAGAAGAGCGAAGATTGTAATGAAAAAAATTTTATAAAAAAAATTAAACCGACTCCGAAAAAACGCTCTAAAAAGTATAAAATAATTTCCATTTAATTTATGTGAGTACACGCAAACTTAAATACAATACAATCTTTTCAGAGGCGGCGCAAAATTGAAAATTTTCGACACTAGAAATTACGAAAATCCTTAAATTCTTCTACATGCTTTCACATATCAATATATCTTCTCTTCCCACCTACTGATTTCCAAACCCACCATATTCCAATGAAATCATAATCAGCAACATCTGTCAGTTGGAAAATTTTTAATTTTTGCGACGCCTCCGAAAAGATTGTATTGTATTTAAGTTCGTGTGTATTCACATAAATTAAATGGAAATTATTTTATTCTTTTTAGTGCGTTTTTTCGAAGTCAGTTTAATTTCTTTTTATAAAATTTTTTTTATTTCACACTTTTTATCTCTGTCAGCCGTCACATTCCCAATCGTAATTTATAAATGTTGTTTGTATAAATGTAATTTATAAATATCTGAAAGCCGCAATCGGTAACGGTAACGACGTGACGTCGCGTCCCCGATATGGTTCCTCGAATGTATATGTATACAATAGTTCTCGGAACAGTATAAATGACGTCATATATTAATAGCGTCCGAATTGAATTTTATTGAAAAAGGATTATTTCGGGTGTTATATAGAAACTGTCACGTCGCTTTCTTAACTTTTCGTATGGATGGTCGAACGATGAATAGCGACACCGAGAATTTACAGGCGAGACGCCGGGCCACGCTCGGCCGCGCGATGCGTGGTCCTCTCGGGACAAAATACGCTCACAGTCTCTTTATTTGAAAATCAAACTTGATGCAATTTCGGGCGCCAGACACCTGAAGGTGTCACACGAAAGAATCGTAATCTAAACACGAAAGCGTAACGCGGTTGGACTCTCGAGGCTGTGACGTAGCAAACGAATTCTGAATAGCTCTCGCGAGGGCGCAGGATTCTACGTCGGGAGAACACGAGACGTTCCCCGCGACGGGAAGGTTTTCACACAAGGAATAAACAACGTTTCGGCTAGCAGGATGTTTATTAAACGATTCGACTGGGCTGCCGACGACTCGGCAGCGAATACAAAGTAGCCGGCGCGTATTATCGCGACTGACGGACATCGCACGCGCAGTTTCTCCCGTACTTTACAAACTCGCGAAGAATTCGGCAGCGATAGGAACTTCGCGACGCGGAAGGCCTCGAAGGCCGATTTCCGACCGAACTCAGATGGAATTCGCGATTTCTCTCGGACTTGCGTCGATCGAACAGAATTTACGACCACGAATCGAACACGCGACGGCTTCACACCGTGGAACGAGCGCAGGTTAATTAGAATTAACGGCGGCGGCGATAGTATCCCGAATCCGCGACTTCGCGTTTAGATCGGCGTCGTACAACCGCCATAAGGCGGTCACGCGGCCCCCCGCTATCCGACCGGATTCGTACCGCGACAACGATATCCTTCACAATACGAAGGATTCGTGATTCGACACCAATAGTGTCACCCAAATATCGTCCGCCTCGGTTGCCGTTAACTCTCGCGACACGAATACCTAACCTCGCCGCGCTACCCGAGCCAACACGAAATTCACGAATAATTAATATCGAAAGCCTGATCGGCGCTTACCACTGGTAATTCAGCGATAGCTGAACGGCAGCGAATCTCTAGGTCCTTTGGTCTCAGCAGGCGCAAAATACAAGAATTATAAGCAATCGTTCAAAGCGACAACTGTCCGTTAACGATTCCAAAGACGCAGTGATCGTTCACGCAGCAGCTCGGGTACGCGGAAGCAGGGCGTCCCCCACTTTTCGATTCTACTTCCTTCGCGCAACGTCTCGACCTATCGCTAATGCGGAATTTCGCGTTGACGAATCCCAGACGACGGCGTTCGGCTTCCGGCGTCTCACGGCATATCCGGCAGCGCTGTCTTCCGATTGGCCGCTTCCCGAGGAGACGATCGGCGTCAGCCAATCCGGTTGCTCTGCTGCTTCTTCCCGGACGAGGCGACGACAGGGCAGAGTAGTTGATCGTCTCAGCAGCGGATGCCCTCGTCGGCGCCTCCAGGTTGACAGTCCTGGGCCTTGACGATCTCTCGTTATTTCCTTTCGGGATCCTGCCTTTCGCCTGCCTCGAGGTGCTCATCCTCGAGGCTCGTTGCTTCTGCGATGAAAGTAGAATTTCCGGATCCCGCCTGGGACCCGGATATGGTCCTGTAAACTCCCGTCGCGCAATTTGGCGCGACATTCAAAACATTAGAATGCGCCTTTTTGGGTCTCACTCGTGCCCAGGGAGAGCGCTCGCAGCGGCCCTTATCGCGATGCTTGACCAAAGGGTGGCCCGGTCTTCCGTTATGGAAGTTCGAGTGACGTAGGCAATCTTGCCACGTCACAAAACATTGTTTTTAGTTCACACACACAGTAAATGTATAATTATCTCTGTCAAGTTAATTGGTAATGATGGATAACTTGAAGTTATATAATACATATAATGTTGGATAAGGTATAGATTTTTGGTTGAATATGTAGAATTGGTTCGCGCGTACGCGCCGGCGCGGCGCGGCGTGACTAGGAGGGGGCTGCGCTTAGCAGCGGGTCAAAATGTTGGGTTTCGGTAGAGGGCCGAAAATTCTGTTGGTAAATGGGTTTAGAAAATTACATAATCTCTGAAGAATTAACTTTGAAAAACTGCTTTATTAACCCCTTGACCTACGATTTAGATTCGAAAATTTCGGGCCGAAATCGTACGATGATCGGGCCAATTGTAAATATTACGGGCATAGCCCGTAGTAGAGGATCGGGCCAAACTTGAATATTACGGGCATAGCCCGTACTAGATGATGTGGGTAGTGTGATGATGATGTCTAAGGTTGTATGATGATAAGGGATGTGAAGAAGGTTGGATGATCGTGTTCGAAATAAGAATAGAAACAAGTTCGCGGGAATGTCTCTTTATTCGATCGTAGTCGTTGCTTCTACAAGTCTCTCTGTAGCTTCTCCTCGACTCTGTCTTCGGTACGCCTTTTTATCCTTTTTCCGAAAGGCGGATTCTAAACACTAAACTGCACTGATTGGGCAGATGATAACAATTGCCTCCAATCAGGCAGTTTTTTCGTTTAGGACACTCCCACCATCCTTGCGCCAGAGGCGCGCTTTTTCGGGGATGCAGAAAGTGACCGTTAGGGTTTTTATGATATAGCGGTATTTTCCTCCAGGTCGGCGAGGTACTTATCGTGGCCTTGCATGGGCTCCTCGGACCTCGGTCGGCGCGACCCTTCGGAAACTCGGGGTTTACGATATCAGCATTTGCTATTGAGGCCGTCAACGAAAGATTCTACCGAACGGGACATACATTGTCTACAACATCTAAATTGTACGCGATAAAAAACGGCTTTCTCAAAAATAGCTTTATTGCTGCTTGCCTCGCAAACCGTCCTGACCATTTGCACGCCAGATGTTTTATGGTACGTGCCCATGGCCGCTACAGATGTAATAATTGTGGTAGATGTAAGTACTACAAAAAGTTTATTTATACAAAAATCAGTAATACAAAATTAATAATCGGCAATGGTGTGATATAATTCAAAACATTCTGGTAGATGTAAGGGAACCTTGCATTTCTTACACTCCCACGTTGTTTCTCTACGTTTTTTATTTTTCTGGCAAACTGTACAAGGTTTGGACGGTCTTAATTTTGATGCTGTTGGGTCGATGTGTTTGGGAAAATGAGCCCAATGCTGCGCGTGCCGTCTCTCTGGCATATCTCCGGAAGATAATTGTCCTCGTTCCCTATAATTCGGTTTTGGCATATTCGCTAATAGCAATTCGGCTATGTTGCTTCTATAGTCAACGTAACATTGTTTCCTCCCGTTATTTATTTTCTTCCATAAAATGTAAGAATTAAAAAGGCCAATATCGAATAAATAAAAAAAAATTTTTTATATCCCTTCATGTATTTCCTTATTACTGGAAAGCATGCTAATATTTGGTCTTGGAGATCAATTCCATTCATACCCTTGTTGTACTCTGTAATGCAACTTGGTTTTGGAGTATGATTGGATCCTTGTGTAGTCATTTCGACTGTTTCATTCTTTGTTGTCATAATATACACATCTCGCTTGTCTTTCCATTTTATAGCTAGTATTCCGTTGCAGCTTCTTATTGCGTATTCCCCCCTTTTTAATTTTACATTACATCAATCTTTTGGCATATTCTTCCTATTTCGACGTACTGTGCCAATTACATTTGTTTTATAATTAAACGATAATGTCATATACAATTTTGGGGAGGAATACCAGTTATCCATGTACATAGTGTGACCCCTGTGCAACACTGACTGAGAAAGCTCTTTGACAACACTCTCTTATTTTAAATTCATAGCAATAGCCTGAATCGGACTCGCACAATTTATAAAATTTAACGCCAAATCTTTCCCTTTTTGATGGGTTAAATTGCCTATAAGATAGGCGCCCCTTGTATTTCATGAGCGACTCATCAATAGCAATATCTTCTTGTATTATATTAATATACTTCTTTAAATTTTTTGTTAAAAAAATTGATCACAGGTTTAATTTTGCTCAATTTATCTGAATTGGGAACCAGATTATTGTTTGCGAAATGGATACACCTTGTAATTTGCAGATATCTTTTCAATGGCATTGAGTTTTGAAATATCGGCGTTTCGATAACAGCCCTCTTCGACCAATTCATTTGTATCCTTGGTTTTTTTACCTGTGCCATTATTATGGACAATGCGACATATCTTTTAATTTCGATAGCATCTACAGGAAACCAAGTGACGTCAAGTTCTCGTGTTCTGCGTGGATTCTCTCGTATTTGATCTGCATACCGATTAGTTGCGGTTACAATATTGTCCCAGAATACGTCATCAAATATGAGATGAAATATATCTAACTCTCTTCTACTTCCTCCTAATTGACGTAAGGCTGCCTCTCTTATGCCAGGAGTCATCGTATAGTCCCAGATTTTTGGACTATTTCTTCTTTCTTCCCAAAGCCAGAGCTCTGGTAGTTGATCGTCGTCAGAAGTATCTTCAATAACAATTCGCCTGCATTTTCTTCGCACACGACATATATCATCACTACCGTCACTTTCGTTATCAGAATTATTACCACACTTCTCACGGCTCTCATCACGAAATCTTTTTCTTGAAATCATCTTGTGGGGATGCTTCTCAAGAATTTATGGAAATCAATTTCTATGTGCGATTGGGACCAAGAATAACTTGAAACTGATCACGATACGAAGAGATAATAAGAATGTATCACGAGCCTGATCTGTGCTATCTGTGGTGGGGCAAATTCCAAACTGCGACCGTCGTACCACGAGTGATACCCGTAATATTTACGTTTGGCCCGATCATCTACTACGGGCATAGCCCGTAATATTCACGTTTGGCCCGATCATCTACTACGGGCATAGTCCGTAATATTCACGTTTGGCCCGATTATCTACTACGGGCATAGCTCGTAGTTGTAGGTTAAGGGGTTAAAAAGCACAGAAAGATGACTTGACTATCTGGCGAGTGGACTCGAAGTGAGGAAAAGAAATAAAGAAAGTTGTAGGGGCAGAAGAGAAGGTCTGTCGCCCCCTTGACTTAAAAGGAAAAACCCCCAGCCCGGCATAGTTTATAGCACAGACCCTTGAAGTCGACGAATACCACAGGCCTATGGGTCCGGTTACATCCGGTCTATTATTCTATGCTACAAAAACTGCAGCGTTACTCATAGTAAATGAAATTAATTTTTGCTCTGTGGCAGTTGCAATATTATTTCTAATAATCCAACAAATTCACCCCCAGAATATTGGTATACCTGTTGCGCTGGCCAACGTCTTATAAAAGGGCGGTCGCGACGTGCAATCGTCTTACCAACGAGATCTCTCACCTGAAATTTTCTGCTTGTCAAAGTTACGCGTTAGCTGGAATTCATTACGATACGCGTGTCATAGAATCAGTGGCGACTATAACATTACAAACTCTTTGTGTGAGTATTCTGTTTACTTATAAACTGTACAGAGCGATTAACGTTAATGATGCAGAATTGTTTCAAGTTTTCTTACCGCCGGGTGCAAGTTAATTTTCATACTTAGAGAAATTACTAAATTAAAAATCGCTTATTAAGCGAGTAATGACAATCGTAATTATACCGTGTTCAGAGAAGTCGTTTCAACTTTTACGGCAACAACCAAAATTTTCTGCGATATTCAATGATGTTCTACTTTATGGTTTCAATGCATATTTTGATTCCTAATCTATAGTTTTCCTTCTGGTAGTTACTAATCTAGTTTTCCGTTCCTCGGAAAAATAGGCGACGTGATAGTATATGTAACTATTGTAATATATACATTTAATATTTATTTAAATACGAATTATTATCATAAGAAATTATTGTATAAGACCATTGATTAATGTGGTTATAAAACAATATAAAACGAATAGAATGTTATAGGTTGTGTGCTGAAACCTTGACAGAGAGGGTATTGTGAAGTTCAGCCAAAACATCATAATGGCGGAAAGAACAAAATTAAGAAAATTAAGACCTGCGGAGTTATACTCACTCTGAGAAATACTGAACATTTCAGATTCGTGGAAAAAATTAATGGGTGCTATACCAAAGAGAGAACATGGTGACTTTCCTTTTCATTCGGAACATGACGGGTAATTCGCTAACTGTACCACTATAGGAGGGTGTTAAATATTGTCTTTATAATATGTAAATTTCTGTAGAATTATCGAGCAAACTGCACGAAACAAAGAAGGAACCCAGCAGAACTATTTTTATTAGAATGGAGAACAATAGGAAAAAAGAGGCCAACGTTGGGGATTCTTTTAAATCTGTTAGTGAAAGCAGAATTACATATATAGAGTTGCTGATTATGTAGCAGGCATATTGAAAGGTATTATGAACCAATATAGTCATTTATACATTCAGTACAATGTATAATATAAATTTTTGTTAGCAGATATTGGTGTTGTGGGAAGCAGGATCTGGTATTTTAAATGAAAAACGCGTTAGTAAAATTTACTATTGCACAACTGTTCTCTCTGCCTTCTCAAAAGCGACTGACGAAACGAATGCAGAGAGGGTGTCTCTGCCGACTGCAACCGAAAAGAAAGAAAGAGCAGGTCTGTTGGGCTGAAGGCCCTTAGCTTTATCTGCTTTTCAATAGCACATGACTTTTGGGTGGTTTATTACCGATGTCCTTGGGTCTAAGAGGCCTGGTGTAGGAAATAAACATTTGACCCTCGGTATCTACCATAACACATAACTGAACCGATGTGATGCAGTATTAATTTTTGCTCTTATATCAATACTCCCACTCAAAATTAAGTATTTGTAATAAAAGGATGAGAGAACTTTGTCTTGCAATTCTGTTTATTAATTATTAATATTTTGGGTAGTTACAAAAAAAAAAGATCCAACATTCGTTGCAAAGGATTGGGGAAAACCCAGTATAAAAACCCAATCAGATCACTGCTTATCTTATATTTTAAGTATCACTTAATGAATATAATTATTTCCAATATTATAATATCTATATATATATATATATATATATATATATATATATTTGAAATTTACTTTGGTTCCTCTAAACCAATGTGTCTCTGGATGTAATTAAACTGGATTGCTGGTATTGGCTTCGTGAAACTATCCGCCAATTGTTCACACCTGTGGGAATATATTTAAGTATTACTTCCTTTTGTTCTATTTTTTCTCGCGAAAAATGATATTTTACGTCTATATGTTTTGAGCGCTTATGGTCTGTCGGATTATTAGCTATCGCTATACAACCATTATTGTCTTCAAAAATTGTTATTGGTTTGTTTAAATTAACGTTTACGCTTGATAATAACGATTTTAGCCAGCAGGCTTCTTTAATGCCTTCATACAAAGCCATATATTCGGCTTCCGTTGAGGAAGTTGCAACCGAATTCTGCCTTTTTGTATTCCAGCAAATCGTATTTTGATCAAACATTTTAAATATATACCCTGTTGTGCTTTTACGGTCAAGCTCATTTCCTGCCCAATCAGAGTCTACATATCCGACTAGTATGTCTTTATAATCATTTCTTCTATAAACTAAGCGGTGTTTCAATGATCCTTTAACATATCTTAGCACTCTCTTTAGACTTTGCTATAATTCTTTATTATTCTTAGTCTGGTATCTACTGAGTAAGTTAACAGCTAAACATAAATCAGGCCGTGTACACAACATAGCATACATTAAGCAGCCAATAACATTTCTGCACGGTGCTTCATGATACTCGTCTGAATTTAAGGCGTTGTAATCTATTTTTTCAGGCATCGGAGTGCTTACACTCTTACATTCATCCATACTGAATTTTTTTAAAACATTTCGCAAATAGACCTGTTGGTCTAAAGTAATTATACCCTCCTTTCTTTCTATATTTATTCCTAAAAATAACCTTACTTCGTTCATATCCGTCATTAGAAATTTGTTTTTCAAGTAATTTTTAAAACTTTTCATTGCGTGTTCATCGGAAGTTGCTATCGAAAGATCATCTACATACAAAATCTCATATATATTTTTGCAAATGTGATCTTTGTTAAGAAAACATAAGCTGCGATCAACTGAGGAGTTTTGGAAACCGTGCTCCTTAAGTATTACGTCAATACGTTCGTACCAGCATCGCGCCGACTGTTTTAAACCGTATAGAGCTTTATTTAGTTTACATACATGACCCTCTTTTGTATCAATGCCTTCCGGGACACGCATGTAAATCTCCTCTTTTAATTCGCCATTTAAAAAAGCCGTCTTAACATCCATTTGATGAATTAATAAATTATTTTGATTGGCAAGGGAAATTAGCATCCGAAAAGTCGTTATTCGCGCAACTGGCGCGAAAGTTTCATTGTAGTCAAGTAGATATTGTTGACTAAAACCTTTGGCGACTAATCTTGCTTTGTTTTTGCATGGATTTCCTTTCTCATCCATTTTAATATTAAAAACCCATTTGCAATCCACAATATTTTTATTGTTTGGACAGGGAACTATATCCCATGTGTTATTATAAGTGTTACGAGCCAGGGCCGCGAGTAGCACGAGTGGCCGGCGAAGGGTTATAAACCCAGGAATATGGTATCAATTTGTTGGTTAAGGTACGCGGACGAACCCAATGCGAAATTGGGGAGCCGCTAGGAATGTAGACAATGCGAAATTGGGGAGTCACTAGGAAATGACGCGCAGACGAACCCGATGCGAAACCGGGGAGCTGCTAGGAGGTTGTTGAACAGCGCGGACGAACCCAATGCGAGATTGGGGAGCCGCTGGGAGGTTGGATAAAAGCACAGACGAACCTGATGCGAAATCAGGGAGCTGCCAGGATGCGGACGAACCTGATGCGAAATCGGGGAGCCACTAGGTAGGAAAAATCTCTATTTGGATAATTGGTAAGGCGCGAACGAACCTGATGCGAAATCAGGGAGTCGCTAGGATAGATAGTAGGCCTCGTAACTAATATAATCTAAATAATAAAACCCGAGCGGTAAGGTTGTATCGTGTGGGAACGTTCAATTACTATATAAGGATTTTGGACGATAATTATAGGTTCAATGAATTTGCTCTAATTACCAATAACACAAATATATTCTACTTATAAAATTCTGTAGTACAAGTGTGTATGTGTCGCGATTGGAAATGAGGGAAAAAGATATAAAATGTGAAAGAAAGAATTTACCTAAACTACGGTGCTCGGTTTTCACGCACTGGCAATGCGGGGGACTCGGAAACAACTTCAACACTGACCAATAGACTATAAACCGAACAAACGGAATCTGTAATGTTAGACTTTGATCCGAAAGGTACTTTAGCCCGATCTCGTTAGAAGTTAACTTTCCGAAATGCAGCACGACGTGACGCGATACGTGTCTACTGCAGTACTAACCCCCGAGAGTGTGAATCTAAGGGTTTATATACCCCTACAATGAATGGAATACTTTGTTCATTATCTAATCGCGCTTAGAGATTAGGGCTTAGGGCCAGACTCTCATTTTTGTCACTTCTAACGAAATCGGAGCCAGAACTCGGTTCTAAATCAAAGGGTTCGAAAGGTTATCTAGGACGCTTCCCGCCAGAGACGATCTGGAAGAGATTCCTGTGAGAAAACGAACGGAATATATTCTCTATCCGTAACATCTCTCCACCAAGAAGAAACATCGCGGTTCGCGTGATGCTTTCTCGGAAGGAAACGTCCTAGGTACTATTGACTTTTAAGAGAGCAAACAAAAATGAAGTGAATAATAAAAAAATTTGAAGGGAGAAAGAAAGAGAAAAAAAAAACAAAAAAAACAAAGAGAAAACGCAATAGTAAAAGTTAAAAGGAAATGACGGGTGTAGAGTAAGTGTAGTGTATGTGTATACTTAAATCTAAGAAATCGTTCAACGCGGGACCACGTATCCCAGTTGCAGCCATCCCTTGGTAACGTCATAGGGTGACTGGCCCGGGAGCCTGTCGAGGAGAAGGCGCCCTTCGATAAATCCATCTTCCGCCCTCGATATCCTGGTGACGCAACCCCTTCTGTTGCCCATCACGTGCTTTGCGATAGCCACGATTCTCGCAATGGGGCGAGCGCTGCGAGGTTCCACGCCCTCCAGGCACAAGCGGATCGCCTGCCAGGGGAGAGTGCGGAAACGCGGCGGCAGGATCCACACCTGACTAATCTCCCGCTCCACCGTCAGGCCGCTGTCCCCCAGGAAGACGGCGACGATCCCCTCGTTCACTGCAGTTACCTTCCCCCTGGACCAGCAGGATCCTTCCTTCCTTACGGCCGCTAGGAGGCCCGGTCCGACTGCAGTCAGCAGAGGCACGCACAGGCGGTGGCGCTCCTCCATGTGCCTGCAAAAGGCTCTAAAAAATGATCTCACCTCCTCCGGGTGGTGTTCGGCAGTGATCCATGCCGTTGTTGGATCTTCAACTTCGCCAACAATGCAGCGAAAAGGTACATGCACTTCTTCAGCCTTCATTGTACCCTCGTTTTCTTTTTCCACGGTTCCCCTGGAGTCCAGTCACGTATGTTGATGTCCGTGACCACGAAGAATTCGAGGTGGTGTGGCTGCTTCTCAGGCTCGGCTGGTAAACGCTTTGTCCCTCTGGTGGTCGTACCTCTGCCCTTTACAACTCTTCCCTCCTTCGCAGGTTGATAGGGTCGAGGAATGATCGTTTTGGCACCCTCCTGCGACACGTGCTCGCTACTCTCCGTCTGGACTGTAACACTGTGCCTGCCCTTCGGAGACTCTGCTGTTCTGTCCTGCATGGAGGCTGCGACTGTGGTTTTGGTGACCCAGTGCTCCGCTTTTATAGGGGCTGAGGTCCTTTTCCCTAAAGATGCAGAGCGTCGCCGCGGGGTGGGGGTAGTCCTGTTGCTCAGAAAATTGAAGCGGAAGGCTTCGTATTTGGGGGCAACTTGCCCGCCTCCGGAGATTCAATAATGTTTATCTCCGTCTGTTCTACACTATCACGGCGTACCTTGTATTTATTAAAAATTCTAAATTTTAAGATGAGCATGACAACGAAGATTAGGCATGCTACTACTATTCCCGTGGAGGAAAAAATTGTAACCTGTTGGTGCTTGACCAATTCTCGATGAGTCACAATACCCTTCACCTGTTTTTCTATTTCACCGAGAGAGATAGCTGCCGGAAGTTGATCCCAATGATTGACGAGCTGCTCTTTACTCGGTGCATTTAATTCTATTACCTTGAAATGATGTTCCGATAGCTCTGGTAATAAAAATGACAAATTGTATGAAATGGCAGGACAGTATACTATTTCTTCTGAGGTCTCTATTATATCCAGCGCCTTCAACTGTACGGAGTTGATCGTGGTCTGGCATCCTGCTTCTAATTTGAGAATTCCTGTTTTATGAAAAGTCTTTACTAATGCCTTTTTCCCTTTGCAATAAATTTGCGCTTTCCTTTCCCCCGGCATGAAAAATAGCCACGCAGCGGGTGCATTTAGCGCTCGCCAGTAGGGTTCCACATGCCCGGTTACCTTTATATTGCAGGTACTCCAGTCTATTGTGCTGGGGTTCAGCAGCAGTGTAGTTTCGCATGTTGACTCGTCTGGTAAACGGGTAGTGTCACTGGCCCTAATAACTGCTTATGGTGATGATGGCAGGTTCTTAAATAATCCTCAGTAGGCGAAAAATATTGCTGTTCATCCGATGATATTGCAATGTACGTAAACCGCGGCTGAATGTATGACGTCACCGTTTTCGATCCCAGTGATTGAACAGACGGACAAGGATAAACCTTATAGAGATTGAATATCTGATGATCTAACAATGGTACGGTAAGCTCAAAAACTATCCTGCCCTTTGTGAAAATTATATTCAGCTTAGTAATTCTTTCGAGCTGTCCTGTTAACAGCTCTTCAGGTGAGGAAGGGAATTCATGAGAGGAGGTCTGCCTAATTTTCAAAGCGGAATTCAATAGTTGTTGAGGCGAGAAAATCGCTGGATGGAGGATACCCTGCTTCGCCAGAAGTATTGCATCTATTAATAACAGTAAATTTGTACTATAGTCATCTAAACCTTTTTCAATTTCGAATAATGCTTCGTGAAAAAAAGGAAAACGAATAGTAAGAAATAAAACGCGATAGTTGAATCTGAATAAAATTCGGTTATAGTTAAAGTGAAAGTGTCGGGTGACAGTCGGAAAAATGAGCGAAGACGCGAAGAAAACGAAAAGAAACATCGCGCCCTTTGACGGGGCAAATGGAAGTACAGAATTCGCGCGTTGATATGGCCGAGGAGAATGCGCTAAAGGTTTCGGAACAAAAGACGTCCGTCGAAACAAGACGACGAGTGGATGCGATGCGAAAGAATAGCGAAAGGAGAAATAATCGAATGTTTAACGGACTCTATGTTAGGTTTTACAACGGAGAAAGATACAGCCGTGGATATAATTGAAAAATTAGACGCCATATATTCGAGAAAGAGTTCAGCGACTGAACTGGCTATCGAGAAAAAGTTATTAGGATTTAAAAATTTAAAGAAGATATGCCGCTTGCGAAACATTTTATACCCTTCGATGAAATGATCGTTGAATCGGAAGCTGCTAGTGAGAAGATGAAAGAGACGAGCGAAGTTGCAAGATTACCGTTAACTTTGCCAAACTCGTACGATACTGTTGTCACTAGTGTTGTATAAAGCTCGAGTCTTCGAAGCTCCAGAGCTCAGTCTTAAAGACTTCTTATAAATCTTCTTCTATAGAAACTTAGTCTTTAAGACTGAGCTCTGAAGCTTCGAAGACTCGAGCTTTATACAACACTAGTTGTCACTGCGATTCAGACGCAATCGGATGACAGGTTAAACCTCGCGTTCGTGAGAATAAAACTGTTAGACTACGAAAGCGAAATTACGAGGTGAAAAGAGTGAAACAAGCACGAAAGTGTTACAAAGTGAAACGAGAAGTAACAATGACGAGATAAAGAAAAAGAAAGGATTCAGAGTTAATTTCGATAAAAGGCCAAATAATAACCAATGAAACCACGCCTTTCAAAATAAAAGGTTTTATAGAAACCTAAATGGAAAAATGTGATCATTGCGGTCGGCGAAATCACGAGAAGAAGGATCGTTTCTGTTAGAAGAGATCTTTCGCGCGAGTAACGATAAAGTAATGACAAGTAACGACAAAAAATGTAGGAGTATCCGGTGTCTTGGAGAACGTTTCACGCGCACCCGAGGTATCGTATGATCCGTCATCGGTACGCCGAATCCAGAAAGTCGAAATGAGTGTTATATTTGGCGAAACTGGAGGCGTCTTAGTAAAAAAAGAGGTGACGAAACCATCCTTACCGGTAAGTCGATTCAAAATCTAATATGCGTAATATTCACAATCGATAAAAATATGGATAATAAAACGTATGCGAATAATGCTGTGGCTTCGAATGCGCACAAATTATGGCGTGAACGTTTAGGGCGCATTGAGAGTTCAAAATTTATCGAAATGAAACGAAATGATTTGATAGATGATGAAAAACGAATGGAATCAATAAATCCCACACAAGATTTATGCGAAGCTCGTGTTTTTGGAAAACAAGCACGCCTGCCTTTCTCGAAAGAGAGACAGAGAGAGACGGAAGTCACGTTACAAGAACCTTGTTCATTGTCCATTCCGATGTACGCGGACCGATCAGGGGCCTTCGACGATTGATAAAAAAAATTATTTCGTGACATTTATAGACGAATTCACGCATTGTACGGTCATTTATCTCATCGCTTCCAAGTCTGAAGTGTTTACAGTTTTTAAAGATTTCCTAGCTAAAAGCGAATGACATTTCAGTTTAAAAAAATCGCTTATTTAAACTGTGATAATGGGACGGAATACCTGTGAAACGAATTCAAAGTCTTTTGCGTACAGAAAGGGATCCAATATCATTCGACTGTTCCGTATACACCACGGCAGAATTCTGTAGCGGAGCGAACGAATAGAACATTGTTGGAAAAAGCTCGCGCAATGATTCACGGTGCTGAATTGAACAAAGAGTTATGGGGAGAGGCTGCTGTTGTATCAACGGCAGCCTACTTAATTAACATTTCCCCAAGCAAAGCCATTGCGGAGAACGAAACTCCTTTTGCGAACTTTGGCATAATAAAGAGACCGAAACTAAATTGGTTAAGAATCTTTGGGAGCACCGTTTATATTCGTGATAAAACCAGGCAAAGTAAATTCGACGAAAAATCGTTTAAAGGCATATTCGTCGGTTATGTAAAAAACGGATATAAAATGTTAAACGTGCATACGAGTAAATTCATAATAGCGCGTGATGTCGTTTTCGATGAGCTTAACTTTAAAAAATCTCGAGACCTTCCGTACGCATAGATAATTTCGAAGAACGAAGTATTCAATCGGATGAATCAAAAGCTGACGAAGGATCAAAAATCAGCGAGAGTGAAAATGAGTCTGATAAAACAAACGACTCGAATGCGAACGCTCTAGTTGATTCCGGAATCAACTCGAGTTGCGACGAGGTGCGAGAATTAGAAATAAAACTTGTGTGAATTATAACGAAGAGCATGATTATCATGCCAACGTACTGTCGGCAACTCTCGAAGTTCCCAAATCATACAACGACGTAAAGGACCGTGGTGATCGAATTCAGTGGGAGAAAGCGACGAAGAAAGAAATCGACTCCCTTGCTTGTGAACAACACGTGGGATATAGTTCCCTGTCCAAACGATAAAAATATTGTGGATTGCAAACGGGGTTTTTAATATTAAAACGGATGAGAAAGGAAATTCATGCGAATACGAAGCAAGATTAATCGCCAAAGGTTTCGGTCGACAATACCTGCTTGACCAAAATGAAACTTTCGCGCCAGTTGCGCGGATAACGACTTTTCGGATGCTAATTTCCCTTGCCAATCGAAATAATTTATTAATTCGTCAAATGGATGCTAAGACGGCTTTTTTAAACGGCGAATTAAAAGAGGAGATTCGCGTGCGTGTCCCGGAAGGCATCGATACGAAAGAAAGGGTCATGTATGTAAACCGAATAAAGCTCTGTACGGGTTAAAACAGTCGGCGCGATGCTGGTACGAACGTTTCGACGTAATACTTGAAGAGCACGGTTTCCAAAACTCCTCGGTCGATCGCTGCTTATATCTTCCAATTAACGAAGACCACGTTTGCAAAAATATATATGCGATTTCGTATGTAGATGATCTTTCGATAGCAACTTCCGATGAACGCGCAGTGAAAAGTTCCAAAAATTACTTGAAAAACACAAATTTCCAATGACGGATACGAGCGAAGTAAGGTTATTTCTAGGAATAAATATAGAAAGAAAGGAGGGTACAATTACTTCGGACCAACAGGTCTCTATTTGCGAAATGTTTAAAAAAAATTCGGTACGGATGAATGTGAGAGTGCGAGCGCTCCGATGCCTGAAAAATAATAGATTACAACGCCTTAAATTCAGACGAGTATCACGAAGCACCGTGCAGAAATGTTATTGGCTGCTCGATGTACGCTACGTTGCGTACACGGCCTGATTTATGTTTAGCTGTTAACTTACTCGATAGATACCAGACTAAGAATAATAAAGAATTACGGCAAAGTCTGAAGAGAGCGCTAAGATATGTTGAAGGATCATCGAAACACCGCTTAGTTTACAGAAGAAACGATTATAAAGACATACTAGTCGGATATGTAGACTCTGATTGGGCAGGAAACGAGCTTGACCGTAAAAGCACGACAGGTATATATTTAAAATGTTCGATCAAAATACGATTTCTCATCTCGTATCGCTCGTTCTCGACGACGGCGACGACGACGACGATGCGAACCGTTTTACTATCAAGTTTCAACGAACCTTCACTCGGGCGAACATTCCTTCCTCTCTCGTCCTCGTGATCGTCGTGCGACACAGTTGATACGTCGGTTCCGGGAGATGCAGCCCGACAGCTTTTTGTTTCAAATCTTCCCGCGGATCGCCGGAGTACGGTGTTCTTGGCTCGTTTTCTGCGCCGTCGAGTACAGGTGGCTGTGAAAAAAGAAGATGTACACGTTTCTCGTCGCGTGACCCGAATTTCGAAAACCCGAAACGAAACGATGCGACGCGCGAAACTCGTCGAACAGTGCCGCGCGCACGCAAATGCCGAGATAAAAAAAAATATTTACCACATTCGTCGCTGTCTCCGCCGGTGACGTATTCACCGGTGATGGTCCAGGCGAACGAGTCGACGACATCCTGAATCGTCGAAGACTCGGTGGTACCTCGAGACGCAAATCGAGCAACGACGGAATGGCGGACGCAACTTCAACGTCGTCGCTGGAATCGCAACGTTGGCGGTTCCTACGAGTATCCGCCGCGTTCGTATGCCCGGTCTTTCTCCCTGGATCCGTCCTGGGTGCCGACATGTTTCGAGCTCGTCTCTCTCTCTCTCTCTCTCTCTCTCTCTCTCTCTCTCTCTTTCTCGGTATCTGAAAATGTATGAAAACGATCGAAACGTTTTCACCGGGACAACGATACGCGCGGCGTTCGAGAACCGCTCGCTTTACTCGGAGATGTCGCGTCGGTGGCGACGCTTCGAAATTCCGTCGAACGTATCTCGATTTCTCGCTGTTCCGATGAACGGTAACTCTTGTCGGCTGCACAGCGAGGGGGGATCGTATTTTTCCCGAACAACGCGTTTAAGAAAAAAACCTTCGCGATCCCTCGTCGAATCGAGATTCTACGTACACCGAGTCGATCTTTCCGAAAAAGATATTCGTTGTATCCGACCGTGAAGTACTCGCGTCGATTCGAACGAACATACGATTACCTTCCGTTCGCGCGAGTAGCGTCGATTCTCGCGAAACGGTGATACGCGATTCGCCTCGTCGTTACGGGTTAACGACGCGACGTCGAACGTACGTTTGTCTGTCCGGTGTATTCACCCGAGGATAAATAATCGAACGAACGCGTCGCATCGAACGCTTAACGGGAAGAGAAAATTCCGGCGACACGCGCGAACATTTACTTCCGTCGTCCGCGGCGTCCGAAGCAGTGCTTGAATCGAATCCAACCGTTACGATACGACGTATGGCCGCTAGAGGCGCTGCGCGGAAAGACGGTAACGTATCCGCTATTGGGTAGCGGAGCGGCCAGAGCCCCGAGGCAGTTATATCGAGGCGGGAATGTATCGAAATAATCTTACCGAACGAGAAGACTTCGCGGGACGCGTCCTACGAGTCTACGAGTTACGAAATGTACGCGAATACACTCGTCGCGCGTTCGTTCGTTTCGGAATCGAATCGAATAAATTCTTTAAAATTCTGCGGGGTACTCGAGGAACCCCGTTTCATCCACCCAACACGGTAGATACGTTACCGTCTTTCCGCGCTCTAGCGGCCATCCGTCGTATCGTAACGGTTGGATTCGATTCAAACACCGCTCCGACGTAACTTTTTTGCACGCGAAATGGACGGAGAGAATTTCCGCGAAAAAATCTCTCCCTCTTTCGCGGATTCCGCGATCGCGGATGCGAGATACGAACTCCTCGATGGATGGATCGCGTCGCATCCACTCGTCATCTGGTTTTGACGGACGTCTTTGTTCTAAAACCTTTAGTGCATTCTCCTCGGCTATCAATGCGCGAATTCTGTACTTCCATATGCTATATTTTGCCCCGTCAAAAGGCGTGATATTTCTTTTTGTCTTCTTCGCGTCTTCACTCATTTTTCTGACTGTCACTTAACACTTTCACTTTAACTATAACTGAATTTTATTCAGATTTAACTATCACGTTTTATTTCCTACTATTGGTTTTCCTTTTTACGAACTCTAATTTACTTTTGCAATAAACTATATTTTTGTGCCTGGGCCCATAACCTGTTGGTTTTGTGGGAAGCAGGATCTGGCATTTTAAATGAAAAACGCGTTAGTAAAATTTACTATTGCACAACTGTTCTCTCTGCCTTCTCAAAAGCGACTGACGAAACGACTGCAGAGAGGGTGTCTCTGCCGACTGCAACCGAAAAGAAAGAAAGAGCAGGTCTGTTGGGCTGAAGGCCCTTAGCTTTATCTGCCTTTCAATAGCACATGGCTTTTGGGTGGTTTATTACCGATGTCCTTGGGTCTAAGAGGCCTGGAGTAGGAAATAAACATTTGACCCTCGGTATCTACCTTAACACATAACTGAACCGATGTGATGCAGTATTAATTTTTGCTCTTATATCAATAGCAGAGGAGCTACCTAACCGACCAGAATGTGGACCAGCAGCTCCCGTAAATATTTATGAAGAAACTTCTTTGAAGTTGGAAGAGTCACAAAATACCTACTCTAGCGAAGTAGTTAGAGTACAAAATGTATTGAATTCGCAAGAATTACCTATCACAGTTTTAGAATACAACAATTAATATAATTCATAGTTGGTCATTTATATTACTGATTAATGACAATTCGCCTTACTTTTTATAAGGAAAATGTCGCTTGAAATGGTTTAAGGAACCACCCCCTTCCGGGAAGTACACGAATTTTGGGACACCCTGTATATGACTTCCGCAAAAAACTATTGATATAGTTTAATTTCTCGTAAAAAGTACATTTCTCTGAAAGCGTTCGGACGTTTTTGTCTGAAATAGTTTTCAGGATATAAGGACTTTATGGAGTTACACTGAACTTTGATGATTTTTGTCACGCCTTCAAACTGAATCATCGCTACTAAAAGAATGTCTTGCATCTTAAAATTCAAAATCGGTGTTTTCTAATTGGCTGATTTCCTTAACACCTAATGTTCTCTGCACCCGTGTTGCAGACGTGTCAACGTCTGATACCAACATTTAATGTCAACGTCTGCAACACGCTGCAACGAAATATTCCAATGCAAAGGCGGGAGAGAAAATCTTGCACTCATGTCAGTGTGCAGCAAGTTGTCATCGGTTAGTGGATTATGCGATTGCATTTTCCACACACACCCGAATATTCAATCTATTATACAGGGGGTCCTGCAAAATGTCTGATGAGTTTTCGTAGACCACGGGGCCTTTCAAAACGCGAGGCCGGGTTCCGGTGATCGCGCTGAATCTGCCTCGCGCCGGCCCACAGTGCGGCCGGATTGCGAATTCACGCGACATTTGTGAATAACTTTTGACTCGTAAGAGATATCGTAATAAAATTTGACATACATATTTATTAATATAATTCCTTATCAATTATATACAGGGTGAGTCACCAAACGTTACCACCTCAAATATCTTTGTTGTTTCTAAAGATACGTAAAATATGGTAAGGACAAAGTTGAATGGTACAATGGGGCTGACACGATGCAAAAAAAAAAATTTTGTTTTTATGTAATTTTTTCTAGAGATATGAAGGTGACCTTCATTTTTTTAAATGGAATGAGGTATTTTTTAATACATCAATCGATGCAGCTGGACATTCGTTATAATAAAGTACTAACCTATGTATGTCGAAAAGTTATTAGTTCAGGAGATATTTCAATTTAAATAACTCTAAAATACCATTACTGTCGTACTACGACGTCAGTGTTTACTTACTTATGTAACGTCTTATCACGACAGTAATGGTGTTTTAGAGTTATTTAAATTGAAATATCTCCTGAACTAATAACTTTTCGACATACATAGGTTAGTACTTTATTATAACGAATGTCCAGCTGCATCGATTGATGTATTAAAAAATACCTCATTCCATTTAAAAAAATGAAGGTCACCTTCATATCTCTAGAAAAAATTACATAAAAACAAAATTTTTTTTTTGCATCGTGTCAGCCCCATTGTACCATTCAACTTTGTCCTTACCATATTTTACGTATCTTTAGAAACAACAAAGATATTTGAGGTGGTAACGTTTGGTGACTCACCCTGTATAATATAATACGTTTTTTATTTGTTTAATCACTTTTTTATTAATTTTATAAACAATTTTATTATAGATTATATAATAAATCAAACATAAAATTTATTTTATTATGTAAATAAAATGTAATGCTGTAAATAAAAAAAAATAAGTTATTGCATACAGCATAAAAGAATAAAGTGCTAAAAGTAGAAATATGTAATGTAAAACTTACGTGTCATGCAATGTTTGAGATCGGATACGAGGATCAGTGGGAATTCGTGAAAGTTCAGTGATAGTATGTCCACTGGTGTCACACACACTTTTAATGTAACGCAGTAGAACAAAACTTAACAATAGACGCGATGTACAACAATAATTATACGCGTATGCGGTGTGAACGACGATGGAGCGAGACGACTGCTAACGGTTGTACGAAGTGTAAACATGTAAAGCGGAGGCCGTTAACAGTACGAATACCGTTGATCCGCCGGTATCTGCCGAAAATCACGCGTTCGGCGTATCGCGAAGTTGGGGGTCGCGCGGCTGACGTGACGTCATTCGCTCGGCTACCCGACGTCATTCGCTCGGCTACCCGACGTCGGTTGGAGCGCATCAGCCGAGTCTAGATCGGCCGGAACATTACTCCCCCCCTTGCCGAGACGCAGTCTCGGTAATAGACGCGGGGTTGTCGAATGTAACGAGCGGAAGCGCGAGAGCGGAGGTACGAGGTGGACGCGCGCGAGCGCCCGAGCACGCAAGAGCGCGAGAGCGCAGGAGCGGAGAGACGAGAGCGCACGTGCGCAGGCGTGAAAGAGCACGAGCGGAGGCGAGAGCGTGTACAAGCGCAGGGACGAAAGCGGAGGCATGATAACGCAAGAACACGAGAGTGCACGAACGGAGGCGAGTGAGCGGCGGAATAAGAGAGTTAACGCGAAGGCTTGACGGCGCGAACGTGGAAGCGCAAGAGCACGCAAGCGGATGCGCGAGAGCGCATTAGCGGAGGCGCGATAGCGCGGGAGTGGAGGATCGAGAGCGCCCGAGCGGAGGCGTGATAGCGCGCGAGCGGAGGCGTGAAAACGCACGAGCACAAGTGTAAGAGCGCACAAGCGGAGGTGCGAGAGCACTAGAGCCGATGCACGAGAGCGGAGGCGCGTGAGCGTACGAGAGCGCTAGCGCGTGAGTGCACGAAAGCGGAGGCGCGATGGCGCACGAGCGGAGGCGTAAGATCCCACAAGCGCACAGTGGGACGGATGGCCATTCTCGGTGGAAAAAAATCCTACACATTAGATGCGGCTAGTGATATCAACGTATGTGGTGTCGTTGTGAAGAGAAGATCTCAATCTTTAAGTTTATGGTAATTTTAATCGAAAAAAAATTTTCAAAAAAATTTTTGAAAAATTTTTTGAATTATATGTAATTTTTTATAGATAAAGTATCATCAATTTAGCACTCGATTTTTAATATAAAGGAAATTTTAAGAAAATTGAACTTGGTGGAGAAAAATCATAGATCACGCTTCTTGAAACCGATTCAACTTTTGTGTTAGGCGAAGAAATTAGATTTAACATATATACAGCCTTTAAAAATAATATTTATGTAAAAAATATTATATAAATTACATAAACAAATATAAAAAGGAATAAAAAATGCAATAATAATATTAAATAATAAATAAATAATGTAACAGTAATATTAAACAAGTATAACAATTAAATCTAAATATAACAATATAACTACAAAAAAAATATAACTATAGTTCTTTGGTAATATCATTGTCGCTGTAAACTAAGAATACTATCACTATTACTACTATTATAATACTTCGGTATTAGACGGTATATTAGCTGGTATATTTATTTACAAAGATATTCTTCTTTCTGTGACAAGTTACCCATTTGTTCTTAAAGTCACGAAATAATCTTTCCAATTTACATTTCATTGAGCTTTCAGAACTTTGTGTGACATCTTTGATATCAAATTTATTTATGATATAATTGTATATTGAATTTATATTTTTGGAATGTCTATCCGATATCCATAATTCAAAAATTTCTAGTTTCGATACTGAAACAGTTGAATCTAAAAAATAAAATACAAACAATGTAGAAGATGTCAGCAGCTAATTTCTGTGGGAATTTGTTTTAAACAGTCTAAAGTAACTTCTATGCAAATTTTATGGCAAGATCTTTTAGCATTTTTCAGTTATTCAATTTTCAAGTGGGTTATATGGCATACAAAAATGGTATTTGTAAAACCAACAAAATCTTTACGAAAAAGATTACTTAAATAACTTATATATGATCAAATAGGTACTTACGGGTAGTAACATTCTCCATGGCACTTAGAAAAAATGTATAACGGAAAATGACTTGCTTAAAGATAAGTTTTCTAAGCAAGCTAGCTGAAGAAAACAATTTCGATCGCTGCAGTCTAACAAAGTGATACTTTCAGTTTCACGTCTCTGAAGGCACTAAATGAATTTCTTCTATGGCTCTTAGAAGAAGTAAACATTTCTGAGTTATCTCTGCGTGTGTTTATATGACGTTTTCCCGGCCAGCATGCCCATTCAGTCCACTACTGCAGCGCACCGTATGCACCGTACGCACGCGGCGCGCACGGTGATACAGAAATTTAAAAAATTGTAGCAGGCGGATCCGCAGCATTCCGCAGGGTTTTTTTGTCATAATCTCTTTAGTATAGATTGAACTTTAAAACAAAAAAAGTTTCACCCCCGCTATACCTCGCGGTTTTTAGTTCTGCTCTGTTAAAGTCAAGTAAATTACGTAGAAAACTGGTACTTAAACAATGTCTAAAATTTATTAGTAAAGGACTTTACTAACAAACTTTGTGAACATTAATGTAAACATTTATTTATATTAATATAGAAAATCGTGTATAGAAGCTTAAAGAATCTTATTTATTGCTCTGACACAAGTTTCTTTGTAACGAATATAAACGTACGATTTCGCCGTATTACGGTTCGGAGTTTTCACGTATTGATTTCTATGCTTATATCACTGTTAAATGAATTACTATGGGTATAATTAGGGTCAGTGAACATTCCCAAAGAAGTATATATGAATGTTATATCTATTTTCTGACATGACTTTTTTCCACCTAAAACGGCCATCCGTCCCACTGTGAAGCGGAGGTGTGAGAACACGAAAGTGGAGGCGCGATGGCGCACGAGCGGAGGCGTAAGATCCCACAAGCGGAGGTGCGAGAACACGAAAGCGGAGGCGCGATGGCGCACGAGCGGAGACGCAGAGCGCACGGGCGGAGGCTCGAGAGAGCAAACGCAATGACCCGAAAGTGCAATCGCGGAAGTCCGAGAGTGTAAATGGGGTGGCCCGAGAGTGCAAGCGCGCAGCCGCGAGAGTGCAAGTGCGGAGCTACGACAGCCTGACAGCGCGAGATCGTGAGAGTGAAGGCGCACGAGCGCACAGACGGAGGCACGAAAGCGCACAAGCGGCGGCCCGAGAGTGCAAGCGCGGAGGCCCGACAGTGCACGAGTGCGAGAGCGAAGACACGGAAGCGCAGGAGGGCGAGAGCGGAGGCGCGAGAGCGCACGAACGGAGGCACGAACTCGCGTGTGCACACGAACGGGGCACAGTGGTCCCAAAGCCCGAAAACGTGGACAAAACCTCAAATCGTATTAAAAAATTATTGGATCAGCTTGAAAATTGGTATTAACCCGTTTTAGGGGTTGCTGATTACGAATCTGAACTTAAAATTACAAAAACAAGATGGCGGATCCAATATGGCGGACATAAACATTAAAAAATTATTGGATCAGCTTGAAAATTGGTATTAACCCGTTTTAGGGGTTGCTGATTACGAATCTGAACTTAAAATTACAAAAACATGATGGCGGATCCAATATGGCGGACATAAACATTAAAAAATTATTGGAACAGCTTGAAAATTGGTATTAACCCGTTTTAGGGGTTGCTGATTACGAATCTGAACTTAAAATTACAAAAAACAAGATGGCGAATTCAATATGGCGGCACAAAATTATTCGTTATTCTCAAAAATTGTTTATCAAGATTTTAAACATAGTCATTATAAATCAAATTAATTAAAAAAAAAGATAACTTAGTTTTTAATACATAGTATATAATATAATATCAATATAATATAATAATATAATAGAATATAAATTACAATATAATATAAATTACGATATAATATAACAGGATAACATTTTGAACATCTAGTCAGTATCGGCATCTGGTTCCGTCTCTTCTATTCTGTTATTTACTTCCGGTGTCTGTAGCAATGCAATTGCTTCTGGAAATAGGCTGCGTAATTTTTTTTTTGGTAATTTTCTGAAACTCGATATATACGGGTCGGAATTTAAAAGAAGTCGATGCATTACATCCTCCATCGTTTTAAGACGAGAAGATTTCCGTGATAAATTTTCTCTAAATTTTTTGATACATTTATTAAGAGACTCCTGAGCGTCCTCAGACATTTGTCCAATAGGAAGGTTTGATGTTTGTATTATCTGGGCTCCATGAATTAATAGTTTATGCACAGAGGTCGGCATATAATACCAAGGATACAGATCCACGTACAGCTTCGCAGTGTCCATGGAATATTGATAAAATTTTGTGGAATCTATTCCAAATCCACTTGAAATAACCTGCAATACAATATGAAAAAAATATAATTAATGTTCATTAATTCTCTTTATTAGAGTTAAGACTGCTTGAAATTACCTGCAGTATAATATAGAAACGTTTAATTAGCGTTTCATCAACTCCGGTTACAAGAGCTGATATCTTATAGTCTTCAAAAAATCGTCGGGCTGTATTGCCATCATTGGTAGTACCAAATCCCGGCTTAGGCATATCTACAACTAATCCTAATTCACAACGGAGACCGTTTTGAATGATACGTTTCCGTTCTTGTACCTTTTCTTTTTCTTCGTGATTGCGTGCTTGCCATTTTTGAATGCCCAATTTATAGGACAGATGCAAACAGCATTCGAAGAAACGTATCCAAGCATGTAGCGTAGAAAGCCCGAAACGCACGTGATCTTGATTTACTTCCTTCTGTGCAATCATGTCTAAATCATTAAATTGTTTTGACGTTGCTCCACATAGGAAACAACGTTGCGCAGAAGCAGTGTGTGTGACAGCATTGCACACTTTTCCGTCGACCATAGTTAAATTTAAGTTATATTTTACTACAACTTCTTTTCCTCCTATTACCGTTTCCAGTGGTTTCAGGTGTATTATTTGCTCCTCTATTTCTGAAACCTCGTTGATAGTGACTTCTGTCGTTTCGTGGAGAAATTGAATTTTTATTGGCCTACAGAAACGAGGTGAGGAAGTCTTGGATTTTTCCATATGATAGTTCCATCTTCAGACAACAACTGTAGTGGAACTATTGTTGTCAAAAAGATATCGCTATCCCATTTTGTATTATCGGAGAATGTTTGTTTGTAGATACTTTGCCCGGAGGTTCCGTCACACCCCCATTTGCAAATTAGCATCATACTTTTTAGTGTTTTCTCCTCCAACCTATTAATTACAGTATTTTGTACTAGTAAAATACGTCGGGTGGTATGGTCTAAGAGACCCTGCAATTTGACTTCCGCACTGTATTCCTTAATAATAATATCCGCTGTGGGAGGATAGCATTCTTTTTTACAGTTTAATATAAGTTTATGTTGTTTGAAATATAAGTTTATAGCTTGGAAATAAATGAGAATTATTTTCCAAAGCTAGTATTCTTAGGTCTACGTAGTCGCCTTTTGACAAGTGTTTTTCAACAATATATGCTACTGCAGCTTCGGCGGATAATGATTTCTCCTTTTTGAATTTTGAAGATTCAATGTATTCTGCAGCTTTTGATGGATTTTTTATAATGTTTTGCAGAACTTTCGACGCAGCCAAATTTCCAGTTGCTCGAAGGCTCATTTGTGTAGCGTAAGATAGTTCTTGTACCGAGACAGTAGATCGGATCTCTTCCGTTTTCCTCCGCTTTGTATGTTCAGTACAATTTATAAATTCTACAGAAGGACGGCCACCGCCTTTCTGTGCAGGTTGAGTGACTGCAGCTACAGGTATCCGAAAGGCTACCATTTCATTCAGCCAATCGGCACATTTTGTAAAAAATCTGCTCTCTGTCCTCTTATAACTTCGCCACCTTCCGCGCATTGCGTAAAATAATTTCGCCAGGGCAGACTTCATTTCATTGTCTACTTCGATGATGCATTTATTTTTCTCCAACACTTTGTTTTTTAAATCATCAATTATGACATCATTTTTCTGATTCAAAGAGTGTTTTATCATGAGAAAAACTTGTTTTCTTGTGAATCGAATTTCACTATTACGAGATCCTGAAAATAAATGGAAAAAATATAAATATTACAAAACTGAATATTACATTTAAATAAATAAATATGTCGTAAATAAATATTACGTTTCAACCATCGGAGTACTGGGATCTATAGTGCTGTGCCGGGGGGTCATTTCTGACTCACCACCTTCACTAATACAGACACGTTCACAGTTTCTCGGGGTTCCCTCAGGTACAATATACCATCTTGACGGTCAAAAATTAGAGGGTTAAACATCTGTTTAAGAGTCAAAGTAAAAGCAAAGCATATTTGTGTGTTGGTCGGGGATTACCTGACCACCCCTCTACCTTCCCTCTCGCTCTTTCATATTGATCTCTACGAGGGGGACGACTGACTCTCGGGAAGGCCAACTCTACCCTTTGTATTGTATAAAGCAGGTATTCGCACTTCATAGTTCCCAAAGAAGCATTCACGTTACTTTACGTATAAAACCAGCGTTTGTCTTCGAAAAATATAAAAAAATTTCAGATATATTGTATGATTGTTTATAAAAAAAACTGGCAATTTGTGTCCTCCATACGTTCTAAGCATAATCCTTCAAAAACTGTTTAAATTTTATAGAAAAACTTGGTGGATATCTCTCACAGTTTGAGAAGAAATGCAACGGAAGCTCACAAAATACCTACTCTGCATTACAAAAAACAGTGATACGAAAAACGGGGCAAATTGGGGCAGCTAATTTTTTTAAGAATTGCAACATAATAGTATAAACTAGAAGCTCGAACAAGTTTTAGCGCAAGAAATTGCACGAGACTCAACTTTTACCCAAATCTTTAAAATTTATGCCTTCACTTTTACCCTTTCCTCTCCATACATAGTTATCAGTTAATAATAAATATTTTGCACTAAAAACTATGCAACTTACCTCCACAAACAGCATCCATAATGCACACTTAAAATCGATACGTTCCAATACAATTTACGCACTGTACAGTTAGATCTCGCACTGAGCTTGGAAGAGTACGAAGGCACTGTCTAATGAAACCGAAGTTCGGACTGCGACTGTTGGTCAGGTATAAAAATGCGACCTTTTTGCCGTTTACCTCCAAGTAGACATACTCTTAGAGTAGCCAACCCCACAATTAAAACTTACCTAGCTGAAAGTTCATTTTTTAGGTTTTGTCCACGTTTTCGGGCTTTGGGACCACTGTGCGGGGGCGCGAGAGCGCGGAAGCGCAAGAGCGGAGGCGCAAGGTCGCGAGAGCGGAGGCGGAAGCGATGCGAGCCAAGACGTGATCCTGGAGGTGGTCCCCGGTGGCGACGATGATATAGACGAGTGCGGTGGCCAGGCGCATCGGCCGGAGCAGCAATACCCTCGGACAAGGCTGGAGTGACCTGATGAGCGGCGATGGATGATGGCTCGCTTGTCGGTGCTGACTCCATGGACGTTGATGCGAGGGTGTCGTGGGAGGCGTCGTGCTGCGACGTAGTGTGTAGCAAATGAGCGCTGTACAGTCGCGGCTGCTGCGTTGTCGCGACAGAGTTTGATTCGGAGCTTGGCTCATCGTTCGAGTCGAATGCGCGAGTTGTGAGCTTCTTGCGCATGGTGTGCAGCGCGGCGTCAGTGTCGATGACCAGTTCTTCACATTCTTCCCACAGATCCCGGACGAAATAATCATGCGTTTTTCGTTGATTCATACAGAGCTCGAGGAGATGTGCATGGTTTGCACGGGATTCATCCCAGTTGCGGAAGAGAGCCTCATACCGGGTCTGTATGTAAGCCGCTGTGACGATGTCCATTTTCTTCGTCGGTAGATTGCTGAGGATTTCGCCGATGGTCTCGTACAGTTCGACTTGTCTGGCAAAGAGTGTGTTGGCCATTGTCATTTTGAATCACCGGTGTTGTACCGAACGCGAGGTCACGACACAAGCGGGCGCGACACAAACACCAAATTCGCGAGCGGTTGCAGACGGTTAACGAGCCGATTTGAATGTGTAGTGCAAGTGTCTTGCAAACCGCACACGCGTTTATTGTTGCGTTTTCACCACAGTGTTCACCCACGACTGATCTCGAATTTAGATGTTGAAAGCCGCCGATCTATCCGGCTCGAAGGACCAAAAATGTTTGAGATCGGATACGAGGATCAGTGGGAATTCGTGAAAGTTCAGTGATAGTATGTCCACTGGTGTCACACACACTTTTAATGTAACGCAGTAGAACAAAACTTAACAATAGACGCGATGTACAACAATAATTATACGCGTATGCGGTGTGAACGACGATGGAGCGAGACGACTGCTAACGGTTGTACGAAGTGTAAACATGTAAAATGGAGGCCGTTAACAGTACGAATACCGTTGATCCGCCGGTATCTGCCGAAAATCACGCGTTCGGTGTATCGCGAAGTGGGGGGGTCGCGCGGCTGACGTGACGTCATTCGCTCGGCTACCCGACGTTGGTTGGAGCGCATCAGCCGAGTCTAGATCGGCCGGAACATGCAACTATATTTCTCGTACTTAAAAAGATAACAATTTCATAGCTTCTGGATCCAATTTTTTCCGTGTTTTATCGGTCGATTGAATTCTTAAACTAGACATGTATGGGTCTGATGTTAAAAGAAGTCTGTAAAATGTATCGTGATTGGTAGTGATCCTTGACATTTTTCTACTACTGTTCGTCCTGTATTTTTTACAATCTTTATGCTTTGCTCCTTGTGTTTCCTCGGACAAGTGTCCAATAGGAAGCAATGCATGTCTTATTATATCTGCCCCGTGAATAAGAAGTTTGTGGACAGAAGGAGGCATATAATACCATCCATAATTTTGAACGAAATAGTTTGCAGTTTCAAAAGTATATGCCTGAAATTTATCCGGATCTATTTTATATGGCGATGAGATTAATTGTAGAATAATGTGAAATCGTTTGATCAACGTAATGTCCAATTTTGTTATTTCTGCCGAGATTTCAGCATTTTCAAAAAAACAACGTACGGTATTTCCGTCGTTTCAGTTACCCCATCCTTGCTTTACGTAATCTACGAAAAGACCCAGTTTCTTTCTAAATAATTCTTGGATCTTTTTTTTTCTTTGTGCTTGCAACTGTTTCATTTCTGGATTGGTTACTGACTATTTTTTAAATGGCAGATTATAAGATATATGCAGCAAACATTCAAAACTACGTATCCAGGCATGCAGTGATGAAATGCCAAAAGAAGAGCTAGCCATGTCGCACGATTTGGTAGATACTAACTTTAAATTGTTCATTTCTACTGGTGTAGCGTTGCAAATATAGCAACGCATTGTAGACGTTGTACCCGTGCTAGCTTTACATACTTTGTTATCAACCATTGTTAATAACATGTTATATTTGATCTCGGTACTTGCTATTATAACCGATTTTAGGTTTTTTATTTCATTCTTGATACTGGATATTTCTGAATTTATAACATCCGTACTTTCTTTGATAAATTCAAATTTTATGGGACGACAAAACCACGGGGATGATGGGCGTGGATTTTCCCATAAAATTTTTTGATCCTCCGTATCATGTAACCTTAAAGGCACAAAACTAGAAATGAAAGTAAAGTCTGTCCCAGTTAAGAACATACTTCGCGAATGACCAGTTTACGTCGTTCGCTGCGCAGGTTCGCCCTGATTGGTAGTACTCCCAATGCACAACGCATGCGCGCAGTGGCACTGAAGCGACGCCACGCGATGCAGCGCTGCAAACTGCCTCACTCGCGTTATACCAGGTGTCCTGTGTTACACGCATCACCACCCTCGCTATTTTACCTCGTTCGTTTCGCTAGTTTTTCCGCGCTTTTCTTTAAAGTGTTTATTGGCGAAAGAAAATGGAACAAGGAGAGCCATCAGGTGTATCTCCACAGAAGCGAAGTCAATAAGTCATAATCGTCCAGACCAAAATGTCCACTAATCCGTTTCATTCCGGTACACCGCGTATATGAAGACTCTCGTCGAGACAGTGGGGAGTGGGTAGTGGAGTGGGAGCTCGGAGGCTCGCAGCAAGGCGCTGCGATCAGTCGAGCTGCGCGAAGGAAGTATGTTCTTAATTGGGACAGACTTTAGACTCTTCATTGATATCATCACCTGTGTGTGTGAGATATTTGTTTGTATCTGGGTTGCCCAGAGGTTCCATCGCAACCCCATTTACATGTTAAAATTAGTGTGCTATTGTTTTTCAATTCTTTTATCACCTTTAACAATCTTGAGGCCGTATGGTCTAATATACCTTGTAACTCCACTCTAGCATAATTTTCTGTAACCGTAATAGCACATTTTGGCGGATAGCAATTTTGCTCTTCAGCTGTCAATTTAAAGTACGAAGGAAATGGATTATTTTTACATTTTATTGCCTCATTTCTAGTGCGAATGTAATGGTATTTTGAAAAGTCCGCTATTATATAAATGTTTAATGCTTGTGTTGTTGTCATCAATCGTCTTTTATGACTCCCTTTTTTCTCAAAAATGGCCTTAATCTTGTCGTAAAAATTATATCCCTGAAGGCAATTAATTAAATGCGCTTGATGATGCATTCCGCGCAGCTTAAAACTCAATTTGGTCGCATATAGTAACTCTTCTAAGGAGAAATTGTCAACTAAAGAGCGAGCTCTTCGTAGTTGCTCTCTAGTACTACAATTTAAAAACGATTTTTTCCCTTTATACAGGGTGAGTCACCAAACGTTACCACCTCAAATATCTTTGTTGTTTCTAAAGATACGTAAAATATGGTAAGGACAAAGTTGAATGGTACAATGGGGCTGACACGATGCAAAAAAAAAATTTTGTTTTTATGTCATTTTTTCAGAGATATGAAGGTGACCTTCATTTTTTTAAATGGAATGAGGTATTTTTTAATACATCAATCGATGCAGCTGGACATTCGTTATAATAAAGTACTAACCTATGTATGTCGAAAAGTTATTAGTTCAGGAGATATTTCAATTTAAATAACTCTAAAATACCATTACTGTCGTACTACGACGTCAGTGTTTACTTACTTATGTAACGTCTTATCACGACAGTAATGGTGTTTTAGAGTTATTTAAATTGAAATATCTCCTGAACTAATAACTTTTCGACATACATAGGTTAGTACTTTATTATAACGAATGTCCAGCTGCATCGATTGATGTATTAAAAAATACCTCATTCCATTTAAAAAAATGAAGGTCACCTTCATATCTCTGAAAAAATGACATAAAAACAAAATTTTTTTTTTGCATCGTGTCAGCCCCATTGTACCATTCAACTTTGTTCTTACCATATTTTACGTATCTTTAGAAACAACAAAGATATTTGAGGTGGTAACGTTTGGTGACTCACCCTGTATATTTCCACAGTTGAGCTTTGTCTTAATACTTTTGACGTTGAATGGCTTGTTGATGGAATATTTAACATATTAGTTGGATAAATAAAATCTGCCTCTAACCATTTTTCATTTTGTTTTAAAAATAGGTTTTCAAAATATCTCGATTTAATCCATCTCTGCTTGAGTTTCCAAGTAAATTTTATTAACGATTTCTTTCATGTCTCCAAATCTTCTGTCGAAATTTCAACGGTCTCTTTTATTTTTGTAATCAAAAACGAATGATCTGCCACGTCTTTCGAAGCCTGTCTTAATTGGGAGTACAAATCTTTATATTTTCGTAATGCTTCCATTTTTTAAATAATATCTGCATAATAAGTAAAAATTGATTAGGTGAGAGATAGAAAATGACTGAGAAGTAGATCGTAGGAAAAAGATACTTACCAAATATATGTAGAAATTATATCGTACGTATAGTGTTTTTTACGAGTTGTGACCGAGAATCACAATAGCGAATTACCCGGTAATTAATGCTTACTTGACTAGTAAAAACTAGCTCGAAAAATCTGTTAGCCGATTGCGAAATAGCGAATGCTGAGAAAAGACTGTTTCTAACTCGGCGATTCGTTTTTTTTATCGACTTTGGTCCCCACTCCCTGCACATTTTTAGAACAATTGAAAGAGTGCGAAGAATTGCTAAACAATTGCGGTACGATTGAGAAGCTGTACGATTGAAACCGTACCATAAAGCTATTTTCGATGGATTTGTTGAAGCCGTCATTCTTCTGCGACGGAACATATAGCTTAACAAAATGAAAAAATAATGATGTGCTAACGATTATTTATGATAAACACTAAGAAAGCTAAATATATATGTATTATATGTATATTAAACACACTAATAGAAGTAACTATAATTTATTAAACTCGATAAATAAGACTTAAATATGTGAATAAGCTATATGACTAATTGTGAGATTAAATTAAGAAAAACGTCTTTGCAATCATTGTGCACTGTCGAAAAGAATTCGTCAAACTCAACGCAGTCAAAACATCGGAGATGAAAGCCTGACTTATTTACTGCAAAATATAAAAATATCAAGTGCCGAAAGTCTATTCAACACAGTTCTGTCAGATTTTGAGACTGCGTACATGACGAATTCAACGCGTAGCGCGCGTCCGAGCGCGGACAGGATAACGCGACGCGGATGTCTTCAGACAATAATATCTTGAAGACCGGTTCGAAGTTGGAAATAGTTTTTGTCACATTACATAGAGGAAGGTTCACTGAAAAGATCCTTACTTATTGGAAAGGGGGATTTGCTGGGATCTGAAAGATAGCGCATGTCAAAGATACAAATTTTTAACGATTATTTTCATTTTGCTCAGTCTTTTTTTTAGATATGTTATGTATCATAATTGTCAATGAAAAGTATGATTTCGTATGAATAAAGTATGCATTTTGATGTAGAAAAAAATTCAGGGCAAGAAGTTGATCGCAGTTATTAGGACACTTTAAGAATGATCAGCCACATTATGTAGGGAAAACCGATATTCCTAAACTGTCTAACTTCATGCGTGTATTACAACTAGAACTGCTATTGTATTTTATTAATTTTTCATTTTCGTGGTCGGTGGACATTTAGAAATCGATATCCATTGAAAAAATATCAAAATTAGAAAGTTGATTTTTTCGCAAAATGTCGCGTGAATTCGCAATCCGGCCCACTGTGCGGCCCTACTTGCACTAAGGCCGTACCTACCTGACGAATATCTACATGGACGAAAATTGTCCACAAAAGTAGACACTTACAGTTTTGGGATCGTTCTATTTGAATTGGCTACTGTTTTGCCAGCCTACGATAGCTCCAGGTTAGAAAATAAATACTTAACAGATTTTATTGACCGTTATGATAAAGAAGTTCACTTATGGATAGATAAGAAAGCTGGGGAGAAAAATCAACAAGTGTACAATAATTTAATACTTTTGGGGAAATGGTGTGTGCTAATAGTATAGCACAAAATAGGCCCGAAATGGATATTGTTTTTAAATAATTCAATGACTTGTAAGTTTATAATATGATGGTCAAACATCTATTATAAATTACATAAGCATATTCTATCTTGCAATAAGCGCATCTCGAAAGTTGCACAACATAAACATCGTGCTCGGAGAGTCCTCGAGGAGGAAGGACACTGGCCAGGATACGGATCAGGCAAACTCTCCGTGCACCAGGTTCCTGAACTCAAGGAAGAAGTCGATGGAGCTGGAGAACTTGGCGAGGAGCAAACAGCCTCCTAAACAGAAGGGCGTGGTCCGAGAGATTATCACAGCTACGATCGCGAGGGCTATCAAGAAAACAGAACAACGTTCCTAGAGCACAGCAGAATTTTGTGAAGACCGTGGTGGACGGTTTGGAGAAAGGGAACTCGTCGCTCTTGAATGACACTATTCAGGAATCATTCACTTCGACGATCAAAAATGAAGACGATTTAGGAAGTGCTGGCGAGTCGGATGCCAAATCCTCCTCAACGGCAGTGTATTCCAACGACACCGAGAGCAGCGACTCTGAAGGAAGGTCTCCAATTTTGGTGGAAAGCGATGACAGTCGTAAAACCTTCGACTTCGATGTGTCTTTGGACACCGGCAAGACTTCGGAGCAGAAACATTCTCTAGAAGACGACTCCGTTTATTCGATTCCGGTGGCCAGGTGCAAACTACCCAGGACTAGCTCCCTTTTGAGCATGATGTCGAGCCTCGACAAATGGCGATTCATCTCCGTGCGTCAGCCCTATCAGGAGCGACACACAGTGGTCCCACAGCCCGAAAACGTGGACAAAACCTCAAATCGTATTAAAAAATTATTGGATCTGCTTGAAAATTGGTATTAACCCGTTTTTGGGGTTGCTGATTACGAATCTGAACTTAAAATTTAGAAAAACAAAATGGCGGATCCAATATGGCGGACATATACATTAAAAAATTATTGGATCTGCTTGAAAATTGGTATTAACCCGTTTTTGGGGTTGCTGATTACGAATCTGAACTTAAAATTTAGAAAAACAAAATGGCGGATCCAATATGGCGGACATATACATTAAAAAATTATTGGATCTGCTTGAAAATTGGTATTGACCCGTTTTTGGGTTTGCTGGTTACGAATCTGAACTTAAAATTACAAAAAACAAAATGGCGGATCCAATATGGCGGCACAAAATTATTCGTTCTTCTCAAAAATTGTTTATCAAGATTTTAAACATAGTCATTATAAATCAAATTAATTAAAAAAAAAGATAACTTAGTTTTTAATACATAGTATATAATATAATATCAATATAATATAATAATATAATAGAATATAAATTACAATATAATATAAATTACGATATAATATAACAGGATAACATTTTGAACATCTACTCAGAATCGGCATCTGGTTCCGTCTCTTCTATTCCGTTATTTACTTCCGGTGTCTGTAGCAATGCAATTGCTTCTGGAAATTCCCAAAGAAGCATTCACGTTACTTTACGTATAAAAACAGCGTTTGTCTTCGAAAAATATAAAAAAATTTCAGATATATTGTACGATTGTTTATAAAAAAAACTGGCAATCTGTGTCCTCCATACGTTCTAAGCATAATCCTTCAAAAACTGTTTAAATTTTACAGAAAAACTTGGTGGATATCTCTCACAGTTTGAGAAGAAATGCAACGAAAGCTCACAAAATACCTACTCTGCATTACAAAAAACAGTGATACGAAAAACGGGGCAGAGGGGGGCAGTTAATTTTTTTTAAAATTGCAACATAATAGTATAAACTAGAAGCTCGAACAAGTTTCAGCGAACGAGGGTGGACGAGACTCAACTTTTACCCCAATCTTTAAAATTTATGCCTTCACTTTTACCCTTTCTTCTCCATACATAGTTATCAGTTAATAATAAATATTTTGCACTAAAAACTATGCAACTTACCTCCACAAACAGCATCCATAATGCACACTTAAAATCGATACGTTCCAATACAATTTACGCACTGTACAGTTAGAACTCGCACCGAGACTTGGAAGAGTACGAAGGCACTGTCTAATGAAACCGAAGTTCGGACTGCGACTGTGGGTTAGGTATAAAAATGCGACCTTTTTGCCGTTTACCTCCAAGTAGACATACTCTTAGAGTAGCCAACCCCACAATTAAAACTTACCTAGCTGAAAGTTCATTTTTTAGGTTTTGTCCACGTTTTCGGGCTTTGGGACCACTGTGCGACAGTGAGAACGAAAACGCGCATTCCATTCCATGGGGAGCAACCTTCAGAAAGAATCCTGCGCTGTCCAGGAACCTCTTCAAGATCGACGAGACCATCGTCGTCGATTCTGGGTACTCGGATAGATCCGATAAATCACCGGCCGGCTGCACGACCACGGATAGCAACTGGTCCGAAGACACAGAGTACGAGAGTGCAAACGAAGTTGGTAAGAACAGGATCACGAGAGCGTCCAGGAGGAAGTCTGGCATTGAAACCACGTTCCGGGTTAGCAAGTTTTAGCGATAAAAGGTAAATCGTTTTCTTACGGATAACGATTAGACAGCGGATTTGATGCATTTATTAGAAACATTAGGAGAATTTAGAAGTACTGTTATACTATTTTCAGCCTGTTCGATTTATTTCACGGTTTCAATAATTAGAATGTTTTTGTGGTTCGTAATTTCTGTACATTAACAAAACCAAAATGGCGATATACATATTATTCATTGTTGTTTAAGAAATAGAATTTTAGCGGTAATAACAGATTAGTTTCCTCAACGATAGCGAGAAGGGTAATCGCGGCTCCTGGCAACATTTACATGCCCTCTGGGGCAATTTGTTATTCACTATTGAAGAAATCGAATTGTAATTTTGCTAAAAGGAAGCTAGTTTCCGGAACGAGAAGAATAATTTTCTTAGCAGTGATAGTAAGAGAGGTTTTGGCCCCTAGGAGCGCCGTTGACTTGGTGTACGGGGCAATTTTCTACTTATCATTAACTTTGTGATAGAAAAAGTTGGGGCAATATATTATCTACTATTTTTTTAATGTTTGTAATCTTTGTAATGAGTACTCTCCTGAGAATGAGGGTAGTAGAAGATTATTTTTAGATCTATAGATCATTGTAAAAGCCAGAATCATCCCCCACGGGGCAATGTTTGTTCTGCGTTCCCGTTTTGCGGTTTTTCTGCGAGTTTCTTGTGATATTAGTTTTGCTTGTGATCGAGTATTGATAGATTTAGAAACGTTCTTGCAAGGTTTCTAAGCTGTGTTTTGCGTTTCGTCGTAGGACGGACCGCTGATTTTCATATTTTAATCCGCCGAGGACGAGTTAACTCGTCGACTGTCATCGACTCGGACTTCCTAGATATCATTTATGTTATACAGGGTAGGGATGTCGATTTTTAATCGATTATTTAAAAAATCGATTATTTTCATTAAATAAATATATTAATAATAAATATAGTCTATAATCGCTAACGTGAGTGGATCTAATTTTCAGTTTTTGCCACAGATAATCTATGTAATCTGTCCTTATTATTTACATGTACGCTCACAAACATCGGCTCGAGGTTCTTCTTGTATTCCTTGGCTATCTCTTTCACTATCCTTTCTGCGTACATTTTCAAATTCAGCTTTAACGTAACAAATTGTCTAGGAAATCTCGTTTTTGAGCATTTAAAATTTTGACGTTGACAAAGGAGAAACTGTTCTCTCTCTCTCTCTTGTTATAACGTTGAACAAAACGAACAATTAATACTCCGCATAACAAGTATTGTTGTAAACTCTAGTTGGGAAAGGATAGAAACGAAGGTATGAAATAGAAGGTTGAGACAGGTATGTGTAACAAGAAAATATATTTAAAGAAAAACAGAAAACTACAAGAGGAATATGATATAAATGTTGAAATGAACGATGAGTGAATACGGTCGGTATGAACAGCGAGTATCGCGAGTCTAAACTCTAAACCGGGCGTAACGACTTTTAGAAAACAGTAGCGTGTCAGTATGACAAGGTAGAAATTACGATAATTCCGCGAGAGGCAAACGTTGCTCTCTTTTATACAGTGGTGGGCCATCGGTTTCGGAAGAATTAAGGAGTGGGGACTTTGAAATTAAACTTCTAGGATCGCAGCAACGTTCATTAGGGCAATGACCGAATAAACGAGGCTGTGAGGGAGACAAAGGAATTAGGTAACGGAATCATTGTAGGGAAAACACAGGAGACGATGACCCCCGATATAATATGACGACTTCGACAAACTTTCGATGCGGCGAGGTATACATGTGCGGTCGATCACCCCGTCGCTTGTTATCAAACTCGCACAGATGATCGGTGTCGATACATAAGAAACGGCCGGCGCTAGCTAGTTTCTGCCTCACCGGTGTCGCGGCTAACATTCGTACATATAATATTAAAAATTGTCGAATCACGAAGCGAGGCTATTCAAAAATGGACTGGAGGTTTTTGAACAAGTATTCTTTTTATATTTGTTCAACTCATTCATTATCTTCCGCTTTGGCGAAATGTCGGCGATCAGGGTGAAAAAGTATGTTGTTACATTGTACACGATTAATTCGCCGCCTGCCAAAATTGCGTTGGAAGGATCGTGCGCACCGTAACCTATAATCAAATTGCGATGATCTCGGCGCACAGGTTCGATCAGTGATGAAACACAGCAATTTTGCAAATTAATTAGAAACTCTACGTTTCGATCCTGATGTGGATCTTTTTCAAGAGATAACTTTTGCGTCTAACTTTCGTTGTTTGTAAATGTTTCGCCATCCATGATATACTATACTATACTAATAAATTAGACGTGATTATCGACCAATTAACCTATAATACTGTGATTACATGCTGATGAAACTACCAAATCTTTATAGGGATCTCGCGCGACCACGTCGGACACGAATTTGGTTCTCTGTGTTTCGCTATGCAACTTATACTTTTTTAATGTGAAAATGCGTTACGCATACCCGACACCCCGGGTGCGTGAGGGGGGTGGGGAATTTACCATAAGATCTTTCCTACCTTATTCTCGCAAATATTTTTATCGCATTTGTATCGATCGTGACATGCAGTATTTGCTTTCACACACTCTATTTCCTTGTTACACATTTTCCACTGCCATCTTAAAAACTGTTCCATAAAAAAATTTTAACCTTTATTTTCGAATTCGGCGGGAGAAAATCCATAACAAAAGTTACCTCTCATCAAATGTACATGAAATCAATTTCGTTTTGTATCGTTTTGTAAACTAGTGTTATGCGAGAGTCGGAATAGATCCAAGTCAAAATCCTGTTTGTGACGACGAACGAGAAAAGTCAGTCTAGTCCGAGCGCACAGCGAGACTACTTGTAGCTACAGAGAACGAATGAAGACATATCGCCCCTGTCAAGCATAGGACACGCAGAGTTGATTTTTACCTCAAATCACCTAATCCTACAAATAGATATTAATTTTGTCGGTAAAAAGGAAGACTGCTATATATTAGTACAATAGAAATTTAGTTTAACAACATCTATCACATTAGTGCGACCTGTCCTGTACACCGACGAGATACTATTAGCACCGACTGTATCTCGGCGGTGCTATCACATAGCATACTAATAGTGCCAGCAGAATGCCATACATCTGCGTTAGAATAAATATCGCTTTATGCTGGCTGGGTGTGCTGTCCAAAATCGAGCAGATTCAGAGCCATATTGACATAATGACAGCATAATGCTCGCCATCTGCTGGCATCATACGATTCCAGGCTGTCACAGACTTAAGATCTGTAAGGCTGTGCCCGATAACTGCTCGATATCTCAATCCATCTCTTGCGTTCTCGCGAAGACTGTGCATTTTTATATGTACAAGTACTGATAATATAATTGCAACGCATACGTACATCGTTTGAATTAGGCGTTTCGAAGAATATGGTTAGCAATGTGTTGCAGTATATTTAATCGGTCAACATAGAACAAGCTTACATACCATTTTGTCAGAATAGTTTGGATACACATACGTCTTTCTCCAATGATTACCAAGGTGTTACTCTACTTTTGTCTTTCTCTAAATTGCCGATGCATTCTGGGAATATGATGTTGCAGTAAATTATGTCTGACCTGATACTGTTCACAAATCCAATCTCCAGATTCCTATACCTTGGACTTGTACCTATAACTCTCTAATCAAATCTCGTATCTACTCAAATGGAACATCTGTAAAATACAATTGGCTGGCCTCGTTACCAGAAAAACAACACAGGCCATGAAATCAATTCAGACGAAACAATCGTGGATGTTGCAGCAGCAAATGCCGAAATCTTCCGAACCAACCAGTGCCAAGGAAATCGGGAGACTACGCGGTACCTTGATGGAACTGCAAAAAAGGGAGTTTGCCATCGTGCACTCAACGCAGCCAAAAAGAATCCGACTATCGAAACCATGGTGGGATTTGAAAAATAACGAGCAAAATTCCAAAGAAGCCTTTAGGAAAAGCAAGGAGAATTTATCGTGCAGTGATCGTAATAATCCTGCCAATCAAATTACCTAGCCCGTCTCGAGTCACGTGTGTTGTCGCTATTCGCGGTAACGATCACACCCGCAAGTCCACCGTGCGTGAGACATCTTCAAGGAAATCCACATGGACCTGACAGTGCGACGAATGTACCGGCAGTAACGTAGTTACGAATCAGAATATTCTAACTACATCGTTCAGTGCCACCTTCGACTTACACTACCGACAGGCGATTATGGAAGACCTCGATGTGTCGAGCACGAATGCGAAACTGGGTTCTCTCCACCATACAAAGTTTTTCGGAAATTTCAATTGCATTGCGATTTTATTCATCCGTTGAGGAAACGTTCTTCGTTTGCAATAAAGTCTTTTTGTATGCAACGACACCATCTGGCGGTGAGCAATCGATTAGGAAAAGCGAACAGCTTACTCCACTTATGTCCGCAACAAACTCGATGCAGATGACATAGCAACTGATCTATTATTTCGAAGAACAACCAAAACTGTTGTCCATCCTTTGTTTTCCAATAAAACATTAAGTATCCGAAATGAAAACGATATTCATAGAAGAAATCGGAGGTAAATTCTAAACAATCAGCGATTCCCCCCCATGGCGAGACAACATATTCAAACGTCTTGACCAGCAATTGGAGGAGTTCGGTTGTTGCAATGATATCCCAGCTCAGTATCTATCATCGGAATCGACAAATCTAAAGTATCCAGTCAAAGCATACCTTTGAGCTTTAGACTCGACACATTCACGCAACGGAATTCGACATCGTAATGGAACACCCACAAATATCTGTCGACCACCTCCAGATTAGATCCAACAAATCTGTTTTCATCAGTTTCGATGACAGTGGACGATATTCCAAAAAATGAGGTTGACGAAACTAGCCTCTACGAGCCTGTGTTTGTACAACTGAAACTATGTGTAGGTGTAGTTCGAATAATACAGGCTTAGTTACAGCTATGGTATATCAGTTCCTATAGCTGACGCTGAGAAGACGGATTCTCAGGTTCAGGATGTGCCATCATCGCCAAGGATCAAACAATAAGGACACAACTTCCAAAATGAACGTCAGTTTTCTGAATTGGAGCATGTGCAGTTTTGATGCACAATCCTTATAGCAGAAGGATGTGCAATCCTTAGTAGCCTCTAATAGTAATCGAGGAATACATGAAACTACGTTGGAATTTCTTCAAAACATACAAATTTTAACAACGATCTTGATACGCTGATTCCACCACTGTAAGTGGTTGCCCGCAAGAAACAAGCAAACGTCGCCACCGAAGAAGATGAATGGAATAAGATTTGTTATTTTACGAAGAGAGCACACACAAATACATTCCAAAACACAATCCATTCCACCATCATTCACTGTATCATCCTCGAAAAATAGCCACACTTTATTGCAACATTCCCGAAAACTAATCAATGCTGATTAATATATAATACTTTACGACCCATACCATACGAGTGCGAACAAATCGGGCATCAAAGATTAAGCATCAGCAGGGAACTAGACACGACGCTAATGTCTGAATGCCACATGTAAAACATTGAAATTGCTTAAAAATGTTAATTTAAAATCTAAACTACAAAATATTATCTCGTTATTATAAGATAATAATTCTGATAAAATGTGTATTGCCTGAAAAAATGTTCACCCATTACACTTTGGCAACTAGTTCGCTGAATTGGTTGGCGGATTCAACTTTTTACACAAGTATCACAAGTATTAGATGATTGCACATGTTCGTGCCCGATTTTCATAGATATAGCAAACTGTACTGCACGGCGGAGTGTAAACAAATGATATAGTATAAATTATATATAATTGATATAAATGAAATTTAACCATTTTTTATTTTCAAATCGGGCACGAACTTATGCGATCATCTGATACAAGGATCTGTATATAGCAACAGGTATATTCCTCGCACAGAAAAACCTTGAATCTTCGAAGCGCTTAACTACCCAGTCAGCCAGGTCTGCCTTGGCAGATATCAAGCATAGCCTGTAATCGCACGATGCGAGCTGTCAGAACGACGCTCGAAGCTTAGCATGCTCTGAATCTGCCCGATTTTGGACAGCACACCTTGCCAGCATAATGCGATACTTATTCGGACGTGTGGGGAATAATATACATATAAATAATTTGATGTTCGTCGTTCAGTTTACATACATCATTAGTGAGGGGCAGTGATTTTATGAATATTAAATTTGTTCGAGACATATTTCGTGTATGGATTGTCTTTATTTAAATCTTGGGACCAAAACAATGCAATAGGACTTTTTAGTTTTTAAGAGAGCTTTTTATTCTGCCTGTTTTTAAGAGGGTCGCACTAATGTGGCGAATGCCGTTGTAGCGTGACCCGTTGATCACGCGAACAGAGTTACGATAGCGTTACCGCACTATAGGTTCGATTAATGGCGTTGAGAGGGAAATTTGAATATAAAGAATATCGTACAAATATGTAGCAGTGTTCCTTCTTACTGACAAAAGTAATGTTTCTTTTAATTCATATTGAAGATTTTTGAATGGATATGCAAGGAGAGAAAACGAAATAATAAATGCAGATCAAATAATATAATTCCGAACTTCATTAGAAATAGTATTACCAATAAATTCAACACTTTTACCACTTCTTCTCTCACTTATAACAAATTGACAAATTTACAGAATAGATACAATGAGGAAATTATTAAACATTACTATTAAAGAGACACACATTTCTTACAAGCTTCATTACTGAATAGAATCTCTTAATTAAATGATGAAATCTACTTCACACTTCCTCAGAATGTGTCTGAAAGGTTTTTCATTTTAGAAAATAGAAAATTCAACAAACTATTCAAAGATAACTGTTTGCTTATGTCGATCGTATATTGTTGTTAAAAACGATATTTTTAGTGATTTCGGCGCACTGGTTCGATCATTTGCATTGATTCGATTCAGTACTTTCTTCAAGCTGGAGAGGATGTGAGTAATTATATATTTTCTATAAATAACATATTTATGTATGTATTATTGTATTATTATTATTTATTATTTATTATTTTATGTATGTATATATTTTTTTTTGAAAATCTTAAGTAGAAAAATAATTAATAGAAGATTTTTTAATATGTTGTTTCCTTTTTAATACGTTTTTATTAGCTCGCTTTCTCTTGTTTTATTATTATTATTTATTATTTATTTATTATTTATTTATTATTATTTTATGTATGTATATATTTGTTTTTGAAAATCTTAAGTAGAGAAGAATAATTAATAGAAGATTTTTTAATATGTTGTTTCCTTTTTAATACGTTTTTATTAGCTCGCTTTCTTGTTTTATTATTATTATTTATTATTTATTTATTATTTTATGTATGTATATATTTATTTTGAAAACCTTAAATAGAAGAATAACTAGCTTTCCCCCGCCACGCGTTGCTGTGGCACAGTATTTATTAAAAGCATATACGTATTAAACGTGTTTGTGATAATCTATTTTGTTCAATTCCATTTCGCTTTTCGCGTTGCTTTGTAGTTCTCTCTCTCTCACTCGCTCTTCTTGATCTCCTCGCTCTCTCTCTCTATCTCTATCTCTATCTCTCTATCTGTCTGTCTCTGTCTCTCTGTCTGTCTCTGTCTCACTCTCGTTCTCTCTGTCTCACTCTCGTTCTCTCTCTCGCACTCTCGTTCTCTCTCTCTCGCACTCATCCGCTCGCTCTCTCTCACTCACTCTCTCTCTCGCGCTCTATATCGCTCTCTTTCACTCTCTCTCCCCCTCTATCTATCTGTCTGTCTCTGTCTTCCTCTCGCTCTCTATGTCTCTCTCTGTCTATCTCTCGCTCTCTATGTCTCTCTCTGTCTATCTCTCTCTCTCTCTCTCTCTCTCTCTCTCTCTCTCTCTCTCTCTCTCTCTCTCTCTCTCTGTCTCTCTCTCTCTCACTCTCTCTCGCACTCACCTACGTAGAAAGCTGCGGTTTGAACCGTTCGACGCGGCCTAATGACGTCACAACTTTTGAACCAATAGACTTTTTTGAATGCGGTTCGTTCCTAAACCTTCCCGATGAAACGCCGCGTCTAATGGTTCAAGCCCCAGCTTTCTACGTTGAGCTGGTCTCAAGTGATGTCGTTACAAACATACATTAATACATTCATACATACATACATACATACATACAGACACGATTTTATTATATATTATATTATTTATATAGAAGATTCCCCGTTCTCAAATACATATGTATACCAATTTTCATAGCGATAGGTTCAACGGTATAGAAGTTGATGTATTGCAGCGCCATCTACAGCGGCGAGTTACAACAAATTGAATAGCGTAAAAACCTTCTCCATGAAAAAATACATATATGTGCCAAGTTTCATGTTGATCGGTCAAACAGTTTCGAAGTCTATTAATTATATATATACAAACATCCATTTTTATATATTAGATTAATAGAAGATTTTTTAATATGTTGTTTCCTTTTTTATTCGAGGATTCTACGCAACTTCACATCAACCCCAATGCAGCTTTACATCAACCCCAACGCAACTTCACTTCACCTCAACAAGTAGTTCGCGAATAAACAACTGCCTTTCTTACTGCTAGATTTTGAGCGAGTACAGTGACCGTAGAAACGCCAGGCATTCCTGCGGGTAGTAATCTGTTTCTTAGCTAGGTAGGGTCTTTTAGTACGTCGCGTTTGTACCTGGCCATTTTCAGAAAGATTGTCGTTCATTCAAAACTGGATCGTTTCGCGGAAATTATAGACAATTTCGTCGTGGCCGTGGCAGATACCAGCACAGAGGAAATTATCACAGTGTTCGAAATGAGTATAAAAGGCCTCAAGAAAAGGACGCGCAGGGAAGTTGTTTTGTAACAGAGGTGAACATGTCAAACATAACCTATGAAGGTGCACAAAATGAAATGCAACTGAAGTGGTTGTTGGACAGTGGGTGCACTGACCACATTGTAAATGAAGATATGTATTTTGATGAATGTGTTACACTCAAAGTTCCAGTAAACGTAAAGGTTGGTGACGGTCGCGTACTGCAAGCAACTAAGTCAGGAACAATAACAACATTCTTCTCAGTGTACAACGAAAGGGTGAAAGTAGTGCTACCAGACGTGTACTTTGTAAAAAATATGGAAGCAAATTTGATAAGCTACGCAAAAGTGACAGACAAGAATACGATAATATCCAAAGGAGACTTTACCAAAATTTATAATCAAAATAGGAAGCTGGTTGCTATGGCAAAAAAGGAAAATGGATTGTATAAAGTTACAAGCGATTGTAATGCAGAAAAGATGGAAAGAAAAGCAAATATAATAAATAAGGTAAGTGAAACACACATAACGTTAAAGGAAAAATGGCACCGTATACTAGGGCATGTAAACTTCAATTATTTGAGTATTTTATGCAAAAATGTGAGTTACTGACAGGGGCACCAAAGGAGCTGGAGCACGAATATATGAAATGTGCTATATGCATACAAAATAAAATGCACAATTTGCCATTTGAAAACCGTAGAAACAGAGCAACAGAGATATTGGAAATAGTCCATACGGATCTGAATGGGCCACACACAACTACAGGAAATGGTGGAAAAAAGTATTTCCTGTCATTTATTGATGATTTCAGCAAACTGGCAAAGGTCTACTGTATTAAATCCAAGGAACAAGTGTTTGATTGCTTCATGGAGTATGTAAATGAAGTCCACAATATAACTGGCAAGTTTATTAAAACATTAAGGTGTGATAATGGAAAAGAATATATAAATTCAAATGTTTATCGTTTTGCACGAGAAAAAAGAATTCGTATAAACCCGTGCCCTCCATATGTCCATGAACTGAATGGCACAGCAGAAAGGTATAATAGATCAATAATGGACATGGCAAGATGCTTGCTAGCAGAATCAAAGGTAAATAGAAGCTATTGGTCAGAAATTGTAAGAACAGCGGCTTATCTAAAAAACTGAACACTGGCTAATACCATTGAAAGAAAAACACCATTTGAAATATTCTTTGGTAAAAGGCCATGCGTTAATAACCTACGATTATATGGAAGTACAGTTTTTGTTCGAGTACCAGAAGTCAAGAGGAAATCAAAGTGGGATAAGAAAGCAGAATCTGGAATTCTCCTAGGATACACGGATGTTGGATACAGGATTCTTATAAATAATAGAATAGTGACAGCCCGACATGTAGATGTCATTGAAGAAGACATAAAATGTATTGGATTTAAGGATATCGATGAAATTGAAGAAGAACGTCAATCGAATAACAAAAGTGATGAAGAAGGACATCAATCGAATAATAAAGGTAATGAAGAAGAACAATATAATACAAATATAAGCTTGAAGGAAGAACAACGTGACAATGTAGAAGAAGAGGATGAGGAACTGATACTAAGAAGATCCGTAAGAGAGAAAAGACCACCTGTTCGATATGGAAGTGAAGGGTCATGTAAATTAGTATACGTCAATTATTGCAATGCAAATGTACCTGTTATATTTAAGGAGGCGGTCACAAGCAATGAAGCCAAATATTGGATGGAAGCTATGGATCGTGAGATGGACAGTATCAATAAGAACGAAACCTGGACGTTAGTGAATAAACCAAAGGATAAAATTGCCTTAGATGTAAAATGGATCTATAAAAGGAAATCAGAGAATACCTACAAATAAGAAAGAAGAAGTCGAAGACACATACTCACCAGTGGCGAAGATGCTGTTAATTTTTAAACAGAGTATATTCGTGATATAATAGTGAGATGAACTCGTTAACCGCTCGACCGATCCTCTTCTCGCATCCTATTTTTCGTCTAACCGTCCCGTCGTTTTCGTGCTTCAGCGTGCATTTCGAATTTCGACACTCTAAATGCCCTTCCTAAATTCTATATAGGTACTCACATCCTCTCCTGCTTGAAGAACGCACTGTAGCTGCGTTGGGGTTGACGGTGAAGCTGCGTTGGAGGTGACGGTGAAGCTGCGTTGGGGTTGACAGTGAAGCAGCGTTAGAGTCCTGGAATCAAAAAAGGAAACAAGATATTAAATAATCTTCTATTAATTATTCTTCTATTTAAGATGTTGGAAAGAAAATATATACATACATAAAATGTAATATAATATGTATAGAAAATATATAGGTACTCACATCCTCTCCTGCTTGAAGAACGCACTGAAGCTGCGTTGGGGTTGACGGTGAAGCTGCGTTAGAGTCCTGGAATCAAAAAGGGAAACAAGATATTAAATAACCTTCTATTAATTATTCTTCTATTTAAGATGTTGAAAAGAAAATATATACATACATAAAACGTAATATAATATGTATAGAAAATATATAGGTACTCACATCCTCTCCTGCTTGAAGAACGCACTGAAGCTGCGTTGGGGTTGACGGTGAAGCTGCGTTAGAGTCCTATAGACGCGACAGCCTCGGGGGGATTTGGTCGCATCTACCGTACAGGGTAGCTATTTTTTGAGCTTCAAAGACCGAGCCGAACGCAGAGATGGACAGCGCGTGTAAAGAGAGACCGCGCGTGGCCGAAACGAGTGCGACTGTCCGCGTCTGTTTCTTTCCAATACGCTGTCCTTCATTGCGTTCGAAATGTTCATCGTCAATTAAACCTCTAAATACAGTTGAAATATCGTGCTTGCAGAAAAATGCCACGAATATATTGGTGGAAGTTTCATAAAAAAATGAATAATGATAAAAAAGATTGAATATTGGTGTTACATTGTGAGGACGCACGGGCATTTGAACTGTGCCGACGACTGCGCCTCTCCGCGTCGCATTAGTAGTGGTTCACATGGATATACCGAGCCGAGATCAGATTACTAAGTTGAGGGGGGGGGGATGTTCTTGGTCGCATCTATCGTGTAGAAATTGTTGCGTCTATAGAACATTTACTGTACTTACGAAAATTGATGTTAAATTAATTTTTGTTAAAATTCCGTCTGAAATCTTACCTGCAAAAATTAAATTAGATCATGCTACTCAAGTGCAATTTATAGGGGTTCAACTCAAATAGATTAAAATTAAAATAGGTTTAAATAAACTTAATGTTCCCACACAAAGTTCCAAGTTCCAAGGGTGGAAATAAGACTAGAGTATTCCAGGAATATTTATGTTTCAAGTTCGGCTTGGAATTTTTGAAAAGAAAAAAGGCAGGGTTGATTCTGCTTACAGTTTGCATTAACATAAATTATGATTGTGTATAAGATCAAATATGTTTTTACAAATTCTGCTTGAAATCTTCACAGTAAAGGGTTCAAATTGAATGAAATCTTCAAGTAGTATAGGGAATGTTCTGTTTAAAATGTTCACTAATTGTAAGACCAATTATACTTCTGTATAAAATAAAATATGCTTATACAAATTCTGCTTCAATCAATTTCAAGCAGTATGTATAGGGTATATAGTGCTTAAAATGTTCACTAACAACAAGATAGATTATACTTTCTGAGGCAGTAGGAATCGGAAATATTTTAGATAGGAAACATGTCAGATATAAATGTATCAAGCAACTTAACGTCGAATAACGTTCCTAATTAATTTCCGAAACTGTGCAACCAATTTACTGGGTTTCCAGCGTTTTCCATGCTCCGCACGTGCGGCATTAAATCAATGTTGCACCCCATTGCGTGTTACTCGGCCCGAGAGACAGAGGAACCCGCGGTCTTTTCCCCTGTTCCGCGTGCGTACGTGACGACGTTACGTATACTTCGCAATTTCTTGACTATTTCCACGAGCTATTCGCCTGGAACAATTCCGGAAAACTACCCTCGCGCATTCCGGGCTCGAAATAAATTTTCACCGTGATGTATCTATCAATCTCCCGGAAGCTTGCAGCTTGCTATCGATACTTGGAACAGCGATGAAATATGTAACACCTTGCCTCATGACCTCTCCCCCCTTTTCATAAAAAGAAGATTGTTTCACTGCCAGAACACAAGCTCTTTACCGCAGGTATTTAAAATTGCCATTATTGAAATTACTTCATTCTGTGTAATTTAAAAGCTTCATTTATTCTGTAGTAGCGAAAAGTGCATTTCTGGACATACAGTGCTGTGAATAATTATAAACTCAACCATGTTTTTATGTTTTTCATAGTACTGGAACAAAAATTGACGAAACTGTTTATGCATTTTTATATTCTAATACGAAACAAAAGTGAGCAAACAAAATATATTAGTTTTGTTCCTCAGAACTCTTGAAAAAAATGGCATTTGTTCTTAAAATTGTGGTTTAAGCTGTGAACACAGCGGCGGACCAAGGCAAGTGGGAGCCCTAAGCGGTCAAAATTTCGGCCCCCTTCCCCCCAACAAAAAGTTTCAAGAAAACTCTCATTAAGTTATAAACAAAAAAGAAAAGTAATCAGAAATTCCATACCATAAGACATTAAATAAATTTATTAAAAAACATACATACATTTTACACATTTTTTATTTCATATGAATTTCCGTCTTGCTTTGTTTCTTGCAAATTCATGAATTATTTTGGCAGTATCAATTCGGCTTAAAATTTTCAGCTCCATATACAGAATAGCCATATCATTTAGCGTTTCTTCTCCCATAGTGCTCCTTAAATAATTTTTTACACGCTTTAAAACAGAAAACGATCTTTCTCCTGACGCATTAGATAACGGAATTGTTAAACAAAATTTCAATAATAATTCAACATTCGGAAATGTGCAAGACATTTCTTTGGCTGCTCGATAGATGTCTGGTGTGATTTTTATGCTGTCCTCGTTTTCTTTCAGAAACATTAAAAAATGGTCACACATTCATCTTCATAGTATAAACATCAATATCATTTTTGTAAATATCCTTCAACTTACTCATCGCGATCCTTTTTTCTTCTTTTGATAAATTCAAATAAAAAAATATTCGAAATGGCTCTACACAACTTCATACGCTTGAATTCTTCGAGATAGTTCTGAATGAAATGAAATTAATTGACTATAAAATGTTCTCTTATTGTAAATTCATATCCGACTTCTTTGTTTTCATAAAAAAACATTTTTCTCTTTTTGTGTCTGCGAGTTTGTCCTTCTTCTACATTAAATGATAGCCCTGAAAAATCAGTTGCCTCTTTTTCAAGTTTTTCAAATTCTTCTCTGAAATTATTTATAAAATTTTTTAATGACTTCAGTAGGGTAGATCCTTTCAATAGTTCGCACTCCACTGATTGCAGTGATTTATTAGTAGCATTTGTTCTTTGTAAAATAGTATTCCAAATCACTATCATTAGGGCGGTTTCATATTTGTCCAGTTTTGTCAGGAGTGAAGTCGCCTCCACTATGGTATAACTTTTCTTCTTCTTTTACTTAGTTGTTCGCAAGAAATTCTGGAAATTGCACAAATCCGTGCCGTTCGCCGTTGTGCGCGGTTCGTCGAAATGTTCAGGTCTGTACGAGGCATTACGTTTTGTTCACAAGAACATAAATATTGTGACAAAAATAATTGCACAATATGTATTTATTATTTATATTAGATTTTTTCGATTATTTTATGGAGGGTTTTTTGAACCTTTTCGGTCATTTCCAAAATCTTTAAGATATTTTAAGAGCTCGGGGCCCCTTGGTATCCGGGGCCCCCCGCGACCGCTTAGTCCGCGTACCGTTGCCCTAATCCGCCTCTCTGTGAACAAGTATAAACTCATAATTAATTTTAATATCTTTCATTTAGTATTTAGTACATTTTCCTTTATTTTATTATTACTGTCACTAAGGAGATCTGACAAAACTTCACATAAACGTTCTGAATGACGTATGACAGTGACTGAGTTTATAAACATTCACAGCTCAAATCTCCTTGTTTTGAAACATTCAGCTACTACATTTCACGAAGAAGAGATAGCAAGAAACTGTTAACATAGAAAAGGTCGTACTACCTCATCATAAATGTATTAAAACTTACTTAGTGGATTCTTGGAAATAATAACGAAAAAATACAGGAAATAAATGTGAGTTTTAATTATTCACAGCACTGTAGTAAGACTAGTAGGTATTTACACAGAAAAGCACACAGGTGTAAGTTAAAATTTTTAGAATGACTGTATGTAATGAATGTGTTTTATTTTTTATTTTTCGAGAATAGTGGGGTTTAAATACTTTTTGGATCGACTGTTTGTCTGACGTTGCTGTTCATGATCGAACGTTTCGTATGTAGCACCCTAATAAAGTGTCCATCCAAGTGTTGTGACAGTATAAAGGGAAGACTAACATGAAGAAACTCGTGTTCATCGTGGAACGAGACTCGGGCCAAGAACGGTGGTTGCAGACCGTCCTCACCCCCGATAGGGGTAGTTGGCAGATTTATCGGTCACGATGCAGCGGTTCCAGGCTGCCTATCGGCCGTTCGACAGCGTATTCGCAGCCAGGAACTGAAAAGACAACGGGTAGCGAGCCAGTCGCGGTCAGAATAGTAAACAAGCCTTGCCAACCATCCTCGTATTCTGCGAGGTTCGCCGACGGTCACGCGTTTCGCGTGAGTTTGTCGAACTCTCGCGTTTCCACCGAGGCGGACACGATGAATTTCACACGACGATTACGTCCCCGGTACCGTTTCCTTCCCCCGCTTTTCGAGACCACGGCCCCTCGATACAACAGTTTACCACTGCTTACTAATAGTATCGTGACTGCCGGCGATAATGAACGCGTAATTACCTCGAGTGTAACAGCTTTTTATTATTACCACGCTTATATTAACTTGCCGAGTTGTCGTTGTCGTTGTCGTTCACGTTGTCGTTGTTGTATGCGTCAAATCGTGTAATCGAATTTTAAACCACTTCCCGATAAGCTAGAGACTTGAAACTTTAAACATAGCTCAGAACTGGGTGACAATGCAATATTAAAAAACAAATTTAAAAAAAACTATGCGTTTAGGAGATATAAACTATTAAAAATTTAACCATTACACCTCCCCGCGCGACGCTCGGTAGTACGTCATCGCGGCCAGCGATCCTCACTCCGCGCGCCAGCGCTCCCTACTCCACTACGTGTTCCCACTCCGACTCATCCCCACTCCACTGGCCCACTTCGCATCGAAGGAGCTCAGTTTACTTACTGAGTTGGTTAGGATTAGGTCGGGGTGGAGGGTGACAAGGACCGGCGATTCTGCTCGGTAACCATAGACATATAGAGATAGACTGCGCCGTCTTATGGGCGAGTTGAAGCCCACAATGGCGGCGCGCGGTACAAAGAGTGAGAGAGAGAGCATTAGCCGGGGTCCATAGCGCTCTCTTTCCAATTGATGTATTTATTGATGTTTTATTTTTGTTTTTTGCCGCCATTGTGGGCTTCAGCGCTTCGTACAGGCCGCGCAGTCTATCTCTATATGTCTATGTCGGTAACCAGCTCGCGATCGTCACTACAAACCAATATGGCGGCGCCCTTACCTGTCAAAAACACTGCAATAGCTCCTGAACGATTGATCCTACAGAATGGAAACTTCTATTTCCAGCCGCCACACATGACACAATATTTTTCCTTTTACAAAAGATGGTTGAATTTACTGGTTGAAGTGGTAATTAAAATCGATTACAAGATATGTAAAGACTAAAAAGTAGAAAATAAAAAAATATATAAAAAACCACGCTTATATTAAATTGCATTAAAAAGGAGAAAATAATTTTTTTAGACATTAGCGACAATAAATAAAAGCGTGGAGCGCTAAACTATATTGACGCAATCTTCATGGGCGCTCCACGCTTTTATTTATTGTCGCTAATGTCTAAAAAATTATTTTCTCCTTTTTAATGCAATTTAATATAAGCGTGGTTGTTTGAGATCGGATCGAGAGTCTGGGATCGTTAGCGGGTGAAAGAACGGAACACTGTATGCCAAGAACAACTGCATTGACAGAACACTATGTGTAACAAATAGCTGTATTTAACTGTGTAACAAACTGTGTTAAACGATGTGCGAACCAGCGGTGTAGCGAAAAGCGGTGTGAAACGAGATGTTAACGGTCGTACGAAGCGGTGGTAACGAGCTGAGACAGTGACCGTTAACCGAACGAATGCCTCTTGATCCGCCAGTGCGTGCCGAAAATCACGCGTTCGGCGTATCGCGAAGTGGGGGGTCGCGCGGCTGACGTGACGTCATCCGCTCGGCTACGCGACGTCGGTTGGAGCGCATCAGCCAGGTCTAGATCGGCCGGAACGGTTTTTAAAAAGTTTTTTTATATATTTTTATGTAACAAGATTCTGAGCGTTGAAATTTTTATTTCAATTAAAAAATGAAACTAGATAATATGGAAAAAAATAGCTGCGTAGTTTATTTCTCTATGAATTTTGAGAATTTTGTTACAGATTCTATACAAACTTGATATTCGTTTAGAAATTGTTTTCTCATACAGGAGAGAAATACATACATATTGTCACGTTAGCCTTTTTCTGACGAGCGGTTTGACTCGCGGAAGCCGGTTAACTTCGGGCCTTGCAGGCTCTGAGACCAGGCCGCGTGCAAGCTGAGAACACGCGGTCCGCCCGAGACAATACGAGACTCGAAGATTCGACGATTTCGTCACGAAAAACTAAAGGTTCGGGCGCCAGGCACCGCTAGGATGCCACACGAAACGCGGAACAATGCTCGAGCTCGGAGAAGCCGAGGCCGAGAGTCGAATCTTCGAGATACGCGGATCGAAAACGACGTCGCGACTAAGCCAGATGGTTCGAACACGGAATGACTAGGACGGCCCTCTCGGCAGGACAGATCTCACAGGGGATCGAATAATTCGAAAGCGATATGGTCTCGAGCTATTTATTTCAGCAGTCGGTGAAGTACAAAATCAGCGGCCACGTGGCCGCGACCCGAGAGCCCGCGCTCTTCGTACAAGATAGCGAGAAGATGGTCGTTCGCCGCGCGGTTGTCTTACCGATTTCGCTCGCAACGATACCGCTGACAATTACCGTTGTTTCGTTCGCAACGAACTTCGGAAACGCGAGGCGCAGATGACCGGCGAACTGCGAGACTGCCGCGATGACTTCCGTACGTGATTCGCCCCGACGCGTACGTTATCGATTACGCGATCGAACGCCGACGGAAAGAATACGCGCTTCGACAGGAGACACAGGATTCGAGAAACGCGAAGATACCGAAAAGATTACTCTCACGAACGCGACTCCTCGTAAGACACTCTTTCGCACGCAATTTACAGAGGAAAACTCTCACGAAATATTCACGAAAACCTCAAAGCATTCCGAGAGGAATGCGAGCGAATTATCGAGGACGGAACGGGAAGCGTTCGTCCTCTCGCGTCGAAGGTCGAGCCGTCGCGCAACGAAAATACCGAATGGATCACAAGTGCGACTTACCGTTTCTCGTGGTCTTTCAATTCTTCTCGTATTTCAACGGCTCCCGATAGCGTGGGCATGGCCTGAACGCAGGTGAACGGTATCCTAAGCGGCACGAGACCCTCTAACAGGCACTTCACGATCTTTGATGCAACTTGCAATAATTCTCAACGCGAGTACAACGGCGAGACACGTGAAGCGGTAACGAAAGCCAGCGCGACAGTGATCCATCGATTTTCGGCCGCCTAGCGGATCGAACTCGGCTCCCCCCCACTCGATCGCTTTTCCGAATTTCCTATGGCGTGTTTCCACGGCGTGAACTCTATGGCACAGGAGCGTACCCTCTTCGCGTCCTAGGGCCCCGGACAATCACGAAATTGGTCAAGGAGCTTATCGCTCGCTTGACCGGCGGAGGGGCTTCCTCTTCTTGGCTACGAGGGCACCGACCCCGGGGCAGCTCTCCCTTGATGGGGCGAGACGACGTCAGGGTTTTCCGTCGGTCCGTATCGGACGAGATGTTCGAAAGCTGCTGTCCTGGCGGCGCCTCCGGTTTGCTTGCCGAGTGTCCTCGCACCAAGCTCTAATTTCTCGAAATCGGCCATTTGCTTTTCCGTCGGGCGCTTCCTGGCTGCGGGATGCTATTACGTTCCCGTGATAATTCGGAAGATCGGTGGTTCCTTCTGCGCGTTCCATATACGGCCCTGAAACTTGCCGTTCTCGGCACGCGCGACAGATGTCATTAGGAGGTCCTCGATAATATCGGGATCTCTTAGGGGAGCGCTCTCGAATCCTGTCTCGGTACGTGTCCCGTTAGAGGGCGGTCCGGTCCTTTACCGTTCTCGAACATACGCGAAGTTACCGGAGAAGGGACGTCGCAAACGTTGCAACGTCACAACTCTCCCCCCCCCCCTTAAAATGGACCGGACCGACACGATTTCGCCGACCCTGTGATCCGCGGCTGGACAGGTGAGAGAGCGTTCCTCCCTAAGAGATGTCCTTTACACAACGGAGTCTTCACCACAGAGCGACAACCACGCCCTACGAATACCATACAACAAAACACAGACAGCACAAGCGAACGACAATCCCTGATGACTGCACCTGAACCTCGGACGAGCTATAGGCGTCGGTTGACCTGTGGAGGGGATCGGGTGTCTCGAAAGAAATCTTTCACGCTAATTATGAGAGATGATACTGTCACGCCGTTCACCGGTTCTCGACAGAATCGGTGACCGGACTCGGGAAATTATGGCCTGACGGCCGGGCCACGCTCGGTCGCGCGAAACGTGGTCCTCCCGGGACAAACAATCACTCGTGTATTCGAAATCGTTCTCCCTCGAGAGTTCGAAATGGAACCTACGGGCGCCAGACACGTAGGCGTGCCACACGAAAGCAATCGGGATTCAAACCCGAGGGACCGCTTCTCGAACACACGAGGATTGCGCGACCTGGGATAGCGATAGAACGGTCCAGGATTTCACGTGGGATGAAGGACGGGGCATTCCCCGCGACGGGAACGTTTCTCACAGGGAAGAATGAACCGAGACGTTTACGGCAGACAAGGATCGTTTATTACGTCGGAAACAAAACGTTTACAGGCCACCGGCGAGAGCCGGCGGCAAACAATATGGCTGCCGGCGCGATCTCGATCGATTTCGACGGTTGTTCGGTCGATCGCGCGTAATATTCCCGGTTCGCGTCGGACTCGGCGGTCACAGGATTCCGCGTGAATAATACAAGCCTGGAAAGGCACGATTTCCGCCGAGTCGCGATGGAATACGCGTCGCAATGCGAAGAGACTAGGCGAGGACGGCAAACACGTGGCGAGATCGAAGCGGGCGCGTCGCGTCGTCCCACCGTGGAACTTCCGAGGATCGTAAATCTAAGGGCCGCAACCGAAAGTCGTACGTCCCGCAAAAACCACTCGGGATCGCTACGATACACTGCTTCGGCGCCCGGCTCGAGAACGCTCGCCTCGGACCCCGGACATGCCGAAGCACTTAGCCCGCGCAAATAGGTTAAAGAACCTGTCAAACGACGTCCCGAGCCAACACGAGTAATCACAGAACTTTATTCACAATAATATGACCGGTACTTACCAAACGGCACGATTCAAGCCCGATAATGGCGGTCGTTACACGATACTTTTCGACAACAGCGCGGTTACAAAATACGTGGTTCTACTACGTAGTCCTGCGTCCTAGTGACCCACTTCGTGTCGGCTCGAAACGCGGAAATGGGGCGTCCCCCACTACTTCCTCATCTATCCTCGCTGCTACGACGGCCGGACCTATCGCGTGGCTCCTCGCTACAGGGTCGAATTCAGTGAATTCGGACCCGGGCCTCCGACAATTGTTCATTTTCTCGGGGCCGCGTCCGATAACGCTGCGGGGGCGATGGGATGGACCCGAGCTATTCCAGGGGAGCTCTCATGGCTGTTCCTGGACGAGAGTCGGCAAGGTTGGGCAGTTGATCGTCCCCACGACGTAATTTCCTCGTCGGCATCTCCGGGTTGGCGGGTCCGAGCTCGGTCCAATCCCCGTTGTCTTCATCGTTCGCGCTGTTACGCGATAGGTCGGCCGGGCGTCGTCTCGTAATGGCTCTCGCCAATTAGCAGCTTCGGATAGGTGCCGGCTCCCCTTGCAAGGGAGCAGGTCCTGAAACTTCGTGTCGCGCCCAGCGGCGCGACATTCAAATGCGATAAATTTTCCGCCGCTGGAAGCCAGTTGTCTCCAGGGAGATCGATCGCTACGCTCGCCTCGATTCGCATCGGCTCGCAGGTGACCCGGTCTCGGTTAAAGGGTTCGGATAGACGTCAGCAAAGCTGCCACGTCACAATACATACTTCACTAAAAAAAATATTGCGTACTCGTGGCAAACGATAGTGTGTGCGAGGGGAGAGAAAAAAAATATATAGCGAGTTCGCACACCCCCCAAAAAAAAATTTGTGCCACCCGCCGAAAGGGCCACCTGCCCGTCACTGGGCCGTCCGACTCTCTTCGGACCGATAGGGCTTTGGTCTTCAAGCCCCTCGAGAAGGGCGTTGCTACGGAGCTCCCGCGTCTTTACGTGTCGAAATCGGTTCCTCCGTCGGTTGCGTGACCGCGCCTTCCTCTCGCGGCGAAAGGGTTACCGCGTCTTCGCGCGGCGGAATGGCCTCGGCCGTCGCCTGCTCAGCCGCGATTTCCTCCCGTGGCGTGACCGGCGGCTCCGCGTCCTCGTGAATCCACACTCCCTCTATCGTCGGCGCGGCCGTGAGGAGTTCTGGCGGCGACTGAGGTGGTGCCGGGTCGTTTTGCGGCAACAATATGGCCGCGACTCTCTCTTGCGCCGAAAGTGGTGCCTCGCCTTCTCCCTCGTCACGCTCCTGGCCCGGCGGCACGCGAATGTAATTCGCCAGGATCCTGGTCGCCAGTGTAATGCGTTTGAGGTGCTTACGCATCTCATCGCACTGTCGGAGTGCCTCCCCTTGCCCTGCTTCGGGCCGCATGCTGTCAATTGCCCGTTGGAGGAGCGAGGCTTCCTCCCCCAACTTATCTATCTCTTCCCGTAATTTCAATTTCGCCTCCCTAACTTCCTTGGGTTCTCCCGGGTACGGCATCTGAAAATGATTCGGGGATTGGGGGGTTACCGCTTTGCTCGCTGTCGTACGGTGGAGTGTACGGCTTCAGATCGGACACGTGAGATTTCCCGGCGTCCTTCCCTTCCGGGGTACTTAGTCGATAAACGACCGATGATAGTACTTTCGCGACTCGAAAAGGGCCGCTGAACTTCGGGCATAACTTGGCCGCGATGTTCTGCGCGGCGGACGAAAGGACGCGTTGCCGCCGGAGGACGAGGTCTCCCTCCACGAGACGCGTATCTTTTCGGCGCAGATTGTAATGTTTCGCCTGCGTTTCGTAAGCTCGCTCTAAATTCTCGGTGACCCAGTGGCATAACGTGGCCAGGTGCGACATACGCTCTGACCATCCCTCGATAAGCGCTACCTCCAGGTCAACCGGCGATTCCTCGCTCTCGCGAATACATGACGCTGGTTTCGGTTCGCGTCCGAAATTCAAGAACGCGGGCGAAGCTTGCAGCACTGAGTGATACGCGGTGTTATACGCGAATCGAAATTTCGCTAAATGCGCGTCCCAAGTACGATGATCCTTTTCGATGTAGGATACGATAATCGTTTTTAATATCCGTTTCACCCTTCCGACAGGGTTCGCCTGGGGGTGATACGGGGGTGTCGTCGTGATTGCGATCCCGTAAGTTCGTGCGAGTTCGTGAATCGCTTTATTCACGAATTCGGTACCGTTATCGGTGAGCAATACCTCGGGCGTCCCCCAACGTGAGAAGACAAGGTCTTCGAGCGCGTCCGAAATTTTGGCCCCGGTGGCCTTCCGCAGGGGGCAACACTCGACCCATTTCGTAAAGAGATCTTGAATTACAAGCAGGAACCTTCGTTAACTGACACGTGGGGCAGCGTCGCACGTATTCTACAACCGTGCGAAACATTCCCGGCCAATAGTACCGGGTAGCTATTCGATGGTAGGTTTTCTCAACCCCCAAATGACCCGTTTGCACCTCGTCGTGACTTTCCCTCAAAATTTCGGTTCTTTTCTCGGCCGGTACGACGAGTTTGCACTCGTCTAAATCACCGCCGAGAATTTCGGAGATTAAGGGTGCCGATCCTTAGTTGACCATGACAACTTTTCGATGGTCACGCCAAAAACGAAAGAGCGGCCGCTAGTAGAACCTAAGTAATAACATTTTCGTCCAGTAGGGGTGCTGGGTACATCTTCTACGGTTCAATGTCGCGGAGCGCACAACAGCGTCTCGGCGGTGACAGCAGTCACTGCATTAGTAAATGTTGCCGGTAAGTCAGGCTTCACCAGCAAGCGTGACGTCACAATACGGCTGACGATGACGTAGTGACGGTGTGCTCGAGTGAGAGTGTGTGTGGCACACAGTCGCCGCTCGGGCAGCGCCTATGTGTGCCTAGGCGGATCGCAAGGGTTCGGTATCTGACAGACCATTTCTCTACATATAATGCACATTTGAAACCCCAACGTAGTCACAATCGCTACATAAAGGATCAATCTAGCGTGCATGGTGTGTAAGATGGCCCACTTTTGCGTTTTCGAAGCGTAATTTTCATTATTCGACAGCAAGATGTCTGCTCGAGAGGCTCTGCAAGCAGGCTTGACTGGTGTTCCTGATCTCTCAACATTTTTCATTTCTCGAGAAATGTAAATAAGACCATATTTCTCGAGAGTTCTGTAGAATTTCTAATAAAATAAAAAGATATTGGAAAACTTATGATATTTGGAATATCTATTTATCGAAATATATTTACCGAAAGCGGAAAAAACATTAACTCAACGTTTATTCCTGTCCAATATGTACATTAGGGTGGCCCCTATGCAATACTTGGAGAAAAATTTGTATCAAGACACAATGCACGCAACTATCCAGTACTGTTCCTTTAGGTGAGCAAAAAATTTGTGCAAAGTTTGAGATCGATCGGATAAAAGGATGACGTGGCGCACATAAATTGAAAATTGTGTAAAATTCACCTAAACTGTGGAACATGGCACATTGTTGGATTTATACATTTTTTCTGAATAGGAATATAGAGTAATTATATGACCTCCTTTAAATAAAAATAACGATTACCTTGAAATTTCGCAAAATATGATTTCCAAAAAATTTTTTATTTTGCCATTATATTTACCTTATTGAGCAGTGCTAACTTCTCTGACATTTTTCGTATAATCACAACAGAAAATTTTTGTACAATAGAACTTTCGTACAATTTAACGCAAACGGGTGGTGGAGGTGTGGGAGGAAGGAGATGGAGGAAGGTGTGGGTAAGTAAAATACAAAAATTCAATACAACATTTACTTCTATTGGCTATACAAAGAAAAATTGTGCAGCGCTCCTCCGCCATATTCTCTCTCTCTCTCTCTCTCTTTCTCTCACTCTCTCTTCCCTCCCCATGTTCAGCCGCATTAGACTATGTAAAAAATTTAGATAAACACTACAAAGAAAAATTATTACGCGCGTAAGGGAACAGCATGGAACGCAAAGGAACGTGTGAGGGTAAGTAAAATACCAAAACTCTCTCTCTCTCTCTCTCTCTCTCTCTCTCTATATATATATATATATATATATATATATATATATATATATATATATATATATATATATATAGCCAACAACCGTAGTCCCGTTGAAAGCACCGGTTCTCGTTAGATCACCGAAGTTAAACAACGTGGAACGTGACCGGCACTAGGATGGGTGACCGTCTGGTCAAAAACCGGAAAGTGACCCACCCGGGGTGTTTTTCACGTGTTGTTGGCAAAAGGTGGTTCGGAACCCACCATAAACAGTAGGTCCCGCTGAAAAGGCGATGGTGAGAGTGGAAAAAGGAGAGGATTGGTAAATGAATTTGAAACCCTGAGGGGACCAAATATCATGTCCATACAATATATATATATATATATATATATATATATATATATATATATATGTGTGTAATCTTTATTTAAAAATAGAAATGATATGGACGGTTATGATTGTGTCTGTCGTCTCGTCTGTCTCTTCTGTTTCGTCTTCCTCGGCCGCTTCCTCGGCCTCCGCGTCCGCGGGCTTCGGCGCTCGCTGCCGCGCGTTGATGCAGGTGAATAAACCTCCTCTGCGCGTTGACAAATACTTTGTTCTGCAACAAATAAAAAAAAATTAATCATAATAAAAATAACATAGGAGACCTAGTTGGGACCGGAGATTGAAAACTATTCTGATAAGTACTTATTTATAATTTGAACCATTTTTAAAAAATAAATGCATTTTTATAATATGTCTCTACATGCATTATTTGAATTATCATCTTGATAACAATTTATTGTTGAAGCAATTGTTTGAATCGATATTATTACGGAAATGATAATGTAAACAATGAATATGGAATAGCTTCACCAAAAAAGTTAAAATCGTACAGTACAATATTTAAAAAGTTTACGTTTTTTTTTAGGACACTACACTTTGTCCGATACTGGATATATGTGAATCCGGTGAAATGAACTATTATAGTATGTTACTCACCCATAGCAATTCGGTCTCTGTCGCGGACGATGAGTATGGCAAAGAGGCGGTTGGACGATCCAAGTGGGACCACTTTCCCATTGATGGGAACCCACACGTTGTCGCGGCTGCTGTCACGAAAGAGGCGGGCTGTGGGACTATGAGTGAGGCGGGTGGCGGCACTGCATTATAACTCCTTCCCGCGGGTGGTAACGGGGCCGCTGGCGGGAATCTCGCCAGGAAGCTTTGAATCGCCGGTGGATACGAATATGCTGCTGCCGGGGCCGCCGTCACGATTTCGTTGCCCGCTTGGAGGGCCTCTGATTTCCAGGCCCTCTCTTGGACTGCCTTAAGGGCCGCTATCTGGGCCCCGAGTGATCTGTTTTCCTCTCGAGCTGCCTCCAAGGTCGCCGTCGCTCGTCGGGCGGCGTTCGCTGCCGCTGCCGTGGACACCGATGTGGGTGACCCGTACCGACTCCGTCCCTCGCGTCGTTACTCCATTTGTCGTTTAGGACCCTGGATCGGCGAGCTGCTCAGCATCAAGGAGCCCGGACGCGAGGAAGCCGAACGACGACGAAACACACTCGTTACAATATATATACATGTGTAATCTTTATTTAAAAATAGAAATTATATGGACGGCTATGATTGTCTCTGTCGTCTCGTCTGTCGTCTCGTCTGTCTCTTCTGTTTCGTCTTCCTCGGCCTCCGCGTCCGCGGGCTTCGGCGGTCGCTGCCGCGCGTTGATGCAGGTGAATAAACCTCCTCTGCGCGTCGACAAATACTTTGTTCTGCAACAAATAAAAAAAAATTAATCATAATAAAAATAACATAGGAGACCTAGTTGGGACCGGAGATTGAAAACTGTTCTGATAAGTTCTTATTTATAATTTGAACCATTTTTAAAAAATAAATGCATTTTTATAATATGTCTCTACATGCATTATTTGAATTATCATCTTGATAACAATTTATTGTTGAAGCAATTGTTTGAATCGATATTATTACGGAAATGATAATGTAAACAATGAATATGGAATAGCTTCATCAAAAAAGTTCAAATCGTATAGTCTGTCCCATATTAGAATAGACTTGTTGTGCGCAGCTCGACTGATCGCAGCGCCTTGCTGCGAGCCTCCCAACTCCCCTCATTGGCTCATGCTCGTTGTGCATTGGGAGTTCCACCAATCAGGGCGAACCTCCGCAGCGAACGACGCAAACTGATCATTCGAGAAGTCTATTCTTATATGGGTCAGACTTTACAGTACAATATTTAAAAAGTTTACGTTTTTTTTTTTAAGGATACTACACTTTGTCCGATACTGGATATATGTGATTCCGGTGAAATGAACTATTATAGTATGTTACTCACCCATAGCAATTCGGTCTCTGTCGCGGACGATGAGTACGGCAAAGAGGCGGCTGGACGAACCAAGTGGGACCACTTTCCCATTGATGGGAACCCACACGTTGTCGCGGCTGCTGTCACGAAAGAGGCGGGCTGTGGGACTATGAGTGAGGCGGGTGGCGGCACTGCATTATAACTCCTTCCCGCGGGTGGTAACGGGGCCGCTGTCGGGGCCGCGGCTTCAGCTACGGCTTCAGCTGCGGCTTCAGCTGCGGCTTGGCGGGCCGCAAACCTGCTGGCCTTCTCTTGGGCTGCCTCAAGGGTCGCAACCCGGGCGTTAGATTCTGCGAACGCTTGACGGATTCTGGTGAGCTCCGCTGACACCTGGTGGGAATCCGCGTCCGCTGCCGTTGAGATGAAATGTGGCTGCGGCGATTGTAGTGTAAGTCGGTTGAAGGAGTCCATCTACATTGTGAAAAAAAACAAATTAATCAAAACACTAACACACACTCAATAAATATTCAAAATATCTGGCCAAGTAGCAATAAAAAGTACAGTAAAAAGTTGCGATTCTTGTCAAAGAGCCTGTGTTCTGCACGGACAACTATCTCATACCGACATTATAAACGTAGAGAATGACAGCATGACAGTGGAATGCGCGGGCACCCGAAAACTATCGCGCACAGGGTCGTTTACAAATATCGCGACTTTACATTACGATTACGGTAACCTGGCCAGGCAATGTCGCCAGCAATCATTGTTATTGGCTTAGCCAATCAGAGCAGCTTTGGCTAAAGAAGTCACCCCCGGGGGATCGGGGATGTAAAACAAAATAGCAAAATCCCTAAAATCCCTTTAGTCTTTAGAGCAACGCGGCGCGGATAACTTATCCGGGATAAGTCAAGTTCTCCGCGGAACGAGACGAGCGTATAAGTGAATTAGTGAGTGACCCGTTAGTTTATGTGATAGTATTAAGATATTATTAAAATATATTTTTATAAGTTAGTGAGTGACTCGTTAGTTTATGTGATAGTATTAAGATAGTATTAAAATATATTTTTATAAGTTAGTGAGTGACCCGTTAGTTTATGTGATAGTATTAAGATATTATTAAAAAATATTTTTATAAAATGTCAAGTACTAGTGGAGAAAGAGCTACAAAGAGGCGTAGAATTCGCCGTTTTCAATATTCTTGGCGGGAGGAGAATATTTTTAAAGCATGGTTAGCTCCTTCTCCACTAGTAAATAAGGGGCATTGTACTCCATGTGATACTGCTGTCGCATGTGACAAAGCATCTTTAATGAGGCATTCGCAGACGGTGAAACATATACGCAATATGAATTCAATTCAAACCGATGCCACCTGCAGCAATAGTAGTTCTAATAGCACAACTTTATCCCTCCAAGATAAAGTAAAACGTGCAGAAATTACATTAGCAGCCTTTTTTGCCGAACATAACGTAGCATTTAAAACAGTTAATCACTTAACACCTTTAATCCAAGACATTTGCAAGGAACCAGAAGTTGTGCAGAATCTAACACTCGCTCAAACCAAGTGTGCTAACATTGTTAGGAACGTAATTGCCCAGCGCGAAATAGAGCATTTAGTCGAAGATTTAAAAATTTGCAAATTTTCTATTCTATTAGACGAAACAACAAATATTACAGATATAAAAATTATGTGTATTTTAGTAAGATTCGTATCTCCATCAACCAATAAAGTAACCACGCAGCTATTAGGTTTATTGCCGTTAGACAGTGCTAATTGTTCCGCGAGTAGTGTATTTCAAACATTTAAAAAATTTATGGACGATAAACAAATTCCTATTTCAAATATTGTCGGAATGGCGTGTGACAATGCATCCGTCATGATTGGATGTAACAATTCTTTCATGACACATTTACGTGCAGAAGTATCGCATTTAGTAACTTTAAGTAAATCTTGCCATCAATTGCCTGCAGATTGTGAAAATTTAATTAGATTAGTTGCAACTTACATTTCGGGCAGTGCTAAAAGATGCGCAATTCTGGTTGAATTTCAGAATTTTTTCGGAGTAGATGTTACGAATTGCCTACGTGTATTTCACTCTGACGAAAGCCCGATTGAGATACACGCGGATTCCCGTAGGCAATGCCAGAAATAATTATGTTTATTATTTGGGTTCGGAATGACTCTACTCCCTAATGGGCAGTTTCACTTAATCGTTTGTTGGATATGAAGAGATGGTAAGAGACACAATGAATCTTAGAGGTTAACTGGTATAAACATAAATATATTATATCAAAAAGCAAGATCTATATAACGTGTTAGATCAAAAGAATGATCATGAGTGAACAAAAGAATACGTGCGTTACAATATTAGCTGAACGACAGAATTTTAATATGTTTGTTATTCGTATCGCGAGTACAACGGTTTACATATAATATTCCAGTGAGGGAAAACCCACAGTCTGTTAAGGACTACTGGAAACTATATGCAGATGTGAATCTCGACATTCAACGATTTGAATAGTATAATATACCAGTGAGGGAAAACCCACAGTCGAAAATGACTACTGGATATTATTCGCACATGTGATATTCAACATTCAATGAGATCAACGATAATATAATACTCTGTGCAACTCACCACTCGAACACTACAAATAATATATTACTTTGAACGAGATATGTAGCCTGTGTTCGATTTATTATACTATAATACTGCTGGAAAACACCTGTAAAGAAACTGAAACACACGCACGGTTAAACAAAGTCAAGATGGCGGAAACCGTTACAATGCCACGTGTGAAATGCCGATATTAAACAGAACGATTCTAATACGAGTTAAAAATACGACTTTCTAATTAACTATACCAGGATGACCTGGGCAAAGAAAGAATGTTAATATATAAAAGTTTAACGTAAACCGAGCCTTTGCTTGAACAGAGAGGAAACGCTTTTCCTTTGTTCTGAACAACTCTAACGGATTTGGCTTACGGAAAAAACGACACGCACCTCGCGATTGTACGTCGAAGAGTGACTCGAGACCGCCGTCTCACGGAAGGCGAGAGTGCCTGTCCCGAGCAGTGCTTCGATTGAGCCCAACTTTTTTGATACGATGGATGGCCGCTAGAGGCGCTGCGCGGAAAAACAGTAACGTATCTACTATTGGGTAGCAAAGCGGCCAGAGCCCTGAGGCAGTTATATTGGCGGGAATGTATCGAAATAATCTTACCGGACAAAAAGACTCCAGAACGTGTCCTACGAGTTACAAAATATACACAAATACACTTATTATACATTCATTTTTCAGAATCAAATCATATAAATTTTTTAAAATTCTGCGGGGTGCTCAAGGAACCCCATTTCATCTACCCAATAGTAGATACGTTACTGTCCGCGCAGCGCCTCTAGCGGCCATCCATCGTATCAAAAAAGTTGGGCTCAATCGAAGCACTGGTCCCGAGTCCCTTCCTATTACGCTGCGCGCATTAACCAATCAGATTTAAGAATTCGGAAACGACCGTTTGCGTTCGAGTTCCGAATCTCACGTACGGCTGTGCCGCTACCCGTGACTGTACACGCCGCTGCTGTCGCCGAGCGGTGTGCGAGAGAGAGAGAGAGAGAGAGAGAGTATTCGAAGGACCTTGTAAAGGAGAAACATGTGTAGCTAGGGAATACCCACAACGACGAACGTTGCTACCATGCTTCTATAAATAGCTTCCAAACAATTGTCCCCTCTCGCACATCACTACGATTACATGCTTGTCGACATTTCTTTGTTTTAATGATAATAACAACTTGGCTTCAACAATCCCATCTTTGGGTTGTAGCTTACATCTACCTACGAACGACGTTGATTCCAAAGAGAGTATGCGTTACCTATATATACATTACTCGCGTTACTAGAAGAATTAATATTTTAAACATATCAATGCTAATGCATTATCAAACCGCCGCACAGCCGATGGAAAGAGAAAGCAATAAGATAATTATGTTCGGAACGTAACATAGAAAATCACAAAATTTTAAAGTTATCTAACACCAGATGGCTTTGTTTACACCAATGTGTCATTAGATTACTAGAAAATTGGGACGTGTTAACAAGTTTTTTCCGTTTAGCCGTAGTTGAAGATAAATTAAAATCTGCAGAAACAATTTTGGAGTATTTGACTGACACGTCCATCAAAGCATACATTTGTTTCTTGAAATTTCATTGCATTTTTTCACTGGATTTAATCGCCTATTTCAGTCTGGAAAAATTTTAATACATAAATTATTTGAGAATTGCCGGCAGCTAATTTCTGAAATAGGGCAAAATTTTATTAAGCCTGCAGCTTTAGAAGACATAATTAATTTAGATTTAAATGACGCGAATAATTTGTTAGACTTGCAAAACGTATATGTGGGACCGGAATGCAATAGTATTTTAGAATCATTAGAGTTGGAATGTGCCCAACAAATTCGGTCCGCATGTTTGAAGTTTTATATCACTGCAGTTCGGACGCGCAACCAGATACCCCCGCGGAGCGAACCAGGGTGCCCACACTCACCCCCGCCCCGACGACCACCCCGGCCCCGAAAAATAATCAATAGCCTTTGTTCAGTTCACAGAACCATGCCAATGGACGACTTCTACGGTGAGCTGAGGGAGTTATTTGGCGACATGTCGGGTTTCGAAGACCGACCACCCACGCCGACCACCCACGCGCACCTGGTCCAAGGAGGGGAACAAACACCGAACCCACCCCGACGAGAAGGACCGACACCGCCCACGGACACGGCAACCGGTAGCGCAATAACACGGTACCGGATCCCAAAGATCTCTAAAACGCAAGAAGGGACAGCCCGGGGGGAGAGGACAGCTCTGGCCCCAGTACTGACCATGTCGGCCAGTTCAAAAGGGCCAACAGGCATGGAGGCCACCAGGCGTAAAGCCACCCGCCCCAGACCAGTAGCTACGTCGCGGCGACCATCGGGGGCCCCCAACACAGAGAAGGACGACACACCCGCGAAAAACCAGAGGAAAAGGACGGTAACCCGGGCAGTAACGTGGCGACCGGAACCAGCGCAGGGAGATAACCGGCCGCGTTCCATATCAATCTCTAGCTCCCTATCTAGTGGGTTGACGATTCCACCCACTAGCATAGAGGAGCACAGGAGGCGCGCAGGCCACGGGCCATCCATAGGACTCCCCATGGGGCTCCCCGAGCCGCCACGATGGCGCAAGGAGGAAGACATGGCCACACTATGGCCACCAGCAAAGGGCCCACAAAACAAGAAGGGACGGGCGCAAGGCACAAAAACACGAGCCCCCACGCACCAACTCAGGCGGAAAATACAACCAACAGGTCAACTGCCAAAGGAAGCGCCACCACCGGAACAACCGCAGCCAAGACGCACGCCCACACAAACGACGGGCAATGCACCCATAGCAGCCGCCGGGAAAGCATCATCGCCACCGCCACACCGGAACCGGACCACTCGGTACATGGCCACCGAGAGGACACAAACGACACCGGAACAAACGCCGACGCAACCGTTGCGACGATCAGCCAGTCTGACGCCACCCGCCCCGGCAAAACCAGCGACAACAACAAGCCGCAAGCGGGCCGCCGACGAACAGCCACCAAGCGCACACAGCCCGAAGAAGCTCCAGAACCAGGAACCAGGGAACGGAGGCTTTCTCACGACCTCCGACCACCGCGACACCCTAACACCAGCACGGTACCAAGGGAAGGACGCACCATGCCCTTCCACTTGGTACCTGCTACCGAACGGTCGACGCGTCGAGGTATCCTTACGGCTAACCACCGCCAAGCGATTTCTGACGTCCATCGGGGATGAGAGATGGATACTGAACTTCGACCGTACAGGACGACTACTACGCTGTCGACAACGCGGACCCACGGACACCGGCCCAACAACGCAATGAGACCGGCAATACGCGGAACACGGAATAAAATAATGGTGAAGGGATTTGGTTTTGGGGGATCTAGCCTGTAAGAGAAGTACAAATAAACTACATGTAAATATGAAAATAAAGAGGCTTGACCTCCCGGCGCGCTCACATAATTCTTGTAAAATATCGCAGTACGTGTAACAAACACCACCCTCTGTAAAATGTTGTATAAAACATGCTTTCATCCGAATAAAGATCAATCTCGCCGCCTTTCGCTCGCGACCCCGGAGAAGGAGGGGGGTGTAACAGACCTACACAACGTAGGCCTGTTACGAACAAACCCCTATCACACCTCCACCGGTTAGACGTGTCGACGCGGATCAAGGAACGTACCGCCGGCCTCCTGTCAACATATCAACACCGCCTGTACCGCACGCACCCCGTACCTAGACACCTAGGTCAACGGAATCCAAAATCAAGTTTCCAAAACGATCATAAGAAGTTATACGTCACCACCAAAACACCGCACCGCACCACCATCCCTTACCACCAAACCATCCCTAGAAAAGCCGTCGCGGACTGATCAGAATCACCTGAGTCTGCCAGCAGTCATCCAGGAACAACCACGTGCGATATTCCAGTGCTGTGAGTATACTACCTGTAACTGTTGTCCACGTCTCCGCCGCTGACTTCGAGCCGTTCGTCGAACGCACCTCCTGTTATCGGCATCCTGGTTCTGCTGGTACGAGCCGTGCTCTACCTTGAAACACCCGGTGCGCCACCGGTCTCTTTCACTAGGCGCGTCGCCTCCGAGAGTCGACGAACAAGAAGTGGTGCGTCACCTCTTTGACTTCGTCGAAGAACCATGTTATCCTGTCTCTCCGCTGGTGCGAGCCGTGCTCCACCTCGAAAAACCCGGTGCGTCACCGGTCACTTTCGCCAGGCGCGTCGCCTCCGAGAGCACGGCGTGTCGCCACTCTCTCCCGCAGCCACGGTGTGCACCAGCTGAATCCTGAATCCGAGAGCACGGCGTGTCGCCGCTCTCTCCCGCAGCCACGGTGTGTCACCGGCTGAATCCTGTTCACTTGCACTAGCCTTACATTCCTGTACACTGATAAATAGTCACACCGGTAAAGACTCCGTTCCCGACCGATTTCGCGTCGTAATCGATCTCCAAGCACCGCGATCATCGTAAACATATTTTGCGCCCCGCACTCTCGCGATCGCGGTAGAATGAAACTCGCTGGCAGCGAGCGCACGTTAATCTAAAATTCTACGTGTCTTTATTTTCCGCCGTATACGAATCCTGGCGCGGCGAGCTAATCAGCAACGGAGGGAACCCAGATCCAGATCCAGATCGAGATTCAATCAAGACCGGGAACAAGACCCGTTACAGTATATTGTATATATGTACAGGGTGTATGAAAATTATATGTCACGACCACCATAGCGTGATTCTACACCTCACGATCGATGAAGATCTGTTAAAAAAAGTTTCCGCAAAATTGTGCTTGACCTTGAATTTCAAGGTCAATTTTTTTTATTATTGCATTGTATTCTAAGAATCATGTGGATGAAAAGTGTCAAAGGAACCATGGGTCAAAACTCAACCGTTTTACCAGAAATTGATGCACAAGTGCTGTCGGCTGTAAGATGAATTTTATTCATAGAAGTTGAAGATTTCAAATTGAAATGCTACTTGTTGACATAAAAACAGTCATGGAGAGAATGAAAACACACCGCTACAGCTTTAAAGGCTACATGAATACAGTTCGAGTGATCTCCACTATCGTGATTTTGATTACTTTGCTTTTTGATTCAGGACTCGGAATTATTTACCCGTGACTGCCGATTTTGGAAGGCTACGCCCCCCGATCCCGCCGCGCCCTGCTTTGATTGATATCACATTCGTGTAGGGATACGCACGTGTGTGCGTGCACAATCGGCACAGCCCGGCGGTGACGTACCGTCTAGGAGCGCAACATAGCTGCCAATCAAAGGATCCGATCCTGTTGTCCGAAAGAATCGCCGATCTCGTTATCGTAAAGCGGCAGCCTCCGAAGACACTGAAAACGTCCTTTGGTAATTTCCCGATTTCGGTAACTGAAAAGCAACGTAAGGGCGAGCACTGCTTTATGATGACGGGATCGGCGATGGGATCGGATCCTTTGGACGGCACCTATGTTGCCCGAGGTGGCGCGGCGCGTCACTGCCGCGCAGTGTTCCGATTGAACCCACCGTAACTCGCGCATGCGCGACCAAGACAGTAGCGTATCTACAATGACGCAGCAGAGCGGCCAGGGCCAGGGCCCTGGCCCTGATGCCTTGAGGCAGTTATATTGGCGGGAATGTACCGGTGTTATTAGCAGGACGACTGATGGACGAGAGACGTGACGCGGAACGTTAATATTTTATTATACAATGGCAGTTAATACAGTCTGGACACACTGATGCTGTTTCACTCTATTGACTGCAACAGCTAAATTTTGATTTCCATGATAATATGTTTTTACTGCTAACAGAAGGTGTTATGGCTCCATCTCTACCAAACGTTTCTTCTCCAATTTCATTTTCTCCCATTGAGACCATAACATTTTGTTTTGTGCCTCTGTACGGGAATACCTTAAACCGAGAAAGATGTTTGTACATAAATCTTTGTAAAATTAGACAGACGTTCTAGTAGATCTTAAGCTACTTACCGATGGTCCCTTGAGCGTGCTGTTACACTTAATAGATTCATTGTGTTCCATGTACCGACTATATCATGCACAGGTACCAAGTTACCAGTCTCAAGCACGTGTTCAGAACCCATAAGAGTTAAGGAACCATACACTTTAAAGACAGTGTATTTTTGCTGACAAAGAGAGACGGTATACTTCTATAGTACACTTTAAATGAAATATAAGTTTGTCTACATATAAATATGGTACAGTACATGATAACCCAAGCCTCGAGGAAAATGAGAAGTCTTGGAATTATTAAGATTCCACTGCATTTCATAAATTGATATCTAGTTCTGATATAATTTTTATCAGCCCTTGTTCAATATGAAATTTGTAATGTTAAGGATCATACTTACCCATATAGCATAACGGGAACTATTCGAGTCCTTCATGTATATGTCTGGGATGCTTAGGTTATTGAAATAAATTGGTATCTCCGAATTATTTCCCAATGTCAGAGATATGATGGTAGCAGACGTCTCCGTTTTCGGAACAAGTTCTCCCAAAGTTTGGATTGTTTTAACATCATTCTCTTGGTAATCCTCGGAAGAACAGTGTATGGAGATGTCCTCAACCAATATGGGAATATATGGAGTATCATACTGCAAAAGGCTATTACGCCTTCCCAAAGAAAAACTCCAATTTGTAGGACTCATTTTCAGGAATTTTCTACCCTCATTTTCCAACATTTCTCTGCTTGTATCAAAAGCTCTGCTTGTATGCAGTGCTGCGATTCGGCCCAATTTTTCTCGCGCACAGTGATCCCATACATTGGGATGATGAGGAAGCAGAGGCAATTATATTGGCGGGAATGTACCGAAACAATCTGTACCGGACAAAAAGACTCCAGGACGTGTACTACGAGTTACAAAATATATACAAATACACTTGTTATACATTCATTTTTCAGAATCAAATCATATAAATTTTTTAAAAGTCTGCGGGGAGCTCAAAGTACCCCATTTCATCGAGAATGTTATTATACTGTGCCTAATCGCCGCACATGCGCGTGGAATGTTGCGCATTTCTGGCATCACTGGTTCCCCGATTGAACCCACCGTTTTTCGCGCATGCGCGGCCAGGACAGTAGCGTATCTACAATGACCTAGCAGAGCGGCCAGGGCCCAGACGCCTAGAGCAGCCTTGAGGCAGTTATATTGGCGGGAATGTACCGCTGTTATTAGCGGGACGACTGATGGACGAGAGACGTGACGCGGGACGAGTTAAGTAAGTAAATGATTTGATTCTGAAAAATGAATGTATAACAAGTGTATTTGTATATATTTTGTAACTCGTAGTACACGTCCTGGAGTCTTTTTGTCCGGTACAGATTGTTTCGGTACATTCCCGCCAATATAATTGCCTCTGCTTCCTCATCATCCCAATGTATGGGATCACTGTGCGCGAGAAAAATTGGGCCGAATCGCAGCACTGCATACAAGCAGAGCTTTTGATACAAGCAGAGAAATGTTGGAAAATGAGGGTAGAAAATTCCTGAAAATGAGTCCTACAAATTGGAGTTTTTCTTTGGGAAGGCGTAATAGCCTTTTGCAGTATGATACTCCATATATTCCCATATTGGTTGAGGACATCTCCATACACTGTTCTTCCGAGGATTACCAAGAGAATGGTGTTAAAACAATCCAAACTTTGGGAGAACTTGTTCCGAAAACGGAGACGTCTGCTACCATCATATCTCTGACATTGGGAAATAATTCGGAGATACCAATTTATTTCAATAACCTAAGCATCCCAGACATATACATGAAGGACTCGAATAGTTCCCGTTATGCTATATGGGTAAGTATGATCCTTAACATTACAAATTTCATATTGAACAAGGGCTGATAAAAATTATATCAGAACTAGATATCAATTTATGAAATGCAGTGGAATCTTAATAATTCCAAGACTTCTCATTTTCCTCGAGGCTTGGGTTATCATGTACTGTACCATATTTATATGTAGACAAACTTATATTTCATTTAAAGTGTACTATAGAAGTATACCGTCTCTCTTTGTCAGCAAAAATACACTGTCTTTAAAGTGTATGGTTCCTTAACTCTTATGGGTTCTGAACACGTGCTTGAGACTGGTAACTTGGTACCTGTGCATGATATAGTCGGTACATGGAACACAATGAATCTATTAAGTGTAACAGCACGCTCAAGGGACCATCGGTAAGTAGCTTAAGATCTACTAGAACGTCTGTCTAATTTTACAAAGATTTATGTACAAACATCTTTCTCGGTTTAAGGTATTCCCGTACAGAGGCACAAAACAAAATGTTATGGTCTCAATGGGAGAAAATGAAATTGGAGAAGAAACGTTTGGTAGAGATGGAGCCATAACACCTTCTGTTAGCAGTAAAAACATATTATCATGGAAATCAAAATTTAGCTGTTGCAGTCAATAGAGTGAAACAGCATCAGTGTGTCCAGACTGTATTAACTGCCATTGTATAATAAAATATTAACGTTCCGCGTCACGTCTCTCGTCCATCAGTCGTCCTGCTAATAACACCGGTACATTCCCGCCAATATAACTGCCTCAAGGCATCAGGGCCAGGGCCCTGGCCCTGGCCGCTCTGCTGCGTCATTGTAGATACGCTACTGTCTTGGTCGCGCATGCGCGAGTTACGGTGGGTTCAATCGGAACACTGCGCGGCAGTGACGCGCCGCGCCACCTCGGGCAACATAGGTGCCGTCCAAAGGATCCGATCCCATCGCCGATCCCGTCATCATAAAGCAGTGCTCGCCCTTACGTTGCTTTTCAGTTACCGAAATCGGGAAATTACCAAAGGACGTTTTCAGTGTCTTCGGAGGCTGCCGCTTTACGATAACGAGATCGGCGATTCTTTCGGACAACAGGATCGGATCCTTTGATTGGCAGCTATGTTGCGCTCCTAGACGGTACGTCACCGCCGGGCTGTGCCGATTGTGCACGCACACACGTGCGTATCCCTACACGAATGTGATATCAATCAAAGCAGGGCGCGGCGGGATCGGGGGGCGTAGCCTTCCAAAATCGGCAGTCACGGGTAAATAATTCCGAGTCCTGAATCAAAAAGCAAAGTAATCAAAATCACGATAGTGGAGATCACTCGAACTGTATTCATGTAGCCTTTAAAGCTGTAGCGGTGTGTTTTCATTCTCTCCATGACTGTTTTTATGTCAACAAGTAGCATTTCAATTTGAAATCTTCAACTTCTATGAATAAAATTCATCTTACAGCCGACAGCACTTGTGCATCAATTTCTGGTAAAACGGTTGAGTTTTGACCCATGGTTCCTTTGACACTTTTCATCCACATGATTCTTAGAATACAATGCAATAATAAAAAAAATTGACCTTGAAATTCAAGGTCAAGCACAATTTTGCGGAAACTTTTTTTAACAGATCTTCATCGATCGCGAGGTGTAGAATCACGCTATGGTGGTCGTGACATATAATTTTCATACACCCTGTACATATATACAATATACTGTAACGGGTCTTGTTCCCGGTCTTGATTGAATCTCGATCTGGATCTGGATCTGGGTTCCCTCCGTTGCTGATTAACTCGCCGCGCCAGGATTCGTATACGGCGGAAAATAAAGACACGTAGAATTTTAGATTAACGTGCGCTCGCTGCCAGCGAGTTTCATTCTACCGCGATCGCGAGAGTGCGGGGCGCAAAATATGTTTACGATGATCGCGGTGCTTGGAGATCGATTACGACGCGAAATCGGTCGGGAACGGAGTCTTTACCGGTGTGACTATTTATCAGTGTACAGGAATGTAAGGCTAGTGCAAGTGAACAGGATTCAGCTGGTGACACACCGTGGCTGCGGGAGAGAGCGGCGACACGCCGTGCTCTCGGATTCATGTGGAAATGAGAGGGTGAAGGGGTCACAAATGTGGAGTGACTGGATCTCCCACCGTCTCTTCGCACGTGGTGTACCGATAATTAACTCAGAGAGAGAGAGGGTCACCAGTGTAGGTAACTTGTCCGTGAGCCTACACTCTCACGAAGTATGACACGGTCAACGAGGGATTTCGTCGAGGAAAAGAAAAGCTCCAGGATATCACCGTTTACCACGATTTATTTCGCGGTAAAGTCCACACAACACAGAGATACAATATCCCGACTGTTTAAACAATGGTCGAACGGAAAACCACAACGTGGTGAACAAGAATGTGCCTTAATGAAAATGCAGGAGCGCAGAACAACACGTGTTGTCTGAAAGAGTTCGAGAAACGAACAGGTCGAGCCAACGGCTCACGAGAGCGTTTCGCTCTCTAGACGCTTGTGCGCAGGGGCGGAGCCTCGTGATTGGACGAGTGCAGCGCCGAGCCCACACACTTCCCCCCTAGTGCAATGGCACGATACAAATTTAACAGGGGTAAAAGATGCAATTACTGCATTTACAACAACAATCTTAAATAGTTCCTACGCTCAAGCAATGAAAACAACTGCTGAAAACGATCTCGTTCATTTCTTGAACGAGATTGTTTTCCGCGAGTATGGTCTTAGCGTGGCGGGGGCCGAGCCGTCAGCAAGGTTATCGTTCACGACCGTGTCGTCAAGATCTTGATTAACCAGATATGCTGGTTTTAAGAGTTCAATTGACACATTTTTCGATGTGCCATTCACGTCGATCGTGAAAACACGGTCGGAAGGACGAGAAAGAACCCGATGAGGTCCCGTATAAGGTCTCTCCAGGGCCTTCTTGGCCATGTTTCGCATGAATACATGCGTACATTCATATAACGTTTTATAAACGAACGCGCGAGATTTATTATGGTGCGCCGCCGGAACAGGACGTACCTGTCACATGTGCTCGCGATGCTCTTCAATAAATATATTCGGGTCCGGCGTAAAGTCGTCCGAAAGAAAGAATTCTCCGGGTAGTCTTAACGTCGTTCCGAATACAAATTCCGCGGGGGACGCGTTAGTGTCCGAACGGACGTGTGATCGCAAGCCTAACAGGACCGTAGATAGCGAGCGCGTCCAATCTTTGTCGCGATGGCACATTAATGCCGCTTTTAAGGGCCGATGCCCAGCGTTCGATTAAACCGTTTGAGGAGGGATGGTATGCAGTAGTTCTGATTCTATCGCAACCTATCAAAGACAGCAACGCTGTAAAGAGTTGCGATTCAAATTGGGCGCCTTGGTCTGTCGTTATGGCTTTCGGCGCGCCATAACGAGATATCCAAGTGTCAAAAAATGCGCGGGCAACTGTTTGGGCTGACGTCTCAGATAGAGGAACAGCCTCGACCCAACGCGAAAAACGATCAATCATCGTTAGGAGATACTGCATACCGTTCCTCACAGGGAGCGGACCGACTATGTCCACATGGACATGGTCGAATCGACCATCAGGCGCAATGATCTTTTCCGGCAACATCTTCACATGCCGGGCAGTTTTGGATTGTTGACAGTCAACACATTCCTTACACCAGCGCTGAATGTCGCGGTGCATATCAGGCCACACATATCTGTGTCTGATCAATTTGTCGGTCACTTGAGGACCTGGATGCGCCGGCATGTGAAAGATATTAAACACCGTGCGACGCAGCGTTGGTGGAATATATGGCCGAATGGCCTCTGCCGAAATTTCGCAGCTGACGGTGTGGTGCTCTGGGCCCCAGGAAATATCCTTGAGCACCAAGGAATGATCGATCGACTTGCGTAATTTCGCCAGTTGATCGTCCTCCTTTTGAAGTTTAGCTAATTGCTTCAAATTAATTTCACAGGGAAGTCTGAGTGACTCCACCCGTGATAGCGCATCGGCGACAATGTTGTCAGGACCCTTGACATGCTCTATGAGCGTCGTGAATTGCGCGATATAAGAAAGCTGACGTAGCTGACGCGGGGAGGCCTTTTCAGGACGCTGAGAAAACGCAAAGGTTAACGGCTTATGATCCGTGACAATTTTAAATTGATGCGCTTCTAGTAAATATGAAAAGTATTTGATTGCCTCATAAATCGCCGTCTGCTCACGGTCGTATGCGCTATAATTACGTTGCGCTGGAGTGAGTTTCTTAGAAAAGAAGGCGAGGGGCTCCCAGGCCGAGCAGTTAATACCGAAAGAGGAATTTTTTTGTTCCAAAACCGCCCCAATGGCGAAATCGGAAGCATCGGTAACCAACCGAAGATCTGCCCCGGCACGCGGATGCACTAATAGAGTGGCTTGTGCAAAATCTTTCTTGATTTTGTCAAAAACCGCTTCTGCCTCGCTGGACCAATTGATCTCTCTTTTATCATTCTTTTTGGATTCGATAAAATATGAATTTAGCGGTGCCTGAGTGGCTGCCGCATTCGGAATGTTCCGATGGTAGAAATTTACCATTCCTAAGAAGCGTCGTAATTCGACGATTGTCTTGGGCTTCGAGAAGCTAAGTATAGCTTCAACTTTGGAAGCCGTGGGGCGTATGCTCTTAGCATTGACCGTATAACCTAGGAATTCCAGTTCGCGAACTGCGAACACGCATTTATCGACATTTAGTCTAAAATGAAACTTTCTTAGACGGTCAAATACCATGCGGAGGTGAGCCGAATTCTCCTCCGACGACGACGATGCGACCAGAATGTCGTCAATGTAGATGAAAACAAAGTCGAGATCCCCCAGCGCTCGATTAATGTAGCGCTGGAAGGATTAACTTGCATTTCTCAATCCGAACGTCATAAACATGAATTCGAAAAGGCCAAATGGCGTGGTTATAGCGGTTTTCTGCACATCTTCCGGCGCAACCGGAATTTGGTTGAACGCCTTGTGCAGGTCTAACGAAAAGAATATGGTCTTCCCTGCCAAATTGTTGCTATTGTCATGAAGGTACGGCGTGGGATATTTATCGGGAATTGTTACCGAATTTAACAGTCTGTAGTCTCCACAGACTCTCCAGGAGCCGTCCTTCTTTTGCACCATGTGCATGGGACTAGCCCAAGGGCTACTTGAGGGGCGGCAAATGCCGGCCTCAGCCCAGGCTTTGAACTCGGCTTTAGCAGCCTTGAGTTTGTCCGGCGCCAAACGGCGTGGACGCGAAGAGATCGGTGGTCCCTTCGTCAAGATGTGGTGAAACACTTCCGACGAAGAGGGTGGCACCGGAATGGAGCTTCCCGTGATTTCTGGAAATTCAGACAAAATTGCTGGGCAAGAGGATCTCAAAGCACTCGTATGAACCGAGTGAACAGCAGAATGTTTAATTTCACCTACCGAGACTACCTTGGTTGTTTTATCAAGAAGATCTCTCTTGAGATCAACAGCTAGACCATAATGGTATAAGAGATCCGCTCCAATAATCGCAGAGGGAACATTTGCAATGACAAAGTTCCATTTAATCTCGCGTTTCAATCCTAAATCTAGGATGCGAAATGATTCGCCGAAGGTATCAATTCTCGAGTCATTGGCCGCTAACAATTTAAATTCTGACGGCTTGCGGCGTATCTTAGGATCCGCCGGAAGCAGGGAAATATCCGCGCCAGTATCGACCAGAAAACTCTGACCCGAGATCCTGTCCTTTAAATGAAGACGTCTAGAATGGAGTGCTCCACTACCCACCGTCTCCGTACGGGAGGGAGCTTCTAGTTTTTTGCAGCGGAGAATTCCGCAAATTTCGGACAACCCGGTTTACAAGAAGTAGGGTTGAGGGGGTAACGAGAATGCGCATAGCATAAACTCGACCTCCTTTGAGAAGATGAAGGAGACTTGCTCCTGAATTGTCGCGAATGCGACGGCGATCGTGCCGCAGAAGGGCCACGACGCGTTCCCCTATCCTGCCCGGAATGAGCGTTTAACTTTGAGGTAATTGCCTTCAGAAGAGATTCTATTCTCTGAAACCTATTGTCAATAGGGTTGGAGGAACCAGAAGAAGATTTAGGTGTGGGAGAATCGCTGGAAACAGCGCACACCCTTGAAGGACTGCCAGAAATTGCCACAAGTTTGTCTGCAATTTCAGCAACCTTGTCTAAATCGTTAAACTCTGTGGCTATTAACACCTCACGCTGATGCTCGGAAAGCTGTTCCAAAAATATTTGTCTAAGCACTGTATCCGTGCACCTACAGGCAGCGTTCAAATCACGCAATTGCCGTAATATTTGAGATGGGCGACAGTCAACATTGACCTGTCCTCTTAAGAGTTTGCGAAGATTCTCCTCATCAGTTGAGGCATAGACTTTGATGAGTCTAGCCTTAGCTCTAGTGAACATATCAGGGTAGGGAGGTTCTTTAACCACAATATCGCTAATGTTAGCCATGGCATCATCATCAAGAGAAGTGGCGAGATAGTCAAATTTAGCTGTCTCAGAAGAGACATTTGCACGGCGCAAAGACGCCTCGATCTGGTGGAACCAGAGTACCGGATTCTTCCTAGAGAAAGTGGGAATTTTCGGTATTTTTGCTACTGCGACCTGGGTAACCCCTTCGGAACTACCACTAGTAGAAGCTAAATTAGCCATTGAGGCTCTGATAATCGCGAGTTCGCGGCGCGTCTCTTCGAGCTGTGCCGCCAACGCAGCATTAGAGTCTGTGTTCCGGTTTGAACTAGACATGTCGCAGCCTAGAAAGCAAAATGCCAGAAGCGAAATACGGGCTAAAACCCTAACACCGGTTTTATCAAGCTATCTCTACCCTTACGCAAATGCGTAGCACATACAATACCCTGATATCACGCACAGGCGTGTTACAATATCACTCCTAATGCTTTGCGAATAAGAAAACAAGTAGTTGTCACATGCGACACTTGTACTTGTTGCTCGCAATATTGATTGAAAGATATCGGTCGCGGAATCTCGGAGCAATCTGAAAATGTTCGCGACGCTCGAGGTATCACGCGAGAGTGTAAAAAAAAAGAAAAATCGCGATAGCGAAATTATCGAGTTTTAAAAAAAAAATTCGCGAACTGTGTGATCGCGCAACACGCGCGAACTGTCAACGACGACGTAACCTGACCTGAAAGAGCACCGCGGGCACACGCACGCGAATAGCTATACAGTAGGAAACGCACACACACGAAGGTTCGCAAGACCTTGAAATGTTTATGAGTTTATATGGCACACGCCAAATCCACAGGCACCGGAGACATTGTAAACACCGGTAACCTCCTTCAAGGTCTGGTCTGCCCGGCAACAGGCAACGATGCTGTGAGAACCGCCTCGTTGACCTTGACCAGGAACAGAACCGCTTGGCAACAGGCGAAGAGAGTCTGAAGACGAAATGTTGTCCTCTGCCACCGCAAAAACTGCTTGGCAACCACGATACTGAGGTAGAACGTCAACAGCGTCGACCTTTCCAAGTACGTGCACGAGACACGAGCGGGAACACAAAATGGCCGCCCAATTCCTTCGTCTCGGTTTAAATCTGAAACACACCTTTTATTGCCAAGAAATGGCGACTGTCTCACCCAAAATTTAAGTGGCTTCAAAGCTGAAAGACACGCCAAGTGCTGTTCGTTGATCTCTTTAATGGCGGCAAGAACACGCCAAGGGCCGTGAAAGCAGCTCCTTCCTCGCTGGACCGAACAGCCAGCGGAATTCTCGCTCCTTTGATGCAGGAAAACGTGGTAGCTGGATGCCGCAATGACCTCCAGATGCTCGCTTCCTGGTGTACTGCAAATTCCACGCCGCACGGCGTGTCGGTGTCCTTGAACAGGAACTCTGGAACTCCTTCCTCCCACGATGACCAACCAGATGCGAAATGCGTCGGTTGCGTGATGTCCGATTGAACGGTCGTGGTTCCCAATGTAGATGCCCACGACAATAGATCACGTCGGGGTCACCAATGTGGAAATGAGAGGGTGAAGGGGTCACCAATGTGGAGTGACTGTATCTTCCACCGTCTCTTCGCACGCGGTGTACCGATAATTAACTCAGAGAGAGAGAGAGGGTCACCAGCGTAGGTAACTTGTCCGTGAGCCTACACTCTCACGAAGTATGACACGGTCAACGAGGGATTTCGTCTAGGAAAATAAATGTTCCAGGATATCACCGTTCACCTCGATTTTATTTCGCGGTGAAGTTCACACAACACATAGATACAATAACCCGACTGATTATACAATGGTTGAACGGAAAAACCACAACGTGGTGAGAAAGAATATGCTCTAATGAAATGCAGGAGCGCAGAACAACATGTGTTAACTCAGTGAGATCGAGAAACGAACAGGTCGAGCACAACGGCTCACGAGAGCGTTTCGCTCTCTAGAAGCTTGTGCGCAGGCGCGGAGCCTCGTGATTGGACGAGTGCAGCGCCGAGCCCACAAGGCAACTCAGAACCCGGACGTGAGCACTCTCATATCCTCTCTGTCACCAGTGTGATGTCGCTCTATCGAAACCAGTGTAGGGGCTCTGTTCCCCCACTCCCATGTTACCAGAGTGGGTATCGGCGGAAGCCGTTGGCAACGCCGAGCTCCCGCTCTACCCTCTTGAGCTGCAACACCCGAGCTGGACGGTTGTCCGTCAAGCAGCGAGTTTTTCTGTCTACTATTTCCTTCGTCCCTCGAGATAGTCGAACGTAACCTCGACACTGGGTCGAGGCGGCGAGTAGGCGCCGATAGCTAGAAGTCTTCTACACATCTGGGGACTTCAACCTACACCAGCGCCATCCTAGTTATTATTAGAGTCACGTTACCGCGAGTATTTGAATGCCGGAATAAGTAGGAACCCATTTAATTGTAATCTCGTAGATATGTAGCTAGGAAATATTGCGATAAAGATAGAAGGTCACTCGAGTAGGGAAAACACAGGAGAGGAAGGCCATCTGCAACCCATAAAGGAGCGGAAACAGTTCGACGGGACTAGGACCCCTTCAATAAAGAATAGCAAGGGAAAGCAGACCCGAGGACAACTCTCCAGCTATCGTCAAGGACTTCAACCCATAAATTTGCTGCCTTGAACAAAGGACCTTTTTAGGAGCAATCGAGCAGCGACGGTCAAGTACGCGACACGTTGAGTACACGTGCACGATCTTGGACAGTTTCCCTTCGGGCCACCCCTACGAGGCCTTTCGCACCAAGCGTGGGAAATTGGGACGCCGACGACATCTTCCCCCGCAAGACTGCTACGCGTCATCGACTTAGGGGAGGAGACTACCCTTCTGATCGGGCCTCACGACGTCCCCACTAAAGACGCACCCCGGAACCAGAGAGCTGATGGAAAAAGCAGAAGAACAGCGGAGACACTCTCTGAAAATCACTGATAGACTTCAGACGGACCTTTTTAATAAAGCATTTCGAAATACAGAGAAAGTTCACCATAGTCACAGTTTATACTATTTATTATCATCGATCACCTTCCTAATTAAAGCCGCGTTCGGGAGTTAAATACCTTAGTATTTTAAAGGCGTTCGAATCCTTACCGCGGAATTTATAAAATCTATCGTTTGTGCCATCTGGAGGCAAGTCCCGCGGTTACAGAATCGAGACGAACATCACACCAGTTACTTGACTTGCACAGAAAACCGAAAGTCTTGGATTCTAAAAACATTTATAATAACCAGAATCCTGTTCAGAGTTTTCATCGATTACTGAGTGTTCGTCTATCGCCGCGTGGACACACAGTTATCAATGCTTGTCATATTTACTCGTGCAATTCCCAGGTAGCACCGGACGTACACTGGACGTCCAGTTTTTGTCCAATTTACGTCCATACGTCCGACGTCCGTTACGGATGTCCCAGGGACGCTCATTATTTTTGTCCCAGGGACGTCCATGGGACCAAAATTTCGGACGTTCAAGTACATCTATTTTTTAAGTCTTATATACTTTGGTACGTATCAGAATGCTCACTTCTCATGCATAAGATATACCTATACAGGGTGTCCCAAAACCCCTTCGACTCCGGGAAATGGGAGGTTCCTTAGGTCATTTGAAGCAACATTTTCCTTTGCACCAATGTCAGCCGGGGCTTTGTTTAGGAGTTATTAACGAAAAACACGGACCAATCAGAGCGCGACCTAGACGCGCGATGGCACGTTCAGCCCGTCGCGCCGGGAGACGAGCGTGGCGTAACGCCGCGATGCCGCAACGAACAAGAGTTTCTCGAGATTATGTGAATCTTCCCCGATTTGGATGAGCTTTGGATATGTTGTCAAGACCATGATTCTGAACAACATTTCCCTTTACAGTTTTTGTCGGTCGGCTTTAGTTTACGCGACAAATGTAAAAACTTGTAATTGTAAATCGATCGATTGTACTATCTTCTACCCGATTTGGATGAGCTTTGGATATGTTGTCAAGACCACGATTCTGAACAACATTTCCCTTTACAGTTTTTGTCGGCCGGCTTTAGTTTACGCGATAAGTAACTTGTAATTGGAACGAGGGAAAAAGCAGAAACTGATTGTATTAAAACCTCACTTATTCAGCCGTAAATCCATTTGCTGCTTCGAAATGTGTGTCTCTGGGTCACTCGGTGACGAACTGTACAGATGTCTTCAGGTATACGACAGTACCGAAAGCTAAGGGACGTACGGTCAGGTGAACGAACTGCACAGGTGGTGGTAGATAGCAGGTATACGACAGCCCGAGGGATGTGCGATCAAATCAACGAGATCCGGACTTTTCACTTTCACTTTCACACAGATGCCATGAAATTTTTCCACACTTAATTGCAATACCACAATTCCACAAACAATTGCAATATCATTTGTATTGCAGCACACATCACAACAATCAGATAACATGATCACTAGCGAACGTAAACTTTCTAAAAGAAGAATATCCCGAATTTTTCTTTCACTTCTCACTGTACGTTTTAGCACTGGGAACATTTCACGGCGACAGTCGATGCACTAAAATCCTTCAAAGTTGACGAATTGATCACTCACAATTATTTGGCACGTGTACGGTGTCCCTCCCTCTCGTTGTCCATAAATTAGTCTTATGGCCAGGCCGGTAATTGCACCGCTGGTGGTAGCTGTCAGGTACGCGATCGCAGTCAAATCCTAAGGGCTGCAAAAGGAGGGCTGCACGGCAAGTGCGTCTGGACGTTGACCTGGGTCAACGCACCTGTCACTTCAGTACGTGGCAGGTAGTTCTTGCCTCATTCCTGCATTGTATGTAAGCATTGAAAAGGGCATCTTCGTGGCCTTGAAAAGGGCCGATTAAAAGAAAAGGAGTTGGTGTTGCGTTAAATATTGGGGCCCTGAAAAGGGCCGATTGGAACTGTGACCCCAAATCAGTGCATCAGATGTTCGAAATGGCCGCCGTTCATCCGAATGCAAAGCTCGGCCCGCTGAATTGTCTGTTGAACAACTCTGTCAAGGGTTGTCCGGCTGATGTTCACAATGGCACCGTGAACTAGTGCAACCAACTCTTCCGGGGTGTTAACCGGCTGCTTGTACACCTTTTCCTGAAATGACATTTATTAAAGAAAAACAAAATGTAAGTAAACACGTGTACGATAATGAGTGGAAAATACCTAAAAAATACATGAAAATTGAAATTACCTTCAAATAGCCCCACAAGTAAAAATCCAGCGGATTAAGGTCAGGTGACCGTGGGGGCCACGCAACAGGACCACCGCGGCCGATCCACCTGTCCTGATAGGCTTCGTCCAAATGGGCGCGGACACTTGCGGCATAGTGCGCTGGCGCACCGTCCATTTGGAAATACATGTTCTGCCGGATCGCATAAGGAACATCGTCTATGAGATCCGGCAGAACATGTTCCAAAAAGATTCGAAACGTCGGGCCGTTCAGTCTATCGGGTAGAATGTACGGCCCGATTATGTGCTCGCCACAAATGCCGGCCCATAAGTTTACCGACCAGCGGGTCTGTGCTGCGCGTTGCCGAAGCACCCGCGGATTCTCTACGCTCCACATATGCGAATTGTGGGCGTTGAAGCACCCTTCTCTTGTGAAGAGTGATTCGTCGCTCCACAATATGCATGCGGGGAACGCCGGATTCTGCGACACTTCATCCAGCAGCCACCTGCAATACCGAAGCCGCCGGTCGAAATCCGCAGGTAGCAGTTGTTGTACCCGCACATATTTGAACGGGTGCATCCCACGATCCTGCAGAATTCGGTGTACCGACGACCGGCTGACCCTAGAAGTAAACATACATGAAAATGCATAAATCTATTGTTAAATTATATTTCTTTTCGCTTTAATGAAATACATGATAGCGGTGTACTTTTACTTACCTTGTTCGGCGACTGACGTCGCGCACGCTCACGGTGCCATCCTCTTCAACAATATCCAATACTTGTGCGACATGATCCGCGGACCTCGCTGTACTAAGTCGACCGGTGCCCACGCGATTAAAATCAAACCTCCCGAACGTCGAAAGTCTACGTGCCAACTGCCGAATGTAATGGGCTGACGGTGGTGGTGTGATGTGTGGCTGCTCTAGTATGATGCGTCTCGCAGTGGCAGCAGCATTGCCGTTGCAATGGATGTGCGTGGAAATCATTGCGTAGTGTTCTCGGTGAGAGTACATGATGCGACGTGGACTTGGACTAACTGCAGTTTTCCAAACAAGCTTCGACCACCCCTAAATATCCCTACCACGAAGCAAAACTGAGGATACAGGAACATTCTAAAAAACACGTGTTTTGCAGAAGTAGAAAGTGCAGCAGTGTGACTCCTACCTTTCCTCCGCGATAGAAAACAGGGATCCGCATCTCCGAAAGGGATTGTGTCATAAATCAGAACTCTTCAGTTACTCGGGAGTGTCCGCAGGACACGGGAATGGAAAAATTTTCTCTTGCACATGTTGAGTTTAAGAATTTTTTGGGCCGTGCAGTTAGGTCCTAAAAGATTTACGGTGTGCGCCGCTTGACCTTACCGAGGCAGTCTAGCCGCGATGTAGGAGGCACGATACAGGAATAATGCAAATTACGCTGCCTTCCAGCAGTGTGTGACTCCCGCCTTTCCTCCGCGATAGAAAACAGGGATCCACTTCTCCGGAACGGATTGTGTCATAAATCAGAACTCTTCAGTTACTCGCAGGGACCCTAACTGTTATAACCAAAATGAAAAAAGTCATGGAATAACAATTATCGATGAGAGAAATTTATTTCGATATGATCAATGATCAATTCTATGAATAAAAAATTTATGAGATAACTTATTAATGATGATAACTATTATGTGCGATCGATAATGCGATCGATAGATTCCATGACTTTTTTCATTTTGGTTATAACAGTTAGGGTCCCTGCGAGTAACTGAAGAGTTCTGATTTATGACACAATCCGTTCCGGAGAAGTGGATCCCTGTTTTCTATCGCGGAGGAAAGGCGGGAGTCACACACTGCTGGAAGGCAGCGTAATTTGCATTATTCCTGTATCGTGCCTCCTACATCGCGGCTAGACTGCCTCGGTAAGGTCAAGCGGCGCACACCGTAAATCTTTTAGGACCTAACTGCACGGCCCAAAAAATTCTTAAACTCAACATGTGCAAGAGAAAATTTTTCCATTCCCGTGTCCTGCGGACACTCCCGAGTAACTGAAGAGTTCTGATTTATGACACAATCCCTTTCGGAGATGCGGATCCCTGTTTTCTATCGCGGAGGAAAGGTAGGAGTCACACTGCTGCACTTTCTACTTCTGCAAAACACGTGTTTTTTAGAATGTTCCTGTATCCTCAGTTTTGCTTCGTGGTAGGGATATTTAGGGGTGGTCGAAGCTTGTTTGGAAAACTGCAGTTAGTCCAAGTCCACGTCGCATCATGTACTCTCACCGAGAACACTACGCAATGATTTCCACGCACATCCATTGCAACGGCAATGCTGCTGCCACTGCGAGACGCATCATACTAGAGCAGCCACACATCACACCACCACCGTCAGCCCATTACATTCGGCAGTTGGCACGTAGACTTTCGACGTTCGGGAGGTTTGATTTTAATCGCGTGGGCACCGGTCGACTTAGTACAGCGAGGTCCGCGGATCATGTCGCACAAGTATTGGATATTGTTGAAGAGGATGGCACCGTGAGCGTGCGCGACGTCAGTCGCCGAACAAGGTAAGTAAAAGTACACCGCTATCATGTATTTCATTAAAGCGAAAAGAAATATAATTTAACAATAGATTTATGCATTTTCATGTATGTTTACTTCTAGGGTCAGCCGGTCGTCGGTACACCGAATTCTGCAGGATCGTGGGATGCACCCGTTCAAATATGTGCGGGTACAACAACTGCTACCTGCGGATTTCGACCGGCGGCTTCGGTATTGCAGGTGGCTGCTGGATGAAGTGTCGCAGAATCCGGCGTTCCCCGCATGCATATTGTGGAGCGACGAATCACTCTTCACAAGAGAAGGGTGCTTCAACGCCCACAATTCGCATATGTGGAGCGTAGAGAATCCGCGGGTGCTTCGGCAACGCGCAGCACAGACCCGCTGGTCGGTAAACTTATGGGCCGGCATTTGTGGCGAGCACATAATCGGGCCGTACATTCTACCCGATAGACTGAACGGCCCGACGTTTCGAATCTTTTTGGAACATGTTCTGCCGGATCTCATAGACGATGTTCCTTATGCGATCCGGCAGAACATGTATTTCCAAATGGACGGTGCGCCAGCGCACTATGCCGCAAGTGTCCGCGCCCATTTGGACGAAGCCTATCAGGACAGGTGGATCGGCCGCGGTGGTCCTGTTGCGTGGCCCCCACGGTCACCTGACCTTAATCCGCTGGATTTTTACTTGTGGGGCTATTTGAAGGTAATTTCAATTTTCATGTATTTTTTAGGTATTTTCCACTCATTATCGTACACGTGTTTACTTACATTTTGTTTTTCTTTAATAAATGTCATTTCAGGAAAAGGTGTACAAGCAGCCGGTTAACACCCCGGAAGAGTTGGTTGCACTAGTTCACGGTGCCATTGTGAACATCAGCCGGACAACCCTTGACAGAGTTGTTCAACAGACAATTCAGCGGGCCGAGCTTTGCATTCGGATGAACGGCGGCCATTTCGAACATCTGATGCACTGATTTGGGGTCACAGTTCCAATCGGCCCTTTTCAGGGCCCCAATATTTAACGCAACACCAACTCCTTTTCTTTTAATCGGCCCTTTTCAAGGCCACGAAGATGCCCTTTTCAATGCTTACATACAATGCAGGAATGAGGCAAGAACTACCTGCCACGTACTGAAGTGACAGGTGCGTTGACCCAGGTCAACGTCCAGACGCACTTGCCGTGCAGCCCTCCTTTTGCAGCCCTTAGGATTTGACTGCGATCGCGTACCTGACAGCTACCACCAGCGGTGCAATTACCGGCCTGGCCATAAGACTAATTTATGGACAACGAGAGGGAGGGACACCGTACACGTGCCAAATAATTGTGAGTGATCAATTCGTCAACTTTGAAGGATTTTAGTGCATCGACTGTCGCCGTGAAATGTTCCCAGTGCTAAAACGTACAGTGAGAAGTGAAAGAAAAATTCGGGATATTCTTCTTTTAGAAAGTTTACGTTCGCTAGTGATCATGTTATCTGATTGTTGTGATGTGTGCTGCAATACAAATGATATTGCAATTGTTTGTGGAATTGTGGTATTGCAATTAAGTGTGGAAAAATTTCATGGCATCTGTGTGAAAGTGAAAGTGAAAAGTCCGGATCTCGTTGATTTGATCGCACATCCCTCGGGCTGTCGTATACCTGCTATCTACCACCACCTGTGCAGTTCGTTCACCTGACCGTACGTCCCTTAGCTTTCGGTACTGTCGTATACCTGAAGACATCTGTACAGTTCGTCACCGAGTGACCCAGAGACACACATTTCGAAGCAGCAAATGGATTTACGGCTGAATAAGTGAGGTTTTAATACAATCAGTTTCTGCTTTTTCCCTCGTTCCAATTACAAGTTACTTATCGCGTAAACTAAAGCCGGCCGACAAAAACTGTAAAGGGAAATGTTGTTCAGAATCGTGGTCTTGACAACATATCCAAAGCTCATCCAAATCGGGTAGAAGATAGTACAATCGATCGATTTACAATTACAAGTTTTTACATTTGTCGCGTAAACTAAAGCCGACCGACAAAAACTGTAAAGGGAAATGTTGTTCAGAATCATGGTCTTGACAACATATCCAAAGCTCATCCAAATCGGGGAAGATTCACATAATCTCGAGAAACTCTTGTTCGTTGCGGCATCGCGGCGTTACGCCACGCTCGTCTCCCGGCGCGACGGGCTGAACGTGCCATCGCGCGTCTAGGTCGCGCTCTGATTGGTCCGTGTTTTTCGTTAATAACTCCTAAACAAAGCCCCGGCTGACATTGGTGCAAAGGAAAATGTTGCTTCAAATGACCTAAGGAACCTCCCATTTCCCGGAGTCGAAGGGGTTTTGGGACACCCTGTATGTATGCAAAAATACAGGGTGTCCCAAAATTCGTGAAAATCCCGAAAGGGGGTGGTTCCTGAGACCATTCTAAGAGACATTTTCCTTTGCACCAATGTCAACTGCGGCTTTGTTTAGGAGTTATTAACGAAAAACACGGACCAATCAGAGCGCGCCCTGGCCAAGCCGCGCCGGCAAGCGAGTGTCGCGGTACGCCGTGACATCGCATCGTGACGGCGCGGCGGCCCAGGGCGCGCTCTGATTGGTCCGTGTTTTTCGTTAATAACTCCTAAACAAAGCCGCAGTTGACTTTGGAGCAAAGGAAAATGTCTCTTAGAATGGTCTCAGGAACCACCCCCTTTCGGGATTTTCACGAATTTTGGGACACCCTGTATATATGTATACATACATAGAATTAAAAAAAAAAATTTTATATAAAACTATATGTCTATAGAATTATACATTTTTATAATTTTTTTTTATTTACTGATTTGTGTTACATTTATACTTATTCTTTTCATAAATACAGAACATCCGTCGTCTAGTAATAGTAATAGAAATAATGGCAATAACAATAATGATAGTAAAAATATAAAAATAAAAGCACTATATAGCGTCTTCAAAGATATGTACCAGTACGATATATGGTTTCTGAATATTAAAAAGTACTAAACAACGTTCTTTAAAGATGTATACATTTATATATACATATATATTTATAACAATATTTATTTATATACATATATATTTATAACAACATATATATATGTAAATTACGCCTCGAAAACGCAAAAGTAGGCCACTTGGGCGAGCTCACGCACTAGATTGATCTTTTATCTAGCGATTGTGACTACGTAGGAGTCTCAAATGTGCATTAGCGAGACGAATAACGTCGGGAGCTGAACCCTTGCTATCCGTCTAGGCACACGTACACGCTGCCCGAGCGATGAGTGTGTGAGTGCGCCGCGCGGCGCGCGGTCCGGCTTTCACGCCTGCTTACAGAGCCTCCCGAGCAGACATCATGCTGCCGAATAATGTAAATTACGCCTCGGAAACGCAAAATTAGGCCACTTGGGCGAGCTCACGCGCTAGATTGATCTTTTATCTAGCTATTGTGACTACGTAGGGGTCTCAAATGTGCATTAGCGAGACGAATAACGTCGGGAGCCGGACCCTTGCAATCCGCCTAGGCACACGTACACGCTGCCCGAGCGGTGAGTGTTTGAGTGCGCCGCGCGGTCCGGCTTTCACGCCTGCTTACAGAGCCTCCCGAGCAGACATCATGCTGCCGAATAATGCAAATTACGCCTCGAAAACGCAAAATTAGGCCACTTTTACGAGCTCACGCGCTAGATTGATCTTTTATCTAGCGATTGTGACTACGTTCGGGCCCCAAATGTGCATTAGCGAGACGAATAACGTCGGGAGCCGGACCCTTGCTGTATCGTCGAAATCTCTCCAACATGGAGAAATCCCGTATTTCAAAAAAATAGTGTTAGGATATAAAAGTGGAAAAGGAATGAATTATAAATAAAGAAAATAGAATTGAGCCGAAATATCTTGAATAGTTTATTGGCTCATTGGGGAAAAGCCTTGCGGCATAAAAACCCCAGAAATATAGAATTCAACATTGATTACAAAAGAAATAACGATGAAGATGTGAGCGTTAGAGTAGCGCTAATAATGAATTATCATGTATTGATAGCGTTATGTATACGACTCGGAATTCTACTGGATCCCATATGATTCCGCGGGATCCCTCAAGTATGTAGTGTGTGCTGCGGCACGACCTGGCGGAGTATGACTCCGAGGGATCCCTTGGTGTATATGGATAAATGTGTGCTACGGCACGACCTGTTGGAGACACTCCTCCATGGGATCCACACGAGTGTATGTATGGTAGCGTTATGTATACGACTCGGAGTTCTACTGGATCCCATATGATTCCGCGGGATCCCTAAAGTATGTAGTGTGTGCTGCGGCACGACCTGGCGGAGTATGACTCCGAGGGATCCCTTGGTGTATATGGATAAATGTGTGCTACGGCACGACCTGTTGGAGACACTCCTCCATGGGATCCACACGAGTGTATGTAGAGGTGTGCTACGGCACGACCTGGCGGAAATCGTGATTCCGCGGGATCCCTCAAGTATGTAGTGTGTGCTGCGGCACGAGCTGGCGGAGTACGACTCCGAGGGATCCCTTATGTTGGTATGTATGTATGTTCGTTATGATCATGTTCAAACATGATTTGCAATATCGCGCAATATCGTTCACACTGGACACTACCGTGGTTCAAATCACACGATCTCTTCTCTGATCCTTGTCCGAAGGATATCGAAGTGACTCTACCGGACGACCTTCTACGACTGTCTCGATCGTGCCTTTCCGACTACCCTCATCTGGGGCCCAACCGTCCTTTTGTCTTCGCTCGAAGACCCCAGGAAAATTCGGCGCCGCGCAGTCGACCGATGGTTTACGTTATGGCGCGCACATGCTTATATTGAGGCTGACCCGCACTAAAACCGTGAACAAAGAACATCCTGTCTGGTCTATGTCACGAGACGTAGACCGTTCTCGGTCCTCACTTCGTACCCTTGACTCGAGTACAAAAAAAAAAGGAAAACCCTCTTCGTCGCGACGAAAATTTATGGTCGCGGTCGAACACGCTCCCCCCGTTGCGAGTGGACGAGTAATAAATCTAACTTATAAACTACGTCGCTATAGTTCCGCGGGATTCAAACGCCGACAATCCAATGTAATGTTCACGTCTCGTTATGTGTGTTCAGTCAATGGACACAATTGCGTGATGTTCCGCTTGATAACGCCGTTGGTGGTTTTGATTGTGGCGACTCGGATTTCGCCATCCTTGCCGGGGTGGACCTCCATGACTCTGCCCAGCCTCTATCGCATGCAAGGTAGATTTTTGTCCATCAGGATTACAACTGAATTGACCTGGAGTTCGCCACGGGTTGTGAACCATTTTTGGCGCTTTTGTAATTCATTGAGGTACTCTTGGTACCATAGTTTCCAAAAGTCTTGTCGAGCCTTCGAAATTACCTTCCAAGAGGTTAGCCGGTTCTCTGGAACGGAAAGATAATTATTTTCCGGTAGCATCGTAAGTGGTCGACCTTCAAACGTGAAGAGACGTTCGCCGATAACCCGTTTAAAATGATGCTTGAACGATTTTACAGCGGCCTTCCATATGCCTCCGAAAGTGTGGTGTTAACGGTGGATTAAAATGCCACGTTATGGACTTGCTTACGGCAAATTCGTTGACGGTTTCTTTAAATTCTGTGGATTCGAACAATGCATACAATTCGCGTAGCTGGTTATTCGCGCCGACAAAATTAGTACCATTGTCCGAATATACGTGTGCAGGTATAGCTCGACGCCCGATGAAACGTCTGAAGGCGCCGAGAAAACCCTCGGTTGTAAGATCGCTTACGATTTCGATGTGGACCGCCTTGACCGACATACAAATAAAAACGCAACCGTATGCCTTTACGCTGTTTCTATTGCGATGCTTTTTTTCTTTAATAAAGAACGGCCCGAAGAAATCTACACCGGTGTGAGTAAAAGCCGCCGTTTCTTCGACACGTGATTTGGGTAAATTTCCCATTTTTCCTTGTAACGGAGACGGTCGGAAACGGATGCAACGAACGCATCGTCGTACGACTTTCCTCACTTGATTTTTTCCGTCCAGGAGCCAGAAACGATGGCGAGTGGTGTATAGGGTTGTTTGAATACCGGCATGGTACGTGCGTTCGTGTATTTCACGGATTATAAGATCAGTAACATGATGATAAGATGGTAAAAGAATCGGATGTTTCTGTGTGTAGGGAATTTTGGCATTCTGTAACCGACCGCCGACACGAAGAAGTCCGAATTCGTCCAGAAACGGACTCAGCGATGCGAGTCGACTGCCTTTTACTTCCTTCGATGCCGAAATGCGTTCAATTTCCTCGGAGAATTGTTCTCTTTGTATCGTTTTGATGATGACGCATTCCGCGTTGCTTATTTCTGCTATACACAACTCGCCCGTATATTTGTTAGATCGCCGCACACGTAAGCAACGCGCGATTACACGTGTGAGGTTTCTATACGAAGAAAAATTGTGAAAAAATTCGCATCTGTCGTGCTGTAATGTTAAACATGTATTTTTCTTACAACCCGGTAACTCCTTGACAGTAATGTTTAAACTTGCCGGCCAAGTAGACTCGTGTTCGCGTAACCAATGGGGTCCCTCGAACCACGAATCGTTCTCGCGGAATGTCGCAGGAAGTTGTCCGCGAGACAATGCATCGGCCGGATTGTCTTTTGTTTTGATATGCCGCCATTCCGCTTCCTTGATGGCCTGGATTTCCGCAACGCGATTCGATTCAAAAACCTTCAACACGGTTGGAGACTTTTTTAGCCACTGTAATACTATGGTGGAATCTGTCCAGAAAAGAACACGATTAACTGAGAACTTAAAAGCTGCGACGAGACAACGTCTCGTCGCGAGCCGCGTCTAGGCCTAAGAGTAAGAGCGATCGAACGGCAGTCATATTTGTAGACTTTGCCGAAACTGGCCCGCACCAATCACCGCGAAGAATCAGCCGCGACGCGAGCGGCACTCTTCGTGGTCCGTGCTTTCGTCTTCTGTCTATATAAGGCAGAACGAGACGAATTTTCACCGGAGTTCACCTGGAGACAGTCTCATCCTCGCCAGTCAGTGAACGAGCTCGAATACTCCTGGGTGCGTCCAGGACGCGAGCGCTTCGGTACTCTTCGATCGGGGGCTTCCGTTCGAGTGTACAGACGTTCCTGCTGGACGACGAGGCCGTCCAGTCCGCAGGTCGAGACGACCGCTCCAGGAGACGCTCCCCGTCGAAACCGCGACGTACCGGAATCCGCGACGTATCCGCGCATCCGTAGCACCGTCTCCGGAAAGACGTTCCCGCAAGTCGCGAGAATATTCGCGCACCGTACCAGACCGGCTCGTCGTGCCAGATACCGCTGGACGACGAGATCGCCGTTTTTACCCGCGTCCAGAATCCAGCCGCGGTAGCATAGTCCGGAATCGCCAACGCACCGTGTCCGCCAGAAGCATGGTCTCGCTTGTCCGGACCGCACCCGGCCCGTCTTTTAACCCGCGTCCGTAGTTCGTAAGTAGAGTAGTGTCAGTTGTAAGTGCGCCGTAAATTAGTGTAGTGTTAGTTGTAAGTGCGCCGACCGAGCCTTGACCGACCAGGCTGACTGTTCGCCGGCCGTTTCTCCGCCGCGTTCTCGCCGGACCACGAACCTCCGCCGTCGCCGTCGTCGCGTCAGCTACCGCTGTCACGACAGAGATCGCCGCCGCCAGAAACTCGTCCAGGCACCAGGAATTATTATTAAATAAACCTGAGTTTTACCAGACTTCGCACAACCTTCATTACCTCCATCCTAACGAACCCTGGTAACTCTTGAGCTACAGGGCATCGCGAAGTCGGATCGTTACAAAGCAACCCCGGTCTCTTGATAAAGCCGGGCCAACGTTAACGCACCGCATAGTTCGAGCCGCGGTATAGTTGTCTCTTTAAGAGGTGCAACTCGCGATTTAGCACATGCCAGACGAACGAGGGTGCGATCCTTCTGATTGCGGGAACGAATGTAGATACACGCGCCATATCCCACCTTGCTCGCGTCGCAAAATCCATGAATTTCGATGCTGGTAGGATTGTCGAGCAAAAGTCTCCGATCTATCGATAAATTGTTTATACACGGAAGTTGGTTCGAGAAGGTTAGCCATTGCGTATGCAGCGCTAGCGGAACCAATTCGTCCCAATCGAGCTTCGTTTTCCAACATTCCTGCATGAAAACCTTGGCAGTCAGAATTATTGGTCCCAGAAGCCCGAGAGGGTCGAAAATTTTGGCGATCTCAGATAGAATTTCGCGCTTTGTCGATTTCGTGGGAGATTCTGATGAATTTACAGTATATACCAATTTATCCCCCTGCGCGTGCCATCCGATGCCTAAGGTCTTTATCACCGGGCTCTCATCGGTCGCGTAATCCGTTCCGAGAAGCTTTTCGCTTATGGAGTCAAGGGCGTGATTGTGGTTCGAGGCCCATTGCCGAATAGTGAAACCGCCGCGTTTCAGGAGTTCGATCACCTCATTGCGAACAATTAAAACCTCCTCCAAAGAATTTGCACCTGTCAAAAGATCGCCAACGTATAAATCGCGTTTCAAAATTTCGGAAGCATATGGGAAATCTGCGCCTTCGTCGATCGCGAGCTGTTGTATGGTTCGGATAGCGAGGTACGGAGCGGACGATACGCTAAAGGTAACGGTATTTAGTTCAAATGTTTTGATTCTATTGTCGTGATACCAGAATATACGCTGATATTTGCGGTCTTGTGGGTGAACTAAGACTTGTCGGTACATTTTTTCGATGTCGGCGGTAATGACATAGGAATACGTGCGGAATCGTAACAAATGTTCGAAACGTTTGTCTTGTATTGTAGGACCTACCATAAGTCCATCGTTTAATGACATATTTTTAGGCGACTTGGCCGACGCATCGAACACGACGCGGATTTTTGTAGTCGTACTTGTGACCTTTACGACGGCGTGATGTGGCATATAGTAGCCAGTAGTTGAGTCGTCGGTGACCAATGACATATGCTCAAGCGTAATGTACTCTTGCATCACCTTGTGATATTCTTCCTTAAGAATTGAGTTTGCGTTGAGCTTTCGCTGAAGTGAGTGGAACCGACGTAAGGCGATCTGTCGCATGTCGCCGAAATCTCTATCGCCGGCACGAAATGGTAATCGTACTACGTATCGTCCGCTCTCAGTACGCGTCGTGTTTTCGCTATAATGAGTCTCGCATAACGATTCTACGGATAGTTTCGACGTTTCTGCGTCCACGTTTTCAATCAGCCAGAACTTCGCGATTTGTTCTTTCAACTCTGCTAGATTGCACGAGATAACTCGATTTTCCGCGCTGTCTGTTGTTCCGCCTACTACCACCCATCCAAGTTGGGTTTTCTGTAAAATTAGATCGCAGTCATCGCGAGATAAGTTGATCTGCCCTATCGATATCAATGACAAAGTGGCCCCAGCGCCAATCAGAATATCAACGGGCCGCGGAATATGAAATTCAGGATCGGCAAGACGTATGTTAGCAGGAATTGCTATTGATTCGCGTGGAAATACCTCATCGGGTACCGAATCCGTAATTCGCGAGACAGTTAAACACGTTAATGTTTTCTGGAAGTCGCTGTGGAGCGATCGGAGCGTAACCTGAATCAAATCTTTTGATATCGTGGCCATCTCATTGATTCCGTTAATCGCAATCGAGCATGGTTGGGTAGGAAGGTTTAGCTGTTGTGCGAGAGTCTCAGTCATAAAATGCGCCGTCGCGCAGGTATCGAGAAGTGCCCGAGCTTCAATGAACGTTCCGTTGTACTTTCGGATGCGAACTATTGCACTCATTATTAACTGTGAGCGAGGAACGCGACACGCGGCGGTCAATGCGAGCCTTGATAGTCATGCTGAACCCGGTTCAGCCGCGCCATTCGCGGACTTTAGCATAGTATCAGCCTGTACGGTAGAAGGTTGTCGCGTGCCGAAATTGTGCAGCAACGAATGGTGAAAACGCCCACAATGTTTACAACGTGACGACCGACATTTTCCGCTATGAGATCGCAAACAGTTTCGGCACAAATTCTTTCGGTTTATAATGTCCCAACGTTGGGACACGGGCAATTTTACGAATTCCGGGCAAATATATAATAAATGGTGTTTGTTGCAATAAGAGCAAGTGCGCACGGTAGCTGTAACGAAGGCACGCGCGCCAGCCTCACCTTTACGCGTTTTGATTCTATGAGATTCCCGTTCGGACCGACGCTTGACTCCCGTTTCGGTGTTATCGCGAACGGCACCCTTCTCTAGAGTGATCCGTCGGAACTTCGTTTCGTTTATGAACTTGTAAAATTCTTCCAGCGTAGGAAGAGTGTCCAAGCTCAGTGTCTCTTCCCATTTTTCACGTATCTCGCTAGGCATTGCTCTTTCTAGAAATCGAATAATCAAAGAACTATCCGGAGTAACCTTTAATGATTGTAGCATATTCAAATGTTGACGAACATCGTCAACCAATTTCGCGAGTCCGCTAGCTGGGATTTTATTTGCTGTTCCTAAGTCAATAATGGCGTCTAAGTGCTCTGAAACGAGAATACGCCGTTTTTCGTACGAATCTACTAAAAGACGCCACGCATTTTGATAGTTATCCGCGCTTATATTGAAAACCAAAATCTTGTTCAGCGCGTCACCGATTAGCGAGTTTTTCAAATAGATAAACTTTTTTAAATCTGTTATGTCGGTACGCCCGTCGATCATAGTTAGAAATGTGTTCTTATATGAGAGCCACTTTTCCAAGCTTCCGTCAAATTTCGGTAATTCGGCGACCGGCAATTTCAACGTACGCCGTCGTCCCTCTCCTAAGGTCGTATTTAAGTATGAATTACCGAGCGTCTCGTTTACCGGCGCGGATGAAGGTGCAGCGACTTCCATAGACTTAATTTTACTTGCGATGTCGTAATACCGATCCTGAATGTCTTGTATTTCGTCCAAATGATTATTCTCAGGATCGATAATTGCGAGTTCATCATTCAACTCCTCGTATGCGTGAAACAATTCCGTGACTCTATTCAACCGCATTTTGAGATTCGTTTCGTCATATTGACCCGACGTGATGTAGTTCTCGAGCTGCGTTATTTGTCGTTTAAGCGACGTACGCTTTTGACCAATTATGCAGATCCTATCCATTATGATTATACTACGTACTCGCACGCACCGTATATATGTATGATTAAATCTAGTCTATTTACGAAAACGCACAGTCGAAAATTATGGCTGATAATCGGTACTTATCTTTCGCTGATGGACAAAGTCTGCAGCAGGAGGCGATATGGGCGAGAGGTCCACCGTATGATGCTGAAGATTGTGTCCAGAGTTCATCAACGTTCGTTCGTTAGAGTTCGACGTGTTATCACTGAGCACTGTTGTCTTTAAATCTCCGGATCACACACACACACACACACACACCGCGTACTAAAAATTCCGACAAATTTACGGACACGCGATAGTACGCGTCTAAATAGAATATCAATACTGTAGAAGCACCGTAATTCAGATCTATGTAGATATAGCTCAGACTTGTTTCGGGGAGATGATGCTCAGTACCACAGCCTTGGCATCACTGGTACTAAACCATACCCCCACCATAGCCTACTATTGCCCCTACGTTGTTTTCCACTAGTATTATACTATACTATTATACTATTATAATACTATTATAATTACTATTTTGTATAATTACTACTCTGCTGGCAGCAGAGAGCACCGACGAGATACTATTAAAGACTGCCAGCCCCTGTGTTATTCCGCGGGACCGGTAAGTGGGCGCGAGTGGGCGCGGGGATAACGGGAAAGTTACAGTGATCTGATATACCACAGCGGTAAAAGTTCTACAATCGACGAGATATTCGTCAAGTTGAAGAAGAATGATATAGTAGAATGCTGACATTACCTATTCTGTAATTGCCTTATAATACTATATATAATTCACTTATTGCATTCTTATTTTCCTTATTATCACCATTGTAATAATTGTTTACAATATAATCGATAGTTTATAGATGTAGGAAAAATGGAAGTAATTACTACGTAATATTCTACAAATGTATTGGAATTTAAAAGTAATTTGAACATTATTGCGTTATATATAAAATAATGATTCTTAAAAAATATTTTGTTATGTTGTGTAATGACAAAATTCAATCGTTCTTATTAAGATCCTTAGTAGGAAACAGAAAATTAATTTTTTTACTTATTTATCCCATACTTGTAATGCTCGACAGCATTATTGACTGCAATTATTAAAGTAGAGGTAGTAACAAGATAAAAGTATTAACTAATTAAACTAATTTTCGACGGCTCCTATCCATACAATGTTATTTAGAGGCAGTATTTCGTACGAAGATATCTAAAAAAATAATTCTATTTGACTCTATACGAATATTTCTTGCACCATATATGACGCTATTTAAAAAGTGCGTGTAACATTATTTTATTTCATTCTGAACTGAACCACTTCCTGAAACATGATTCATTTATGAGTACATTGTGCGACGAGACGAAGAGCTAGCAGACGAAGTCGAAGTCGAAATCTTAAAAGAATAAGGACTCTCCGCGTCTCTTTTTTTCCCGACGCTGTCCTTCTTTGTGTCCGAAACTTGCGTCGCTCATTGCATAAGCAAATATCATCGGAATTATATAATTTTGGTATCATTTTCATAAAAAGAAACAAAATTCACCAAATATGTTAAGGAAAATCCTATAAAAAAATAATGATAAATAATTAAGCTTTGTTGTTTGATTAGTAGTCTCACACCGATATACCCGACCCGACCCGTATCATGTTACAATGTTTCACTCCACTCCACGGCGACCGAAGCCCCCGAGCTTCACTTCCCTTTTCTCCGTTCGTCATCATAGAATAGTGTTTCCTGAAAATTGAATGTCTCTGGCCAGACTCGAGTTTTCGACATTTATAGCAAGCTTGCTATAATCTTATCTTATATGTCAAAATTTAGTTTTCTATTTAAAATATTTTGTTGTTAAAACTCATTAATAGTTTTAAATAGTACTTGAATATATTTAAAATGATATTGGAATATTGGAATATTACAATTTGGAATGAAGGGCCCAGCCGGACGAGGTAGTCCTTCGAATTATTTAAACAGCCGTTGCGCCATTCAATTTTCGGTCAATTTTCCCCATTTACTTGCATTAATTTAATCATATAATTGCATTTAATTGAAATTGATATTTGAGATTTTTTCCCGATTTTTTGGTTCAAAATGTTAATTACACAAAGTGAAAAACACGCAAAAATTCGACAAATGCAGGTGTTTTAGAGAAATTGAAAAATAGCATTGTGATCATATTTTTAGACTATCAACATACCAGAACTTTTTTTACGACAGCGCGTATAGTCTAGTCGCCAGGTACTTTTACCTGGAAAGTATTCCCAACTTAATGAAATTTTGACACGTCATTTAGGGGTACTCTGGGGTGTCGAATCTGAGTTTTCAACCTCGAGGACCCTGTGCTAACTTGGGAGAAAAAACCACGATTCTTATTACCTTGTTTTGATTTTTCGCCTATTACTCAAAAACTGAAAAAAACGACGGCGGGGTCCGATCGGGGATGTTTTTTTTTATTATTAATATCTATATTGCTATTAAACATATACCAACAAAAATATAAAAAGGCTTGAATCCACTCGGTTGAAGTAAATAAATTGTGCTATCCTCCTCAGTTAATAGTGAAAATGTAAGGGGTATCCGTAGTATGAAGATTATATATAGATATGTTGAAAAACTAAAGTTATGAGCCAAAAACTTGCAATTGCCTGCTAAATGTCACAATGCGTGGCTCAAAATGTCATTTTGAGAAACATTTCCTAATTTTGAACGCCTGTCTATCGGTGCCTGTTGGGTCAAAAAAAAAGATTGACCAGTGAAATTTGAAGGAAATTTAATGCTCTTTCCAAAAATGAAAAACAAAAGTTCTGAGGACCCACAGTTTTTGAGTAATAGGCGAAAAACCAAAACAAGGTAATAAAAATCGTGGTTTTTCCCCCTCCCCAAGTTAGCACGGGGTCCTCGAGGTCGAAAACTGAGATTCGACACCCCAGAGTACCCCTAAATGACGTGTCAAAATTTCATTAAGTTCGGAATACTTTCCAGGTAGACGCCTTTTTTTCGACCTGCCGACTGGACTATATGAAAAAACTTGACGACACTGAGGAAAATGAAAAATTGAATAACTCCGAGAAAAATGGAAAACTTAATGACTCCGAGAAAAATAAAGAACTTACTGACTCTGAGAAAAATGAAAAATTTAATAACTCTCAGTCAATAAGCAGTCTTCAATGCCTCTTAAAAAAGCAATTAATCATGCAGGGATTGATCAGGTGTTTCTCTCTATATTAAAAAATATTAAAAAATCCTTTGACAAATCTGTTTTGTGGCGTCAGGATACTGCTGTCGATATTCCATCACACAGTTTGTATAGTATATATTATTTCTCCTCTTTGTTTCTATATAAAATTTTATTATGATCCTCCATTAGTTTAACGCCCCGTTCAGCGGTATCATTGACCACCTTCAGTCTATGTTTCAGTCAGTCTACTTATTATTCATAATAACTTCTTTTTCCGATATTTTAACTGTTTTTCTTTTGTAGATTGGAGCGTATTAATGAATTTAGTTAAGGTAGTAGAGAGACTTCCAGGATTGCAAGATATTCATTTACTCATTTCTCGATAATACAAACACGGGGTTTTTCACTAGTCAAAAACGCTAGATAAAACATCGATCTAGGGCGCTATCTGCCTCAAAAGTCCTATTTTTTCGATTACGAGGCGTAATTTTCATTATTCGGCAGCATGTAGCTATGAAAATAGCTACCGAATAGTGCAAATTACGCCCCTTAATATCTCTGTCAGTTATGTATATATAAAAAAACTCTTCAAACAAAAGTTGTAGTATATTAGGAGGTGGATATAGTATCAGAAAAAAATTTTTTTTCAAAGTAATTATTTCAAGTTTTCAAAGTCACGGATGTTTTTTCTATCAACAACTGTTTATGCTACATACGGATTCTTAAAGAGAAAAAAGACAAATTCAACGATATATCATAACGTCTATTTATGTAAAGATTTAAAAAATTCAAAATTTTCAAATTTGCTGCGCCTCATTTTCCCATGATCCAATCGGCCCCAAAATTTTTCCAGATCATTTTCTCAACATTTGTTACAATTCTGGTTTACGGGACAAAAAAATTTCATGGTCGAAAAATAAGGTCCACCCTAATGTCCATATACGTAAATTACGAGAAGCAGTAAAGGGTGCTTAACGTCGAAGAAGAAAATCCTGGTAATTAAAACTTAATATGTACTACATTCTACGTTATTAGAATAATTGTAGTTTAATTATGATACATTTTATATCAACATTTTTTATTTACACTTAGAAACGCACTGTCTCGGAAGGAAATGGACATTCGAGAGAAGCAATAAAATTAGAGCATCATCGCGAAAAAAGATGAGTTTGCAATAACCTCAATATTTTATGAAATTCTATTATAATTATAGTTATGACTGTGTTTTTTTATTATAGGAAGACAGAAGATCAAATAAACTTGTGTATGCTAGTATAAAATCAATTTATATATATTATACAATTTATTTTATTATTTGTTTGACAACTAATAAATCTACAAATTGTTTCATAAACTAAAAAATACTTCCTGCATTTTCGTATTCTCCAATCAGTCCAAATAAATACCATCAACCTGTTCTCGATCATATACCAATTTTTATTAATGCAATTATGACAGTAACAAAACGTTTCTATTTAAAATGAATACATATTTTGAACATAGTTTTAACATTTTTAATTTTTTGGAAGGTTAAAAAATGTAATTAAAAAAGTAATGAAAAATAAAAATAAAAAAAAAATCCTCGCTGCACGGGGACCCGAAGGCTAGCTCCAGATTGCGATTCATACGCTCGACGGCTCGACAGTCGAATTTCAGTTTCGTTTCCGTAAGCCGTAAAGCATGGCAACATGGCAAGTTCTAAAAATAGATTGTGGCTCGCACAAGCAGCGCACACGGATATAGTAAAGGTACGCTGGTGAGTGTAGCGCGCGGGCGCGTTGCTAACACGATACCAATACAGTGTCTTCTGCACCGACGAAATGCGGTCGTTGGCCTCCTGTTTCTCACTCCAGTCAGAATATATCCTAGAGGGCGTAAGAGAACACCGAAAAATTCAAGTCCCGCCAACTCCCGTAAGGCTGGCAGTCTTTAACAGTATCTCGTCGGTGACATTAGCCTGAAACATTAGCCTGGAACAGCTCCTACATCATCTTTAGCATGGAACAGAACCTACATCATCTTTAGCAAGAAACAGAACCCACTTTACTGTTAGCACATCTGACGACATCCGTGTCGCTCGAATATTTCTCTTACGCCCTCTAGGATATATTCTGACTGGAGTGAGGAACAGGAGGCCACCGACGAGATACTATTAAAGACTGCCAGCCTTACGGGAGTTGGCGAGCCTAAAATTTTTCGGTGTTCTCTTATGCCCTCTAGGATATATTCTGACTGGAGTGAGAAACAGGAGGCCACCGACGGCATTTCGTCGGTGCAGAAGACACTGTATGTATCGTGTTAGCAACGCGCCCGCGCGCTACACTCACCAGCGTACCTGTACTATATCCGTGTGCACTGCTTGTGCGCTTATGCCAGCCACAATCTATTTTTAGCACTTGCCATGTTGCCATGTTGCATTGCTTTACGGCGGAAACGAAACTGAAATTCGGCTGTCGAGCCGTCGAGCGTATGAATGGCAATCTGGAGCTAGCATTCGAGTCCCCGTGCAGCGGGGATTTTTTTTTATTTTTAATTTTCATTACTTTTTTAATTACATTTTTTAACCTTCCAAAAAATTAAAAATATAAAAACTATGTTCAAAATATGTATTCATTTAAAATAGAAACGTTTTGTTACTGTCATAATTGCATTAATAAAAATATATTAATACCTCATTATACCTATAGGTATATGATCGAGAACAGGTTGATGGTATTTATTTGGACTGATTGGAGAATACGAAAATGCAGGAAGTATTTTTTAGTTTATGAAACAATTTGTAGATTTATTAGTTGTCAAACAAATAATAAAATAAGTTGTATAATATATATAAATTGATTTTATACTAGCATACACAAGTTTATTTGATCTTCTGTCTTCCTATAATAAAAAAATACAGTCATAACTATAATTATAATAGAATTTCATAAAATATTGAGGTTATTGTAAACTCATCTTTTTTCGCAATGATGCTCTAATTTCATTGCTTATAAAATGTATCATAATTAAACTACAATTATCCTAATAACGTAGAATGTAGTACATATTAAGTTTTAATTACCAGGATTTTCTTCTTCGACGTTAAGCACCCTTTACTGCTTCTCGTAATTTACGTATATGTACATTAGGCTGGACTTTATTTTTCGACCATGAAATTTTTTGGTCCCGTAAACCAGAATTGTAACAAATGTTGAGAAAATGATCTGGAAAAATGTTGGGGCCGATTGGATCATGGGAAAATGAGGCGCAGCAAATTTGAAAATTTTGAATTTTTTAAATCTTGACATAAATAGACGTTATGATATATCGTTGAATTTGTCTTTTTTCTCTTTAAGAATCCATATATAGCATAAACAGTTGTTGATAGAAAAACATCCGTGACCTTGAAAACTTTAAATAATGACTTTGAAAAAATTTTTTTTCTTTGATACTATATCCACCTCCTTATATACTACAACTTTTGTTTGAAGAGTTTTTCATATATGTATACATAACTGACAGAGATATTATATATAAATAAATTCATTAATACGCTCCAATCTACAGAAGAACAAGAAAGCGAGCTAATAAAAACGTGGTGAAAATAGTTCTAATATCGGAAAAAGAAGTTATTATGAATAATAAGTAGTCTGACTGAAACATGGACTGAAGGTGGTCAATGATACCGCTGAACGGGGCGTTAAACTAATGGAGGATCATAATAAAATTTTATCTAGAAACAAATAGAAGAAATAATATATGTATACTATACAAACTGTGATGGAATATCGAAAGCAGTATCCTGACGCCACAAAGCAGAATTTGTCAAAGGATTTGTAAATATTTTTTAATATCGCGAGAAACACCTGATCAATCCCTACATGATTAATTGCATTTTTAAGAGGCATTGAAGACTGCTTGTTAACTGGGAGTTATTAAATTTTTCATTTTCCTCAGAGTCAGTAAGTTCTTTATTTTTTTCAAAGTCATTAAGTTTTCCATTTTTCTTGGAGTTATTAAATTTTTCATTTTCCTCAGTGCCGTCAAGTTTTTTCATAGAGTCATTGAAGTTTCCATTTTTCTTGGAGTTATTAAATTTTTCATTTTCCTCAGCGTCATTAAGTTCTTTATTTTTCTCGGAGTCATTAAGTTTATCATTTTTCTTGGAGTCATTGAAAAGTCCCTCTTTGTCGTTTACGCGCTGTCGTAAAAAAAGTTCTGGTATGTTGCTAGTCTAAAAATATGATCAATGCTACTTTTCAGTTTCTCAAATAAATCTGCATTTGTCGAATTTTTGCGTGTTTTTCAGTTTGTGTAATTAACATTTTGAACCAAAAAATCGGGAAAAAATCTCAATTATCAATTTCAATTAAATGCAATTATATGATTAAATTAATGCAAGTAAATGGGAAAAATTGACCGAAAATTGAATGGCGCAACGGCTGTTTAAATAATTCGGAGGACTACCTCGTCCGGCTACACTCTTCATTCCAAATTGTAATATTCCAATATTTCAGTATCATTTTTAATATTGTTCAAGTACTATTTAAAACTATTGATGAGTTTTAACAACAAAATATTTTAAATGGAAAACTAAATTTTGACAAATAAAATACGATTATAGCAAGCTTGCTATAAATGTCGAAAACTCGAGTCTGGCCAGAGACATTCAATTTTCAGGAATCACTATTCTATGATGACGAACGGAGGAAAGGGAAGTGAAGCTCGAGGGTTTCGGTCGCCGTGGAGTGGAGTGAAACATTGTAACATGATACGGGTCGGGTCGGGTATATCGGTGTAAAATAACAGAATATTTTTTAAGAATTATTATTTTATATTAAAACGTTTGTAGCTCATTGCAACGTCGACCGATTTTGACGAAATTTTCAGAATATGTTTAATTGACACAGATTTACAAAACGTATTTTTTAAATTTTCAATGTCGGCCCATATAAAGATGTTGTAAAATGCAATTTTTAGTAAGTAAGTAAATACGTATTTATTTATTTATTTCAGCCTCGTGGCCCAGAAATTGTACATGGATTATAATTCTCGAAGCCATTCATCCCTCTATTTATCCATTCATCCGTTCCTCCACCCATCCATCCATATCCCATGCCACATCAAATACCTTATTGTCTATGTGATCTATCCCAATGTCTCCCCGCTAATCATGCCTCTCTCTTGATTATCCCTTGTGATTAATTCTTTCCTTTTTTTCTCTATACTCCTAACCCATTCTACAATTTCTCCCACTCTTTTCTCCTGTACTATCTTTTCTATACCTATGTTAATTCTTTCTACCCCTTCACAGTCTTCTGCCAGGTGTTTTAGTTTCCCCAAGTGTCTCTCATTTTTTCTACAATTCCGATCAGTTACTATTTTTGAAAAAATTATTTTTACATCCTGTACTAAACTAATTGTTCTAGCTTCCCAAAAAGTTCAAATCGTATAGTATAATATTAAAAAAGTTATCATTTTTAGAGCGTCCGAAAATTTTTGCGAGTCACAGTATGTACATATATCGCGCACAGAACACAATTCTTCTTTCTATTAAATCGCATTTCTTAGGTCAAACAATTGCGTTTTGTAATGTATAATAACATGTAATAACGTTAAAAATTACTTAATATACACCCGCGGTAAAATCAATAAGTATAACTTTCCTCCTCACAGCAGAAACGTCGAAAAAATTTTGACAATGATGTCCCACAATAAAAAAATCTGAAAAAAATTGACGACACTGCCTGCTGTAGTACTTTATCAAGGAACCAAACAGTAAAAAGCATGTTTTCATATTTTCTAGAAATCTATATTTTTCCGATTTTTGGGGGGTTTTTCATTATTTACGACCACAGTTTGCAACCAAAAAATCTGAAAAAATTCTATAAAATGCGTCTTAGGATCCAAAATATGTAACATTTTTTTTAGAATTTTAGAACGTATTTGAGACCGGAAAATTGCGCTCGACTGTGCAACAGGCCTAACGGTTCTGGAGAACCGATTACACTGTCCAACACCAAATTTGTTTTCAATATACTGTTGGGTCCTTCTGATAGAGTTTTTTGCGCTGATTCCGAATCTGTCCTTAATTTTTCTCCTATACGCACAGTTTTTGAAAAACATGGCTTTGAAAAAAGAACATATTTTTCAACTTTAAACAAATATTGTGGTTATTATAAAAGATATTGAATTGTTCTTTACAGCAAAAGATTCTGTAGGCTTTCCCGAATACAGTGATATCCAATATTAATACATTATGATTGTTTAAACAATGATTAAAGACGAAGAGACACTACTTTTGCACCAATTTTTGAGGATATTTTTCAATTTATCTCAAAAAATTAGGGTCCAGCGGAAAATCGAACTATACCACGCGATAGAGCAGACTTTTATCTTGAGAAACCAACCTTTCAAGTTTGTAACGTCGACGTTTTTTTCGAACCAGAAAACAAAATAACTTCGCCCGACATGAGCCACCAGTGGCGCGGCGAGGCGGCCTTCGTCGCCGATTTTCAATTGTTACTTCCAACAATTGCGTCCGTTGCCGGTTGCGGCCCGCGCGTATTCTTATGTTTTCACTTTTGGCCCACTGCAGTCCGCGGGGGTTGCTCATCTCACTGGTTTAAATAAATAAATTTATATATTTTTCTATTTGTGAATTATATTATTCTAATAATTTATTGTGAAAATAATTGTTTAAATAAATAAAAACAAATAACAAATTTGTATAGATTATAAAAATCTATTTATTTTAACAATAAATTATTGAAATAACAATTCAAATAATGAATATGGAAACAAATTATAAAAATTTATTTATTTAAATTATTTTAACAATAAATTATTATTGAGAAATAACAATTCAAATAATTAATATAGAAACAAATTATAAAAATTTATTTATTTAAACAATTATTTTAACAATAAATTATTATTGAAATAACAATTCAAATAATTACTATAGAAACAAATTATAAAAATTTATTTATTTAAACAATTATTTTAAATTATTGAAATGGTATTTCAAACAATAAATATAGAAACAAATTATAAAAATTTATTTATTTATAAATTGTTTAAATAATAAATATTAGGTCGAACACAATATAGAATACAGAATGACAGAGAACCGAAATCCTGAACCGAAATACATAATATCGGTTCTCCAAAATCGTAACCGTAACCGATATAAGCCAGAACTGCCAGCCAGTACCGATATTCTCGTAACAGTTATAAGTGTTATAACATAACATCATTTCGGTTCTTAATAACTATTTCAATCAGAACCGAAAAATAACAGTTTAAACAGTTATTTTCATAACCGTTCCAATCCCTGTCTGTAGCGTAGATTTACCACTATTTTAATATACTATACGATTTGAACTTTTTTTGGAAACTAGAGCAATTAGTTTACTGCAGGATGTGAAAAGAAGTTTTTTAAAAAATTGCAATTGATCAGAATTGTAGAAAAAATACTAAAAGTTAAAGATGATGTAGGATCTGATCCAGGCTAAAGATGATGTAGGATCTGTTCTAGGCTAAAGATGATGTAGGATCTGATCCAGGCTAAAGATGATGTAGGATCTTGTCCATGCTAAAGATGATGTAGGATCTTGTCCATGCTAAAGATGATGTAGGATCTTGTCCATGCTAAAGATGATGTAGGAGCTGATCCAGGCTAAGTAAGTACTAGAGTAGGGGGCAGCACTATATGGGCACGGCCAAAACCCGGGCGTGAGCACTCTCATATACTCTCTGGTATAATGCACCGTGGTTCGTGTCCAGCGACTGATACGTTTATGTTTTGCGAGAATCGAAAAGAATTCGATCGAGAAACAGAAACCCATCAGTCGCTGGCCTCGCACGTGTCGAATGGATCTGCATTCTGCATTCAATTATTCACGAATCTGAAGATCATCACGTAGACAAAATGTCTTTCGAGAATGTGGCGAAAGAAGCGCAGAAAATTCGCAATTCTAAGAGATTATCTAAGGAAGATTCACAGGTAATTTTGGAAGCATTGTTTACTGATATTATTTAATTAAAAATGAATTCCTTCATTATACACCATATATATCTGTGGTTGCGAGGAAGAACGCCGCATGTCACATAATTTCAATTTCGAGATATTGCCGTTTAAAAAGTTTTGGTTACTAATCCTTTGCCATGGGATATCGGTTCAATTGCATTATGTCTTTCTTGCAAAAAGCCTTTCAAATTTATTTTCATGACTTTTTTTTCTGATAAAGACGAAAATCCTATACTATAAATCTCAATTAATGCATAAACTGAAATTTTTTGATATTGTGACATGCGGCGTTTCTCCTGGCAACCATAGATATTAGAGCAGTGATTTATGAGATACCCGGGTACTTGATTAAGCCATGAGATACTCGGGTAAACGGAAAATTACCCGATTACCCGGGCATCTCATGAGATAGTACTCTCTCTCGGTTCTGTTTCGAAATAATATCCCAATATATTTTACTCGATTATTCTATTCATGTTACCTCATGTGAAACTGAGATTTCATCGTGTTATTTTTTATTTTACGGTTGCCCCCTGTTATTGTGATTTAGTTTTTATGCTTGCATACATTGTATGTTCTTCGGCAGAACAGAATAAGAGGAGGATTTTAGCCTCGGTAAAGTAAAATTCTCGATAAAAAGGGGTACCACGAGCACCCCGCAGAATTTAAAAAAATTGGTATAATTTGATTCTGAAAAATGTATAATATGTATAACATGTGTATTTGTGTATGTATATTTTGCAGAGTTGGGCAAAATGTAATTTCAATTACAATTACTTACCAATTAGTTAGTGTAATTTGAAATTGCAGAAATAAAATTACAATTACATGTAATTGGTAATTGCAATTACTTGACGAATCACTGTAACTGTAATTGCGGTCCGCAATTACAATTACTGGTTGAGCCAAAGTAATTGCAATTACCAATTACAACTTCATGTAATTGTAATTTTATTCCTGCAATTACAAGTAATTGTAATTGGTAGTTGCAATTACTTAATGCCAAAATGGCTCTAAAAAAAGTGATTAGATACCTACCCAATGGAAATGTATAAAAAGAACAAACAAAAAGCATATGTTAGGAAATATTTATTATTCAGTAAATATTTATTTGTAGCTAATTATTTGATATTTCACAAAAACGATTACCATTACTTTGCAAAATGACCCCCATTTCAAAGTTGGAGTCGGATAATATATAACATATGCTTTTTATTTGTTCTTTTTAAACATTTCCATTGAATAGATATCTAAGTACTATTTTTAAGTAATTGCAACTACCAATTACAATTACTTGAAATTCCAGAAATAAAAATAAAATTACATGTAATTGTAAATGGTAATTGCAATTACTTTGGCTCAACCAGTAATTGTAATTGCGGACCATAATTGCAATTACAGTAATTGTGAGAGGATTAATTGTAATTACATAACACGATTATAGTAATTGTAATTGAGTCTAACAATTACTTCAGTGTAATTGTTTTTTGAAACTACTAATTTTTATGTTTTGGACCATTTAACCGTTTTTTATGGTAATTATGGTCCACTTTTGCACATGTAATTGGAGATGTAATTAAATACTCATGTAATTAATTACTGCCCAACTCTGATATTTTGTAACTCGTAATTTTTACCATCTTTAAACGTTTGTAGTTCATTGCAACGTCGACTGATTTTGACGAAATTTTCAGAATGTTTAATTGACATAGATCGACAAAACGTATTTTTTAAATTTTCAACATAGGCCCACATAAAAAAGTTGAAAATGCAATTTTCATTTTTTCAACAATTCCGATCAATTGCAATTTTTGAAAAAATTTCTTTTCACATCCTGTACTAAACTAATTGCTCTAGCTTCCCAAAGAAGTTCAAATCGTATAGTACAATAGTAAAATAGTTATCGTCTTTTCTAGAGCGACCATAAACTTTTGTCCACTACTGTAACTGCCTCAGGGCTCTGCTACCTCATCATCGTAATATATTGGGTTGGAAAGAAAGTTCGTAGAGTTTTCAAATTAAAAATCGAAGATTCTAAGGTATTTATTCATATGTTTATTCAATAACACGAGAAGTTACCTCGAAAATGGCAAAAGGTAATATTACAGACTGGAAAATATGTTATTGCATAAATGTATGAATAAATATCTGAATTTTGCTTTCAATTTTAATTTACAAACTTAGCTACGAACTTTCGTTCCAACCCAATAGATACGTCCCAGATAGCATACTACGTCTTAAAGACGTCATTTTCTCGTCTTTTTTACGTCTTTACGTCTTACGTCTCTGAAAGACACCCTTTACACGTCCATAAAGGCGTTCTTTTTGTAGATGTCGTTTTTGCGGTTGGGTGAAGGCGCCTTTTATGTGTCTCATTCTTGCCGTAAAAACGACGTCTCAAAAAAGACGCCCTAGTAGCACAAAATATTGTATACACATTCATATGATATTAAAAAGAGATTCAATCTGTTTTTAATATTCAAATATACATACAATATTTATTTCACATTAATAGCAAATATTTTTTTATAAATATACACGAAACATCTATTTCATATTACGAGAAAAATATTTTTTTCTAAATATAAAATGAATATCTATTTCATATTAGAAATAGAATGTTTTTTCTCATATGCAGGAAATATTTTATGTTTAACGTTTAATATGGAAAAATATTTGTTCCAGAATATGCTGGAAGATATACACACCTTTCATATTACGAATAAAATATTGGTTTCAAATATAATATAAATCTTTATTTAATATTGGAAGTAAAATGTTTACTTTTAATGTACTTCGAATTCGTGTGTGTCACTTAATCGACATATATTTATATTATAAGAACATTAATTAAGTAATGTTCTTATTATGTGCGACAAAATTGTTGCACGAAAAATAATCGTAGCTAATACGTCTTACGCAATGTGATTGAACTGTCAGATTAAAAAGTTCGTAACAATCATGGATATAGGAATTAGCAACACTCCTTATAGCATTCCTGGAACCTATTCGAGATCTTTCTCGGCTTTGTCTAAACATGCAGAGTCTGGAGATTAGATTCGCAGCGCTAGAAAATACAGGGTGTTACACGCAATTGTTTCAGGCCATAACTCCGTTATTAATGCATTTACGGAAAAATATCAAGAGAGGAAAATAAATGGTTCGTAGAGCGTAGGCCCTTAGGTTTTTTTAGTTGCAACTGTGCATGTGCAATTAACAATTGCATCATTTCTTTAAATGGAGATCCATATTTTTTTGTTGCACTAATCGTTTGCTCTGTTTGTTCTATGTAAAAAATTATTAGGGTACCATAGCAAAAAAACTAGTAGTGAGGAATCAGTGATACTTAGAATCAGAGGAATCGATTAGTGCAACAAAAAATATGCATTCCTATTTAAAGAAATTATGCAATTGTTCACTGCACATGCATAGTTGCACCTAAAAAATCTAAGCGCCTACGAATGTAGCGCTCTTCGAACATCTTTCCCTTATGATATTGTAACGAAATATCGCTTTCTCTGAATAAATAAGCACTCTTTAAACAGCAGGAACTTTCTAGTCCTCGGAGGAAGGAGACTCCTTTTCTATTTGTCGCCTTTTTCACCTTTATCGTCCATCCTCAACGGCGTCTGTCACCAGACTCTCCTTCGTTCCAGCGTCGTTTTCACAACGAATCTGTAACCCCTCCTCCGAAAAGAAAAATTAATTGAAAAATGACCTGTGATTTTGCAGGAGCAAAAATAATGAAAAAAAACACCGTGGACCCTCCAAAATCACTAACTAACCCGGCATTTGCCCAGCGCCCCACAGAGGGCCAGAAACCGATCTTTTTGGACAAAAATCTGCCGACAACTCAGTTTTTCATCGATTTAATTGGAATTTTTTTTAAATGTTCGTGAAAGACTATACTTTGATGACGTGCTTCGCGAAAATCGTTAACTGTCACAATCAAGAATCCTTAAATACCATAAATTTGCATGTCCCAGCTGAGTTGCCGACACTTCTTAACCCTAAACCCTAAACCGAAAAATTTTAAACTGTAAATCTGGCTGTGAGAATTACCGATTGAATAGAATTGCATTCGGCACTTATGAGACTTACCATTAATTTATTGATCTAACAGCAGCGTTTTTGCTTCTTGAGATAGAAATTGCTTGTGTTTGCCATCCTTTATTCTTAGAGAGCTTATAAGTGGATCGAATGACAATAATATATGCCGTATAATATCTATGTTTGTCTTTTCGCGGCAACACATTCGGGAGTTTTCACCTCGTGATTTCCTGAAGACTTTATTATTTGCCTCTTGTGGCTCTTCTGAATACGAACCAATTGACAGTTCAAATGTTGCACGTACTTCACTTCCATGTTGCAGTACCTTATGAACTGATGGAGGTAGTTTATACCATGGATAAATTTTAATGCACGATTTTCCGTCTTCGAACAATATTCTTTGAATTTCACAGAATCAGCTTTCTTGCCACATGTAATTACCTGAAGAATGTTATGCAATCTTGTGGTAATAACGGCGTTTAATCCAGTCACTGCAGCAACTGATTCGGCTTTTCTAAAGAAAGTTCGAGCCACGTTCCCAATATTTGATGTAGCAGCTCCCTGTTTGACAACATCAACTGTGATTGATAGCTCTTTCAAAGAATTTTGCACTTTAACTTCACGATTTTCACGCAGCACGTCATCGAAGTATAGTCCTTCACGAACATGTAAAAAAATTCCAATTACATATGTCGATGAAAAACTGTAAGTTGTCGGCAGATTTTTGTCTACAAAGGTCGGTTTCTGGCCCACTGTGCGTCCCAGAGAAAACCACGGCTTAGAAACCTGGGGCGGTTAGCGGCCGAAAAGAAAATGTAACAATGTCAAGTAACATTTAGTAACTTCAAAATAACAACAATATTTCTAATGTATTCGGTCTTGAATTTCTCCCTTAACGACTTGTTTTTCCTCTTCTTTGTTTTTGGACTCTTGCAAGTTAGCAGGCCAGCGATTCCTGGCAAACCAGGAATAAATTATTATCTCCTAAAACTCAGACTTTTTCCCGATCTTAAGGTAAACGAAACTAAACTAACAAAGAGCTAAGCTACCAACACAAAAACTTTCATCCATTTTTCCTATTTTCCCTATAATAATTCCTATTTATCAATGAACTTTGCAAGTCTGTTGACATGCACTACTTTAAATTTCTGCTTATTCTTCCTAATTCTATAGACAACATCGTTCAACCTTGTGCTAATAACATAAGGACCGTCCCAATAAGACTGAAGTTTTGGGCACTTCCCTTTTGAAAAGATTTTTCTGTTACTTTTGAATCGTACAGCTGTTTCATTGTAAGCGACGAATTTGTGGATAGAATCCATTTTATCTCTCAAATCTAAAGTAAATTCGAAGAACGCAAAATCTTTAATTAGTAGACTTCCCCGCAACAAATTCAAAGGCAAACAAATTCCCCGACCATATAACATCATTGATGGGGTTAATTTTAAACTTTCATGCGCTGAGCAGATCTATATGCAAAAGGAGGAACAGAAGTACTAATTCGTCCCAATCTCTTTGATACTTAGACACAAACATGGAAAGATATTGAAAATTGTCCTATTTAACCTTTCTACAAGACCATCTGATTGTGGATGAAGAGGAGTCGTTCTAGTTTTCTTAATGACTAGCAAAATCATTAGTTCTTTAAAAATATTTGATTCAAAAGTTCGCCCCTGATCAGAATGAATTTCTCGAGGGACTCCGTGACGACTTACAATATCCTTAATTAACGCAGCGGCTAACGTACTAGCCTGAAAATTTGGTAAAGGTATTACTTCTGGCCATCTAGTGAAATAGTCCGCCACGACTAACATAAAACGATTTCCTAAAAATGATTTCGGTAAGGGTCCTAAGATGTCTAAGGCTATTCTGTCGAAAGGAAAACCTACATTGTAAATTTGTAATTGCCACGATTAGCCGTACCTTACCTGGATATACAAACCTCACAACGATTGCACCATTTTTCTACATCTTGTAGCCAAGAATTAGGGATTAATCAGGATATGCTGGACACACAGATTTATTTTGGTTAGGAACATGGGTACAGGAAGGTGGGGTATATAAAATTATTCAATTGCTCGAATTATAAATCACAATTGAAGGATTTTAACGATTTATTCACGTCAATTCACGTTTGTGTACAGAGAACAACTGATTATAATATAAAACCATAGACATATAGAGACATATTGGGTGCGTTCCGTTTCACGCTTCAAGCGCATGAATCGCTTTCAATGCGATGCGCACATTGACATCGTTCCGTTTCGTTAATGCGCATGATGCGTGTGATGTATTGATACTTTGTCAATTTCCTACAGTTAAATTTTGTATTTACTTGAATTGTAATTATCTGAATTTTGATAAAGAATGATATTAAATTAAAAAATCACATTTTGAAAGCCTATTTATTTACATATACCAACCACTAATATACAGGGTGTCCCAGACAAAGTGGTCTGTTCCGTTTCACGCTTCAAGCGCATGAATCGCATACAGAAGCGTTCCATTGCATTCAATGCGCAAATCAAAACGCTCAGAATTCCCTAGATCCCCACCACTTCTCGCGCATTAACATCGCATCAGCTACCACAGCTCTGAGGTGAAGCGTTTGATGCGAAGCCGATACATTAGCGGTAGATTTGAAAAAATCAGATGCAAGTAAAGCACATTATTTATTTTATATATATTAACATTAATATAATCACTGAATGAACAGCGTAACATAACGGAATATATTTTTCTTCCATTTTTGGACAATGAATTTATTATTTAGTCATTAATCAATAAATACAACAATATACAATATACAATAAACAATATAACAATATACTTGCTATTCTATTTAATATTTCATTTTTCTTATTATCATATATTCTCATAACAGCTAATTAACGGGTAACTATTATAGAAATTGAACACCCTAACCCCAACAAGTCATTCACGTGGCCTGATGGGGCAGTACTTCTACTAATAGATCTATATAGAGAAAAGGAAGCCGAATTTAAAAACGGCTTGAAGAGGAACATCGTAATTTGGAAGGAGATTGCAGCCCAACTGCAGCAATGTAATTATGCTGTAAATGGGCTGCAATGTTCGACAAAATTTGCCGGTCTACGTCGTATATATATTATTATTTATTTGCTAGTGTTTCTAAAACTTTTAATAAAGATTTTTGAATTTCGATATTTTCAGAATGCATTCTTTCTCTTTCCTGTTTTCTTTCTCTGTGTCTGGTTTCTTTCCTTTCCTCCGCTGCCCTCCTTTCTTCGTCTCTTTGAATTTTTCTTAATTCTCTTTCTTGTTTTAGTTCTGCTATGTGGCTTTCTAAAATGGTTTCCACCCGTCTTTTTTAAATAGGCGTACCTGTAATACATATTAATATTTTTTTTATATTTTTTTTTAATAATATTTTTTTATATATATATTTTATTACTTTGGGATCCAACCATGGACGAGGAAGAGCTGGAACCTGGTTGTGTTATAGGTGTAATCAATTCTAGCCCTTCGCTGCATGCTACAACTGGAGGCTGCATATAGGCCCTATCGCCAATAAGTGAATCTATGGCCTACAACCACAAAATAAATTTTATAAATCTATACATAATAGATAGTATTGTATTTACATTTTTACGTATTATACACATAAGCATATACTTACAGAATAAAAGGCCCAACTGCTATACGCGTTGCCGCTTTTATTGTTTTGGTCTTTTATATTTTTGTATGTGCGACGTAGACCGGCAAATTTTGTCGAACATTGCAGCCCATTTACAGCATAATTACATTGCTGCAGTTGGGCTGCAATCTCCTTCCAAATTACGTTGTTCCTCTTCAAGCCGTTTTTAAATTCGGCTTCCTTTTCTCTATATACAGGGTGTCTCAAAATTAGGTCCGGAGCCGAAAATGGGAGGTTCCTGAGATCATTTCAAGCGACATTTTCCTTTGAAAAAATGTCGTCCGCGGCTTCGTTAACGAGTTATTAACGAAAAACGCGGACCAATCAGAGCGCGAGCTAGACGCGTGTAGCCCGGCGCACCGGCAGCCGAGTGTCGGTGGCACGCCGCGATGTCGTAACGAACAAAAGTTTCTCGATGATGTGAATCCTCGCCAATTTCGATAAGCTTTGGATATGTTGTCAATACCATGATTCTGAACAACATTTCCCTTTACAGTTTCTGTCGATCGGCTTTAGTTTACGATATTATTGTAAAAATTTGTAATTGTGAATCGATCGATGTACTATTTTCTATCCGATTTCGATTAGCTTTGGATGTGTTGTCAATACCATGATTCTGAACAACATTTCCCTTTACGGTTTTTGTCGGTCGGCTTTAGTTTACGATATTATTGTAAAAATTTGTAATTGTAAATCGATCGATGTACATACTATCTCCTCGCCGATTTCGATGATGTTTATTTCAAAGGAAAAAGATATTTAAAACATCGAATTTATAACATATTTCAAAGTCATCGAAATCGGTGAGAACCTACATCATCGGCAACTTTACCCGAACGATAGAAGAAGCACAAACTTATTGAATTAAAAACTCACTTATTCAGCCGTAAATCCATTTGACTACCACATACAACCACCACACTTTCACATAATTGTTGAACTCGTAGCACACTTTTATAACTCGTATCGATATCGAACGAAATTACTTACTCCGACGTGGAAAGAGTTCGATGCTCTTCGCGATGCCGCGCGAAACTGTGCTCTCCCAGCGTACAATGTATTCGATGAAGGCGTCGTTTAAAACAAATGAAATCGTTTCCAAGGAGATATTGATTTTTCGAGAACCATATGGCATTGATTTTTCGAGAATCATATGATTCTCGAAAACACCGATTCTTGACAAACGGACGATGCCATGGACGAGATATCTCGTGTATCCTTATGCACACACCGCTAGATCACGTATACGTACGCGAGGACTGCAAGGGTCCGGGATTAGACTTCTGATTTCTGAATAATGCAAAGACGGGGTTTTTTGGTAGTCAAAATCGCTAGATGAAAGATCAATCTAGGGTGTGATGATTCTTAAAAGTCCTATTTTTACGTTTACGAGCAATGGTTTTGCAATATTCGGCTGCATGTTGTCCGTCGAAGAGGCTAGAACGCCATACAGTGGGACCTTTCGTCCAAATCGGAGACAAAATCAAAGAACTTTCGATAGAAATGAGGTAGAGCGATGAAATTTTTTTTAAATTAAAGCTGAAACTTAGCAGAATATGTAAAAAATAGGGAGATTATGGTAAGAACGTTTTTTAACGTTGAGAAAATTCATTAAACATGTAGAATTTCAAGAAATCTATTTTGCAATATCCTGAAGTCGTAGAAAAATTTTGAGACCAGATTTGAAATCAGTGTAAAAAAATCTACGGGAAATGAAGTACAGCATGTTCAGAAAAAAATTTTTCTGCGCGTGGTATTGGAAAAACCACAATTTTCTCGAAATTGTGCAAGTTTAACGAATTTTCTCAACGTTAAAAAACGTTCTTACCATAATCTCCCTATTTTTCACATATTCTGCAAAGTTTCAGTTTTAATTTTAAAAAAATTTCATCGCTCTACCTCATTTCTATCGAAAGTTCTTTGATTTTGTCTCCGATTTGGACGAAAGGTCCCACTGTACGGCGTTCTAGCCTCTTCGACGGACAACATGCAGCCGAATATTACAAAACCATTGCTCGCAAACGTAAAAATAGGACTTTTGAGAATCATCACACCCTAGATTGATCTTTCATCTAGCGATTTTGACTACTAAAAAACCCCGTCTTTGCATTATTCAGAAATCAGAAGTCTAATCCCGGACCCTTGCAGTCCTCGCGTACGTATACGTGATCTAGCGGTGTGTGCATAAGGATACACGAGATATCTCGTCCATGGCATCGTCCGTTCGTCAAGAATCGGTGTTTTCGAGAATCATATGATTCTCGAAAAATCAATGCCATATGGTTCTCGAAAAATCAATATCTCCTTGGAAACGATTTCATTTGTTTTAAACGACGCCTTCATCGAATACATTGTACGCTGGGAGAGCACAGTTTCGCGCGTCATCGCGAAGAGCATCGAACTCTTTCCGCGTCGGAGTAAGTAATTTCGTTCGATATCGATACGAGTTATAAAAGTGTGCTACGAGTTCAACAATTATGTGAAAGTGTGGTGGTTGTATGTGGTAGTCAAATGGATTTACGGCTGAATAAGTGAGTTTTTAATTCAATAAGTTTGTGCTTCTTCTATCGTTCGGGTAAAGTTGCCGATGATGTGGGTTCTCACCGATTTCGATGACTTTGAAATATGTTATAAATTCGATGTTTTAAATATCTTTTTCCTTTGAAATAAACATCATCGAAATCGGCGAGGAGATAGTATGTACATCGATCGATTTACAATTACAAATTTTTACAATAATATCGTAAACTAAAGCCGATCGACAAAAACCGTAAAGGGAAATGTTGTTCAGAATCATGGTATTGACAACACATCCAAAGCTTATCGAAATCGGATAGAAAATAGTACATCGATCGATTTACAATTACAAATTTTTACAATAATATCGTAAACTAAAGCCGATCGACAGAAACTGTAAAGGGAAATGTTGTTCAGAATCATGGTATTGACAACATATCCAAAGCTTATCGAAATCGGATAGGAAATAGTACATCGATCGATTTACAATTACAATTTTTTACAATAATATCGTAAACTAAAGCCGATCGACAGAAACTGTAAAGGGAAATGTTGTTCAGAATCATGGTATTGACAACATATCCAAAGCTTATCGAAATTGGCGAGGATTCACATCATCGAGAAACTTTTGTTCGTTGCGACATCGCGGCGTGCCACCGACACTCGGCTGCCGGCGCGCCGGGCTGCACACGTCTAGCTCGCGCTCTGATTGGTCCGCGTTTTTCGTTAATAACTCGTTAACGAAGCCGCGGACGACATTTTTTCAAAGGAAAATGTCGCTTGGAATGACCTCAGGAACCTCCCATTTTTGGCTCCGGACCTAATTTTGAGACACCCTGTAGATCTATTAGTAGAAGTACTGCCCCATCAGGTCACGTGAATGACTTGTTGGGGTTGGGGTGTTCAATTTCCTCACGTAATTCAGTAGCAGTAATATTATCCATTTTGTTTTAATCGCTTGACAGAAACTGCTTTCAAATTTAGCGCTACTAACTTCGCATCAAAAGCTTCACTTCAGAGCTGTGGTAGCTGATGCGATGTTAATGCGCGAGAAGTGGTGGGGATCTAGGGAATTCTAAGCGATTCATGCGTTGAAGCGTGAAACGGAACGCACCCATTATATGTCTATGTATAAAACATTGGAAACTAAAGACAGAGGACATTCAATCTCACGCACATTCACACGTATTCACACATCTTCACAAACATTCATACCCAGAGATGCCGCAATGAAATGAGTGCTGATCGCGGGATCTTTGACAGCGAGAAGGAAGCTCGCTGTTTCGATTCTCGATTCTCGACCATTTCTCGATCCACACTCCTACACAATCATACAAACTCTCTCTCATCACACGTGTACTCTAGCTAGGTTCTGTGGTATTTTACGCAAACGACCAGGAGGTGCTCTGTCCTCTCTCGCTCGACAAGGCGTCCAGGTATTATCGCCGTACTCTCCTGCCGGGGTGCTAGTGCTAACCAAGAGCGGCCGTGGTCCTTACCTCGTCCTCTCTCTCGGAATAGCAAATAGACCGAGTCTCTCCGTGAACTCTCTATTTATATGAATTCGTTACTATTCGCGAACGTGAAATCAACAACCCGGTCGTTAAGCGCGATTCGCCTTTTCGCGCGCTTCCCTTACGTCGCTGCCTCACGTCGGCCGTCTACAAACTATGCTTCTAGAAGCTTTTAGAAGCTTGTCGGTCTGAATTTCTTTTAGAATTTTCTATACATGCTACAATCTTTAATAAAATTAACCCAATAAAACCGTTTCCTGATTCGAGAAACAGTTTTATTGATGCCGAAATGTCCCCAGAAGTCGAATCATGAGCCTTGCGAAGAACTGCATCTTTCTTTTCTTCCGTTACCACTAATTGCCAAACTATTTGCCGTCCCTCTGCCGATTCCCACTTTTTGAATGAAAGGCTATCTCGAATTTCTAGAGACTCCCACAGTGAGAAATAAAATTTAACCCCGGCGGCGAAGCCGCCAGAACTTTTTTATGCGGCTTATTCCCCAAAAGTATACTTGTAAAAACCAACTCTAAATGTGGATCACTCCTCTGAGAACTCCACCCAATCCTGCGTTTCAAATAAGGAACACCGAGTACGAAGGATTGGAATTTCCTCAGTCTCTTGATAATGTTCATCCCTACTCCCTACTTTCCACGTTTATACAACGCTTACCATCTCCATTGTACATCTGCCCAGCAAGGTCTTCTAGATAACGCATCAGCATCGGAGTGCAATTTTCCACTTGGATGATAAATCATGAAATCGTATTGTTGAAGTCTTTCTATCAATCTGGCTATCTGGCCTTCAGGATTCTTAAACGAAAGCAACCACGATAACGCCGCATGATCTGTACACACTGTAAATTTCCTTCCATAGAAGTAATGATGAAAGTGCTCTATGGCTTTGATTATCGCCAAGTAGCCAACAACTCCCTTCGGGTAATACAATAGCTTTCTCCGATTTGTTCAGAGATTTATTGAAATAAGCAACCGCTCTCTCTTCACCATCCTGAACCTGCAGTAAAACCGCTGTTATACCAACGTTTGAAGCGTCTGTATCTAATACGAACGGTGCACTCTGCGAAGGGTAAGCTAAAATCGGTGTTGAAGTTAAACAAATTTTCAACTCCTCAAAAGCTTTCTCCGCTTCCTCTGACCAAACAAAACTCTTATTTTCCGTTAAGTCAAAACACGGCCTTGCAATAGTAGCATAATTCTTGACAAACCGCGAAGAATAATGACATAACCCTAAAAACTTTTTCATTTCCGACTGATTCCTCGGCCTAGACCACTCCCTGATCGTGGAAATTTTCTCTGGATTTGTTTTAACACCCTCCCTGGAAACAATGTGCCCCAAATATTTGATCTCCGCTTGAAAAAAGAAACACTTTTGAGGAGCGACAAGAAGGCCCGCTACGCGCTGTATTAAACGCAAATTCTGATCGAACCATTTGGGTTCTTCTGGAATCCATATTTGAGTCACCTTACTTGAAACAGGTATTTCATAACCCTCAATCCACTTTAAAACTATTCTGTCCTCAAAGAATTCCTTCCATATAAGAGAAAACTGCTTCAATCCTCCACCTATAGAGCTCACCGTTAGATTTTTCTGGTGCTGTTGCTCTGATTCTTGGTGAAGGTTGACCTGCGATAATTCAGGCTCTTGTGGTCCACCTTCTGTTGTGACCCTGAATGACCGGCTTCCATTGAACACCCCCCCCCCCCCACCGCGCCATCCGGTAATAGTGTGGGGAACGAAGGGGGCCCTTCAAGTTTTTTGGCCCCTTCGATGGAGGCGTGTTCTTAGCAATTGGCATCAAATATTTTTGGATGAACGTTCCCAAACTTTTGCTGCGTTTAATCTTTCTTCAAGATCTTTGCCCAGAAGCCATTCATCCAGGTTGGGCGATATCAATGTATCCTTCAACGCGTTATTTAGTTTGCTTACAATGACCAACGTTTAGTTTGAGACACATCTCGTTGTAAATCTACCAACTTACCACCAGCTCAGCTCAGCTAGACGAACTACCAGCTCACATCACTTAGGGTAGTGATTAGCGACAATTTATTTGGTATGTTACCTTTCAGTATATCACCTAGCATTGGGCCCAATGCTGCCAAACAAAGATACTTTCTGTTGTTTTTCTACCATTTTTTTATCCCTTGAGATAAGTGGATCCAGTAGGGTAGCTTTTATTTGTGGATTTAGTTTTGGGGGCTTCATTGTTACGCAATTCTTCGGCATCGGATACTTCCTCGTTAACTCTTTTTTCTCTTCTTCCGGAGGAAGACCTTGCCTGAGAATATCTGCCCATCTAATGGCAATATCATCGAGGATTGGACATGCCATTGTCCTATCTCGATCAAAACGCTTTCCTATAGCCTCCAGTAATTCAGGAGCCAGTGATTGTTTCTCCGGACCCTGTATCTGAGGTTCCTGAATGACCTCCGCAGGTCTAATCTCCTCTGCAGCTGGCTGATCTTGCAAGATTTCTGGTGCTTGTAAAGAACCAGAATCAGAATGTCTTGTTGATAGTAAATTTTCCAAAGGAAATAGTGGCCGGTTGAAAGGTCTTGTCCCCTTGAACTATCAGAGTCTGATAGCGAGGGTCCTCTACCTATCGTAGGAAAAGAAAAAGAAAACGAGAACAGAATTAGACTATTGCAAATTCCCCTCATGACATGTGTTCTTGACACCGTTTGCAAACTGCTGTCTATTAAACTGTATAATATACTTCATTTATGAGGAAACCAAAAAAGAGAGACCCAAAAGGGTCTAGCAGGGTAAGCATAGGGAAACGGTCCCAGCACCGATTTTAGTGTTTAAACGTGCAAAATGAGGCTGTTTGCTTGGAAAACCACTGTGAGTAATTTCAGACCCCTACCCCCTAGGTAGAGTGATATGGGGATAACAACCCTACGCTTTATATTTTTTTTCTCAAAAACTACTTGAGATATTCGAATGCTTTAAAGTGCAAATGGTACGTACCTTTAAACTCTATTAAATATATTTTTTCCAAAATTGTAACTCAATCACGGACGGTAGAAATAAAGTACAATTTTATACAATATCCCGGAAGCCGCGATCAACAATACAAAAATCACCTGGACGTAAAAGTGATTGCAAAATCCAGTGGAATCCTCTAATAATACTTTCATTATACTCACATCATTCATTGTGCCATTAAATGGACCTGCTATATCAACAACGTAACCATTTGTTGTGCAGATAGTAAAAGGCTTGCACAATGGTGCCTTTTTTTGTCCCGAATACGATTTCCGTTGATAAATATTATTACCACTTTGTTGGTGTCTTACGTACATCCCGTCAAATATTAATGTCAATTGCGTATCTTTAAAATTAAAAAGCTTTTTTGCAACGTATGCCGTTTCATTCGAAATAAGATGCTCTTTAGATTTTGCATTGAGTCCAAAGTATATGGGCAAGACATCTTTTTATTAGAAAAGCTAGATCTCTTTTTATTAGGAAACTTGTTCCTGAAGATTTAACCAAATAACTTGTATTTGGTTAACACCAAATTTTATAAAATGCAAATGCTTTTTGTGGCATGTGTACCTGACACCACTTGCATTTAAACCACAATTTATACAGATTTCCGATTAAAGAACATTACGAATGTTCTTGGAACTTGTCCATGAATTTATCTCAATTAACTTGTAATTGAATAAAATTTTTCATAATACAAAACGAATGGTAAGAAAGGAAAAAAGGTTAACTTACGGCGTCTCTTCAAACGCTTTATTTTCCATCTCTGTTTCCTTATTTCCTTCTCCATTCGCTTAAGCTTCTTCGCCGGACAGTCTGCACTGAGATAACCCTCATTGTTGCAGTTGAAACACCTCCTCGGTTGATCCTTCCGAAATGCTTCCCCATCTTGTCGGCTCGTTGGAGGTCTCGTCCACTCGTCGATGAATGGTCTCCTCCGCTCTTCAGAGAATGAACTTCCCGCGTAGTCCGTTGACGGAAGTCTTAGCTGTTCAAATGCTACTAGCGACGCTTCTGGGGTCATGAAACAATGCACCTTTGCCTGCGACCTCAGAGACCTGTCTGGAATGCCCTCCACGATATGATCGACTAGCTCAACCTCGTCGTCTATCGGTACACGGTTCGCCTTTACAATTTTATCGTGGAAATAGTCCTCAAAAGACTCGTCTTTCTTCTACACTCGTTCCCGCAATCGGTCGCGCAGTAGGATGTTGCTCGGCCTGTGATAGAACATCTGTTCGAACTTCGAGAGTAGATCGTCGGCGAGCAGTTCAATGTATTCGGAATGCGAGTGAACCCAATCTCTCGCTTTGCCCCGTAGACGCATTCCCATCAGCACTTTCGTCTCGTCATCGTTCAATCTGTGCGTCCTCCATAAGGCCGCTATTATACTATGCCACTGGTGGCGCAACTTGTTGACACCACCGACTTGAAGAGCTTTTATGAATCGTTAACAGGTGGTACCACCACGCGTTCGTTCATCCTTTTTCTCACATGAAACATTTATTTCCATGATGAGACGATAAAGGTGGTAATTTGAACGTGAATGTCGTCCATTGTTCATGTTTTCGCGATGCTGGTGGCGCAACTTGGTGGCTTTGTCTAATAGGCTACATTCCAATCAATGCCCCGGCTGATGGCAGCGCCACCAAATGTTGCCCGGCCGGTTGACGATGCCGTCCACCAGATCGGCAACAATTTTTGGTGGCTCCACCAGTTACCGTAGTCTAAGGGTGCAGTTATAGTGGAGCGGCGAGCATCGATGATAGCGGCGCGGTGAAAACAAACCAACATTCATGACAACGTTTCGACACATACAAGGAAAAAGCATATATTTTCTTTGTTCCTCGTCACCGCGCCGCTATCATCGATGCTCGCCGCACCACTATAACTGTACCCTAATAGGTTATATTTGTGTCAATGCCCCACGACGCACAGTGCGGTATTGGACCTGAAAAGCTGGCCAAAAATCAATATTGTAAATATTTACATAGAATGTTGTAATTACGCCCCAATATAGATAAATAAACATGCCATTACGTGGTGCACTCCTTTTTTTTGTTTATCCATAGTCACCCGTGTCTCCAATTAAAACATAGCACTTGTTCGATACACACGCCTTTGATCGTAGCATTCCATTCATACGCATCTCTTTCTTGTTATAATTTTTATGTTGAAAGTGATTTTTCTGACGAAATTTGGAATAGATGTTGTTACAAGAAGGTATGTACATTATATTAAGCATATCTGTGTCAATGTTAAAATTTTTTTATACGTATTTTTACCGATTTCCAATCCTGGTTAAGAGCTCTTAGATTTTCATGACGGTTTTTTGCATAAATTAGTGTTTTTAAACATATCCAACTCATCGCAACGGCATAAAAGTTATGTGGTGTTAAACTACAGGATATCTAGAATTAGTATACCGCAAAAAAGTTTTTACAAGTTTTCACATTAAAAAAAAATAAAGCTCCAAATATAGCCCCTTTTTATTACCATGGTTTTAGTAACTCGCTTTCTTGTGTCTGTTCGGTACAAATTTTGCTATATTTTGTTATATACATAAAATGTATTTATGATTTTCAGATTTTAGAAAATCTTTCTTTTTTTTTTTTATTTAAAGCTCTTCAGACCTTGAAGTAGGTCCACAGAGCCGGAACTAGCCGCTTTGGCGCCTGTGGCAACAATCTGGCATGCGCCCCTACCATCTATGTAGTATAATGGGAAAATATATTGAACTCAAATATTTTTCCATATCGTATAATTATTAAAAATGAATGAAACATACGTATAAAATTTTTTACAACATTTTTTGTAATAAATTATTCATATCAAAACTTTTCTAGACTTCGCTTCCGCAAATAGGTTGATTATTTCATCGTAATTGAGGCGGGTTGCTATTTCTTTCTCAATTGACAAAATAGACATATTCGCCAAATGTTCTTGAGCCAAAGAGGAGCGCAGATATGATTTAATAAGCTTCAGCTTGCTGAAGGAACGTTCGCATGTAGCCGTCGTTACAGGCATGCATAAGAATATTCTCAAAGCTGTGATTATATTAGGATATACATTTTCAAGCGATAATTCGTATATTTTCTCCAATACTTGGAAATGGTTCATACCCTTGTCCTTGAGGTCGTTCATTAATGTCGTGGCTTGGAATTTGAAACTCTCAATTTCTAATGAAAATTCATACGGATCCAGGTCATTTGGATATTTGAGAGCAAGATCGGCTGCCATTTTGGTGAGCAGAGTAACATCGGTGTCAAGAATCGCTTGGCCGCTCAGAAATGCGAAATCATCGGCAACTTCATTCAGAGCGACGAATCGGGTATTAATTTGGGTAATCATCGAGTCAATAACTTGTATCAGTTCTACTTTAAATTGAGTTTGGGCACTTATATGTTGAGATTCATCTTTCGCCTTTTCTCCTGCCATCATCTTCTTTTTCCGTTTTCGAGTGTCTTGAAAGTCTTGTGTTACTTCTAATTCTTCAGCTGTCACAGCAGATGATTGTAAAATTGTTGGGAAGAAAGTTTCTCTGTATATTGTCAATTGTGACAGCAAACCTTTAATCATTCCTGTGGCTCGAGCAATATCGAGGTTTTTGTCTTGCAATGCTAGGTTGATTCGGTTGATTTTTGACAGGAGCGAATCCCAAAACTTTAGTCGACCTATAAACTCAAAGGTTTGTATCGATTTTAAAATAGACTTAGCTTGTACTATTGTGTCCCCTGTATTCTGATCAGACTCTGTCATCTTTTTAAGCATGTTCACGATTGCCGGCAGTTGGCAGTTCATTGCATGCACGGCATTTGCTTTTGACGACCATCGCGTGTCACAAGACCCCTTTAACGTGGTTTTTAGTTCGGTTTGCAGTAATTTCCAGCGAGCAGCTGAGCCAACAAAAAAATTATAAGTTTGTTGGATAATACCAAAAAAAGTTTGCATTTGTGGTACTATATTCGCAGCATTAACACCGATCAAATTCAAGCTATGGGCAGTGCATGGTATGAATCGTGCATTCTCATTCAAGGCTAATATTCGTGCCTGCACACCTTTATACTTGCCCGCCATATTAGCTCCGTTATCGTAAGACTGACCTCGTACATTTGCAATTTCCAAGCCATCTTCTGCTAGTTTGTCAATAATTTCTCTCGAAAGACCTTCTCCGGTTTTTGCTTCAGTGTTAATGAAAGTGATGAAGCTTTCTTCAATTTTACATTTCTTATTTGAATCAATGTGAACGTACCGAATTATTTGAACCATCTGTTCTTTATGAGATATGTCGGTCGTACAATCGAAGAGGATTGAAAAATATTTACCTTTCTTTATGTTTTGAATTATGTGCGATTGAACTTGTTTGGCAGCCAAATCAATCAATTCGTTTCGTATTTTTGGTGAAAAATAAGAAATTGCACCTTTATTGTGACTGTCAATATGTTTTTTGATAGTACTGTCGTAATGGCTAATCAATTCGATCGTGTTCAGAAATTTTCCACAGTCTGGTCGCCCAATGATTTCAGATGTCCCTCTAAGGGCTTCATTGTTTTTGACGCAGTGCAAAATTGCATCGAGTATTACTTTCAATACATGTCTCCACTTTCCCTTTTCTTTTTCGAGTTGTTCGAGTAAATGGTCATCTACGAAGCCACCACATTTCAACTTCTTCTCAAACTTCTTCAGTTTTATATAATTTGCTCTATGAGATATAGAGCTTTCATGTCTTGGTAAATAGGGGTTAAGATGTTGCCAGTCATTAAAACCGTTCAACCAAATGCTGCTTCTGTCGTCGTTGAACAGTGTGCACGGGAAACAAAACAGAGAGTCAAGCTGTTTACAGTAGATCAACCAGTTCCTGTGTACTTGTTCTCCATTTGTCATTGTTCTCGTGAACCACTTTTTCTCAAAACGTCTATTGTTAGTTAACGGATACATGACGATATCGTCGCCATTAATAGGACCGTGTTCAATATACAGTTTGATAGTGTCCTTATTAACTGTCCACGATTTAGGATTATTGAAATCAACGTCAATCGAATTTTCTACTGCGCAATCATGTTCTAATCTTTGTTGATTTGCGGAATTATTCTCAGTAGGTATTCCGTTTGAGCTGTTGGATTCTACGTTTTGTGCAATATGTTCAGGTTGATTGAGTTCTGTATTTAGTTCGTTATTTGTGTTTTCCGATGTCGATGGTAGTTCTCTTGGAAAGAATTGCTCTATATTACCGGTGTTTTTTAGAGCTGCAGCCTTTTTCTCCTCGCGGATCTGTTTAAACTGAGCACCTGATTTCTTCTTTGGTGGCATCCCTATAAACAAATACATATACATATACGAAGGAATGTTGTATGGTTTCAGCGTGAATAACTTTGAACAATTTTGCTCGAACCAGATAATATACTCACTTGAAACTTTCTTCTTTCCTGCGTCGCCGATGCTCCGGGCAGTCGTCGTCCGCGTGGCGACTGCGGTATCGTGCAAATCATCTTTTGTTTTCTTTCTCGCGCCGTTACGCGCTTGTTCGCGTTTTCATCCGTGGGTATCGTGCAAATCATCTTTTGTTTTCTTTGTTGCGTCATTACGCACTCGTTCGCGTTTTCCCGCCGAACGACCAACCGAAGACTGACCAGCGCGCAGCGCTATGACTTTCTTGGGCTTGGTCGTCAGGACGGGAGGCGGGTTCGGCGCGCGGGGGTTGCGGCTCGTCTCGAACGCCTCGTGTGGCCTCGGAATCTCGGACGCTCGGGACTCGATAAAAATTCGCGCCTTTGCGCTGCATGTAAATAAAAAATTTGGCATAGCGCCCCCACGAGACCTGCGTGCGTTGCGCCCGTTGCGCCCCTACGACTGTTGCGCCCGTGGCAGGTGCCACCTTCGCCACGCCCTAGTTCCGGCTCTGTAGGTCCATTTCGCTTCTTTTAGAAAATCTGATTCCAAATTAGGAACAATTATTAAATTAATAATAATATTAATTATTTAATTATTAATTATTAATTATTAATTATTAATTATTTATTATTAATTAATTAATTATTTAACAATTATTTTATTTTCTTAATAAATTTTCTTAAGCGAGTTACTAAAACCATGGTAATAAAAAGGGGCTATATTTAAAACTTTATTTTTTTTTAATGTGAAAACTTTTTTGCGGTATACTAATTCTAGATATCCTGTAGTTTAACACCACATAACTTTTATGCCGTTGCGATGAGTTGCATATGTTTAAAAACACTAATTTATGCAAAAAACCGTCATGAAAATCTAAGAGCTCTTAACCAGGATTGGAAATCGGTAAAAATACGTATAAAAAAATTTTAACATTGACACAGATATGCTTAATATAATGTACATACCTTCTTGTAACAACATCTATCCCAAATTTCGTCAGAAAAATCACTTTCAACATAAAAATTATAACAAGAAAGAGATGCGTATGAATGGAATGCTACGATCAAAGGCGTGTGTATCGAACAAGTGCTATGTTTTAATTGGAGACACGGGTGACTGTATGGATAAACAAAAAAAAGGAGTGCACCACGTAATGGCATGTTTATTTATCTATATTGGGGCGTAATTACAACATTCTATGTAAATATTTACAATATTGATTTTTGGCCAGCTTTTCATAATTACATAGTATGTGAAATAAGTAATGGGTGAATTTTACGCGGCAATAACCTAAAACCTGCGAAATGTCATGCCATTGTTCCGTCCCCATCGCGCACGCGCAACGTGTCTCCCATTTGCCTCACTCAATCCCCGTCGCACACGCGCAACGTGTCACATATTACTCTGGTCATCAGAGAGGGGGTACCTCATATCGGCGTGATTCCCCTCATCTGGCAGCACTGCACGGGTGACTGTTTGGATAAACAAAAAAAAGGAGTGCACCACGTAATGGCATGTTTATTTATCTATATTGGGGCGTAATTACAACATTCTATGTAAATATTTACAATATTGATTTTTGGCCAGCTTTTCAGGTCCAATACCGCACTGTGCGACGTGCTGAGCCACTGGTGGCGCAACCAAGCAATACTTTTATCTGTTTCGCCCACGTTGGATAGTCCTCTGACTTCCCATCGAAGTACGCAAGCAGCTCGACTACAGTTTTTACACCAGCTCGTCCGCGTGTGTCTTCTCCCGTCGGGTTCGCGTGTTCCGGTCAGTGTTTGTTTTGTTCAACGATTATCATTCGCTAAATTAATTTTAGATGATTAATTCTAATAGAAACCGCGTTTCGTCCCGAGTCTGTCAGAAGGACTCGTCAGCAAGGCTAACTCTGACAGACCTCTGCCTTGTACGCTTGGTAATTCGTGACGTTTACCTTTTTCCGCCTTGTATGCTTGGTAATTCGTGACGTTTACCTTTTTTTAAATCGTGGTAAGATTATTCGTCATGGTAGCGTGATTACGAGAGAGTAAACGTTTTTTGTTACATCGATTGTAACTGTTTTTATGGGGGGAAAAATATTTTATTTTGTTTCTGATTTGTGCCGAAACCTTCTTCATCGTGAAGAAGGTTTCTAATCAGTTTATGGCTGATTTTAATGATATTTCATGAAAATGCAAGGCGATGTGTTGATTGGGCATTGCTGAACGTTGCGTTTTCCATTCAAACACACCCTTGATGACTCGTCATCCTCCACGGCCTACTCGAGCAGCCTTCAGGTGAAAGGAGAGAGACAAAGAATGAAGTAATCGATATTACTCCAGTAAACGGTCTCTTGTGATCGAGACAGTGTTCCCAGACGGGTCACCTTTTTTCGCGCATGCGCGTCCAAAACAGTAACGTATCTATGATGAGGCGATAATGTAGCAGAGCCCTGAGGCAGCTATATCGGCGGGAATGTACCGAAATAATGTATTCCGGACAAAAAGACTCCAGGGCGTATCCTACGAGTTACAAAATATACAGAAGTACACTTATCATACATTCGTTTTTCATAATCAAATCATATCAATTTCTTAAAGTTCTGCGGGGCTCTCAAGGTGCCACATTTTCACGAGAATCGTACTTTACTGAAGCTAAAATCGCCGCGCATACGCGAAAAAAGGTGACCCGTCTGGGAACACTGGTTCCGGTCCGCTCGATCGTCGCGCTTCTTGCATTAACGCAAGTTCCCGTCTCGTTAATTCCAGTTCCCTCTCTGCTATTTCTCTCTCTCGGTTCAGAAGGCTGATCTCGCGCCGAATTTGCACTGGATCGTCGTTTCTCACAGCATTGCTCAAAGGATGACTCTCGCACACGATATTATCTCCACCCACGATTTCGTTGACCGTGTCCGCCTGACCGGGCTAGGCCCATTGACATGAAGGGTCGTATTCCGGCAACCGCGCTATGAGCTCGGACTACGCTCCAGACCTCTGCAAATCGTACCCTTGCAGAATATCTGTTAGTTCTGCGACCGTAAGCGCGTTCACTTCCTGACTTGACATCATGGATGGACTTCCGCAATATTTCGATCACAATTTTCGCCGCACTGAACCGTCGTTGCACGCGCGTACACTGCTTCCACTCGCTGGCTTTAGGACGAGCCCCCAAAAATGTACGATCGAAGATATATTTCGTCTGAATATTCACAAATCTCCGTCTGAGTTTTACAAAAACGTCTTACTCTGTTAACCGTCACATTCAAAATCAAATCAATCAACATCTGAAAGCCAAAATCAATAACGGTAACGACGCACAGTGGTCTGAGTGCGGCAGAAAACGGCAAAAACCCTAGGAAAGCTTTATTTCGGGGAAAATCTCGACAAAAAATATTTGTAACCGTTCTTGGTCACGAAAAATAATAAATACATTAAAAAATAAGTAATAAATTAATAATAAATGATAAAAGTTCCTTGACTACTTTATTCAACTCAGATCTACTCGGTTGATCGACCTGGAGTCGGATGTCGTGAAGGTAGATGGACTCGTCAGCTGTAGAGAGTTTGTTTCTTCGCTTATCAGCTCGATGTACGAGGTGATGTGTCAGCGAACTCCATGCGGCTCCGCACAAGGCGAATCCACATCCGTATACGGAGTCTAGCTGATAACCATGTATCGTGGTGTCGAGTATCATCTTAAAGAATTTAAAGATGATGAACACAGCTAATACTCCTGCACTAAAAGATCCAAATGTAATGAATCCATTCCAAAATTTTCTGGCTGCGTTTTCCGCTAATGTATTTAGCGTTGCTTCATTCATCATGCCCATTATGGAAATCGAGTTTGATGGTATATTTTTTCCTGTCATGCCTCGAGAGCGACAGAATTTAACACAGCTGATTTCTCGGCAGGGAACATGACATGATCTCTTAGATCATTAAGATCATTTTGAGTATAAATTCCACTGGTAGCCAATTTGGATGGATTAATATAATTAATAATGCCATTTGGGTTCCTTTAATGGTTGTAATGTTTGAGCTGGAATAACTTCTATTGATCTTGGTGTTTTTTTTTTTAATCAATTAATAGAGACACGTAAAGATGATATAAGAATTAGATTAAAAAGGAACATTAGCCAGGTCTTTATCAGGTTGAAAGTCGTCTTGATGCAAGGGGTCTGCAGGAGCAGTCTGCATCATTTTGCGCTTAACAGCAAGATTGGCCTCTGTGATGGGAGCAGAAGTTGGAGGTCTCATTTCTCCCGGTATCACAATACCCATTCTGAATCCATTTTCAGCTTGTACCCGATTTTCCTGAAACCATATAGCTTGCTAAATGGAACCTCCAGTCTGAAAACGGTCGATGATACCTGCAAACACTCCGCTCAAGTAAGGATGCTGTTTAGCCGCGAACTTATGAAAATATCCATCGTCCAGGATTCCCGACCACAAGAAGGCGGATGAGTAAGCTCCTTCAGCTGCATGATTTCTTAACATCTTGACCAATAACGTCCATGAGTTCAAGCTACTTTGATCAAGTGTGTAATCCCTTAATTCTTTGAAACTACATTTGAGAAATTCAGCAGCAGTAAACATAAGAACTATCAATCCCAATCCTGTTCCTGCAATATGAGGGAACAAGGAAGCAAAGAGAATGCTGCTCATATCATTGAGCTTGAAGTTCAACGTCAAGTAGCCATTGGTCCATCAGGTGTGCAAACATTCTCTGTGACCGAGTTTGGCCTTTGTCTAGATCTGCGGTACATAGTTGTAAGCACATCTGGCAAGGAGGTGAATATCCGCGCCCAATGGGCCACTTGATCAGCTTGGTGAGATGATCTATAACGACTTTCTTGTGAAACGCTCTCGCCAACTGCTCAGTGCTCTTTACTAGAGATCTGAATAACAATAAAGCTAGGTTTCCGGGTAGCTTCACTAGTTGAATAAAATCAGTATCCACAGTTACTCCGTTGAATTTATCCAATATAGCAATAATGGATCTCTGAAAATCTGCTGTTCTAACGTTAGCTTGATCGAAATACAGTGCGATTGTTGCAGCTCTTTCGTTAGGATTTTGAATATCTGGTAGGACCCTCTCGACTGGATTAAACTCAGTCGGAACAAGGTCATCAAATACTCTGCTAGCAGTGGGGATAGCTAAGAATCCTTCCCCTTCCTGAAATCGGTCGATTGATAAGAGTTAGCTAATCTCATTAGCCTGGAGTGATGGACGGACAAGGGTACTCAATACAGGGTAGAGAACATTATGAGGTTTGGAAGCTTCGGCAATCATACCATGAAAGTGAAATTTGTAAAAACCGATAATATTGATTTTTAATGACGCCAGTGATCTGACGGCTATTGGAATTTTCGAGGCTCTTGCTAATTCCCCGTATATCATATTATCCCAGTCTTTAGGAATCAGAGCACCCATTTTTACTGGGTGTTGGATCCCACGTTCGTACGCCTCATTTTGCTCAGCAACTTGTCGGGCTAGCTTATCTCCAGTAGCTATCACCAGATTCATGGTGGTCAAAGAAAACTAGCAGTCCCGTTCCAGAAATTCTGTATTTTCTTTCTTTAATAAATCTGTCAATGGTTTAGCGGTTCCTCTATTGAATGGCGGCATGTTGGTCATTCCAACGATGTTGAACGTGGCAGGGAAGTAGTGGTGTGTTTCCCAATGTGCCCGAGAAACGCACTAAAGGTTTAGTCACACCACTACTGGGGAGACTTCCAAAAAGCAGAGTTTGTATTTGGAAGCCGTATTCCACTTTTTCCGTCTTTCGTGGGGGGTTATATGAGGGAGAGCTAAGATTTTCACTAGCGGGAATAATATCCACCTTGCAAGGGTTGAAGGAACCCCCGCAGTGTTATTTTCTGCAGCGAGAATGACTTTGTCTAAAAAAACCCTCTAGATACCTGTGACGGTACTAAGGGATGTACTCAGGTATGGTGAGTGCGCGGTGGAGGGGAGTGTGGTAGCGGCGAAGTTTTCTCGTTAGGTGGACGTGTCACGGACGTCCCGTCGCACAGTGCGGCGTACTTATGGTCGGAGTGGACAAAAGTCTGTTCTTGATGGATTCTTATAGGAAATTTCACGCTGATCACGAATATACCATATACTAGGGGTCCCTGAATAGAATTTATCAGTTTTTTCCGCAAAATACCGTTTTTTCGAAGTTTTTTGAGTGTTTTTGCGTGAAAAACGGTTAAACTCCATTCAGTGACCCTTAATACATGGTATATTCGTGATCAGCGTGAAATTTCGTATAAGACCTCAAAGTATATTTCTTTCGTTTGAGATCACATTGTATATTCCAAGTGATGGAAACAGGGGTCAGTTAAGAAAAATTGCTCTTCAATGCATCATCTACAAAAATGAGGAAACATGACCAAAAAATTAAATTGAATTTTATTCAAAATTGAATTTCAAATAATATTTTATAAACATTATAACAATAATAATGGACAGAATATCTAGGTAACTTCACAATAATAAAGGTATGCCAATTTACATAATATGGCCATAGACTATACCTATGAAGTAGATATGTAGGATTTTAATAATGTATTTATATGTCAATTCTCAGTGACGTACAGAAGACAACTGATAGTTTCCAATACATCAAACGAGACGGACTGTTTCGATTCTCGATTTCTTGATTTCTCGATATTCCTACAGATATATATATATATATATATATATATATACACATTTATTGTATATGTATATATATTGTTAGGATTAAATGAGTTTGACGCAGGTATTGAAGCGATAATTACTTGTATAATTGATAACTATAAGGTATCTCGTGATAATACTGAACATTATATAGTATACGCGGAGAATACAACACGCAATAACCGGCAAACCGAACAGCGCGAAGACGCTACTACCGCGCTCACGCATGCGTACATCACTCACACAGGATGCTCGAATTGCGCCGTTACAACATACATACATATATATATTTATATTCGTTTTTCTCTGTAACGAAATTAATACATGGAATAAATAATTGTTTTTGACGTATATGGAGAAAGAAAATGCTATGAGTAAAAAATGGTTTAAAAATGGTTCTTAAAAAGTTTTTTATATATTTTATTTTCTACTTTTATTGTCATCGCAGAAGCAAGTGTATACAGGGTGTCCCAAAATTCGTGTACTTAATTGAAATGGGAGGTTCCTGAGACCATTCTAAGAGACATTTTCCTTTGCACCAATGTCAACTGCGGCTTTGTTTAGGAGTTATTAACGAAAAACACGGACCAATCAGAGCGCGCCCTGGGCGGCCGCGCCGCGCCGCGCCGACAAGCGAGTGTCGGTGGTACGCCGTGACATCGCACCGAACAAGAGTTTCTCGATTATGTGAATGCTCTCCGATTTCAATGAGCTTTGGATATGTGGTCAAGATCATTATTCTGAACAACATTTCTCTTTAGACTTTTTGGCGATCGGCTTTAGTTTACGAGATTATCGCGAGAAACTTTACTTGTAAATCCATGGGATCGATGTGCTACTAGCTTCTATCCGATTTCAATGAGCTTTGGATATGTGGTCAAGACCATTATTCTGAATAACATTTCTCTTTAGACTATTTGGCGGTTGGCTTTAGTTTACGAGATTATCGTAAAAAAAGAGAAGAAGCACAGAAACTGATTGTATTAAAAACTCACGTATTCAGCCGTAAATCCATTTGCTGCTTCGAAATGTGTGTCTTGAAATTTCTCCACACTCACAATCATTGTTCACATTTGTCAACACATAGTTATGCACTAATAATAATTGCCATATCCCTTGTACTGCTGCACAAATCACAACAATCAGGTAATGCAATCACTAGACCGCGGATTTCATGCATTTGTAGCAAACATGAGTAGGTGCATTTTAATACAGTAGAGAGATTAAAATAATTTCAAAACACCATAATATTATTTTCAACTTCTTAAAATGATCACAGTGAGAATCAAATATGTGTCTGGCTCCTGTCCCTTGTAATAGCGGCAGCCAACATTAATGTTGCATAAAGATCCGTAGTCTAGTGATTAGTTTAAATATTACTATCAAAAACACAGCTAATAGCAACCGTTAGCTTTGAATTGACAAGTCTTTGGAGATGTTCTCTCTACCGCGGCTCGAACGACACTGATTTTCCGCAAGATTTTTCTAAAGAATTTAGGGAGGGCATTTAGAGTGTCGAAATTCGAAATGCACGCTGTAGCACGAGAACGACGGGACGGTTGGACGAAAAACAGGATACGAGAAGGACCGCTTTAAGACTTATGGCAATCACATGTTTAGTTTTTCCTGTAGATTGGTACGCAGAGTTGATGGGTACCCGTTCGAAAACGTCGTCTGTCCTTCTTTTAGAAAGTTTCTTAAGGAAGGTATAGGACAATAAGGATGCTACGCTGACCAGACACAAAGGACGGATGACGTTTTCGAACAGTTACCCATCGACTCTGCGTACCAACCTGCAGGAAAAACTAAACATGTGTTTGCCACAAAGCTTACAGCGGTCCTTCTCGCATTCTGTTTTTCGTATAACCGTCCCGTCGTTCTCGTGCTACAGCGTGCACATTTCGAATTTCGAGACTCTAAATGCCCTTCCTAAATTCTTTAGAAAAATCTTTCGGAAAATCAGTGTCGTTCGAGCCGCGATAGAGAGAACATCTCCAAAGACTTGTCAATTCAAAGCTAACGGTTGCTATTAGCTGTGTTTTTGATAGTAATATTTAAACTAATCACTAGACTACGGATCTTTATGCAAAATGAATGTTGGCTGCCGCTATTACAAGGGACAAGAGCCAGACAGATTCTCACTGTGATCATTTTAAGAAGTTGAAAATAATACTATGGTGTTTTGAAATTATTTTAATCTCTCTACTGTCTTAAAATGCACCTACTCATGTTTGCTGCAAATGCATGAAATCCGCAGTCTAGTGATTGCATTACCTGATTGTTGTGATTTATGCAGCAGTACAAGGGATATGGCAATTATTATTAGTGCATAACTATGTGTTGACAAATGTGAACAGTGATTGTGAGTGTGGAAAAATTTGAAGGCATCTTGTGTGAAATAAACATACGAATTATTTATCGATTCGAAAGTGAAAGTGAAATTCTGGATCGTCGACTTGACCGCGCATCCGTTAGGCCTTCTACCACCGTCTGTGCAGTTCGTTGACCTGGCTGTACGCCCCTTGGATTGTGGTACTGTCGTATACCTGAAGACACCTGTGCAGTTCGTCACCGGCTGACACATTGACACACATTTCGAAGCAGCAAATGGATTTACGGCTGAATACGTGAGTTTTTAATTCAATCAGTTTCTGCTTCTTCTCTTTTTTTACGATTATCTCGTAAACTAAAGCCGATCGCCAAAAAGTCTAAAGAGAAATGTTGTTCAGAATCATGGTCTTGACAACGTATCCAAAGCTCATTGAAATCGGAGAGGAGATAGTTCAGATAATACATCGATCGATTTACAATTACAAGTTACTTATCTCGTAAACTTAAGCCGATCGCCAAAAAGTCTAAAGAGAAATGTTGTTCAGAATCATGGTCTTGACAACATACCCAAAACTCATCGAAATCGGAGAGGGTTCACATTATCGAGAAACTCTTGTTCGTTGCGATGTCGCGGCGTACCACCGACACTCGCTTGCCGGCGCGGCGCACAGTGGGCTGGATCGAGAAATTTAGTGACATCTTGTTATAACTCTTGAACCATAAGAGATATCGGGATGAAATTTGCACTAAAATTCATTAAAAAAATAGTGAATTTTAACTGTAAACAAATAAAATTTTTTCTATTTTGTTAAACAATAATTGTTAATTAATTTTCATTGAATTTTTGTATTAAAATAAAATTGTTTAAGTATAATCTTCCAAACTATTTTTTACTTACTAAATATGTATTTTATATTTACATTTCATACATGTAATGTTTTATAGAATACGTGAAATATAAATTCAAGAAATCTTTTTATAATCAACGCATACAAAATGTACTGAGGAGGTAAAAACGTCTCACAAGCGTGTCAAAAGATATTTTTTATAATAATTTATAATAATTATAAATAATTTTTCAATTTAATTGTTTTAAAATCATGTCTATTCTATATATTACGACCTTTGTTATTTCGTATTATTTCATGTATGTGTAATGTGTTTATAAAAGATAAAAATATCAACAAAAAGATAACAAATATAAAAGATAAGCCAATTATCTTACCAAAACGTTTTTAAATTGATGGTAACTGGTAAACTTTTGGTCAATTTGTTTAATAACAATAATAATAATTAGAGGACCTAACGGCACCTAATCGGATAAGTCAGATCATTTTCATTGGACCTTCCTCTACATATCCCCACAAAAATCATATCCGAACCGATCCGATATTGGAAATTATGATTGTTTAAAGTTATCGGGACGTGCCACCTGACGCATAGCAACTCACATATAGTACTTAAATACCATCCAAATATGAATATTTTTGCAATTGCATTGAAAGTTCGTACCTACCTAAAACAAGTATGTAATTTTTAACAATTAATTAAATTAAAAAAAAATTATTGTTAAAAATATAATGAACGGTAATAATATAACTAGACTAAGAGTTTCTTAGTTTTTCTTAGTGAGTATCACTAATAAAAAAAACAAGAAAAAAAAAATTTTTTTTAAATAAATAAAAATATGTCTTTATTTGTATTTGTTCTTGAATTTTTCCTACTATTTCTGCTCCTAAATTTCTTAAAATCTTTGTGCCGAGTTTCTTGTGCTTCTTCGCTAAGTTGGCCAATTGGTACTAATTGTAAGGCATATTTTACAATATCTGCACTATGCATGAGCATCGTCTTTGTTATAACAAATGCTTAAACGTCATTGTACTTACCAAATTTCCAAATTTATATATTTATGTATATTTATGTATTATGTATATTAATATCACAAATGTGTCAATACTTGATAAACTTAATAACGCTTAAATACACTTAATAAACTTAATAATACTTAAATACACTTAATAAACTATACATATACTTATTTAAGAAACTCTTAGTCTAGTTATATTATTACCGTTCATTATATTTTTAACAATAATTTTTTTTTAATTTAATTAATTGTTAAAAATTACATACTTGTTTTAGGTAGGTACGAACTTTCAATGCAATTGCAAAAATATTCATATTTGGATGGTATTTAAGTACTATATGTGAGTTGCTATGCGTCAGGTGGCACGTCCCGATAACTTTAAACAATCATAATTTCCAATATCGGATCGGTTCGGATATGATTTTTGTGGGGATATGTAGAGGAAGGTCCAATGAAAATGATCTGACTTATCCGATTAGGTTCCGTTAGGTTCCCTAAAAGATACACCTTGCAAATTCTAAGAAAGTATATAGATTTTATTCATTTCATTAAATATTAATTGTTAATAGATTGCGAGCAACCATCCTCAACTAACAGCGTTAATTGTTACCGCAAAGGACTGTTTTTCATTTACACAAAAGACCCAGAAGAAATATTAAATAGGGTAATCAGGACACCTCGATGAAAAGAAGCAATTTTTCGCTGAAAAATACTGCATCCCAAATGTCTATCTTTGTCAATTTATATTAACTACAGTTTTTGTGAACGAACATTAATATTTTCCGCTTCGATGTTGATGGACATTTAGGAAGCAATACGAATTTATTAGAAATCGATATGAGAAAGTCGACTCTTTCGTGAAATGTCACTAAATTTCTCGATCCAGCCCACTGTGCGGCGTGGCGCGATGTGATTGGTCCGTGTTTTTCGTTAATAACTCCTAAACAAAGCCGCAGTGGACATTGGTGCAAAGGAAAATGTCTCTTAGAATGGTCTCAGGAACCTCCCATTTCAATTAAGTACACGAATTTTGGGACACCCTGTATATAAAATTTCAGTAAGATTGGTCTATGGGACGGCCGTCGGTGCGACCGCGATCGTCGGTGCGATCTGGAGCTCGATTGCAAGCTTCGGTGTGACCGCGGTCGCGAATCCTGTATTTTACGACATAAAAGATCCATGAAGTCGGCCTGTATATGTCGTTCGTTCCAGAACCAGATCTCAGCGAATTTTTAATTTTGTTAAGCTCCCGTCTAAAGTTTGAACGTAATGTGTTTAATTTTTTGGTGACGTCCTTCACTACAGCTGTTGGCTTTATTTCTTTATAAATAAGGAGAAGTTTCTCTAACGCTATTTGTTTTTTGTATTTGTTCATGTAGCTAGGATGAACCTTATTCCACAATTCTGGTAAACTCTCGTACTTTTCTATAAATCGTTTTAAACAGTCGTCACCATTATTAACTGATAACTCTTCTAAATCAAATTTAAAATCAAATTCTCGTTCGTCCTCCATTTTTGCTTGTAAAGACAACACAAAACGGTTGCCTCTACACCAGGCATGTCCACAAGTTGCTTGTTCGGAGGCATTCTCAAGCAATATCCGTGGAATACCCTCACTTCTCCCCCTGACATGTCAGCTAAGCACCAAGACTTCATCTTGTCACTGCCAATCTTCATCCGTTAGCGCACAAAATCATGGACTCTCAAGATTTTAGTCCTCGTTTCTTCAACGTAGGCTCCCTCCTCCTTTCTCTCAGAAGATCCAAAGGAAGTCGTAACTCTCGACCCACGAGGACCATTCCTGGAGTATTTCGTGTTACTTCAGGTTGAGACGTCCGATGTGCTAGTAGGAACATCGGTATCCATTCGTCCCAGTCTTTTTGATGTTCTGAAACAAACTGTGTTAAATATTGCAACAGTGTACGAATCATTCTCTCAACGAGACTGTCCGACTGAGGATGCAGGGGTGTCGTCCTTGTCTTCTTAATTCTAAGCATCCCCATCAACTCCTTGAAGACATTCGACTCCGAATTCCGACCTGATCTAACCGTAACGTTTTATTACATCCGTTAAAAGGCTCTTCGCTATGGTCGTTGCTTTTTGATTCGGAAGCGGAATCACTTCCGGCCACTTTGAAAAATAATCTACTACAACAAAGGCATATTTGTTTTCGGTCGTAGATTTTGGCAAAGGGCTCACAATGTCGAGTGCAATTCTTTCAAAAGGGGCTTCGACATTGTAAACCTCTCTCTCTTTAGGGCACCTCTTCCTCTCTCCCTTGGACCTTTCTTCGCCAAATGCAGCTTGAACAAGCCTCTCAATTTCTGCCGCCATCTCGGAGATCGACTCCCCTTTCCGCTGTTTGTAATTCTGAAATTTTACATAGCTTAAATTTTGAAAATCTTTTATTCCATAACGGAGCTCCAGTGCCGAAACAATCGCCTGGAAATCAATCTGCTTATCCGCAGAAAGAGAGGTCAACACTCCTAGAGCAGGGCCCTCCAAAGATGCAACCAAAGCCAAAGCTTTCCTCGGTTCATCCCATTCATTCGTGCGAGCTATCGTGTCCAACTGAATTCTATACTCTTCCCACGAAGCTTTACCATCGAATCTAGGCGGTTTCACGGCGTATCCCAACTCCGAGACACCACGAAACACACCAACCGTATCGCGCAGAGGTATCTGCTGCGAAGGTGGGAGGGCCGGAACCGTGGACCCAACGTTAGGAACAGATATATTTACATTTTGAGATTCACGGTTCTCGGTAGAATTCGTAGGAGCTTCATTCAAATGGATCTTTATCTCGTTTCGCAGTATATTTCAATCTGATTCCAAATAGAAATTTCAAACGAACGTCGGTCGTTAATAACAAATCGATCGTCGGCTCATAACGACGACCAGCGAGATGAGCAGACGATCGCCAGATCGACCCAGCTGGTCGCCGACGATCGATCGGCATCAACACCAACGTAACATCTAATTCCTATACGTTCCTACAAATTAATTAACCGCGGCTGTACAAGCGCGTGCAGATTATGCGAGAGCACCTGATACTGAGCCTCCAAGATTCCGAAGCGTTCTTCCATGGCAGCTTCCTTTGCAGCTTGAACGGTCCTGTTTGCTGCTTCCCTCTCTTCAAACCGGGTCCACTCCTGTTCCCATTTCCGTTCCGAGATTTTCTGCTGCTCTTGAAACTGCCCCGAAATGTTCCTCTGGAGACCTTTGAACAGCGTTTGCAACATCATCGCATCTGCTCCCGAAGTGGATGCCGTTGCGGTGCGATCGTCCGTAATCCCACTTCTGACACCAATGTTGCGGAGGCTTCGGCCCCGTTTCGCCGGTGAACACATAATGAATAATAAATACGGAACAACAACGCTATTTTATTAAGCGTAACACAGATAATGATGGAATAATGTAATCGTAAGCGCGTATTCTCGTTTGAAAGGCTCGAGAGTGTCTGTCAGCTGTCCTCTTGACAACAACAACCTTGTTGTCCGGAAACCGCAGTATCACAGACGACTTATGTCGATCTCTGCGATATCTTCAGGGGGAGGCAACTTCATCTCTTGCCGTCGTAACGCTATAATGGTGTAAAATGACAAACCTCGCAGAATAAATACCAATTTTTCTTTATCACGTCGTCCTCCGAAGAATCGAAATACCCTTTGTGGATGGTCGCGTATTCTTCGAACTCGTCCATCTTTGCTTCGGTTGGAGAACAAGATCCTGAAGAACAAGGTTCCACTTTGTGTTGGGGCAATATTGGGCGAACTGTGCCGCGAACGGGGTGGCACTTACAAATCTGTTTGCAGGATAGGTAGCATATCGTAAATATTCATAATATAAGGAATAAATGTCAAGAAATAGACAGAAATTTATAAACAAAGACATCGGTGATTTAAATTATCTCTTAGTAAATTAAATTAAATTATAATTTGTCTGAAATTATTAAAGAGGCTCTTGCTATGAAAACATTGCTTTTTTTCCCGGATATTTTACGGGAATTCTGAACATTTTCGGGAATCTCGCACACCCCTGCAGAAATCCCGAAAAAATTCACGGGAAACCCGAAACACCACCGGGAATCCCAAATATTCTCGGGAAAAACTCAGGATTTTTGGGATCCCGTCCCGACATGATGATGATGATGTCGGGAATGATACTGCTTATTAACTGTTTTGAAATTTTAAATAGATATTGCAGGCTGCTATATGAATCTCCTGTTGCTAGGAACCGTAGGGTTACTGCTAATCTATCCTGAGCAGATATAGCTTTTCTTAACACTTAGTGTTCTTTCTTTCTATTCTTTCACCAATTTTGGTAAGTAAATACTCAAAATCCGAAGGTATCATTCGTGTGAAATTTTTATAATGTCCGCTCACACTTTGAAGCTTTAGTTGACTCACTAAACTTTCTGCATTTTCTCTACTTTTTTTCAGTATACAAATTGGTTTGCCACCATCTTCTTGGCTTTCGGCGCTTATCTTTTTCGACTAACGCGAAATGCAAATAAATATATGCCGCTGCAGCAATTTCCATAGTTATTCTGGACGTGACAAAAACTACCGAGTTAGTTAAAATGCCTGGAAACCAATAACAACAAAAAACAAAACATAATAAAATTAGTTAAAAAATTTTACCATTTCAATGCCAGTTCCTACCTTACCGACTGTTTGTTCAACGATTATCATCCGCTAAATTAATTTTAGATGATTAATTCTAGTAGAAACCGCGTTTCGTCCCGAGTCTGTTGGAAGTACTCGTCAGCAAGGCTAATTCTGACAGACTCTGCCTTGTGCGCTTGGTAATTCGTGACGTTTACCGTTTTCTGTCTTGTATGCTTGGTAATTCGTGACGTTTACCTTTTTTAAATCGTGGTAAGATTATTCGCTATGCTAGCTTGATTACGAGAGAGTAGACGTTTTTTGTTACATCGATCGTAACTGTTTTTATGGGGGGAAAAATATGTTATTTTGTTTCACATTTGTGCCGAAACCTTCTTCATCGTGAAGAAGGTTTCTAATCAGTTTATGGCTGATTTTAATGATATTTCATGAAAATGCAAGGCGATGTGTTGATTGGGCATTGCCGAACGTTGCATTTTCCATTCATACACACCCTTGATAACTCGTCATCCTCCACGGCCGACTCGAGCAGCCTTCAGGTGAAAGGAGAGAGACAAAGAATGAAGTAATCGATATTACTCCAGTAAACGATCTCTTGTAATCGAGACACCGACAACATTTTTTAACTATTTCAATGTTACTCTCTACCTTACTGACAAGTAGGCGCGATTGTAATCTGTGATGAGATATGGTGGGCTATGAGGTCAACAAAGCTGGTAATGATCCGCGTGTTTTTTGCGAACCCCGTATTTACATGCTGTCCTTCTCTACGTTTCCCGAACATTTTCGGGAATTCCCGTCCCGTCCCGAACACCTCTAGTATTTACATAACAATATGTGTGCGATTTTCACAACTTAGAACGCTCAGCCAAACCGAAAAGGGCTCCATGTGTGACCAACCTTGTTATTTACGGAACGCGTTCTCGGAAGTTAACCCTTCCGTTTTTATTCAGAATATGTATCGTAGAATCATATAAGGACGAAAATTCATCATGTTGCAACATCTCCAAAACTTCAAGTTATTTAATCTCGAATCTGATGTCCTTAAAATGCTTCGTACAGACCTGAACATTACAACTCAATAAACTGCCAACATTTTCTGTATTTCTTTGTGTAGTATACGACGCTGCAGCTCCCATAGTTGGTCGCAAGAAAATCTGAAAATAGCACAAATCCGTTCCGATCGCCATTCGTCGAAATGTTCGTCGAAATGCGCGGTTCGCGGCGCAGTTCGTCGAAATGTTCTAGTCTGTACGAGGCCTCAGGTCCCGCAAGACCTGTAATGATAATAAGAGCTTGCAGTTCTTCGAATCCAAAAGCTTTCACTTGTGCTTTACAGCAGTGCTCCCCCAACTTTTTATCGCCGCGGACCGGTCAACGTTTGATAATTTTACCGCGCCCGGGGGGGGGGGGGGTTAGTTGCTAATATTGTTGCGGAGGCTTCAGCCCCCTCTCGCCGGTGAACACATAATGAATAATAAATACTATATAAGTTGTTTCGGATTATGCGAGCTCCGTGGCGGCACGCGAGTTAACATGGGACAGGGGAGAGAGAGGAGACGGAGTTGCCAAAACCATAATGACTCGCGACAATAGAGGCTCCTCGTCACCTCTCCCCCCACTCCTTCGGCATTGCTGATTGCCGAAGAGTTGTTGCTGTTCAAAACCCAGCTTAGCTTGAGCGGTTAAAACGGTGCTCCTTACATAATCTAACCAGCAAGGCTTTTGTGCTTCTCTGGCCTTTTCTTCTTATTTTACTTAATTCTCGTGTCTTCTAGTGTCTGTTCGTGTTCTATTACTTCTATTAGTGCTAAGTTGGTGTCGGGTTCGTTCGTTAAATTAAATTAGACTTTAAGTTCTTTAATAAAGCGGCCAAATTGACTACTATCGTGCCGTTATTTTCACCTGCTTCCACTACCTCGCTAATTCTTAACATAAATTATTGGTCCCTCGAGCCGGATATTTGTGCAAAACTGTTAACAACTGGTCATTGGAAGTGCTCAATTTGAAAATAACGGTCGTGAGTTCTGTGCTACTAGGCGACATCGAACGAAAACAGTCGTGACTTTCAACGGTTTTCGCTAGACGTGTTCAAATTGTTACCCGACAAACCAAACATGGATGCTCTACTAAAAAAGTAGGAGACGTTAATCACACGGATTTCTCGCGTCATCGAGAACTTAAAGAAAAAGGGAGCTGACAACATTACTCGGGATACCGTCGAAGCAAGACTGGAACTTCTGGAGGCGTACTGGCTGGAATTGGCTTCTAACGACGATAAGCTTCGCGCTAAAGAAGACGATGCGCTTCGTAAATCCAGCTATTTTGCGAACAACCTCTACGACGAGACGGAAGAAGCCTACGCCACGGAGAAGGCTGGGTTAAAGAAGCTGCCAGAACCAGCTACGGTTCAACTGGGAACAGTTGTCGCCCCTCAACAATCTAAAAGGCAATCTATGCCCAAAATTGCTCTCGTTCCTTTTGACGGCAGCTTTACGAAATGGACCAGCTTCCGAGACCTCTTCCGATCGTTGTTTATCAATAACCCGAGCTTAACCGATGTCGAACGTCTACACTATCTAAAAACGAACGTTACTGGGGAGCTTGCGGAACTATTGAACCACATTCCCGTCACCGATGAGGACTTTTTTCGTGCTTGGATGTTGCTCGAAATGGAATATGACAACATTCCAATTCTGGTAAATGCACAATTTGGCGTGCTTTTGTCGCTACCCGGGATGAAAACGGAGTCTGCTGCCGAGCTAAAAACGTTGCTGCACGGAACGAAAAACGCTGTTGAGGCGTTAGCTGCTCTGAAACGTCCTGTGGAACATTGAAGCGATTGGCTCAATTTCATCACGGTCCAATGCCTGGATGGAGAGACGAGATTGAGCTGGCAGACATTGTTGGAGTTAAAAGAGGAAATGCCGACCTTTTCCTAACTATCCGACTTTCTGAGGGCACGATTGTGGTCTTTGTTTCCTCGCTGCCCACTTGCAACTTGCTTGCTGCCGCTGCTTCGTCAAACCTCGCTGTTCGATCTGCTGAGAGACGGTTCCCCACTCCATCTGCTGCTCCTCGCGGGACAATTCGCCGACTGAAGGTGCACGCCGTCACGGGAACAACCCGGAGCTTCGCGATGCCGCCTTTGCCAAAAGGATCACTTTGTCCTTCTTTCCCCTTCGTTTAAGCGTCTTACGCCCCCGGAGAGGAGAAAATTGCTAATAGAAAACAATCTCTGTTTCACGTGTCTGTCTAACCACCATGTACGCGATTGCAAGTCGAATAAGCGTTGTCAAACCTGCGTAGGCAAGCATCATACTGCCCTTCATATTCCTCACGAAAAACCTTACTCGGGAGACAATTTCGAAGCTTCATCCTCCGTGTCCAAGCCTGTCGCTAAGACGGTTAACTGTACGCGGATGAGCCAAACTCTTATTTTGGCTACTACTGTCGTGGGAATAGAGGTTTGTTCGGGCGAAAGAATTTTTGTCCGCGCTTTAATCGACCCTTGTTCCGAAGTTTCCTTGATTGGGGGAAGCATCGTGCAACGATTTAAACTGCCGCGTAAACTCTTTAACATACCGTTGGAAGGGGTCGATTCGATGCGAAATCGACCTCGAGGAAGGGTGAATTTGACCGTGTCATCGCGACTAGATCCCACGGTTTCACACATATTCTGTAGACGCTGTGATTCTTCCTCGACTATCGTCTTACGAGCCACCTACAACTGCCGGTCCGAGCACGTGGCCTCATACCACTAATTTAGAACTGGCTGATCCGGAAATCACTTCGCGACAACCGATCGAGCTTCTGCTTGGAGCTGATATTTATGCGCTGATTATTCGCGAAGGTCTGCGCGGCAGGCCCCCCGTCGCCCAAGCTACAACACTTGGTTGGATTGTTACCGGATCGCCGGGAGAGTGCAAAATTTCTCCTTCAAACACTCGTTGTATTATACTACATTGCTCGGTCGACGATGATAAATAGCTGCTCCTCCCTCCTCTGCTGAGCTGACCGCGAATAAAGACGAGTGCGAGAATAATTTTGTTCGCACTGACACGCTTGACCATACGGGCCGATACATCGTCCGACTACCGTTCAAGAGAGATTTCTCGCTGCTGGATGACTCTCGAAGAACAGCTGCTATAATGCTTCCGAAACTTGAGAGACGCCTCTTAAATTCTGGAGACTTTGCCGAAAGGTACCGCTCTTTCCTAGACGAGTATCTCCAACTAAATCATATGGAGCTCGCTACGGAATTAGAGAAAATGCTGAAAGTTACTATCTGCCGCATCACGACGTTTGGCGGTCCAGCTCTACGACTAAACTACGTGTCGTTTTTAATGGCTCTAGTAAAACTACAACCGGAGTTTCTCTAAACAAAATTCTATATTCTGGACCCAATTTGTTGCCTGAGATTCCAGATCTCTTGCTCCGTTGGCGTTGCCATGTTACAGTATTTGCCGCCGATATGGAAAAGATGTATCGGCAGATCTGGCTCGCTAACTAGGATCTCGACGCCGAGCGCATCTTGTGCCGGCGTGATTCTGACGGTGAGGTGGACGAGTATCGGCTCCGTACGGTCTAGCTTGCGCGCCCTATCTTGCTATGCGTACAATACGACAGCTCAGCTCCGACGAGGAGAGTCGTTTTCCGCTGGCTGCCGCCTGTTTAAGGTCAGATGTTTACATGGATGATGTGCTTTTCGGAGCCTCGACTATTGACGAGGCTTTAGAAGTCCAAAAACAATTAATTGCCGCTCTCAAGGCGGGCGGCTTCACCCTGAGGAAGAGGACTTCCAATGAAGCAAGATTGCTTGACCATCTGTCAGCTGAACACGTTGCTTCCTCAGGGGACCGCCCATTTGAAAACATCTTTGCTTTACTGGGCCTGAGGTGGCAGTCCGCAGGGGACTTCTTCCTCCTCGAGGTTTTAAAACCTCGAGACCCTCAGGTCACTATAACTAAACGATTGGTTTTGAAGGAGATGGCCTCTGTCTACGATCCGCTAGGTTTTTTGGCGCCGGTTACTGTTACTGCCAATATATTCCTGCAGATGCTCTGGCTTTTAAAACTCGATTGGGACGACCCCCTGCCCCCGCGCAGACTAAATACTGGGCGACGTACTCACACAGTCTCGCTGGGATTTCGGCTGTCAGGATGCATCGCTGGGTGGGGATAAGTTGTAAACACGTGCTCGAACTACCGTTGAGTGCTGACAAGAAGGTCCCTGACAGGAATGCGGTGACGTAGGCAAGAATGCGCGCCCGATTGGTTGCCTTCTATTGGCCGAAGCGGTCACACACACACTACTGCTATGCAGAACGATAGACCCCTCTTGCCTCTGTGCCCCCGGGGACCTTCTTGTCAGCACTCAACGGTAAATGGATTTGCGGACGACTCGGAGAAAACGTATGCCAGTGTTGTTTACGTCCGCGCAGTTCAAACCAACGCGAGGCCGCTCGTAAGGCTAGTCATTGCAAAAACGAAAGTTGCCCCCTCCAGCAGTATCCCTTCCGCGGCTTGAATTGTGTGCCGCCGGACTTCTTTCGCGACCAGTTAAACGCGTACTGAATGTTTTACCGTTGCACGATGCTAAAATATACCTCTGGTCGGACTCTACAATTGTGCTTAGTTGGCTTCAGGGTCGACCTTCCAAATGGAACACCTCCGTCGCTAATAGGGTTGCAGAAATTCAAAACCTTTTTTCTCCTGATGTTTGGCATCATATCCGCTCCAAAGAAAATCCCGCTAATCCCGCTTCTCGGGGTTTAAGCGGGGCTGCACTTGCTGATAATGCACTCTGGTGGCAGGGGCCTTCACTCCTCTCCACCACTACTAGGGAGTTCAGGGAATATTATGCTACAGTTAGAGCCCGTTCAAACGCGACGGAAACCGCGCGGATTAACCGCACGAACCTTATTTACATTGGTGTAAAGGGATGCGTTTACACGTGACCGCGCTGTCTTAGGATCCGCGCGGCTGCCGTCTCTGAACCGCAGGAAATCAAATCCGCGCTGTTTCCGCGCGATTTCAATCTTTGTACTGAGCTAAAACTTTGCCCCTCTCCTGTATGTCCGCGCGGTTACCGCCTCATCCTGAACGACTGTCAATTTTGACGCGGTTCAAATCGCGCGGTCGAAGACGCGCGGATTCCGCCGTGTCTGAACGGGCCCTTATGGACACGGAGGAAGAGAGACGCTCCGAGAAAACGGTACTTAATACCACTGTCGCTGCAGCGTCTTCCTCCCAAACAACGGAACTACTCTGTCGGTACTGTTCCTTCACGCGTCTCTTGCGATCAGTTGCTTGGTGCTTGCGTTTCATCAACGGCGCGAGAAGGACTTTTACCGTAAAGGATACATGCCTACGTACCGACGAACTTGATAACGCCCGACTTACGATAGTTCGGCGCGAGCAGCGGCGTTTTTTCTCTACTGAAATTGTTTGCTTAGAAGCGTCACGTTCCTCTCTCTGGGGCTCTCTCGCCCGCCTCAGTCTATTCCTGGATGAACGAGGAATTTTGCGTGTTGGCGGTCGATTATAACATTCTCTCCTGGACTATGATGAGAAACACCCGATCATTATGCCGGAAAAAAGCAAGGTAACCGAGCTTGTTATCAGCTATTTCTACGAGAGATTGTTGCATGGCGGAACACAAATTACTTTGTACAATTTGCGTCGTATGTATTGGATCCCGCGAGGTTGCCGAGCGGTGCGAAAACACATACATGGATGTTTAAAATGCTGGAGATGGCGCACTAAAACTGCCGACCAACAAATGTTCCTTCCTTCGTCGCGCGTTACACCTACTCGACCTTTTTATAATGCCGTGGATTATGCTGGACTCTTCAATACGAAGGTTGCGCCGGATATGTTGTCAAGACCATGATTCTGAACAACATTTCCCTTTACAGTTTTTGTCGGTCGGCTTTAGTTTACGAGATGATTGTAAGAACTTGTAATTGTAAATCGATCTCCTCGCCGATTTCGATGAGCTTTATTTCATAGGAAAAAGATATTTAAAACATCGAATTTATAAGATATTTCAAAGTCATCAAAATCGGTGAGGACCCACGTCATCGGCAACTTTACCCGAACGAGAGAAAAAGTAGAAAATCGAATTAAAAACTCACTTGTTCAGCCGTAAATCCATTTGCTTATTACTCCAGTGAAACACAAAACACGAAACACCACGCTTTCACACAATTTTACACAATTGCTGAACACGTAGCACACTTTTTTAACTGGTATCGATAGCGAACGAAATGACATACTCCGACGCGGAAAGAGTTCCATGCTCTTCGCGATTCCGCGCGAAACTGTGCTCTCCCAGCGTACAATGTATTCGATGAAGGCGTCGTTTAAAACAAATGAAATCGTTTCCTAGGAGATATTCGATTCTCGACGAACGAACGATGCCGTGTACGAGATATTTCGTGTATCCATATTACTAATATAACGTGCTATTATTCATCCACAGCATCGTTTCTTCGACATCGCGGAAACGAGATATCTCGTCGATTGTAGTTCCTGTGCGGCTCTGAAAAGGACTGATTAAAAATTTTATAAAAAAAAGCTAAATCGACTTCGAAAAAACGCACTAAAAGAATGCACTAAAAAGTATGAAATAATTTCCATTTAATTTATGTGAATACACACGAACTTGAATACGATACAATCTCTTTTCGAAGGCGGCGCAAAATTGGAATTCGTTTTGGATTTATTGTACATACCCATGTTCCCCATCTGTCTTTACATTTGTGGGGGAGTCCCCATCAGTGATGTGATACGGGGCGCTATTTTCGCGCATGCGCGACGATTCTAGCTTCAGTCAAGTACGAAGATCGGGTACCTTGGCCGCCCCGCTAATTATTGGTCCCTGCCGTAGGGCAACACCAAAGCCGCCACAGTTCCCCACAAACTTCGGATCAGTCACATTCCTGCCGAAACTCGCGCATGCGCGTGGAAAGCGCCCCGTATTACATCACTGGTTCCCCTGATGGTCTCGTCGTCGGACGAGTTGACGTCCATGCTGAAGGACGTGTTCGGCACTTTCCGTCATCGCCGTTCTACCTCCGACTGCAGATCGTTGGTGTCCTCTGCAGTTCGGGCCTTACCCCGGGCCTTCTTGTAACCATCTAGAAGGATTAAATAGTTATTATTTTGATTGTACATTTATGATGAATAATAATTGTAACGTACCGAAAGTACTGTTCTGAAAAATTCTTATTGGGTGCTGCGCCCACGAGGTGCTATGTCGCTCCAGCTTCTTGATTGTCGTCATCAGCCGACCTTGTTGCAGCGGTGGCCTATAGCACACGTTGCCGTCAATCCAATTTATTGGCACAACTCCTACTATGCCACCTTTGATGAATTGAACCACCGTCCACGTAGCCGTCTCCATTATTATATTTATAGTATATATACATACATTCCTCATTTTACGGTTCGCTCCACATTAAACTCTAAAGCGGCCCCTACACGTTCAAATAATATTGTCAATGTAGATTGAACTTTCCGCTGAACTTTCAGTTTCTGCTATTTCTAGTTGGTCCTTTAAAAAGAGCATATCGTCGAAATACCAGGTCTTTGGTTTTGGGATCTCGTCGGTTGATGCACCTGATCGCTTCGCGTTTTCAATTGATTTGAAATCTTTATTAAAATTGGTGCGTAAAGTATTAATTTTCTTCTTTAATTTTTCGACGGTGTAATCCGGTTTGAATTGAATCAACGCGTTAACTATCTTTCGCTGAGAAATGTGTTTTTTATTTTGATTGAAATAATCTTTCGATTTCACCTTTCCACAGTTCTGGGCAATCACGGTATAACGCAATAAACATGGTAGTAAATTCTCGTTCCGCGTCGGAATCGTCTATAATCAGTGCGCTAGCCATTTTGTCTGTACGTGATGCGATATGATGCAAGATTTCCTGCGCATGCGCGGCGTTTTTTCTTTTCTTTATATATGTCGTATCGCGAACATTCTGGCGCGACCCGTGCGCCCCGGCGTTTACACGTTGCATTGTCGCGTGTCGGGCTGTCGAGTGATCTGACTGATTGACTCTGCGGAAACGCTGATCTCGATCGTTCGAGCGCTAAAACAAATCTGGTAGAAAGTGGCTTCATTTCCTCTCCTCCTCTTCCCGTTCCACTATCCCATTGCGCACACTCCAACGTCCCCCACTAACAAGGAGAACCCCCGCTCTGTCCCTCACGGATTTTGTTCAGACTTTACAGAGTTATAGATCTCGTTCCCCTGATTACGAAAATACCCCATTATAGGGGCAGACGCTCAATAGTTTTCGAGATATTTGCAATTAAAGTTTCATAACCGTAAAATATATATAGTTTAGTTCAGACTTTTACCAAGCAATGGTGTGGCGCAACAGCAGCGAGCGGAACTGTTACGCAGCAGGCCCGGGTTCGAAACCCTTCGTGGTAAATTATTTTTTATTGTTTTTTTTCATGAAAAATGCATTTTCAATGTTAAATAAATTTTAAATAAAATATTTTTATTCGCTAAAGGACTAATTGAAAATGATACTTATTACTTTATAGAAGAAACACTAGATCTATTACTACATATACAAAAGATAATAATTATAAAACAATAATAATATTAAAATAATATATTAAAAAATAATACATAACAAACAACAAATATAAATATAAATACAAATACAAAATAGAATAAATGCAATGAATAGTAATCAGAGCGGTTAATGTGGCTTTCCATCACGCTTCTTGTAGTTTGTATAATATCAATCATACCTGAAAATGCAAAGAAAGTAATATGATATAAAAAATATATACGTTACGTAGAATTAATATAGAAATCAAATACAATACTTACAATTTTTGTTATGTACAGCAATGGTACTTATCGTAGAAACAAGGAAAACATAATGTACAAAAACATCTTGCACATCGAATTAATACAGTTTCATTTTCATTGCACGAACATTTGCTTTCTCGTATTGCTGGTGCAAAACAAACTTGATTAACGTTTTCGAAAACTTCTCTTTCTGTTGATAATCCTGCAGCGAACCATGCATATTGCAACATTGGTTTAAAAATTGGTGCACACAGCTGATAGTGTATGAGTGAATGTAATTTAATGGCGTCTTCCCTGCTTGCGATTTCTCTTCCTCTTTCCAACAAATAATTGCAATTCTGTATCCTTTTTAAGAAGTTCTTTATTTGGCGATAGAAATACACATCACATGGCTGAACCAATGGTGTACATTTCGGGGGGATAATTTTTAATGTACATGTACAAATTCCTTCGTCAGTGACAAATAATTCATCGTACATTTCTAAATTTGTTTGCCCTCCCCATGAATCAATAATTAATAAAAATTTCTCATCCTCTACATAGGGTTGAAGTACAGATTTTAAAAATGTCTGATATATTTGGTTTGTTAATTTTCCTGATTTGGAGGAAGATATAATTACATTTTTATAATTTGTTGTCAATTCATCAACTTTTTTTTTTACGACTGGTCCGAAGTTACCGGTGGGTTCTTGCATACACAAGAACACATGGGGTAACAGTTTTCCCGACATTGTTATGGTGTATTGAGCTGTGTATGAGTGTGTGGTTTTTGATACATTTCTCCTGTTTACAAGCACTGCTTTTTCTCCACTTTTTGTTAACGTTCTTTCAAAAGTAGATTGATATTGGCATCCTGTTTGATCTGTGTTCATAATATAATTCGTATTGAATTGTGGTACGATTGCTTTTATAATCTTTCGAAAATTTTCGGCGGCTTCTATTACTTTATTTAAATCAGAAGTATCTCTCATCGAAACATATTTTGTTATTTTCCTTTGTCTAATATTATTGGTTTTTTTGAAATGATCCACCCAGTGTTTAGATGCTTTAAATTGAAAATTGTCTGTTTTATATTGACTGGCGGCTGCTAGAGCCCAGTGTTGCAAATCTCGTGTGGTTACTTGTTGGAAGTTTGCACGAGCCTCTTTGAATCTATCATATGTCCACTGATTAATGGCATTGTACTTGTCATAAATTGTACCCCCGTCCTTGATATACTTCTCCCAGCGTAACAAATATTTTTTGTTTTTTAAAAATTTGCTACCTTTCGATTGCAATGTTGATAAATTCCACGAAGGGTTACGGCGAGCAAGAGTAACCGTTTTGATTTTGGTATCCAATGACACATTATCCAAATTTCTTTTCTTCTCCTCTGGTTCGTACCATTCATCGTCTACAGATTCTTCGTACTTGACGTTTACATACATATTTTCATTATCAGATTCATCGCTGTCTATAAGACAATCCTCTGAAATTATTTCATGTTCATTTATCATGTCGGTGATATTTTCAAAAATTTGTTCACCCATTGTCATACCTGCATCAGAAATTGTATCAGATGCTTCTTCAGAAATTAAATTTTCTTCCTTTAGAAGCTCTTGTGTATATGTCAAAGCATCCTTTAAATGCTGCTTTTCTTTTTCTTCTTTTTCTAATTCATAAACACTCGCGACAGGAATATTGATTGAAGAAGATTTCGATGTAGAGGCTTGAGGATTCATTTTGACTTCTTGCTACGACTATAGAAAGAAACTGACTGATGAACGAAAGATGCATTTCGAGGCAGAGCTAGTATCAAATCTCACGATAACGTAAACAGTTTACAGAAAGTTCTGAAGTGCGCGAGCCCCATAGTCCGTTGCCAGATCGAAGCCGATAGATCTCTACACCGAAATCATCGTCGAGTAACATTACTGTCTTTTACAATAAATACCATTGTTGCACATAACAAAAATTATAAGTATTTGATTTCTATATTTATTCTACGTAACGTATATTGTTTATATTATACAAACTACAAGAAGCGTGATGGAAAGCCACATTAACCGCTCTGATTACTATTCATTGCATTTATTCTATTTTGTATTTGTATTTATATTTATATTTGTTGTTTGTTATGTATTATTTTTTAATATATTATTTTAATATTATTATTGTTTTATAATTATTATCTTTTGTATATGTAGTAATAGATCTAGTGTTTCTTCTATAAAGTAATAAGTATCATTTTCAATTAGTCCTTTAGCGAATAAAAATATTTTATTTAAAATTTATTTAACATTGAAAATGCATTTTTCATGAAAAAAAACAATAAAAAATAATTTACCACGAAGGGTTTCGAACCCGGGCCTGCTGCGTAACAGTTCCGCTCGCTGCTGTTGCGCCACACCATTGCTTGGTAAAAGTCTGAACTAAACTATATATATTTTACGGTTATGAAACTTTAATTGCAAATATCTCGAAAACTATTGAGCGTCTGCCCCTATAATGGGGTATTTTCGTAATCAGGGGAACGAGATCTATAACTCTGTAAAGTCTGAACAAAATCCGTGAGGGACAGAGCGGGGGTTCTCCTTGTAAGACCATAGACCACGGTGCCCTTGCCGTAGACCAGTGATGGGATTGTTGGCGCTTTTCACGCGTATGTAGACTGGACTGGGCATCAGAGAGGGGGTACTTGATTCCCCTCGATTTTCTCAGTCTGGCGACACTGAGTCACAGGGATTGATAAACTGTTGTACAGGGTGTATAAAAAGTAATGGTCATCCGTCCTAGGGGTGAATGAACACCTCTGGATCGGTGGACGTTTGTAAGAGAAACCTGCCGCAAAATTGTTTATAACAATGAAAATTGTTGTTAAAGTTTTTTTCTACATCAAGGCCTTCTACTCATGGAAGAGAGAAAATGTTTGAAAGGAGCCATATGTCGCAAACAAATAGTTGTTGATATATTAGCTGTTAAAGTTTTTGCAAAATTTGATTGTGTGGAATTATACGTATAGACAAAAGCCTACTACTACAGTCCACACGTTCGTGTCGATGAGAGAGAACATGATCGCTTGCCTGCCTCGAGACAAACGAAATTTAAAGGGGACATTCGTCGCTAGACCCGTACCAAGTCATCGTCTCCCTGCCCATTCAAATCGTCAATGTGAAATTGAGCATTTGAAGTTAATAATTCTAATCCTACATTATTAAATACTAACGTAAAGTATACTTACAAATTTTTCAGGGTCTCCTATTCCTCCGGCGGATCCACAGCACACTACCATTTACGCCGATTTGTCTTAGTAGTTGTGCCTGTCTTGCTGGTTCAATGTGGGCACCACCAGTGTCCAAATACACTTGTAATCGTTCACTTCCAACGCGTTTTCGATTTTGTGTTTTAAATCGTCTACATTGTTTATGTGCGCACTCGACCTATAAACAATACTCTTGACTGCTCCCCAATGGAAGAAGTTAAGAGGATTTAAATCTGGCGACCGGGAGGGGGGGGGGGCAAATATGAGGCGCAAGTCTATGATCAAACGCGTGCCAAACATTTCGTTAAGGAAATTTCTAACCAAAATTGTTGAATGTGGTGGAGCACCATCATGCATAAAATAGATGGAACGACGCCCACCACGTGGCACGTATTCACGTAATTTTCTTATAAAAATTGTTTTTAAAAAATCTAAATATCTTAGACTTGTCAATTTTGACGGTAGGTAAATAAGTTCGTTATTATTGCTAATGATACCCGCCCATACATTTATTGCAAAACGTCCTTGATTAAAACGTTGAATAACTGCATGGGGGTTTTGATAATCCCAAATACGGGTGTTTCGTGAATTTTGAATACCGATATTTGAAAAACTACATTCATCCGTGAAAAGTATGTTTTTAATAAAATCATCGTTTCTTTCTATTTTATGCAGCATCCACCGGCAAAAATTACGACGAATTACAAAATCCGTTGGCAGAAGTGCTTGCACGCGTTGAAACTTGTAAGGTCGTAAACCTTCTTCGCGAATTATTCGACGAACCAATATGGCTCCTTTCAAACATTTTCTCTTTTCGATGAGTAGAAGGCGTTGATGTAAAAAAAACTTTGACAACAATTTTCTTTGTTATAAACAATTTTGCGGCAAGTTTCTCTTTCAAACGTCCACCGATCCAGAGGTGTAGATTCACCCCTAGGAGGATTGATCATTACTTTTTTTTTATACACCCTGTACAATTTTCTGTGGAGTGGGAGTGTTCTTAGGGAGTTGTCTTCTCAGGTCGATTTAATCCGGAAGTATTACCACTTGGTATATTGAGCGAAGATTGAGGGAAATTTGTTGAACTTCCACCAACCTCATCTATGAGGAGCACAGCTCTCCTTTTGTAACTCCTCAGTTGAACATCATTCAATTGCATGAGGTCTGGGATGAGGCTTATTAGGAAATCGTCGGTCACTGTAATCGGTAAAACAGGGGACGAGAAAAAACATATTGCCGGTAAGTCAGGCTTCATCAGCAAGCGTGACGTCACTATACAGCTGACGATGTGCTGCGTTGGTGAGCTCGAGTGAGAGTGTTGACAGACAGACTCACGGCTCGGGCAGCGTGTACGTGTGCTTGGACGGATTGTGCAAGAGTTCGGTATCTGCGGAACCATTTCTCTATAATTTGGTTTACTTATTTGGCAAACAGTCATATTAATGGATTGGAAATTATCAGGAAGATATTTGAATATTATAATTGCATAAAGATCCGCAATCTAGTAATCAGTAAAAATTAAAAATGTTTTGCCTCCGCAGGCTGCCTCGGCTTCTTCCTCGGCCCCCGCGCGCTGCCCGACGTTGCTTTCGTAAAAAAAAATTTCTTCTCTCGTTCCTCGCTTGTTGTCTCTGCAACATATATAAAAAAATTAGTGATAATACAAATAACATCAAATTAACAATGGCCGCTCTGCTGCGCCGTTGTAGATACGCTACTGTCCTGGCCGCGCATGCGCGAAAAACGGTGGGTTCAATCGGAATACTGTGTGAACCACTACAAACTCGACGCGGAGAGTCCAGGCAGTGTTCCGATATCGTGCAACATTTTTCGTACGATGGATGGCCGCTAGAGGCGCTTGCAGCCTCAGTAACGTAAGCTTCTCGATAAAATTGGGTACCTTGAGCACCCCGCATTTGATTCTGAAAAATGAATGTTAACATGTGCATTTATGTATATTTTGTAACTTGTAGGACACGTCCTGAAATTTTTTTGTCCGGAACAAATTGTTTCGGTACTTCCGCGCCAATATAACTGTCTCAAGGCGCAGGGCGCAGGGCTCCACTACCTCGTCATCATAGATACGTTACTGTTTTTTCCGCGCAGCGCCTCTAGCGGCCATCCATCGTACGAAAAATGCTCGGCGATATCGGAACACTGGTCCAAAGGCCTGCACGTGGTCTCACTTTACACGCGCTGTCCTTCTGTGTGTATGTTTGGAATAAATAACATAATATTATAATATAATATAATATTAATTAATCGACACGGAATTCGTAAATATATTTCGACACGACGTGATGCTTCGTCAATCGCTCGCAAGGGACTGTCTATTTTATTTTAACAAAATCACAACGTAAAGCATACATTTGTTAACAAACTGTGAAGATAGTTGAGAGAATGGATGCAATTTACTTGTAAACACTATATTTATTAATATATTGTAACGAAATCTCTATTTCGCTAAATGAATGAACACACTTTCAATAACCGTAATACGCTACTTTTCGGAGGAAGGCAACTTATCTCTGGCTAAATCACTTTTATCGCCTTTGACGTCTTCAACGTCCGCTCTCTCTCTCGTGTTTGTCTTTCGACTCACTCTCGTTCCAGCGTCGTTTTCCTAACGACGCTGTAACCAACCTGAATCTTCCAACAATTCTATACAACGGGTATACCGACAGACGCGTAACATTAGTATGCCGGTAGACCCGTAACACTTCCCCCCCTCCTCCGAAAAAAAACGAACTTTATTTAAAAAAAAAAAATGACCTGTGATTTTGTAGGAGCAAAAATAATGAAACAAACACCGTGGACCCTCCAAAATCACCAACTAACCCGGCATTTGCCCGACGCTCCAGGGAAAACCACGGCTTAAAAACCTGGAGTGGTTAGCGGCCGAAAAACAACAATATCAATTAACAATTAGTAACTTCAAAATAACAACAATATTATAATTCTAATGTATGCGGTCTTCAATTTCTACCTCCACAACTTGCTTTTCCTTTTCTTTTCTTGTACTCCTGTAAATTAGTAGACCAGCAATTCCTAGCAAACCAGGAATAACGCTAGTGTTGAAGATCGGATTCGAGAATCAGTGGGAATCCGCGGGAGAATGTAGATCACAGTACAACTGTTGTAACACACACGTTTAATAAATAGATGCACAAATATACACTAGAGACTGTTCAATTATCTAATGAGAAACGCGGATAACAATGTGGTATAAAGCAGTGAACGGTTCGTAACCACGGAACGGTGCGTGTTTGTCTAAGAACGGTCCAATACAAGCGGTGTATGTGTAATACTTTCGATGAGCGGAGGTCGTTAACTGGATCACGAGTCAGACGATCCGCCGGTGCGTAACCGAATATCACTTGTTCCGCGGACGCAAAGTGGGGGATGCCTCGACGACGTGACATCACTCGATCGCGGCTACGCGAAGTCGGTCCAAGCGGATCGGATGCGTGTCGGTTCGCCTGAACAGTTAGCATCTTCGAAAACTAAGGCTTATTATTGATTTTTTTATAATAATTCCTACTACTACTACTTATCATTGAAGTTTGCAAGTCTATTAACATGCACTACTTTAAATTTCTGTTTATTCTTCTTAATCCAATAGACAACATCACTCAATTTTGTGTTAATAACATACGGTCCATCCCAATGACATTGAAGTTTAGGGCACTTCCCTTTTACTCTGAGAGGCTGATATAACCATACCAAATCCCCTTCCCGAAAAGATTTCTCCACTACTTTAGAATCATATTGCTGTTTCATTTTAAACGAAGAAATTTCTTGTTGCTTTCTAACGAATTTGTGAATAGTATCCATTTTATCTCTCAAATCTAAATTGAAATCACAATACAAAACATTCTTAATTGGAAGACTTCCGCGCAACAAATCCAATGGCAAACAAATTTCTCGGCCGTATAACATCATTGATGGACTTAATTTTAAACTTTCATGCTGAACAGACCTATACGCAAGAAGAAAAAGAGGGACTAACTCGTCCGAATCCCTTTGATGCTTAGACACAAACATTGAAAGATATTGAAGAATTGTCCTATTTAACCTTTCTACAAGACCATCCGATTGTGGATGTGGAGGAGTCGTTCTAGTTTTCTTAGTGCCCAACAAAATCATTAGTTCTTTAAAAATATTTGATTCAAAAGTTCGGCCTTGATCAGAATGAATTTCTTGAGGAACTCCGTGACGACTTACAATATCCTTAATTAACGCATTGGCTACGGTTTTAGCCTGAAAATTTGGTAAAGGTATTACTTCTGGCCATCTAGTGAAGTAATCTGCCACAACTAACATAAAACGGTTTCCAGGAAATGATTTTGGTAAAGGACCTAAGATGTCTAAAGCTATTCTCTCGAAAGGAGAACCTACATTGTAAATTTGCAACAATCCCTTGCCACGATTAGCCGTGCCTTTCCTGGAGATACAAACCTCACAACGATTACACCATTTTTCTACATCCTTAATACAATTAACCCAATAAAAACGTTCCCTGATCCGAGAAACTGTTTTATTGATGCCGAAATGTCCCCCAGCAGTCGAATCATGAGCCTCACGAAGAACTGCATCTTTCTTTTCTCTCGGTACCACTAATTGCCAAACTATCTTTTTTCCCTCCGCAGATTCCCACTTTTTGAATAAAAGACCATCTCGAATCTCTAAAGATTCCCACAATGAGAAATAAAATTTAACCTCCGGTGACGTAGCCGTCAAAACTTCTTTAGGCGGCTTTTTTCCCAACAGTTTACTTTTAAAAACCAATTCTAAGTATGGATCATTCCTCTGAGAACTCTCCCAATCCTGCGTTTCAAACAAAGAACACTGAGTACGAAGGATTGGAATTTCTTCAACCTCCTGACAATGTTCGTCCCTACTTTCCGCATTTAAACAACGCCTACAATTATCTGTCCAACAAGGTCTTCTAGATAACGCATCAGCATTGGAATGTAATTTACCACTCCGATAACAAATCGTGAAATCGTATTGTTGAAGTCTTTCTAACCATCTGGCTATCTGACCCTCAGGGTTTTTAAACGAAAGTAACCACGATAACGCCGCATGATCTGTGCGTACTGTAAATTTCCTTCCATACAAGTAATGATGAAAATGCTCTATAGCTTTAATTATCGCCAACAACTCCCTTCGGGTAATGCAATAGTTTTTTTCTGATTTGTTTAGAGATTTATTAAAATAAGCAACCACTCTCTCTTCACCATCCTGAACCTGCAGTAAAACCGCCCCTATACCGACATTCGAAGCATCCGTATCTAACAGGAATGGATCACTGTGCGAAGGATAAGCTAAAATCGGTGTTGAAGTTAAACAAATTTTTAACTCTTCAAAAGCTTTCTCCGCTTCCTCTGACCAAACAAAACTTTTATTTTCCGTCAAGTCAAAAAGCGGCCTTGCAACAGTGGCATCATTCTTTACAAACCGCGAAAAATAAGTACACAACCCTAAAAAGCTTTTCACTTCCGACTTATTCCTCGGTCTAGGCCACTCCCTGCTCGTGGAAATTTTCTCCGGATTCGTTTTAACACCTTCCCTAGAAACAATGTGCCCTAAGTATTTCACCTCTGCTTGAAAAAAAAAACATTTTTGAGGAGCCACAAGAAGACCTGCTACGCGTAGTTTATCAAATACCAAATGCAAATTTTGCAGTTCCTCTTCGAACGTCTTCCCAAAAATGATAATATCGTCTAGATAAACGAGACACTTTCGCCAAGTCAAATCTCCCAAAACATTTTCCATTAACCTCTCAAACGTAGCTGGAGCATTACACAACCCAAACGGCATCACCCTAAACTGCTATAACCCTTCGCCTACTGAAAACGCAGTCTTTTCGCGATCCCTCTCATCCATCTCGATCTGCCAATAACCACTCTGCAGGTCCAAAACCGTAAACCACGAAGATCCCGCAATCGCATCCAGAGTATCGTCAATCCGAGGTAAGGGATATGAATCTTTCTTCGTTATGTTGTTTAGCTGGCGATAATCTATACAAAACCTTGTCGAACCATCTTTCTTTTTAACTAAAACCACCGGGGACATCCAAGAGCTAACCGATTTTTCAATCACCCCCTGGTTTTCCATGTCCGCAATTAACTGCCGTACTTCGTCCTTTCGCTGAACGGGAACCCTACGGGGAGCTTGTTTAATAGGTGCGTGACCTCCCGTATCTATTCGATGCTTCACTACCTTGCACTTTCCCAACTGCTTTTTATCTTTTGCGAAGACGTCTTGAAATGAAATTAGAAAATTCCTAAAGTCTTCCTTCTCACTCTGGCCCAGGAGTACGGAATTTTCTTCCAAAATCGGAAACAAAAACTCTGGCAAAACCCGGTCTTCAGAATCTCCTGCAATGCCTTCGCCACTTTCCGAAGACCAAGCATCGATAGAACAATCATTAAACCAAATTTTGTCTACTCCGGCAATATGCAAACAGTTATTCTCCAAATCGACCGAACACCTATATCTCGACAGAAAATCCAGCCCTAAAATGCAATCTTCCTCGATATCGACAAAGAGAAACCTATGCCGAACGCGTAGTTTTCCGAGCTCAACAAAAGTGCTACGCTCCCCGAAAATCTGAACCCTCTCTCCTGTAACGGATCTAAGATGTATTTCGCCTGACATTGAGCAACAACCCTCAACTGACGTCCCCTTTAGGAGTGAAACTCGCGAACCGGTATCGACAATGAACTTTCGGAAATGACCATCCAGAAGGCCCATGACGCTAACACCAGACTCGACCGCGACGTTATTAACCGAAGAAATTCGATAGAGGGTATTTTCTGGTATTTGATCGTTTGCAACCCTCTTTACAACGATCTCTTCTGGTTTCTCGAAGCGTTAGTCTTATTCAAAGAACAATTTGAAGAAATATGACCAATTTTTCCGCATTTCCAGCAAGTCAAAGGTCTGCTAAAGTCACGTGGCTGTCCCCCGTATGGACGAAAACGGCGCGTGTCCATCCTCGCACTCTCCTGCATAGGCTGCTGGGACCTCCAAGAGTCCTGAAAATTTAGAGCTTCCACCCTCACCGCGATCGCGAGTGTCTCGTCCAGTGTGGAACAATTCATCGAAGCAAGAATAACATCTCTCTTGAGATTGTGGTCCCCGATCGCCTCGAGGAACCTATGATGCGCTTGTTTATCGCGAAATTCCGGTGTCGCGTCAGGGAAAATCGAATGGGAAAGAAAACAAATTTGGTTAGCCAAAGCCCGAAGAGACTCTCCCCTACGTTGTCTATAATTAAAGAACCTAAACCGGTCTAGCTGAGCTAAGTGCTCATTGCCATATTGAATATTTAATCGAGAAACAAGCGCGTCAAAGTCGGTACGTTTCGATTCCTCGAGACACGACAGGGCCGTAAGGGCCTTACCCTCAAGAGAGTCTACGAGGGCCAGACTCTTAGTGGTGTCATCCCAGTTATTAATCTTTGCCAGGGTAAGAAACTGTGTCAAGTACAGTCTCCATGAACCCGAACCGTTAAATTTTGCGGGCTTAACGCGGTAAAAAGATGGATTAGCATTGCACGGACGCGAACATTGATTGAACGCGCGTGAACCTAAGTCACCGGCGGCCTCACGGTTCCCATCCCCTACAAATCTCTCCAAAAGAGAAGTAAGTTGGCAAAGACTGGCCTGATTATTCGCTAACTGTGTTTGCATGGACGTGAACTCCTCCGCTCGAGAATTCGTCTGGTTTTCCAGCAGTCGAGCTTCCAAAGCCGCGAGACGCTCCTCCAAACGAACAGACCGAGTCTGCATCTCGTTCCGCTAGTCGCTTGCTCAGCCGCAGAATCCCACTTCTGACACCAATGTACCGAAATCTCTATTTCGCTAAATAAATGAACACACTTTCAATAACCGTAATACGCTACTTTTCGGGGGAAGGCAACTTATCTCTGGCTAAATCGCTTTTATCGCCTTTGACGTCTTCAACGTCCGCTCTCTCTCGTGTTTGTCTTTCGACTCTCCTTCGTTCCAGCGTCGTTTTCCTAACGACGCTGTAACCAACCTGAATCTTCCAACAATTCTATACAACGGGTATACCGACAGACGCGTAACATTAGTATGCCGGTAGACCCGTAACAATATATATAGATAACAATGTTTAGGATATCTCCTTGTAATATACGCTTGAGATTGTACAACAGTCTTTCTTCTATCAAGTCTTATAACGCACTACTTCAACAGTCTTTTCTCCTACGTTGCTACGTGTCTAGTTTAGGCACTCTCCACTAGATAGCGCGGCAGACATAAATGTACCATACTCAACACAAACATTGATCGCAAACACTGGTACGCGAAGTGGCTATCTTCTGACGGATGCCTCGTGACAGGCCAACACCAGTGGTGTTGGACAGGCAGTAATATCTGCCGAATATTATAAATTATTCCTCAATAACGTAACAATATGCATTTTGGGCACCGGGCAGACATAGATTGGACTTTTAGGAATCACAATTGACCGCTTCTGAACTCCTCATTGCAATGTTGAAGCGTCAGTTCGCATAGAAAAAAAAACCTTGTGCAACTTTCTTATACATATACACGCATCTAGCGTTGTGTAAGTGCGCCACCATACTCTCGCTCGAGCATACGGGCACTCTTCGGATGGATGCCTCGCGACAGGTATAAAGAATGAGTGAGAGGAAAGAAAACATAAAAAACACAAAAACAATCGTAAAAATTACAATTTTTGAAAAAATGTTTTTATTGCTATATTTATACAAAAAAAAATAATGAATTATAATTAAAATTTAAAATAACATTTCCATGTTTTCCACGTCCGCGGCCTCCTCGGTCCCGCCGCTGGCCGTATTTCAGCTGCTTCAACAGCTTCTTTACTTCTGTCTGTAACATAAAATAAAAATACATTTTATTATTATATAAATAAACACCATTTTATTTACTGTTCTACATTTACTCACGTATCGGACCCAACGGCGGGAGTCCGGTTCCGTATGAGGGGACGCGACCCGCCTTTCTTCATTGTTTGGCTGTAACATACATATACATATTGGTTATTATTATCTAAAGAACTTTTTTGTATTTATTATTCTACATTTACTTATATACTACTTGTATAATTAAACGCGGTTCACGCAGCAGCTGCGGCTCTTGCTGTAGCTGCTGCTGTGGCTGCGGTTCCGACTGCCCCTGTTGTGTCGCCGTTGGCGTTGACGACGACGACGACGACGACGACGACGACGATGAACCGTCGGATTCTGACTGTAACTTACAGATAAACATTGTTGACACTGCTTAACTCTTACTTACTTAACTCTGTTTCCCAAGCCTTTCGCGAATCGGGATCCAATCGTGAAGCTACTATATATACTAACCAAACGTCCCAATCTTCAACTGGCATTCTCAAATTTGATAACGCACGCACTTTTTCATATGCGATAGGTTCATTAACGCCAGCAAATGACTGTAAACTATTAATCTTGATTTATGAAAACGCGCCTTCAGAGCGCTCCAAGTCGTCGCATAATTCGCATTGGTAGTGGTAACATCCTTTACAAGATCTGCGGCAGTATCTTTCAAACAACTTTTGAGATATTGCAATTTCGTGGCGTCAAATAAACGCGGCGCATTATGAACTAGAGTAGTGAACAGATCGCAAAAATTCTCCCAATCCTCGTAACGACCCGCAAACGTTGGTAAATCTAATTTCGGTAACTTCGCAGGGCGTGTATCATCATTAATTATAGAAGCGGTGTTTGACGTTCCAGTATTACTTGAACTGTTGTCTAATTCTGACCTTGTAGTTAGAAGAAAATCGAGCGCGTCTTCGTACATTGCTGAAGACGAGCGAACATGTTCTCCGTGACGTAAGTATTGTTCAGAGCATCCTCACGAACAACAATCTCTTCATGTGTGGCACGCGCCTTGCTCCAAATTTCAACTAGTGAATTGACTCGTGATGAAATAATATTTGAATTCAAACTATCACGTGATCTCTCTCTCTCTCAAACGACTGCTGGTCAATTCAATTTCCGCTGAGCGGGAATTCTGTAGTGCAATGAACCTTCGTAACGACGTAGGAGCCATTGTAAAGAGAAAACTGTATTGTTATAAAATATAACCAACAACTCTGTAAATCAGAATATATAGTTAAAATACTACTCAAACAAAACTTGAATATATAATAATATAATATAACATAAACTAACCGTATCCTCTCTTAACGCGATTCAGCAAACACATAATCTTGGCCAAATGAAATTCGTGACACCAAATATCAATTTGAACAAAACACAAAAACTTGAAACAAATCGCCGATCGAAAAACAATAAAAACTCTCATATGAATATGTATCGCAACGTGAACATTGAATCATCGAATCGAATCAATCAAAGATAACCAATTAAGATCGTATATGACGAATGACTCTTGCAATAACTCCTAAACACACTCGTATGTTACAATTGATGGAAAACAGATCAAATAAATATAACAATTTACTACCGTTAAATTCGAACATTGCTTCCTCACCCGGAGCACCAAAATGTTTTTACTCATGATAGAAAGGCAGAGTTCGTAACACAGATATTGAACAACGTTCGAACTTATACTAGAATAAATACACAATATTTTCCGGTTAAACAAAAATTCTTGCTGCGGTGTAAAAACCTCAACGGATTACGAGGAAAAGCCGAAACAAGACACAATAGATTTACTCAATCAAGAAAGAGTATACAAGTATTATTATACGAAGGCTCAACTCTTACTACAGCTAACGCGATTTCAGAAAATCAACGAGTTGACAAATCATATCCTAAATGGCCATTATACTTTAAAAACTAAGAGACCTCTCTTACCGTTTCTCATCATAGACATCAGACATCCACACGCAGTGATCCTCAACAGAGTTCCACTGGAACGGTGTATACTGGGTAGGAGCTTCAGCGCTTCCAATGCCCTCAAATGTATAACCGGCCTGGTAGGATCCAAGTATTGCCGAACCGAGTGGATAAGGACCCAACGTCCAACTTCCTTTTTAACCCGGGATCACTCCTCTAACGCGTTTTCACAACAACCATGTCAATCGCGACCACCGTGAATGTCTCGCCAGACCCGCGTATACCCAATGAGCACAGGAATATCCTATGTACGTCCAAGTTAGGTGTGTTTCGGACATTCGGGACGATCGGAAAAAGTCCAGAATATCCTAGTAACGGGCTAGTACCATCCTAGTAACAGCCTCTGAATGGTCATGTTACGAAGTAGACTATCCTTAGAACGTACGGTGGCGACATTCCTAGTAGGTTTTTAGACTGTTCGAAAGTAACGTTCTCTGGAAATTCCTAGAAGGTTTTTAGAATGTTCGAAAGTAACGTTCTCTGGAAATTCCTAGAACGTTTTTAGAATTTTCTCTGGACATTTTGTGAACGTTTAAAGAAGTAACAACATTTATTTAAAATTTCATTTATTTTATGTAACATTTTATGTAACAAACAAGATTTTACACGATTATACGGACATTACGAACATAACAAGATTTTAAGTACATTTGCTTCTTATTTCCGACTGCTGCAACTTCTTGGCTCCGCTTCCTGCTGTCTTCTTTCAAACTCTCTGGGTCTGTTTAGAGTCAGGAATTCCCCGCTGGAGGCAGTAATAAAATGTGTCTTTATGAAAAAAGATATACTAATTACAGTAATAGGATGAGGTGTACAGCTATAAATGTAATAATTTAATGTTCAATATGTAGATCGATTCTTTTTTGTATCTACATACCAATGTTGGTTTTCTTCTCCAACCTTACGGGAGTGGGTAAAATTGTCTTTTCTGTCCCACACAATACGGTTTTCCTTCGTTTTGACTTCTTCGCCGCTTGCGTATGGTCACAACTCGTTACAGACGAGAACACTCCTCATCTTGGATTTCCAGGATTCATCGTCTACTTTGTCGATATTCTGCGCGCCGTGGCAATAACCACGTTTTCACTTTATAGGTTAGGATTTCGCCACTGTACTATTTACTTTTTCCGTTTTTACATAATCTGGGCACATAACCCGACACGAATTATTCACGTATATTAGTCAGCTTATTAGTGAAACACGCTTGTGTACACACATATATATATATAATAAACAGTGTTCCGAATTCCGAATTACAGTCTTCCGATTCTCATCTTTTGTCCAGAATTCAAGCCCTAGGGAACTTTGGTAAAACCTAAGAAACGGTCATTCCTAAAACGTCCAAAATTTAATTCCTAGAGACATTCTTGGAAAGTACTGAATGGATGTAGGATATTTGGACGTGAACTGGAACTGAAACGTACGTTTTGGGGACGTACGTGGCTACTTGGGTATACATCGATACGGCGAGACAATCATATTCCTTCATGGTGCATACGATCAACATTTAAAAATCGCGAACAGTGCTGGCAATCTTTAATAGTACCTCGTCGGTGCATTGGATCATTGGGTGTCAGGTCTATTCCTATATTACGGTGTCATCCAAAATATGGGCAGAGAGGAGGTCAGAACTACCTGCAACCAAAGCAGGATTCATGCCACAGGCTAAATAGAAATGAAACGGATTCTAATTCGTGTTAAAAATAACGTAGGTTCTGTTCCAGGCTAAAAGATATGATGCAGAAAAGGTGGAACTCCAAAACCCTGGGCGTGAGCACTCTTATTTCCTCTCTAGTACGGACCTTAAATCTGCGTTAATAATATCTCAACGGTCGCACAGTATGTGAGGGTGGCCCAGACAAAAAAGTCCATAAGATGCAATGTCTGTTCTGACGAGTATCTCGTCGGTAGCGTCGGTGGAATGGTTGATTGTACTAGCGAGTCACTAATATTGTCGCTAGATGGCATCTGATGAAAATATGCTACTGTAGCGTGACCCGTTGATCACGCGAACATAGTTACGATAGCGTTACCGTAATATAGGTTCGATTAATGGCGCTGAGAGGGAAATTTGAATATAAAGCATAACGTTTAGGTCAAAGCCGCGTATTTCATATACATATATTCTTTATTCGGGCACGATAGCTTAGGCTTAGAATAAGTAGGGAAACAAGAGGTTTCCACAGAGATCCTTGACGAAACCAGATGGGCGAGACTAATCGAGGAATTTGGGTAAAGTCATGTAACTCTTGGAGGAGCTTCTCCAATTTCGCATAAATAGGCAGTCGAAGTCTAGAATCGGTCAAGGACGGGAAGTCGTAAATTCTCAGTCAAGGACCTCTTGGAACTCCCTCGGACCTCTCTCTCGCTCGGTCCCACGACCCTTGTTTTGACGGGCCTTCACCCTCGCGTGTACCCCACTGTCGTGCGCGCGCTATTGAGGCACCTCCACCACCAATCACCATCGAGCAGCAACCAAAGACGAGCCACCCGACGAATCAACGTTCAGCTGGAAGATCCGAATTTTCCTATTGGCTAAGGAAAAGCATGCTGGAAGAAGATAAAACTTCAGGACGAGGCAAATACGAGGCAGATAGAATTCTCAGATCATAGAGTCAACAACTAAAAGTTTCAATTAAATAAAGTCTATTTTTATTTTTCCTTTACATTACATTGTTCAAAGTTATTTTCTGCAAACCTTCCACGAGCAGAGTGCTTCAGCGCTCCACGGGCACCCGAACCCAGCAAATTCCCTAATCCCACCACATTGCGACGTAACATAGCAGTTTTTGGTGACAGCGGTGGGATTTGAAGAAAATGTTGGAAATAAACTGGACCATCAACAACAAGACGATACTGCCGGCTTGTGGAAGGCTCTGGAAAGGTGCATATCTCTCTCCTGGGTTTTCGCACGGTTTCCCCAGGAGCTTGGGTAAATACCAGAGATCGAGTGACGTCAGCGGCCGTGCAAGTTACCCTGCCTGTCACATGCACCCCTAAAGAAACATCATCATCGGGAGAATCCAACAACGAGGAAAATCCAAACGAGAGGATCCAACAACGAGGGGAATCCAGCCGAGAGAATTCAACGGCAAGGAACCAGGATATCGCGATTGGTGGTGGACCATAGTAGTGTAATCAGAGTAGCGCAGTCTCCGTAAGTCTACAATATAAAATTTATATTAGTTTCACCACGCGTAGAATGTCAGGTAGCTTTAAAATGCCGCGGAGAGATAGGAAAGCGTGTAGGATCAGCTTGAGTAGTAGTGGTAATTCTTTTATTTGACGACTGTGTTATATATAGCTCCTGTGTTACCCCAATAGAATCTACGGTTACTCTCCCTCAAATAAGCACCCTGCAATCTAATAGTATTTTTCCAATACAGAGTACCCTAATTTGATGGACTCTCTTGCTCAGTGATGAAAATTATAAGAGTCAAACCCGTCGATAAGTCTAATCTTCTTGCTTTGATTCGGAATAAAATCTTAGGGCATGTCGGCTTCCTAGTCTCAAATCACCGCGAAATCAATAGTTTAGACGATTTAATAAACCTCTTGTAGGAGTCATTCTCGCGATTTTTCGGGGTAGATTTCATTCATAACAAACTAAGAGAGATACGACAAGTAGATTATGAGATAGCGAATTAAATTAAAACGAATACGATTATGACATCGGGTACAAACTCAGTAGGGTGAATTCCAACGCTGACGCATTGTCCCAAAACCCTGTTGACCTCCAAAATAATCCAACGCCCCAAACAAATTCAACTCATCCAATCGAATCCAAACCTGGACAAAAGTTTAGAATATTACTGCGAAGAACAGGTTGCTTCTGTCTTCCTTTCGCGAGGGAAGCAGTAGTTAGAAATGAGGTCGAGGACAGTTGCAATATATTCAATAGTAAAGACAGTGATAATGACGACAGTGACAATTACCATACTGCTGACGAAAACAAGACGCCTTTACCCTCAACAAAATTTCACGTAGGAGGGAAGGAACCACTCTCTGATCTGGACAAGGTCGTTGAAAGACACGGCAACCGTGAAGAGAGTGTAGATATTCGGATTCCATCTCGGGCATCGTTGGCTTGCCGCGACTCGGGCGCCTGGAAAATCGGCACTCGTGGAAACCCCAATGATCCGTTCCAGGACCCGTTAGGGACAAGTCCGATGCTTTCTTTCTGTTTCACAAACTGGATGTCCTGAGAATATCAGCACTCGTGGAACCCCAATGATCCGTCTCAGGCAGCTATTCGTGGTGGTGTATTGCGTGGTAAAGCGCTGGTTTATTGGGCTGACGAGCCGGTTGTAATAGGGATAGGACCGACCTCATTAAAACCTAAAATAAAGATAGAGAATCTTTATGATACGTCGCAAAAAGCGAATAAAGTATTACTTATTAGAGTCATAGACAGTACACTCATCCCTCATCCCACTCCTCTCTCAACTTTTAAATATTCCAAGGATCATCTCTACTGCATTCAATGCACAGTCATAAGGATCTTTTGTACGTTCCCGTAGAGTTTTCATAGAATACTTGAAACATTACTGCACTAAAACAGATTGGGTTGATTAGAATTGTGGGATGTTTTCATATAATATTTCTAAATATACAGTTAGCTGTAGGATATACTCCATACGAATTAGTCTTTACCCCTTCCGAATTTAGTAAATAAGGAACCTCCTGAATATTCTTCCACTGAACGGTTTACAAAGATTACTACTACTCAAACTATAGCAGTGACAAATTTAAGCTGAGCAAAAGAGAAAAGTAAGCGATTGTATTTACAAATAAACTTAACCTCGCCTAAATAATTGTAATGTAAACACATACACTAGGAATTCCAAGTTGTAGGTACACATGCGCTTACACACACGTACATATTTGGAATTACGTGTTCAAATAAATTGTAATAGAACTTTATTATTGTATAAACAGATGTTGACAAGATTAAAATCAGTAATTGAATGAATAAATGAACGGAAAAACATAAAACATTATAAATAAAAGAACATTAATACTTAGCAACATAAAATCAATAAAAAAGAAAGATATAAACAACAAAGGTCATAGTTAATAAATTCAAAATATCGGTCGTGGACAAAGAATTTGTTTCCTCCTTCTCGAAGCGCCGGAAGCGCCAAGGCGGTGCGCGGGAGAAGCATCATGTCGCTGAGACGCCACAACTACTCCCTCCTCAGAGACCTTCGCAGGTAGCGAAGGGAACGAAACTCTTCGTGGAGACAAACGATGTGACGTTGAGGTTGTTGAAAGTGAAGATCTCCGTGACGGAATATCCGGCGAAGGGCTATGAGACACCGGATCACGTAGCGATGAGGAATGTGGTGGTGCAACAGTTGAAGGAGCAGCACCTGGTGAAGTAACTTCCGGCAAAAATTGTTGAGTTGGTGTATCATTTGTTTCAAGAAAGGCTGGCTTGAGACAATCCGTTGACACAGTCTTTTCAATCCCACTGAAACGAATCACGAATGTTTTGTTGTCAATTCTTTTAACTACTTCGTGTGGTCCAGTGTACGGTGGGCCAGAGATTTCCGAATAGAGTCCACTCTTTTGAAAACATGGGAACAGGTGTCTAACTCTTTATGTACAAAGGGACGTAAATTGCAGTGTCTGGACGCAGGAACAGGTTTAATTTTTCTCATAAGTCCGCGAAGCCTGGAGACAAAAAGAGGAGGTTCAATGGGAGCGTTTGTTTGTACAAAAAATTCTCCAGGAATTAGAAGATTGCATCCAAATAGCATTTCAGAAGGAGACGCTTGTAAATCTTCTTTGAAAACATTACGTAAGCCAAGCAACACCGATGGAAGAATGTCTGGCCAAGGAATTTTCGGACTACACATTAAAGCAGCCTTGAGAGTACGGTGAAACCTTTCAACCATACCATTTGATTGAGGGTGAAAAGGAGTGGTATGAATCCGCACTGAATCAATCAATTGAGCAAGAGCAGTAAAAAGGGCTGATTCAAACTTACCATCTCTGATGGTAAGTGGAGATCCAAAATTGGTGATCCAGTTTTCAAAGAAAGCTTTGGCAACAGTATCAGCTTGCTTGTCTTTGATAGGAACAGCTACAGGCCAACGGGTATAACGATCAATAATTGTGAGACAGTATTGCATATCTCGCACCAACGGTAGCTTGATGATATCAACATGAATATGATCGAAACGTCCATCAGGAGTTGGAAATTACCAAGAGCAGTTCGATTATGACGGTTAACCTTAGCACGTTGACAGGCTTCACATGTGCGAGTCCATTGAAGAGAATCTTTTCTTAAACCAGGCCAGAAAAATTTTTCTACAATCATGCGACTAGTTGCTTTTCCACTTGGGTGTGAGAGACCGTGTACGAGATCAAAGGCAGTGCGTCTGAGAGATACTGAACTGGATTATCTTGCAAGTGAATAAGTTCATTGTCTGTGGACTGGGCTTCACTGATGGTGACACCATCCAGAAGAGTTGGCATTGCAATGGCACAAGTACGAGAAAGAGCATCTGCAACAATATTCTCTTCTCCTTTAACATGAACCATCTTCATATTAAACTGCTGAATGTAGTCCAACTGTCTTTGTTGTCTTGGAGATGCTTTATCGGATCTTTGAAATTCTGCAAAAACAAGTGGTTTATGATCAGTCTTCACAGTAAAAGATCTTCCTTCCAAGATTCGTCTGAAATATTTGATTGCTGCAAAAACCGCTAGAAGTTCTCGATCATATGTGGTATAACGTTGTTCAATCTCACATAATTTTCGCGAGAAGAAACCAACGGGTCTCCAAATACTATCTTCCAATTGTTCAAGAACTGCCCCGATGGCTGTGTTGGAGGCATCTGTAAAATGCTTGATCTGCATCTAGTGTCCAAGTCAAAAGTTTTTTGGAACACTTGGTAGTTCCTTTAAGGAGATCATTGAGAGGCGCTTGAATGCTTGCAGCACCTGGAATGCAACGTCTATAATAATTGATCATCCCCAGAAAACGTTGAAGCTGGGCATTCGTTTCTGGTTTGGGAAAATCTTCAATGGCCTTGACTTTAGCGGGAGGAGGACGGTAACCTTCTTTGGAAACGTAATAGCCCAGATATGTGACCTCGGACTGCGCGAAAACACATTTCTGGAGATTTATTGACAACTTGGCCTCTCGTAAAGTCTCAAGTACAAGTCGAAGATGATGTAAATGTTCTTTGATTGACTTGGACATCACAAAAAGATCATCAAGATAACAACGAACAAACGCCATGGTACGGAACAGCGAATCCATGAAGCGCTGAAAGGTTTGAGCAGCATTCCGTAGGCCAAAGGGCATGCCTAGATATTCGAACATGCCAAAAGGAGTTGTAATGGCTGTCTTGGCAATGTCTTCAGAGGCAACCGGAATCTGATGATAAGCCTTTTGCAGATCGATGGTTGTGAAAACAGAACAACCGTGACAGTGTTGGAGAAGATCTTCGATGACTGGTAACGAGTAACGATCAGGGATGGTTATTGCGTGTAAACGACGATAGTCACCTGTGGGACGCCACGTCCCATTAGATTTTCGCACCATATGCAGAGGACTGGCCCATTGACTGGATGACGGACGAATGATGCCCCCATCAAGAAGCCTATTGAATTCCGTTTTAGCTGCTGTCAGTAATTCTCCAGAAAGTCTGCGAGGACGCTCGAACACTGGAGGTCCTTCAGTATGAATGCGATGATGAACTAACGGATCCTTTAAATGTGCAGCATAACTGTTGAAAACGAATGCACACAAGCTCGTGCCATACTACCCTCCGCAGCAATAGCAATGGATCCATGATACGACGACGTTTGACATCTACTAGAAGACCATAATGAGCTAATTGATCGACGTAGACCAAGGTTAAGTTCGATCATCTGGAGGCCAAAAGTCGGAATGGAAGTTGAATTTGCAGCTGACAAAGTGAGTCTCTGAGGAGTCAATGGTCTTTTGATAGCTGAACATGGTATGAGAGAAACAACAGAACCAGAGTCCACCAAAAATCGGATGCCTGATAGTCTGTCATTAACATGAAGGCGATTTTCTTGAAATTTACTGCCGACGTCGGTCGCCTGTACCAGCGCCGGTATACTTAGTTTTCCGATTGTCCAATATGAGAAACCATAGGTTTGAAAGAACAAGGTTGTTCGCATTTGTGAGCATCCATACCGTATCGTCTATGATAGAAACAGTATCCAACGGTGAGAGGCTTAGGTGAGCGAGTACGAGCCGGACTTCGTCCACGATCATTCCATCGTTGATTTGATCCTCCATTAGATTGACCGGAAACTTTGTCCAAAATTTGACGATTAAGATCTATAAGATGTGTCAAAGAAGTGCTGATAGAGGTGGGAGTCGCGATCGCAGGCATGGATCCCACGAGGGGATTTCGTCAACTGGCATATACATCTTCTTAGGTATCACAAGCTGCAACTCGCTTCCATTGATACTCGCGATCCGGTACATCCTTAACTAAAGCAATCAACTTGGACTTCCGATCGTTCCCATAGGGCATGAGGAACACCTCAGCAGATCTCTCAAGTGAAGCCAATCGATTTAAGAGGGTATCTTGGTCCTTGTTAATAAAGACCCCTTGATAGCTAGGGCTGATCTGAACAAGCCCCCGTAACTGGGGAAGAATAGAAGGAGGAACGATTGAGACAATTGCCCCGTCTCGAACTGATAGACTATACCGCCCTATATAGTCACCATCCACATTGAGATCGATGGTTTTCAAGGCGACCGAACATGGCATGGGATCGGAGCGAGGGAGAGAAACTGGTAATGAAGCTTCACGTCGCCTTGGAGGGAGAATATCTAAATTAGCGACCTTTGATTGGAAAGTTTCCACAAGGGACGTAATATTTGTTATAGTCCCTGATGCTCTTGTTAGATGCTGATCAAATTTGGCAATCTCATCTGTCTTATTGTCCAATGCATCACTTAAGATCTTGGAAGTCGTAGCCAAGCGAGTCAAGCGAGATTCTAAGTCATCCAGTTCTCTCTGAGGAGCCTTAATGAAATCAACCATCGCGCGATAGGTTGACATAAATGTACCCAAATGATCGAGGTTATGGAGGATTGTGTTTGCAAGGACCTTCCCAAGCTCAAACATCTCCATTCTAGCCATCTTCTCCAACATGGGCCCAAGGGATCGCCAGTTCCGCATTGTAATTGGGCAGTCTAGCCCTGGCACAAAGGAGGCGGCCTCCTTAAGTGCGCAGAGAGAATTTCCTTCGCTGTCACATGCTTCCTTGAGTTTAAATAAGTACATTCGTGTAACATCGCCTTGAGAGCTTTTGGAAAATTGATGGGGGAGATATTCGGTCTTCTGTGTCTCAAGTAAGTTCTCACCTGGCAATAAAGGACATGGTTCTAGAGGAGAAGGGAAGGGAGGATCGTCTAGGTCATCCTGGTTGCCTAGTACTCCGGCATTTTTCAGTAGGGATTGGGAGCTCAGAGGACTTTTCGCGAATACGTCAGAGGGCTTGGCTCCGGGTCTAATGGGATCCATCGTATCCGCCAAGTCTTTCCCAGAAAGAGCAGTCTCTTGCCCACAAGCTTGAGGACATAAGGGCTCGTTCTCTTTGGTTGGGCTCTTCGCCGGGTTAGAAGCGATTTCTAATTCACTCATGGTGTACTTGATTGGGTATGGGCAAGGAAAAATCTCGTACAAGCCAGTATCTGGATCCACAAACATTCACAAAGGAAGAAGTCCCGGAGTCAAAGACGTGTATTTGTATCCTCCTTCTCGAAGCGCCAGAAGCGCCGAGGTGGTGCGCGGGAGAAGCATCATGTCGCTGAGACGCCACACATATACAGTTTTTAAACGTTAGGTTTTTGAAGATTCTAAAGTAGACTCAATTCACATGCCGCGTAATTAACACGTAATTAACTATTTAAATAGAATAGAGTATTTCGTAAAAGCTGTTTCCATAGGAAACACCTTTTTCAATAAGGGGGGAGGTGTAGCGTGACCCGTTGATCACGCGAACATAGTTACGATAGCGTTACCGTAATATAGGTTCGATTAATGGCGCTGAGAGGGAAATTTGAATATAAAGCATAACGTTTAGGTCAAAGCCGCGTATTTCATATACATATATTCTTTATTCGGGCACGATAGCTTAGGCTTAGAATAAGTAGGGAAACAAGAGGTTTCCACAGAGATCCTTGACGAAACCAGATGGGCGAGACTAATCGAGGAATTTGGGTAAAGTCATGTAACTCTTGGAGGAGCTTCTCCAATTTCGCATAAATAGGCAGTCGAAGTCTAGAATCGGTCAAGGACGGGAAGTCGTAAATTCTCAGTCAAGGACCTCTTGGAACTCCCTCGGACCTCTCTCTCGCTCGGTCCCACGACCCTTGTTTTGACGGGCCTTCACCCTCGCGTGTACCCCACTGTCGTGCGCGCGCTATTGAGGCACCTCCACCACCAATCACCATCGAGCAGCAACCAAAGACGAGCCACCCGACGAATCAACGTTCAGCTGGAAGATCCGAATTTTCCTATTGGCTAAGGAAAAGCATGCTGGAAGAAGATAAAACTTCAGGACGAGGCAAATACGAGGCAGATAGAATTCTCAGATCATAGAGTCAACAACTAAAAGTTTCAATTAAATAAAGTCTATTTTTATTTTTCCTTTACATTACATTGTTCAAAGTTATTTTCTGCAAACCTTCCACGAGCAGAGTGCTTCAGCGCTCCACGGGCACCTGAACCCAGCAAATTCCCTAATCCCACCACACTGCGACGTAACACTACCAACGGACTGTGCTGCCAATATCGCGTCAAGTTGGCGAAACATAGACATGGAGTTGATGCCACAGATCTACAAAATATATTTTTTAAATTTTCATTACAGGCCCACGTGAAAAAGTGATCAACAACTTCTAGTTTTTTTCTTTGTAATTCCCGACCAATTGCAATTTTTTCAAAAAATTTTTTCACGTCTTGTAGTACTCTAGTTGCGCTAACATCTTAAAAAGATTCAAGTCGTATTGTCCAATATTTAAAAAGCTGTCGCTCTTTTAAAACTGTCGAATATTACTGTAACTTCTCGTTCTCACAATCAGAGGCGCGTTACTCTATGAGCAACTTGGGCAAATGCCCGGGGCCTCAAGTAAAAGGGGGCCCCGAACACAAACCAAGATCCAAATTCTACGTTTTTCTCCTAAAGTTATTTAGTTGGGGTTAGGGGCCCCGAAATTCTACTTTGCCCAAGGCCCCAACTAGTTATAACGCGCTACTGCTCGTTCTGGCACTAAGTAGTGTCAAGCTAACAATTTCAAAAGAAGGAGAGAGGACAATCATTTCCTTATTTCGGAACAAACATCGTCGCTATATATCAGAACAAAACTGTATATTTAAAATGTGCAATATACAGGGTGAGTCCGAAGAAACAGAACACCTAAATATCTCCGTTACTTTTCGTTGTACAAAAAAACTTCTAAGGGCAAAGTTACACTGTTTGAAGGACTACATGTAACGGTGTAAGGGAAAAATTTTCAAGGTCATTTTTCTACAAGATTCCAAGGTCATTGATATTTTCTTAAATGGAATGAGGTATTGTTTTAATGCATCAATCGATGCAGCTGGACGTACGTTATAAAAAAGTACTAACCCATGTATGTCGAAAAGTTAGTAGTTCAGGAGATATTTCAATTTAAATAACTCTAAAACACCATTACTGTCGTACTAAGTACTAAGACGTTACACAAGTAAGTAAACGCTGACATCAACTTCAATGTCAATTTTTCAGTTTCAACTTCAATTTCAATATCAACTCTTCAACTTCAATTTCAACTTTAATTTCAACTCTTCTACTTCGATTTCAACTTCAATTTCAACTTCAATTTCTATTCTTCCATTTCAACTTCAATTTCTACTCTTCCATTTAAACTTCAATTTTTCAATTTCATTTCGTTAATATCAACCTTAATTTCAACTCTTCAATTTCAATTTTTCAATTTCAACGTCAATTTTTCAATTTCAACTTCACTTTTTCAATTTCAATTCGTTAATTTCGTTAATTTCAACTCTTCAATTTTTCCATTTCAACTTCAATTTCAATATCAACTCTTCAACTTCGTTTTCAATTTCAATTTTCCATTTTAACTTTAATTTCAAGATTTTGACGATATAGATTCATTAGCTTGTAGCGAAAGAATGTCAAGATTGAGTTTATCTAATCCACTCTTTTGTTGAGCGGTTAGGGTTTCATCAATTGTAACGCTCCTTGAGAGTTTGGTGTCTACATATAGTCTGAGCCGCTTCAATAATCCTTTGAGGAACCCCCGTAAACTTTGCAGACTGAACATTCTTGAAAGCTGAGTCGCCGAATTTCTTCTTCCAAGCTATAGCGCAGGATGCCAAATTCGGGAAATTTCGGGCATTAAGGGAAACATCGTTGGGGTTAAGAATGCGATAGTATGGCCACATTGTTTCACCCACTGATTTCCTCAACTTCTCAACAATATCCATAAAGTCACTTACTTCTTTCCAAATAACTTTTTCCCTGTGTGCTCTAGTGAGGGGCTCTCCAGTGATAAACTGTGTCATTGCAACCACGCCAGTCATAGCAGACTCACCTAGCAAAGTTAAAGCTGCAGCTATTTATGTTTTCTTTTAATCCATTTATTTTAAATTATTATGAAGGAAACATAGTTGCTCCACATTTTCCGGTAATAATCTTGCTCTCGTATTTGTTACTATATTTCTGGATGTACTAAATAACCGTTCACTGGTTACTTGTGTCGCAGGTATGGCTAGAAAACGTCTCACCACTGTGGATAGCAGTGGAAATCTTGAACGATTCGATTTCCACCAGTGCATAATATTAGTATCCGTGGAAACAACGCTTTCGGACAAATACATCGCTATTTCCCTATCTTTTCTGCTATGAAATGTTTCCGCGTGTCTTTCTGTGTTTCCTAATGTATTTTTTAGGAAATTTAATAATTTTGAATTTCTTTCACCTAATCAAGAATTTATAATATATACAGATAAATTATACGATTGATAAAATTAATAAGGAAATATTATAGTTATTATCTTTCTATTACCACTCGTACTTGGTTCTTGGTCTTTATCGCTTGTCGGTTCTGTATTTATTGAAATTTCCTTAATCAGTTTCCTATACATTATTTGTTTTTGTTCAAATGAGAACAACTGAACCTTGTATCTGGGGTCCAACACCGCACAGTGGTAAAAAATCACCAAATCGTGGCCAAAAGTCAAAAATTTTTTTCTGTTCTTTAAAAATCTGTATAATAGTACTTTATTTATAAGGTTCCAGAGCACGTTTTTTTGTTACAGCCAATATTTAATACGTACTTCTGTCGGAGATACATAAGATCAAAGTTAGTAGTTCTAGAAGACCGACATTTTCAACCATAATTGAAATTACTTCTGCGATTTATTATCGCGCTGTAACGCTGGTTTATCATTCTTGCTATTGTCGGGCATGTCCTAATTTAATATAATATTCTGATTTTATTGCTTTATTTAATTTTTTAAAGTTCTGGGAGATGAAAGAGAAATCTACACATCTGGTATGTACATTGTATTAACGAAAAAGTTGCTTATCAATCGCGATCAAACGTTCATTTTTTTTGGAAAAGAAGCTGTTAAGGCTATAAGGTCCGTTTCACACTTGAGCGGACCGTCCGCGCTCCGCGCGCGGAGCAAGTTACCTGCAATGTTATGGGAGCTTTCACAGTACAGCGGACGGTCCGCGCGCGGAGCGAGCGTCCGCACGGCTCCTCCGCGTCCGCGCCACAGAGTTCCATGTAATCAAATGTAGGCTTTCACAGCCAAGCGGACTCCGCCGCGGAGCAAGCATATGTATACATATAGTACTGTTGTGGCGGCCATGGCGCGGGTCTATGCAGCACAATGGGACAAACCGATAATTCTGTGTTAAAATCAAAAAGCTTTTGATAGAAATGAGATAGAGCGATGACTTTTTTTCAATTAAAGCTGAAACATTGCAGAATATGGGAAAAATAGAGAGATTATGGTACGAACATTTTTTAACCTTGAAAAAATTCGTCAAACTTGCACAATTTCAAGAAAATTGTGGTTTATACAATACCACGCGCTGAAATTTTTTTTTTGACATACTATACATAATTTTCAGTAGATTTTTTCAGGTTGAATTCAAATCTGGTCTCAAAATTTATCTGCGAAGTCAGGATTTTCCAAAAAATCTGTTTTTGTGAACAAAATTAAGAAATCATTTTTTCGTTGAAATAACCCACTAGTTTGAAGGTATTTGGAATTCTCATACATACATATATAAAACACGATAACTGTATACTGTATGAATACTGAAAAATGTTGAATTATGGAAGCGTTTTACGTATTACTTTTGTAATAGTTTATTTGATAAATCACTTGTATAAATCGGACTATTGTGACCTTGTCTATATGCGTGCTTAAAGGCTACTGACTAGTTGAACCATGAGGCAAGTGTTTACAGAGGTCTAGCTTTACAGATGTTATCGTTTACATTACACAGATGTCGTTAAATACAATTTTAGCAGTTACCTTCCTTAACAAAAAAAAATTGAACTTAGTTTTTGTTGAGATATATTTCTGTCAATTCTCCATCTTCGCTCTCTGTCTCTATCTCCCGCCTTATTACAATTTATGGATAGACCGTATGGCGATTAACTTCATCAATCGATTGAATCAGTCTCCGATTTTTCAATGATTACTTTTTAATCGTACACATTAATCAATCAATCTCGATTAAAATTTTAATCGATTAATGCCCAACTTTTCTGCAACTCTCCACAATTTTTCCAATTAATTCTTCAAATGATCGTATAAACATACGAAAATAATTAAAAAATTTGTCTTCGATGTTACGTAAATCTACGTATAACGAGACAAACGCGCCTTTTAAACTCCGCTTAGCAATAAGCGGATGTACCCAGTATCGCCTGTTCGTTAGAATTTCTTTTTTCTATTTTTTTTATTTATATTTATAATGAACAGCAACAACATTAAGCAGTAATTCTGTCATACGTGAATAATATTACAGGCTATATACTATCGATTGAAGCTGCATGCGGACTGCGGACGCTCCGCTTGATTGTGAAAACAGCATCGACTCGTCCGCGGTCCGCGTGCCGAGCGTGGACGGTCCGCTCAAGTGTGAAACGGACCTTAAACAAGTGTACGTTTCATTTTTCTGCGACCTGTTGCGACCTTATGAATTATCGCCATTTTCTTAGCGACCGGTAACGTTCCGAAATGGCGAATTTGCCCCAAATCGTAAACAAAACTAATATTTGCAAATGTAAGGTACACACATTACTGTTATATATTACAATAAAATGCTTCAGATAGTCAACAGTGTAAGATTTTAATGGTAAACATTGCATTTAAAACACCAATTACAATCACAATTATGGAAAATACAAAATAATTTGTATACAAGTAACTTTACAATATTTCGTCACATGACATATCTTCATTCATATCAGGTTATTCAAAAAATTGTGCGACTTCGGGAGAATATTGTTTCATCTTTTTTGTACATGACATCTTAATGCTACTTATGTATGGGTCAGATGAAACACCATAGTATACATTATATACAATTTATTTTACTACAGGTGAGCTTCAGTTATATTTTAGTACTAAAGAACCTCTGATGCAATATTTAACACTAAAATCTTACATTTTTCGCGTGTCTGAAGTCATCTGATAACAATTTGTACTAATAATATACCTCGTGTTTTTCAATCATTTAAAAAGACAGAATTCATAGAAGTTCAGATTAAACAATGTTCGAACTTATACTAGAATAAAATACACAATTTCCCGGTTAAACAAATTCTTGCTTCGGCATAAAAACCTCGACGGATTACGAGGAAAAGCCGTAGCAAGATGCAATAAATTTATTTAATCAAGTAACTACAAGAATTTCGCCGTACGAAAGCCCAGTATCAGATAGTGTTTAAAAATAGCTAACGCGGTTAGAAAATCGACGTTTCAAGCAATTTACATGCTAAATGACATTTTACTCTAAAACTAAGAGAGCTCTCTTACCGTTAATAATCAAGTCTCTGCGCGCAGTGATCCACAGCAGAGTTCCACTGGAACTAGCACTACGGCTACCCTTGCAATCCGTCCCAGCTTCGGGATTCACTGGAAAGGAGCTTCAAACCTGCCAATGCCCTTGGATCTGTGAGCCGGCCTGGGAGGATTCAAGTATTGCCGAACTGAGTGCAAAACCAAATCTCCTATTACCCGGGATCACTCGCGTGAGCATTCAAACCCAAAAAGTAAATCTATTTACAATTACGAATTATCGCAGAAAAGACCCGAGTCGACTCGCACATTCTCTCAATCTGACAAGCTATCCTTGTTTTTCAAGAAAACTCTCTGGCAACCGTCTCCACAACAACTCTCCCTTGTCAATCGCGACCACCGTGAATCGCTTGCTAGACTCGCGTATACATATACATGGCGAGATTATCGTTTTCCATCACGGTGATACAATCGACATTACAAAATCGCAAGAACACCTCGCAAACATTCTATTACCAAATATATGTGGAAATAAATAATTTTTTCACATACCCGGCATCCAGTTTGTTTTTTAATTTCGATATCAGATTCATATTCAACGACACAAGAAACAGAGGAATTATATTCAAGAGAGTCCACTAAAGTCTTGGATTACGCATCCGCCATATTGAATCCGCCATTTTGTTTTTTGTAATTTTGGTATCTGATTCACATTCAACGGCACGAAAAATGTGGGAATACCAATTTCCAAGAGAGTCCAATCATTTTTTGCGTTACGGATCCGCCATATTGAATCCGCCATTTTGTTTTTGTAATTTTGACATCAGATTCAAATTCACTGGCATGAAAAATATGGAAATACTAATTTTCAAGAGAGTCCAATCATTTTTTGCGTTACGGATCCGCCATATTGAATCCGCCATTTTGTTTTTTGTAATTTTGACCTCAGATTTATAATCAGCGACCCGAAAAACCTATGAGTATCAATTTTGAACTAAATTGGAGTACTTCTTCCTATTTTGACCACGTTTTGGCGATTTCCGACCACTGTGCACCGTAGCACAAATATGTATAATACATATACATATAGTGGATCTTGTCCTATTGGTTCAAAACGTTCCTATAAGTGAGCTATCGTATTTTATTAGATTATTTGACTTTTTTCTGTAAAACTTGTTTTATTTCGGTAGATAAACTATTGAAACTACCTTTAACGCGTTCTTGACTTTATTGGAAAGTATTGCGAAATTTTTAAGTGAGCATTTAATGGCTAACTGCAAACAATGGCCGAAGCATGAAATTCTAGTCCAATTATTATAGGTATTGATAGCTTTTGCTATATTGCGATCATTGTCAGTCGTGAAGAAAACTGGTTTTCCTAAATCTATGTCCCAGGAGTTAAAACACTGTATTATCGGGCTTTAAAGATATTTATGTGTATGTTTCTGCGGTACATGTTTTAAATCCAACATGTGATGATTTAATTCAAAATCTTTTGTTATATAATGGACAGGTAAAGAAATATAACTCTGGAGTGCTCTTGATGTCCATCCGTCCGTCGTAAATGCAAATACACTATCTTCATTTAATGGTAATATTAAAAAAAGTAAATAATATTAATATTAAAAAAAATGAATAATGCTAATATTAAAAGAAAATAATGTTAATATTAAAAAATAATATAAAATGTATACAATTAAAATATAATAGTAAAGTATTCATAAAAAAATGTTATAAGGAAAAATATATGTATATTTGTATATAATTCATACCTTCAGATATTTTATTTTTAATTTGCTCTTTTACGTCTTTGTACATGTCTGGAATTATTGAGCGAGCAAAAGTACTTACAGACAGAATTTTGTACCGTGGATCAGTGATATGCACCAGTTCTCGAAATCCCACATCATTGACAAGGCTATACGGTTGTAAATCCAATGCCATCATACGTGCAATTGCGTTTGTTATTTGTTTTGCACGAACTGAATTGTTGTCCAAATAGACAGTATTGGAATCTTTACTAGACCCTGCTCCATTTGGTAATGGTAAATTGATTGCAGCACTATGCATAGATTTCAAATGACGAAGAAGAGAACTTGTGCTGCAATGCTTTGTTTTGAACAATTTTTGACACATCTTACATTGTGCACTTTCCGCATTTATTTTTTCAAAGTATTGCCAAACGTTAGTTTTAAATCGCTTTGCCCGCACAACACTTGCATCTCTCTCTCTCTCTCTCTCTCTCTCTCTCTCTCTCTCTCTCTCTCTCTCTCTCTCTCTCTCTCTCTGTCTCTCTCTCTCTCTCTCTCTGTCTCTCTTATATATATATATATATATATATATATATATATATATATATAAACTATATATTGTAGTAAGAGAATAAATGCTTGAGGAAGGATTTGACAAAATCTTTATTTATAAAAATAAAAATATTTATTTAGACTGTTGCTTTATGCAGGTTATTTAATTAAAGTTATAATTATAATAATGTTATAATAAACAACGAACAAATCTGGTATAATATACACTGATACAATAAACCGCTTTTATGCTCTTTACACCTTGATCATCCTTGCACACCGTTCTAAATCAGAAGAGGGCGATCCCGCGCTCTGCTCGCCTTTTCATACCTCGCACACTCATACCAACCCACACCGCATATTCATACCAACCTATACCGCTCACTCGTACCAACCCATACCGCTCATTCATACCAACTGCTTCACTACTATAATTATTCTCAACATAGACCTTTCAATAGGCTGTTTCGCAAAAGACTATGGACTCTCCGTACGGCGTCTGGTCTTCGTATTCGGCTCTCCGTACATTTTGTTATAACTTTTGAACCAGTAGAGATATTGCAATGAAATTTTAACTAAAAATATTTTAAAAAATAGTCAGTTTTAACTATAGGTAATTAAATATTTTTTGCATTTGTTAAACAATAATTTTTTATAAATTTTCATTGATATTTTTGATTTAAAAAAAATTTTTTGGAATATAATCGTACAAACTATTTTTTACTTTCTAAATATATATTTTTTATGTTTATGTTTCACACATGTAACGTTTTATGGAATACGTAAAATATAAATTTGAGAAATCTTGTTGCAATCAACATATACAAAAATTACCGTAAAGGTAAAAACGCATTACAAACGTGTCAAAGATATTTTTTATAATAATTTATAATGATTATAATTTTTTTATTGGAAACTCGTGAACGCCATGTTCGTGTAACTTTTAAATCTAAAAGGTATTGGCATGAAACTTGAACTGGATAATGTGGAAATGTCAGGTTATGGATAGGTTAATTACTATTACTATTATTACACTTTTTATGTTAATTATTTATTAACTCTAAAGCTTCTGCTTCTAGTTTCCTAACTTTTTTACAATATGATTTTATCCTAACACTGGATATGTATGGATCCGATGTTAAGAGTAATCGATTTAGTATGTCTTCATTTGTGCATAATCGGGAATTTTTTCTTGTGTTTCTACATCTTATGCGTTTAAAGTCCTTGTGACGCGTTTCCTGGGCCTCCTCTGAAAGTTGCTCTATTGGCAACAACGCATTTTGAATGATATCCGCCCCATGTATTAGTAGTTTATGTATTGACGCTGGCATGTAATACCATCAATAATTTTGTATATAATATTCTGCCATATCCTGTGCATATTTTTGAAATTTTACTATGTCTATTTTGTAGAGCGATGGAATGACCTATTATAAAAAATGGATATATACATATAACATCGACCTCAATGAATTGTAAAATTTTTTGCCATATTTTGTACATACTATTAAAATGTGTTGAATAGGAATTACCTGAAGTATAACGTGGAACCTTTTAATTAACTTTATATCAATTCCTGTGATATCGGCTGATATTTCAGCGTTGGAGAAAAACTTTCGAGCTGTATTGCCATCGTTCGATGACCCCCAACCTTGCTTGACATAATCAACGTACAACCCCAGTTTTTTTTTTAATTGGTCTTGTATCTCTTTTTTTCTTTGCTCTCGTTGCCTTTTTAAATCTTCAGTATTTGCAGTCCACTTTTTAAACGATAAGTTGTACGATATGTGTATTAAGCATTCGAAACAACGAATCCACGCATGCAAGGATGTTATTCGGTTCAAATCGTTCATCTCAGTTGGTTTCGCTTGACAAATATAACATCTCATCGCAGAGGATGTATTTGTTATAGCGTTACAAACTTTATTGTCGACCATGGTGAGCATCATAATATAATCTATTTTGGCATTGTTTACCTTATATGGCACCAAACTTTTTAATTTCTGCTTCAACACTGTTAATTTCTTCTATAATAATATCTTTATTTTCTTTAACATACCGGAATCGAAACGATCGGCAGAACCACGGTGAAGAAGGTGTTGATTTTTGCCATATAATAATATCGGAGTTCAATTTGTTTTGGATTCTTAATGGTACTAAACTAGAAATAAAAATCGATTCGTCCTCGATATCACAGCATTCATTTTGAAACCGTTTATATCGTGGTAAACCTGACGCACCATCACATCCCCATTTGCATACGAGTGTCAATTCTGTATTATCTATTACTGTGTCTAAACTTTTTATTATTCTTGAGACTGTGTGGTCTAATAAACTTTGTAAATCTACTTCGGCGTGTGTTTCTGATATGTTTACTTTATTTTTTGGTGGATAACAATTATTTTTTTCTTTAAGTAACTTATCATATGATGGCCAGGGGTTAATGTTATATTTTATACCTTCATTTCGCATAGTTATATACTGAAACTTGGACAAGTCTGCCATTGTAAACATGCTCAACGCCTGTTCTGTTGTAAACTGTTTTTGTTTCGCAGTATATATTTTTCTCTCATCTCCATTATCTTCTAAACGACGAAAAGCCTCTACTTTTTGGTGCATACCATGTTTCCTAAGACTCATTCTTGTAGCATATAACAATTCATTTAATGAAAAATTGTCGACTAGAGACCTAGTCCTCCTTGCTTTTTTCCTTCTGCTGCAGTCAGAGAATAGTTTTCTTCCTTTATAAATGGATATGGTGGATGTTGATTTAATTGTGGTACTTCCTGAAGGCATATCTTGTGAGATTGTACCGGGATATATAAAATTGTTTTCCAACCAATTATTATACCACTTAAGGAACCTGTTCTCGTTATAGCTAGCATCAACCCACCTTTTCTTTAATTGGAAAGAAAAGTTTTTTTATTTCGTTTTGAATTGTTTCAAATTTTGAGGTGCGATATGAATTTTCTCGCGTATTTTATCATACAGAAATGAATAATCATTCATATCTCTGTTCGCACTTCGTAATGCAAAGAATAAATCTCGATTTGTACGAAAATCTTCCATTTGTATGAAATGAATAATACCTGAATAGCAAAGAAAGAAATGCTACATATAGAAAGTAATCCACGGAATGAATCATGAAGCTTTCCATACTTACCAAATAGAAGTTGAAAGTAAATAGGAAGTTAATGTTAATGGGAAGCTAAAACCTATTTAATGCCTAATTTAGGGCACTGAAATTATATTAGTAGCAAACAAAAACCAACAACTAACTAACAAATAAATAAAACACAACAATACGAAAACAATACCTAAACAATCACAAATAATTCACAATAGAAGGACGCTGAAACGACACACGTAGCTATAGAACGCTTACTAAGCTGATGTGACAAATGCAATAATGACCAGGCCATAAACAAATGACGCTCGTGGATTTTCGCAGCCAATTGTTTCTTCTGCCACTTTCAACTTTTTCTGTACCATAGTATTCATTATGGGGGTAGACTCCTTTATAGATTTCTAGATTTCTAGAGATTTCTAGAACGAGTTATAACGAATGTCCAGCTGCATCGATTGATGTATTAAAAAATACCTCATTCCATTTAAAAAACTATCTATGACCTTGAAATCTTGAGAAAAATGACCTTGAAAATTTTTTCCCTTATACCGTTAGATGTGGCCCATCAAACAGTGTGACTTTGTCCTAAGAAGTTTTTTTGTACAACGAAAAGTAACGGAGATATTTAGGTGTTCTGTTTCTTCGGACTCACCCTGTATAGCTGTAATAGATATTGAATTATTTACAATATTACTTTCGCCCCATGTTACTTTCGATCTCAGTCTCCTCTAACCATATTACCTACCATACTAACTATATTATGACCTTTATATAATTTTGTGTTTAAAAAAAAATATATTAAAACAAATTTTTAAAAAACCTCGCTTATATTAAATGCACTAAAAAGGAGAAAATAATTTTTATAGACATTAGTGACTATAAATAAAAATGTGGAGCGCTAAACTATATTGACGTAATCTTCGTGGACGACATGACAGGGCTTGTGCGTGGATTCCCTCAGAAATGAATTACACAGCGGTACGTTCTGTAACTTCACGGCCAAATGAATGTATAGCAGTTCAAGCGAATATTTTTGAACATTTTGCGTAACAGAAAAAAAGCAAATGAATCTTACACCTTCAATTTGATTTATTCCATTTTTCTGGGTTGAAGGTCATTTGTAGGTCATATGTGTGTGTTACATGGATGGCTTCGTTATTTTGTCAGCTACAACATTACGTTAACGAAGATATATCATTCCATTTAAAAACACATCGGTGACCTTGAAATCTCTTTTTTCCCTTACACCGTTACATGTGGCCCTTCAAACAGTGTAACTTTGTCCTAAGAAGTTTTTTTGTACAACGAAAAGTAACGGAGATATTTAGGTGTTCTGTTTCTTCGGACTCACCCTGTATATTCAATAGGATCCATTTTTTCTTTTATTTACAACAATCATCCCGATTCTGTTTTGTATTTACTTTGATCGGTACCTTTTACTTACCCTTCAACTCTTGTAGTAAACTTTTTTGTCGGATTACTGCAAGTGAGTGAAAAATCGTGCGTCGCGTTACAGGGAGCACCTGGTGCACCATTTTTTCAAGAAACAGAAGATGAAGAACAAGGCCCACCCTAGTGTGTATTATATATAATTCGCGCATTTTAAATATGAAGGATTTAGCATACCCATTAAAATGCAACTCATTCGCACGACAAGGCGACAAACGCAGATAATGTCCAACAGAGAGTAAACAGGAAAGGTCATCTTCCAGTTTCCCTTCTTTTTGTCAGCGACATTTACACCTTGAAGTCGGCGTTGAATGCCACTTAAATCGTAGCCGCTACAATAGAGGCGGCGTGGGAGCAAAGCTTTGCTGTGACCGCATCGCTATTTTTCCGTGGGCCTTGACGGACCTACAAAAGTGCCGCCATATTGATTTACTAGCAGCAATTGTCAACGAGCTGAATTGTGGAAGACCGACGTATCCTGCTTTCTGCTCAAAGATTTCGATAGGCTGGCCAGGAAGAGGTTTCTTTGCGGCAGCTACTTCACTCGTCTCGCCTGCGTGTGGTCCACTGTGTGCGATCGTTGTTCGGAGCAGGTTGTCGCTGTGTGAGATCGTTTCTATTTGTCAAACGCCACATCAATTCGAAAACAGCAGAGATATACATTCGGGTAACAGCACATTAATGCCAAGTATTTAATAGCACTAATCCTTGAATACGTATAGGAACTGTTTAATTTCTTCTTCTCAGTAAAATTAGAAAGACATACAGTGAACCACGAAAGTCATTTGGACGCACTCTAGAGTACAGTATAATAATTTGCTTTTATGTCAGCCTTACAGCTAAGAAATGCGACTTGGTTTACATTAACCTATCTGTACAAAACTGTCTTATTTCACACATTCGGTCCATACCTTCTCTCATTCATTTCTATGTCTCGCACATTCCTACCCTGTCCTACTCTTTTAGTATCCTAATTATCACTAACCCACTTAATTCCTTACTTATTGTTTCCCTCCCCATTCCCCAACTTTTGCATTTCTGGTTTAGCATTCTCTTTGGTTTATTTATGCTCTCTTTTCTCTTTTTTTCCTCAACTTCTCCAACCACTCTGCAACCTTTCTATCTTTTTTCCCGCTCACTTCTCCTCGCATCCTCGAGCTTGATCATTTCCCCCATTATCCTGCAATCCCTTGTCAAAAATGCTCTAAGTTTCCATACTTGTCCCCAAATAGGTCGTATCCTCGTCCCTCTTCCTCCAGCCAGTATCTGTTCCAATTCTCTGAATTTACAACAGTATAACTTTCTTAATTTCTTATGTTTTGTGAGCAATTAGAAGCATTGATTTGCTAAATGATCTGACAGAATTTTTACGCAGTTTAATAAGACAAACGTACGTATAAGAAACAAACCAAGGTATCAAGGAGAACAATCGCGAGAACGAAATAAACGACAATAATAATTTCACCATACATACATTACCACATTCATTACACTGCACAATATCGATCATGTAAAAAAAGAATTAAAGCTACAAATTAAGGAATATTTAAATAAAAATGTACATAATAATAATAGAAATTTAATAGAATTAAGGTCTAAAGCATCCGATAAAATTGTTACGGGATTTCAAAATTATAATGTAAAATATTTTAATAATAATCGAAAAAAACCTTGGAAATATAAAATAGGCGACTATGTAATGTTACGTAATTTTGATAATACAACTGGTATCTCTAAAAAGATAATCCCGAAGTTTAAATGTCCTTATATTATTATAAAATGAAGGAGTATTTATTCAAAACATATGTTTACCCTTTAACGGTATATTACAATCTAAATACAAATGTTAACTGCACACGAACGTCGCACAGTGGGGTATTTGATCAATCTAGCTGGCCAAAATTATATTTTTTGCTTAACGCGTTTAAAATGTATATTGTATAGTATTTTATCTATAAAAAAATAAAAATTAACAATTTTGATTGAAAGTATTATTTTTGACTAATTTAACAATATGCGCGAATTACTATAATATAAACAATATAACCTATTTCACCATATAATATAATATAATATATAATACATCCATATTAATACATATAATAGATAATATAATATATAATATATATAGTATATAATACTATAATATATATATAATATAATAACTAATATCATATCACCCGATTTCGACATCTTGATTTTCTCGCTACTGTTACTCGTAGCAAAAAATGTTTCAGCAGAGGCTTGAATGGTATCGAGTGGAGCTTATTTTGATGTTATTAGTTTTTTCGTGAGTGGACGCGTAAAGGTCATATAAAGGTCAACTTTGTTTTTTTAAATGGAATGAGGTATTTTTTAATACATCAATCGATGCTGCCGTCCATCTATGCTTTATTTCCGACTTGATATAGGAAAATTTGCTTCGAATCTCTTCTTTTGATTACACAAGTAGTTCTGGGCATATGTCAACTTTGCATTTACATTGACATTTTGAAGTTGCTGAATAATGCACCATATTTGCCTCCGTGTAAATATTTGAACATTAGATGACCCTAAAATAATAATAAATGCTTTCAAATCGGGTAAAACATCACTTTAAAAAATATCATTCACGTTTACAAAATCTTATATTAACGATAACTTGTGAATCCGCACAATTCCGCAAAAGTTTTTTACACGAAAATAAAGCTGAAACCTTCCACTTTACAGTGGTTAAACAAAAATTACCGGGACGGACCCTGAAGTACAACTAATTCCTTCCGATTGTATGTACTTGGAGATTAAAACTGCCTTCAAATTGACTTTTTCACTTGCTGTTAATTTATTGAAATGAACACATATCTGATTAAAATTGTGTGAAATACACACACTTACCTGCTACAACAATATCCATAATCGGTTTTCTTAAAGCAACTTAAGTGATTAAAAATATTTCACTTCGAACGTTGCTAATGCCGACGACACGACGAAAGGCACAAGCACTGTACTGAATGACTAAACTTCAAGTGATCTCCGTACGGAAATGCCAAATCGGGAAAAAACCAATGGTTTAATGACCCCACAATATTCAACTTTTCCACATAACAACTAATTTTTACCTGGGATGAGTTTGACAAATCTACTTTTGGCCAGCTAGATCGGCCAAATACCCCACAGTGCGTCGGTCGTTAACAACAAATCGATCGGCACCAACACCAACGTATATCTAATACCTACAGTTCGCGCAAATCTCCCTTCGTTTCAAAGCGGTGCATACGCGCCTGGTTACGCAGATGCTCATCTGGGACACCATCAATTATTGCTTCAATGAGTTCTTCTTCGTCAATCGTAATCTTGTTTGCCAATATTACTTTGTTATGAAAATAATCGTCGAAAGGTTTCATTTGTGCGCCAGGTTCTTCCCTCAAATTCCCTCCTCCGCGTCAATTTAGAAATTTTCTCGTCGAACATTTCCCCCACAGCGGGATACAATGCTTGCACGCTAAGTTGAATATGTTCGGCCTTGGAATGCAACCACGGCAGCGCTTTACCCTTTAACCGCATAGTCAACAATAATTTTGTGGAATTCTCATTGAGACTGTAAGTTTGACGAAGAAGTTCAGCCTGAGCCTTCCATTTTTTAAAACCGTCCCTCTCTCCATGGAATTCACTCAGCATATCACCAATCGCGCGAATGCTGATCGTCGATTGATTGCTTTGGATCGACGACTTTGGAGGCACACTTCTTTCCCGTTGCAACAATTGTAACTCTCTTTGTAACAAGTCGCGTTCTCGTCTTATCAATTCGTATTCGCGACGTGACAGCGTTTCGATACCAGGGTTCGCACTATCGTTCGCGTTATCGAATGCATCAACGTCAACAACTTCGGGGACCAAATGCGTTGATGTTGCGTTACCTTCTTGTAGTTCAATGCCACTTTCGTCAACGTTTCCATGCTGCGACAATATTTGGACAAGATTTGCTGGCATTTTATATGAATAAATATAAAAAACAAACAGCATTGTGGAAAAATTGCTGTAGTGAAGGACGTCTCAAAAAAGTTGAACACATTACGTTCCAATTTTAGCTGGATAACGGGAGCTGAATAAAATTAAAAGTTCAATGAGTTCTGGATCTGGAACAAACGAAATATACAGGTCCACTTCATGGGTCTTTTACGCTTTAAAATTTTTACAAGATTCGGAAAGCCCGGCTCCTTTGATCATTGAAAATGACAATACACAGGTAAGTAATGTCAAAATTATTATTATTATTAATTACATTATTATGTCATCCTATAACATTTATGTAATTATATTTGTGTAATTACATACATTGCATTTATAAAATTATTATAAATAATAATAATTTACAATGATTGTGTTCACAACATTTAGAATTTTGCAGAAAAAAAAACATTAATAAATATTATTACTTAATACAATTTTTTTTTTTTGCGGAAATAGTAACATTAAGGGTGCGCCGTAGCAACATACTACAACTACAAAAATTTTAATAGAATTAAAATATAATTTATAATTTCTTTATTAATTTATCTTTCACCTCCTTCACATTTTACATTTGTCTTCGTAGCGGATTTTTAATGAAACCTTAATTTAATGAAACTTAATGAAACCTTACTCTAAAAAAGATTTAAATCATGAAAAATCAAGCTGTTCCATATTCTCTATCAGTGTCTTTCCTGCGAGTAGTAATACTCGGCATAACTGTTCCTAACAGCTTTGGCTTGCGAGGTAATGTTTGTTCGTTGTTGTATTTGCATCAAAGGACATCTATCCATTACCCCAATCTGATGTAAATAATCGGTCTCATTCTCGTCTATTAGAAAATTATGCAGATGGCACCACGCTAAAGTAACAATGTTGTTTTAAAGTTACTTTTTAAATTCTTCTTTTCTTCTCTTATCCGTTTTTTATTTTCTTTTTCTTCGACCAATAATTTATGAGATGGTGAAGTAAGAACTTCACACTTTTCTGATTTTCTTTTTCTTGATTCTGATCGCTTTTTTGTTGCATCAGGCAACGGAGACAATTTTAAAATAGATTTATAAATATCAGCAGCAGAGGTACTAGGTGGATGCACGTATAATGTTTTTGGACTTTTCTCACTACGAACTTCAAATGTTGAAGTTCCTTCTCATTCCATAAACCTCGTTTTTTGATGTCCATGTCGTTGCTTAGGTGTATTTTTAACGACTGAAAGTAAGATAATGAACATTATTATAAATACGAACATACAATAATGAGTTTGTTACTGTCCGATAATAGGGGACAATATTTTGTCCAATACTAGGGGACAGTGAACGCACTGAAAAATAAGGTAATTGTGCATAAAAGGTCCCACCTCACCGATTTCGATGATTTTTTAATATGTTGTCAGGGTGAAGATTCTGAACAACTTTTTCCTATACATGTAACCGCCGCTCAGCCTTAGTTTTTGAGAGATTTGCGAAAAACGGCAGCTACTACTACATTGAAATTTGCCTAGTAGCTGCAGTTTTTCGCAAATTTCTCAAAAACTAAGGCTGAGCGGCGGTTACATGTATAGGAAAAAGTTGTTCAGAATGTTGAGTTTTACAACATATTTAAATTTTATCAAAATCGGTGAGGTGGGACCTTTTATGCACAATTACCAAAAATAATATTTTTTTGAAAAGCAGTTCACTTTATAGAAAAAAACAAAAAAAGTAAATGAACAAGTACTTACCAGAATTTACAATAACACTGATCAGATGTCTTTTATTCACGACAATTTGATAGATATAACACTTTATAATTTATACGATACACTGCTTTCACGTCGAACGATGACAGTCGAATGATTTTGATGGCTTTGTTCACGCGACAGAAACGTGCAATTTCCGCACGTCGTTTGTTTTAGCCTTTCCTTTGTTTTGACGGTTAAAACGACTTTGTTGCATTTCAGATGATTGAGATACAGCTAATGTCCGATACTAGGTGCCGTCCGGGGCTAGGGGAACTTCCCCTAATTGAAGATGTAATTAATTACTCATGTAATTAATTCCTGCCCAACTCTGTACTAGGCACCATTACGCTTTTAGCGTATCCATGTAGCCAGGGCCGCTTGGCCCGTTTTTCTTATTACTTCCTGTATTACCAACTAATACTTATTACTTCTTATTGCGTTATATATAAAATAGTGATTCTTAAAAAATATTCTCTTATGTTATGTAATGACAAAATTCAATCGTTCTTTTTGAGATCCTTAGTAGGAAACGGAAAATTAATTATTTTATTTACAACAACAAAAACAACAACAACAACATTACACAGTCAACAGTAACAAAGATTATTCCGTGTAATTCGCGAAATATTGAGCTGCCGACGACGTGGAGACAGACGAGCCTGGTAGGATTTGTGTTTGATTAATTTGAACAGAGTCCCTATGAAGGGTTTCCATTTCTGCCTCAAACAGTATCTCATATATTGCTTTCTCTGCCAATCTTTTTTGCATTGGCTCAAGAGTTTTTAATTTGTTCGCCCAGATCTTCGCTATATTCAAATATTCATCATCTTGAGATGAATTATTCGTATTCGATTGAGATAAATAATCACAAGCCACTTGAAGGAGTTCATTTTGTTTGGCTATGGAGTTGTGAGCTTTTTTCTTCTTTGCCGGCGGTGGATAAGACGTAATTGTAGAGTACGATGTTCCTGGTGTTACAAATTCCTGAGATTCCTGTAACGCATGTCGTTGCGCGTCAGCCATTTTGACCTGTGCTAATCCTTGTTTATTTTTACATTCTCCAACTACATGACCTTGTTCGCCACATTTAAAGCAGGCGCCCTTTTCTCGTCTAGGCATTTTACAGTCCTTTGAAATGTGCCCAAAGTTGCTGCAACTGTAGCATCTCATCTTCACTTGCGCTGCATCTGGTAATACCAATGCCTTTGCTTCAGATTGAAATCTTCGCTCGCATCCCTTAGGCCGTCCACACACGGGTCGATCGTCGATTCGGTCGATGCGATTCCCTCCTCCACATGACTTCCAATGCAAATGAATGTAGAGCCACACACGGGTCGATTCGTGGTTGACTGAAATCTGCTCGACTGAAATCGCCTCGATTCTAATCGCGTGCGATCGGAAGCGATGTTGGAAAATTGTGTCCATCGTACGATTTCCGCGACTCGTGGAGGTAAGTTTGTGCAGTTCTTGCCAATATTTTTTTGTAGTTTGAGTGCATTGCACTCTTCGATGTGGTCTATGTATTTAGGTTACATAGGTTACTTATTTATTATCTTTATTATCTTTTTTTATCGAGAAAAGCGTTTATCGGAAAGTATCGGGGCGCGAGATATCTCGTCCGTAGTAGCGAAAGGGTTAAAAATCCAAATATTCTTAAACGTGAGGGGTATAGTCAATATGATAATTTAAATAAAAATAATGTGATAAAATTGCTAATTAATTTAAAGATAGGAAATTATTATTAGAAATAATAATAATTATGAAATGAGAGATATTTGGTTAATTCGGCCTTAGGCTTTCAATGTCAAATTTGTTGGGGAAGTGGAGAAGTACCCGGAGCTGTATAATTACACCCTCCAAGCGTACTCAAAGAGGGATGCCACTGGAAAAGCTTGGGGGAATGTTGCAAAGGAAGTGAACTTGTCAGGTAAGGTTTTTAATTTATTAGTAAATTCAATATCTTACAGCTGTAGGTATTGTACTTGAGTACAGAGTACTATTAATAATACACTGCTTTACATGTCTTTTACAATTTCTTTTATTCAAGCACATTAAATGCAATAATTCCACTGCCAAGGCAGTGATGCCGTTGGGGTCAGAAAATATTTTGCTAAATAATCTCTAATAGCATAAGGGGCTGAATAAATGCTTATATTGGCTCGATTTGTTAGATCAATGGGGTTGGCAGAACCAGTGATGTTGACATTTTCTTCCACTTGTTGCGGTAAATACTGAGACCCTTCTCTTTTTCTAGCGTAGTTATGAAGCACGCAAACACTTTTTATAATGTCATTGACCTTATTCTCATCGCGGCAACGTATCGCTGTACTGAGTACTTGGAATTTTTCTGTCATCATACCAAACGTGCATTCAATTGTTTTCCTTCCCCGACTTAAGCGATAATTGAAAATTCAGTTTATATTGTATAGAATCCGTTTTGAGTAAGGTCTTAATAAATATCGACACAATGGGAAAGCTTCATCTCCTACAAAGTAATAAGGGAACAAACAATCATCGCAGGGAAGCTCAGATGGGGGTGGGACATCAAGTTGTGAATTGGATAACATGGATTTAATTGCAGAGGCTCTGAAAATGCCTCCATCACTGTTTCTACCAGCGTATCCAGTTTCAATCATAGTGAAATTACCATCAGCATCGCAGCATCCTAGTAGTACAATTGAGTGGTACGATTTATAATTAAAATTAGTGGACCCAGTATTAGCTATGTTCTCTATGCGGATGTGCTTGCCATCCAAGGTCCCTATACAATTTGGAACATACGACGATCAAGACGTGCAAACTGCACGACGCGATTACAATCGACCCGTGTGTGGACGCCAATCGCGTCCGTCGCATGAATCGTACATGACGAGCAAGACGTACGAACTTCACGACGCGATTACAATCGACTCGTGTGTGGACGGCCTTATACGTAGGCACGATTCCTTGATTTGAACAATCTTCATTAATTAGATTGATATTTTCAAATGCATTCAATAACGCAGCTGCAGTTTGAAATTGTTGCAGCCTCGCTTGATTCCGTTGTTGAACATAGGGAATACCACCTATGACGTATTCTAACATTTCTTCTTCGTTAACTGGAACAAGATTTTCAAGAATGATCTTTTCATGAAAATATGTACTAAATTTTTCATCCAATTGCCACATTCTCTCCTCAAATTACCTTCTTAGCTTTAATTTGCTCTGCCGATGGTCGAACACCTTGCGCATTTCGAGTAGAATTTCATTCACACTCATTTGAATATATTCTGGGCGAGAATGGAACCAATCAAACGCTTTTCCTTTAAAGCGTGCTGCAATTAAAATTTTTGATACAAATTCACTTAACTGATACGTCGAAATTAACAAATTTACCTGTCTCTCCCAATTTTTGAACGAACCTTCAGACCCATTGAAATCACACACATTCAGTAGTTCACAGACTGCTTTTACACCAATATTAGGTTGTGTTTGTAAAGAATTGACGTCCATTTCGGTTGCACGGCGAAGGACTTCGATTTCTCGCGCAGCGACTTGCAACTCCCTTTCCATTATCTGCCGCTCTCTTCTCACGAATTCAACTTCACGCAGCAAATCATTTGTACTATCGTTTCGATTAATTGCTGTGTTTGCATCAATCGTACCATCTATCGTGTCATCTCTAATGTCCAAATTTTCAGCTTCCTCAATCCTATCCGGATCTGCTTCTTGCAATTTATGACTTATCTCTTTTATGACTTGTAGGATTATTCGCTATACATATACAACCATTGTTATCTTCGTAAATTACAATGGGTTCTGATATATTTATTTTAATATTAGTTGCTAAAGACTTTAGCCATGGTGCTTCTTTAACAGCTTCAAATAAAGCCATATATTCAGCTTCAGTCGATGAGTTGACGATTGTTTTCTCGTGTTCCAACTAATTGTACATTTTTCAAACAATTTGAATATGTACCCTGTTGTGCTCTTTCTATCACAGTTATCATTACCTCCCCAATCAGAATCGACATACCCTGTCAAAATGTTGTTATATTTATTTTTCGTATATGTTAATTTAATATCTATAGTTCCTTTCAAATATATTAAAACTCTTTTGAGACAATTCCATAATTCTTTATTCCTCTTATTTGTATATCGAATCAAAATACTAATTGCTACACATATATCAGGCCGTGTACACACCATTATATAATATGTATACATCAAACAACCAATAACATTTCGGCAAGGTGCGTCATATTCTTCATCTGAATTCAGGGCTTCATAATTAAGTTTACTTTCTAGAGGAGTATTTACTGGATTACAATTTTCAATATTAAATTTCTTCAAAACTTTTCTGATATAATTACTTTGATCTAGAGTTATTTTATCGCAAATTCTTTTAACCCTCAGTCCAAGAAACAATTTAATCTCATTCAAATCTACCATTGAAAATTTGTTCATCAAGTATTCTTTAAAACTATTCATAGTTTCATTATTAGCTGTTGCAATTGCGAGATCACATCTACATACAAAACTACATAAATATTTTTCGAAACATCTCCTTTATCTAAAATATAAATACAACGGTCTACCGGTGAATTTTCAAAACCTCTTTCTTTAAGAGTTTTTTCGAATTCTTCGAACCAGCATCTTGCTGCTTGCTTTAGACCGTACAAGGATTTATTCAATCTACAAACCTGATCTTTTTCACTTTCAATTCCTTCAGGTACCTTCATATATATTTCCTCCTTTAACCTGCCATTTAGGAATGCAGTTTTTACATCCATATGATGGACTAATAAATTAAATTGATTAGCATAAGCAATTATGAATCTGAAACTAGATATCCTTGCAACTGGTGCAAAAGTTTCATTATAATTTACTAAATATTCTTGGCTAAAAACTTTTTGCAACTAGACAAGCTTTATACATATATTTTAATGGATTTCCAAATTCATCATTTTTTATCACAAATTCCCATTTACAGTCTACAATATTTTTGTTTTTAGGCTTTGGCACTAAAGTCCATGTTTCATTAATCAAAAGAGAATTAATTTCATCTTTTATAGCTCGTTCCCATTCATTTCTATCTTCTCTATTATAAATTTCCTTATATGATTTTGGAATATCACATACTATTTTTTTTTTTTATTCAATACAATTTGAATCTCTAGGTAGAGATTATTTTGCAATACATTGTGATACTTTTTATAATACAATACAAAATATAAATAAACGTCGGTCAATACTCGAGTAGTTTTAAAGATGTACCGTTATCTTAAACTTTTAAATCACAGGCCTTCAAAAACGAGTAACTTATTTTGCATATTTCCACCGTAGGTCTGGAGAATAGAACATTGCATGAAAGCAGAAGAAAAAAATGCAGTTTCTGTAATTGTTTGATAAATTCCAATCTCTGTTCATCAAACGTGGGACATTGCCATAACACATGGTCAATATCCTGAGTTTCATAACCGCAATAACATTTTGGATCATTTATGAAACCTATTCGAAAGAGAGAACTGGCAAGTTTGTAGTGTCCTGATCTACATCTGTTTACCGTTGTAATAATCTCACGTTGGAGATTTGTGTGACTGAACGATTGTGCACACATCAAATAATCTATTGGTGTGTCCTCTTCACTATACGAAACACGGGGTTTCTTTCTAATCCTATCACTCCTTCTATACTCTGATAATATTCTTTTACTATTATCTCTACTCATACTGTTAGAATTCACATAATCTAATTTGTCCGTTTTACCACTATCAGACTTACTAGATTCAGCTGCTGATTTTGACTTTTCGTCAGAAACATCAGTTTTATCACCTACTGATTTTGACTTATCGTCAGAAACATCAGTTTTATTACCAAACCATTGCAAACTATCTGATTTACCATTATCAGATTTTTTAAACTTTTGTATTGAATTTGACATTTCGTCAGAAATTTCAATTCTTTCTCGAGATTTTTCACTTTCAATCTCTTTAACTTTTGCTACCGGTCTTGATTTTAAGAAATTTATTTCATCAATTATAACATCTCTAACAACAATGAACTTTTCTTTCTCCACATCCCACACTTTATATCCGTTTGTTTCATGACCTACCAGCATTCCTTTCCACGACTTTTCGTCAAACTTTGTCTTACTGGTTTTGTTGTGTACATAAGCTTTGGAACCAAAAACTTTTAAATATTTTATTTGTGGCTTTTTGCCATGCCACAATTCTAATGGTGTTTTGTCTTGTTTCAATCCCTTAGTTGGGGTTTTATTAATTAGATATGTAGCGGTAAGAACAGCCTCACCCCAGAAAACTTTATCTAAGTTCGCACCAGCTATCATTGCTCGAGCTTTTTCGGTGATCGTTCTATTCATTCTTTCCGCTACACCATTTAATTGTGGGGTTCGTGGAACTGTCAAATGATAACCCTTTTCATTACAATAATCTTTCATTTGATTTGATAAATATTCTCTCCCATTATCACAATACAAATTAACCAACCTTAAATTAAAATGCACTTCACTTTTTGTAACATAATCTTTAAAAACTGTAAACAATTCCGATTTGTATTGCATTAGATATGTGACACTATAATGAGTGTACTCATCTATAAATGTTACAAAATAATTTTTATTATTTATTGTAGAAGGAGTGATTGGACCGCATACGTCTGAATGTACTACTAACAAAGGTCTTTTAACATGTTCTTTATTCTTTCTCTTTTGAAATGGCAATCGTACTTGTTTTCCTTTTATACATGCTTCACACAAGTTATCGTTTGGTTTTATCTGATTAACCAGTTCTATGTCACTAATCATTCCTTTATTTCTTATTTCTAAAAATTTACTTTTTCCAATATGTCCCAAGCGTTCATGCCATAATTCAAAATTACTTTTGATAGTACTATAAATTTGGACAACAGAGACTGAGTGGAGATTCTCATTTTCTATTTTGAAATCTACAGTGATGAGATTATTTGAGGACTTACCCTTTATGACGACCTTACCATCATTCAAAATTTTGACTCCCTCTTGGTCAAATACAATAGTAGTACCCATTTTCTGCATTTTTTATACTGATAATAGATTGTAGGGTACTTCTGACGAATACAGGACATCATAAAGTTTACCGCTTATTCCCGTATCACTAACAACTTTCAACGTGCCCCTTTTTGTCGCTGTTATGTACATTCCATTCTTCGCCACGGAAATCTTTATCGGTGTATCCAGTTGTTCAAAATCTAATGCCAAGTCTTCTCTATTAATTAAATGATCTGATGCTCCTGAGTCCAGTATAAATTGTATCCTTCTTTTTCTGTAGTGTTCAATTCGTGATCTCCTGCCATAAAAACAAACCCTGTTGTATTTGCAGCTCCTTCTGATGGTTGTGCAAATTGCACAGTCTGCAGTGTTCTTCCCTTTTCTCTTCCTTTAAATTCTAGTGCTTTCTTATAAGAATAACAATCCTTTTTTATGTGACCTTTTCTTCCACACTGATGACACTTTACTACGTATGATTTCTTTGACTTAAATTTATTAAATTTATTGCTTTTTCTTTGTGCATATCGATCCTTATATATCATTGGAAATTCATGATTGTTTTTTCTTCTGTTTTCGGTATTCCTAGATGCATGGAGAACCTTTGCACTCAGATCTTTATTTCGTGTGTCATCTTGACTTCATAATCTAGATTTTTACAAAGGCAGTAGTCAAATTATTTTCCGTTAAAGTTTCGATGGCCGTTATTACCCCATCGTATGATGATGGTAGAGTTAACGCTAGATGTGATATTATGTCTGTTTCTTCTAATTTTGCACCTGCTCCTATTAGTTCAGCAATTAAATCATCGAACACTGTAAAGTGTTTAATTAAAAACGTGTCACCTTGTAATTTTATGCTTAAGAGTTTCTTCCGCAAAGCTAACTGTGTCGCAATACTTTTTCTTTCGTATATGCTGTCAAAATTTTCAAAAATTTCCTTCACAGTCTTCTCCGGTGTTACAAAACCTAGGAGAGAATCTGCCAAATAGTCCACTATCACCCCTTTAGCAGTCCGCTCAGCTTTCCTCCACTCTTCTGTTGCATTTCGTGGAATGTCTTCATCCAGAACCTTTATAACATTCAGCTCAGCTAACGCGGCACGAATTCTTAATTTCCAAATACTATATCGTTCTCCGTCAAACACTTTAATGTTTCGTTTTGCATTCATTCTTTCTTTCGGATCACTCATTGTTCACGATTCACGAACAACGTTTACACAGTTCAGTTATAACAGATAACAGTTTTTAAATAAACGTTATCTGGGCCCATAACCTATTAGATTATGTATTTAATTAAACAAATTAACTTGTTGAACTTTTATTGACACATTGAATTAATACATCTATGAGCACAAGGAAAACACATCTGTTCAAGATTCGAATTGTGAATTTGCCGGTCGGCACGCCAACCGTCGAGCCCCGTTCGCTCTGCTCTTTTTTCAACCCTGTTTAGAGTCGCGTAGCGATCATGCGTAACCGTAGCGCGAGGCTACGGTGTGTTTGTCAGCTCCCATCACCGGCAAATCTCCACTATTCGAATCTTGAACCGTCGTCTTCCCGGATCACGCGATCGATCCGGAACCAATCGCGTGCGACCCCGCCTGCCGTTTCGGCGAATATTTAAAGGCCCTCCCTTGGCGGAGCGAGCCTCTTCCCATCAGTTCTTCGAGTTAAGACAATCGGTCAAGTAACACAGTCTCATTTTTATCTACGTTGTTTGTTCGCGACGATCACCGCACTTTCTGGAACTATCCATTCGCCAATTCTTTCGAGTCGCAGACGATTCGGTTTGTTCGCGTCGGGATCCGGGATTCTTCCCGCGCCAAGATCTCCGACGAACGCGTGAAGATCTCCGTCCGCGGCGGCCCTTGTCAAGGTTCGCACAAGATCTCCGTCGCGCTCCAAGGCAGACCCTCGCACGCGCAAGAATTCCGTAGTTTCGATCCAGTCGGCGACTCCAGTTTGAAATAAAGTGCAGTGTGAACTCCACTCTGAAACTAATATCTCTCCCTCATTCTCACGATCCTTTTCATTGCCGTCCTCGCGCGCTCATTACTGAGCGGTTCCAGCGTCAGGCGCCTCCGACCGTCGGTCGACGCCGAACATTTTGGTCCTTCGAGCCGGATCGTGACGAACAGGCAAGTGAGGGAGTGGACGAGAATTTCACATCATGGCAGACAACTTCGAAGCCCACGTTCAAATTCAGCAAGCCATAGAACATGCTCTCAGCAGCCTCAAGAAACTGGGGAAGGGCAGATGGACCAGGTCCATCCTCCAATCGAGAATCGCCAACCTTCAGCACCAGTGGAGGAAGTTCGATCACGGGCACACGCAACTGTACACGACCATCCCACGAGAGGCACGTGCGACACTCCCTTACTTCCTGGAGGACCACTTCGCCGCAACCGAAGAGGTCTATCTACAGGCGCTATCGCTCCTGACGGCTCATCTCGACGAGCTGACCAGCGACGCCGTAAGTCCGACCGAGTTTCCGGGCGACGGATACGCGTGTCCGTCGGTCTTCGGGCATCAGTTCATTCCGCGTGTGATTCCGTCGTTCGGCACTCAGTCTTCCATCGACTGTAGCGTTCGTGATCCTGAAGAGTCTGAGGAAAAGTTGGATTCCTCACTCTCCGCGCTTCCTGAACGCGTCTCGTCTCGATTTGCAGCCGGTTCCTCGCGCGTTCACGCCGCGACCGCATCGCAACCCTCCACGACGTCGCGTCTTCCATGCCCCATTTGTCGGGCTTCTCATATTTTCAGCTCGTGTCCGAAATTCAAGTCGCGACGCCCCAGCGGCCGTCGCAACCTCGTCAAACAGTTCTCGCGTTGTGTCAATTGTTTGAGCAATAATCATGCCCGTCCAGACTGTCCAAGTCCATATTCGTGTCGCGTGTGTAACAAGCGTCACCACTCGTTGTTGCATGAGGACGCCCCTCCTCTGGAGCCTCCTTCTTGGGAATCCTCTTCCGCGTCAGAGTTTCCGACCTCAGAGGTCAGTTCGCACCTCGCGCCCATTCTCGCGGCTCCGAGTTTAAGAACGAAGCCTCCGTCTTCGGAGTCTTCTGCTTCTTCAGCGGCTCCGTCCTCCGAGGACACTACGCTCGTCGAGCATACTCTCGCTGCTCCAACCGTAGGAACAGCCTCTCGTTATCCGGACTCCTCTACTTTTTCACCGGTGCCGTTAACCGAGGTCAATTCGCACCTCGCGTCCACCCTCGCGTTTTCGAGCTCAGACAAAGCGATTCTGTCTCCGTGGGTACCGCTCGTCTCCGCGTGCATGTCAAAAAGCACGCACGACATTCGAGCTCTCGTTCACTTTCAACTCCTTTCAAAGTGCATGCCGAAGCGCATGTACGTAGTCCAAACTCTCGCTCATTCCTCGGAATTCTCACAACTCCTCGCAACGTGCATGTCGACGCGCATGCACATGTTTCGAGCTCTCGCTCACGTCTCGGAGTTCTCACAACTCCTCTCAACGTGCAAGCCGACGCGCATGTACGTTTCTCGAGCTCTCGCTCCTTCCTCGGAGTTCTCACAACTCCTCGCAACGTGCATGTCGAAGCACATGGACGTCTCTCGAGCTCTCGCTCCTTCCTCGGAGTTCTTGCAACTCCTCTCACCGTGCATGCCGAAGCGCATGCACGCCTTTCGAGCTTCCGCTCCTTCCTCGGAGTTTTCGCAACTCCTCGTAACGTGCATGCCGAAGTGCATGCACGTCGTTCGAGCTCTCGCTCATCTTTCTGAGTTTCTGCAACTTTTTTCAACGTGCATGCCGGAACGCATGCATGATGTTCGTTCTCTCGCTCAATCTTCTGCATTGAATTGGGTCGATTCTGATCTATCGAGTTCGACCGCGATTCACCTCGTTCTCGAAGTCGACGTGAATTCCAGTGTAATTCTGGACCGTCTGCATCGTGTTTTAAGCGGGCAACTCATTGCCCACATTACCATCTTATGTTGGGTCATCTATGACCCCCTTTCAAGTCACTCGCTCGACCACTCTATCGCACGCAGATCATGTCCGCAACTTCGCTCGGGTTCTCGCATCCCGCTGCATCACTGTGTGGGTCAGTCAAAGTATCCTCCCGTGACTCCTTTGCCCATTCCCCGCCTAGAACTGCAAGCGGCAGGATTCTCGCGCCTCCGCTCTTGGCGCCTCCAATCTCGCGCGCTTACGCCTACGCTTTCGCGCACTCACGCCGCCGCTCTCGCACTCTCGTGCTCTCGTGCTCTAGCGCTTTCGCGCCCACAATCTCGCGTACTCGCGCATCCGCTCTCGCGCACTCGCGCCTCCGCTTCCGCGCCTTCGCACTCGCGTCTCCACTCTCGTGCGCTCGCGCTCGTGCGCCTACGTGTTCGCGCTCTTGCCCATCCGCTCTCGCGCCTCCGCACTCTCGTGCCCTCGAGCCTCCGCACTCTCGTGCACTCGCACTCTCGCGCCTAAGCTCTCGCGCAATGGCGCCTCTGCCCTCGCCCTTTCGGGCCCTCGCGCCTCCGCATCCGCGCCTTCGCGCCTACGCTCTCGCGCTATTGCACCGGCGTGCGATTCAAACGTCGCGCCCTCGCTCCGACAGGGCGGGCGGCCCTCGTTCCCTACACCTTGCGCTAGTTGTATCAATAAATGTAACACCAAATTATGTATAAATGTCTGTAAACGCAGTTCAATCTTTCGCTTCGTTCGCGTTCCTCTTATACCTAGCGCCTACAGCGATGACGGTCATGGTATTGTAAATGGGTGTCAAATCTGTAAAATTCATCTCAAGCGATCTTACTCATTCATCTGCGTCTACATCCAGCGGACCCTCGTTCCCGTGCGTACGCGACTCAACCGTCATGCCCTCGCTCCGTCAAGGCGGGCGGCCCGTAGCGTCATATCCGCGTCATTCCATTTCGCATCTTTCCAGTTTTCCACGGCGGGCGGTCTGCCGTTCGGGCCACTCTGGGACTAGCGTGCGCGGGCATTGTAACACGCATTCCCTCTATCGTTTAAGTTTCGTCGTCGCGATGCCCCCCGTCATCCCATGTTTTCTTGCGATTTCGCTGCGTTTCGAAACTAGTGTTTCGAGGCGGGCGGTATGTTCAAGATTCGAATTGTGAATTTGCCGGTCGGCACGCCAACCGTCGAGCCCCGTTCGCTCTGCTCTTTTTTCAACCCTGTTTAGAGTCGCGTAGCGATCATGCGTAACCGTAGCGCGAGGCTACGGTGTGTTTGTCAGCTCCCATCACCGGCAAATCTCCACTATTCGAATCTTGAACCGTCGTCTTCCCGGATCACGCGATCGATCCGGAACCAATCGCGTGCGACCCCGCCTGCCGTTTCGGCGAATATTTAAAGGCCCTCCCTTGGCGGAGCGAGCCTCTTCCCATCAGTTCTTCGAGTTAAGACAATCGGTCAAGTAACACAGTCTCATTTTTATCTACGTTGTTTGTTCGCGACGATCACCGCACTTTCTGGAACTATCCATTCGCCAATTCTTTCGAGTCGCAGACGATTCGGTTTGTTCGCGTCGGGATCCGGGATTCTTCCCGCGCCAAGATCTCCGACGAACGCGTGAAGATCTCCGTCCGCGGCGGCCCTTGTCAAGGTTCGCACAAGATCTCCGTCGCGCTCCAAGGCAGACCCTCGCACGCGCAAGAATTCCGTAGTTTCGATCCAGTCGGCGACTCCAGTTTGAAATAAAGTGCAGTGTGAACTCCACTCTGAAACTAATATCTCTCCCTCATTCTCACGATCCTTTTCATTGCCGTCCTCGCGCGCTCATTACTGAGCGGTTCCAGCGTCAGGCGCCTCCGACCGTCGGTCGACGCCGAACAACATCTATTCTATTTAAATGTCACACGTCAATTGAGAAACATTCAGGCTAGAAATTGAATGATATATGGAACAAATAAATAACGGGTTTATAAATAAACTGAACTATACAAATATTAAATCGATCGTTCCTTGAGTGAAACAATAGATTCATTTTGACATATTTCAACAATAAATAATAATAATTTACAATGATTGTGTTCACAACATTTAGAATTTTGCAGAAAAAATAACATTAATAAATATTATTACTTAATACAATATTTTTTTTTTGCGGAAATAGTAACATTAAGGGTGCGCCGTAGCAACATACTACAACTACAAAAATTTTAATAGAATTAAAATATAATTTATAATTTCTTTATTAATTTATCTGTCACCTCCTTCACATTTTACATTTATCTTCGTAGCGGATGAAGCTTTTTCGTAGCATACAAATTTAATGAAACCTTACTCTAAAAAAGATTTAAATCATGAAAAATCAAGCTGTTTCATATTCTCTATCAGTGTCTTTCCTGCGAGTAGTAATACTTGGCATAACTGTTCCTAACAGCTTTGGTTTGCGAGGTAATGTTTGTTCGTTGTTGTATTTGCATCAAAGGACATCTATTCATTACCCCAATCTGATATAAATAATCGGTCTCATTCTCGTCTATTAGAAAATTATGCAGATGGCAGCACGTTAAAGTAACAATACTCGCTTTATTTGGATCTAGGTTCATAGTAGTTAATAGAACTCTAAACCATGCTGCCAATATGCCGAAGGTATTTGCTACAGCTGAACGAGCCGAGGACAATTTTTTGTTGAAAACCACTTGTTTTTCATGATTTAAATCTTTTTTGTAATTGGTGTAATTGGTAATTGCAATTATTTTGGCTCAACCAGTAATTGTAATTGCGGATTACGATTACAATTACAGTAATTGTGAAAGAAGTAATTGTAATTGAGTCTGACAATTACTTCAGTGTAATTGTTCTTTTAAACCACTAATTTTTATGTTTTGGACCATTTCACCGTTATCTTGTTGTAATTATAGTCCACTTTTGTACATGTAATTGAAGATGTAATTAATTACTCATGTAATTAATTCCTGCCCAACTCTGTACTAGGTACCATTACGCTTTTAGCGTATCCATGTAGCCAGGGCCGCTTGGCCCGTTTTTCTTATTACTTCCTGTATTACCAACTAATACTTATCACTTCTTATTGCGTTATATATAAAATAGTGATTCTTAAAAAATATTCTCTTATGTTATGTAATGACAAAATTCAATCGTTCTTTTTGAGATCGTTAGTAGGAAACGGAAAATTAATTATTTTATTTACATCAACAAAAACAACAACAACAACATTACACAGTCAACAGTAACAAAGATTATTCTGTGTAATTCGCGAAATATTGAGCTGCCGACGACGTGGAGACAGACGAGCCTGGTAGGATTTGTGTTTGATTAATTTGAACAGAGTCCCTATCAAGGGTTTCCATTTCTGCCTCAAACAGTATCTCATATATTGCTTTCTCTGCCAATCTTTTTTGCATTGGCTCAAGAGTTTTTAATTTGTTCGCCCAGATCTTCGCTATATTCAAATATTCATCATCTTGAGATGAATTATTCGTATTCGATTGAGATAAATAATCACAAGCCACTTGAAGGAGTTCATTTTGTTTGGCTATGGAGTTTTGAGCTTTTTTCTTTGCCGGCGGTGGATAAGACGTAATTGTAGAGTACGATGTTCCTGGTGTTACAAATTCCTGAGATTCCTGTAACGCAAGTCGTTGCGCGTCAGCCATTTTGACCTGTGCTAATCCTTGTTTATTTTTACATTCTCCAACTACATGACCTTGTTCGCCACATTTAAAGCAGGCGCCCTTTTCTCGTCTAGGCATTTTACAGTCCTTTGAAATGTGCCCAAAGTTGCTGCAACTGTAGCACCTCATCTTCACTTGCGCTGCATCTGGTAATACCAATGCCTTTGCTTCAGATTGAAATCTTCGCTCGTATCCCTTAAACGTAGGCACGATTCCTCGATTTGAACGATCTTCATTAATTAGATTGATATTTTCAAATGCATTCAATAACGCTGCTGCAGTTTGAAATTGTTGCAGCCTCGCTTGATTCCGTTGTTGAACATTGGGAATACCATCTATGACGTATTCTAACATTTCTTCTTCGTTAACTGGAACAAGATTTTCAAGAATGATCTTTTCATGAAAAAATATGTACTAAATTTTTCATTCAATTGCCACATTCTCTCCTCAAATTACCTTCTTAGGTTTAATTTGCTCTGACGATGGTCGAACACCTTGCGCATTTCGAGTAGAATTTCATTCACACTCATTTGAATATGTTCTGGGCGAGAATGGAACCAATCAAACGCTTTTCCTTTAAAGCGTGCTGCAATTAAAATTTTCGATACAAGTTCACTCAACTGATACGTCGAAATTAACAAATTTACCTGTCTCTCCCAATTTTTGAACGAACCTTCAGACCCATTGAAATCACACACATTCAGTAGTTCACAGACTGCTTTTACACCAATATTAGGTTGTGTTCGTGAAGAATTGACGTCCATTTCGGTTGCACGGCGAAGGACTTCGATTTCTCGCGCAGCGACTTGCAACTCCCTTTCCATTATCTGCCGCTCTCTTCTCACGAATTCAACTTCACGCAGCAAATCATTTGTACTATCGTTTCGATTAATTGCTGTGTTTGCATCAATCGTACCATCTAACGTGTCATCCCTAATGTCCAAATTTTCAGCTTCCTCAATCCAATCCGGATCTGCTTCTTGCAATTTCGCGATTAACTCTGCTTTATTGCCCGAAGTTTGCAACCCTCTCCGTTACAGAATAGCTTTAAGCTCAATGAGTTTTAAATCTTGGGGATTCCTCATATTTTCCAAAAACGAATTTTACCGAAACTCAATTCACTGAGTAAGTACTTCGACAAACTCACTTTCACACGATTACAGGACTTTAATTCTTTGCGCACACTAGCTCGAATCCCACTTCTGATTTTTGTAGGGCTTTTATAAAAGCGATTTATTATTTTCTATTCGATTTACAGATGTTGATCAATTGACATTCAGAGAAGTACTGCTGTCTTCTGTCTAAATGTGTTACCCCAATTACCTAGGTAACAACCATCAACTATAAACTACTACACAATTATTATTATTATTATTATATACGGACCGAGGTCCTTTTTTTCAGATGTATACAGTTTTTACAGTATAACTGATAAAAAAAAAGAAAACATAATAAAAATTAACCTAAAATTTACATAAGAATGGACACGCGCGAAACTAAACAAATACAGGTGCGATTAACAAATAGTATTGCGTAATTTTGTTTTGAATGCCTGTAACGTGCCTTTAAAAAGATCAATATTGTTATAAAATAAGTTAGAGCTAGCAATAATGCGATTTAATGGATTTAATACTCCATATGAGGATTTGGATTTCATTGTTTGAAATCCTGCTCTTGTTCTCAAAACTCTTACATAGAACAAGTGAATATTTAAACGGGAATTATTGGCGAACGCAGCTGCAAGTTATTCCGTTTTAACTAAAAAATAAGAAATTAAATATAAATAAAGGAGGAACCAAATATATATAATATAAAAACCCGTTTTATTCATGTTTCTTTCTGTGATGTCGAGTCACACTCGACAAAGGAGTTAAGCATATGAAGAAAAGCTATTCTGATTTAAAAATAAATGATTTCTGAAATAATTGTAAAGGGTAGTTGAGAAGTGCGTAGTATCATTCGAAACTTTTTAATAGCGTCCATGAGCGTTGTGTACCATTCGCTTTGCCATGATCCTTGTTTCTCCTTTTTCTATCAGTATGGTCAGCTAATATCTCAATCGTCGAAGGGGTTTTCGTCGATGCCTCACAACCATGTATCCGCGTGTACATACATATGTAGCACGTGTAGTGTAGGTACAAGGGTATGGGTTGATAATGCGCAGCCATTTTCATTTGCCGGGCCGCGCAATCCACGTGGGTAGGTAGGTACTTGTACATTAGGAGTTTGAACTGGTACATAGGTACAGGCAGTCGTTACAAAAGCAGCGGCCATTACGAGTATTACAGCGGCGGTTCGCGCGGCACGTCAAAGAGCGCTCATTAAATGCTGGCAATTAACTGCGGGCTAAGCTCTCGAGCCTTCGCTCTTCTCTCTCGTCTGTGCTCGCAGAGCTGTGACTAGTCCCTCGACCTCGCTCGCACTCGCGCTTTCCACGTTGGAGCTCGCGGCTGTAAAAGCGAGTCAGTTCTGAGACTTGGGCCCACACGCTTTAATGAGCCGCCTTGCCAACAAGAACGATCGGCATGCGACCCATCTATCACCCCTTGCGACACTGTTATTTAACGCTTTGTATTTTGACACGGTTTTACTTGTAATTTGCACTAAACCTCGGAGCAAGTGTTACTCTAATTGTTTGACCCGCGACACCGGGGCTGCTTCCACCAAACGAATCGACACACCGTTTCGGCCGTTTCTATAAAATCGTTGGAGTTCATTAAAAAATCACGCAACGTTCAAGTCTCTTCAAGCAATGTATCCGCTTTGTAGCTATACAGTGAGTAACGAAAGTATTCGACGTTCTGAAATGGAAAGTTTCACGCTTAAAAAATACGAGTCATATTACGAATTACAAAACATTTTTATTTCTATAGTAATGTATAAGTATCAGGATTGCACATGTTAAATTTAAAGTCTCTCTGGTAACATAAACAATACTTATAAAACGTTTCTTAGTAACATAGGCTAAATGAATGCCACAAAAGTATTTGAACGACTAAACGACGCTTTGTATTTTGACACGGTTTTACTTGTAATTTGCACTAAACCTCGGAGCAAGTGTTACTCTAATTGTTTGACCCGCGACACCGCGGCTGCTTCTACCAAACGAATCGACACAGTGCGTCGGAATGGCTGTTTTTTGGACAAAATTCCATATCTTAAATACTATAAGTCGTATAAAAAAATGTTTCAAATAAAAGTTATAGGGTATAAGGAGGAGTATTTGATGATTGTATTTGTTTGGTATTGTTGTAACCTTGAGAAGCTCTATGAAAGTCACTTTTAAAATTTCATACGGTAATGTACATTTTTGATTATGTATTCTAATAGGTGAGGTTAAGACATTTTCAAAACACTACAAAAACGTTATTTTTGCATAAACCGTTGTCAAGATATACGCATCCAAAGTTGGCGTACCGTCTATAGTGGTATTGATTATATGTATTATTACAAGTGAAACAAAAGTCAAAATCGACTGTTTAGTAACGTGTTTATTTTCGTACGATTTTATAATAAATAATAATGATAATAATAACCATTTCTCGAAAATCTGTGCGTACGTGATTTCTGTGGGTGTCTTCCTAAATAAATATTGTTTTAAATTTGGGGAGCAAGCTTGAGCAGAAAATTTTTACAGAATTCGATAAAGAATAGTCTTGCGAATATTTTCTAGTAAAAATCACAAGACATTTTTTAGCTTTTTTACGAAAAGCTTAGTTAAAGTTATAAGAATTTTCGATTTCGCGTTTTAACAAACGGATCACTTTGAATCAATAAAATACGATAAATAATAATTGTAAAAACTGCTAGGGAGCCAAAATAACTAGTACACACCTTGAACTAAATGATCCATCGCAAATTATTCAATTTTTCGCTTTACAATACGTTGTATAATGTTTTCCCTTTATGCGCGTACTTGAGGTTATATGTAACACAACAAAAATTGACGTGTCGGATTATGACGGAAGGAACATGTTCTGTTTCAATCGATGTTCAGATATACATTTTAAAAATATTGATATTTTTATTTTTGCCCTCTTGGCCGATGCACTGTGCGACACACCGTTTCGGCCGTTCTATAAAATCGTTGAAATTCATTAAAAAATCACGCAACGTTCAAGTCTCTTCAAGCAATGTTTACAGTAAGACGGACCTTAGCTATACAGTGAGCCACGAAAGTATTCGAACGCTCTGGAATGGAAAGTTTCACGCTTAAAAAATACGAGTCATATTACTAATTACTAGACTGCGGATCTTTATGTAAAATAACAATTTTCTGCATCGATTGCAGGAAATGGTAACCAAATTGAATGTTATTTCTTCCCTTAATGATTTTAATAGAGAAGAAATCATACATTGATAACTTCAATTTTTTTAATTTTCTGACAATTTCGAATTTCATCTACTCAATTTTACTATAAATGCATAAAGATCCGCAGTCTACTAATTACAAAACGTTTTTATTTCTATAGTAACGTGTAAGTATCAGAATTGCACATGTTAAATTTAAAGTCTCTCTGGTAACATAAACAATGCTTATAAAACGTTTCTTAGTAACGTCGGCTAAATGAATGCCACAAAAGTATTCGAACGACTAAATAACAGTATACATTTTAACACATTACCGACCGGTGGTTATTGCATAATTTAAAAATATCTACGGTACATGTGGCTAAACACTTTTTAATGGAACTTTCAATAGCAACAGCAATTTTCATTGTGAATTAACAAGTCACCCTCAATAACGTCATCTAATACTTTCATTTCAGATTGTAATGTAAAAGAAACTTTCTTTGCTTTCTTTTTTGGTACAGTACAATTATTGAAAATCCTATTAATAGGCTTCCGGTAGGTAAAGTGGTAAACAAATCACAGTTTTTTAATATCTTGTCGGACCACCGTGAGCACTTATTACGGCTTGCAAACGTCGTCGCATGCTTTCCACTAAATGTTCAGTAATATCTTTCTTTATACTGTTCCAAACCTCAAAAATTTTGGTTTTTAATACTTCTATGGAATTAGTATTATATTTACTGTCAGGTTTAATCGAATTAAATGAAGAATACACGAAATACAAAATGCAATAATCAAATGTAATTATACAACATAACAGGACCATACGTCAAAATGATCTGAACAACGACAAAACAAACCGTAGAATATGAAGAACGGATTCAGTAGAGAGACAGAGAGAGAGAAGAGAATATCCTACCATTACTAATATCTTTCCTTTAGCCTCTAATTTGTTTCTTCTTATACCTTTTTGAAGTGCAATAGCTTTCGAACCGAATGTTCGCATGAAACCTAAAAATGGTTTTCGTTGATACCACATTTCGAACGGAGTCTTATTGTCTAATGCTTTCGTTGAACACCGATTTTTAATAAAATTTGCCATTTTATAGCTTCAGCCCAGAAATTCAGTGACAACTTCGATTGTAATAACATACAACGTGCCATTTCAACTAATGTTCTGTTTGCGCGCTCCGCAACTCCATTCTGCTGTGGACAGGATTGTGCGAGAACCCGAAATCTCGGGAAACCCGACGCTCGGGTCGGGTCGGGAATTTTCGGGCGAGAACTGTCGGGCTCCCGAACGTATGATACGCTTCGGTTTCCCGAAAGTATCCGGCTACCTATGTCCTTTTCGGGTTCCCGAAAGTATCCTGCTTCCTCTGTCTGTTCGGGACCCCGAAGCTATCCGACTACATCATACGAACGTATCGAGATTATCAACAAAAAGAGACGGTAGCGTCTTTGACTTTAACTTTGACACGTCGAAACGATCTAACCATTCTAACCTAACTACCTACATAATATCTTTCTGTTCACACATATGTAATTTATATATAACATATAACGTATATGCCTATATGTTCGTAATTGTAATAATATGTAGCGCTTGCGCTTGTGAGATTCATCGTATGCATAATATTGTATAATGTATACTGTATATGTACAAATGTCAAATGTACATAGATTGTATATCGATATCGATGTAGATATTATGTAGGTAGTTAGGTTAGAATGGTTAGATCGTTTCGACGTGTCAAAGTTAAAGTCAAAGACGCTACCGTCTCTTTTTGTTGATAATCTCGATACGTTCGTATGATGTAGTCGGATAGCTTCGGGGTCCCGAACAGACAGAGGAAGCAGGATACTTTCGGGAACCCGAAAAGGACATAGGTAGCCGGATACTTTCGGGAAACCGAAGCGTATCATACGTTCGGGTGCCCGACAGTTCTCGCCCCGACCCGAACCCGAGATTTCGGGTTCTCGCACAAGCCTGGCTGTGGAGTACCATCTTCTTTCGATAACACAACATTAGATTCTATCGGCGTTGAAACAGGTTTACAATCCGACATATTAAATCTGGTGAGCAAATCTGATCTGGTGCAAAAGTATTTTATAATTCGTAATATGGCTCATATTTTTGAAGCGTGAAACTCTTTTTTCATTTCAGATCGTTCGAATACTTTCGCGACTCACTCTATTTATTGAAGCTTATTCAGTATTTACTCTCATATGTTTCCCTCGCAGTAATGACACCATTCACGTGTGTCCAATTAAATATATAATTTAATATAAATAAATAATTAATTCTAAATATTCTTAATGGGTGAAATTGATTTGCAAAAGGGTGAAATTGATTTTCAAAAAGCTGAAATTGATTAGCAAAAGGTTGAAATTGAGTTGCAAAAGGTTGAAATTGAGTCGCAAAAGGGTGAATTGAGAGTGCAAAACCTAGTGTTAAGTGTTCTAGTGTTAAGGCAATAATAAAGAAATAATGTTCCCAAATATGTTAAAATACTGAATACTTTTTGCCAAGGGGTTTAGAAACTCTAAAAAGCGTACACGAAATATACAAAACGATTTAGATATCACGACAGATTTCCTACCGGTATGGGTACATGACAACTTGCTCGTGGTTGACGCTCTAGCATCTGGTCCTCGTTTATCGTCGATATTGTTACATTCCCTTGAGACACGGTTGTTCGTTCGAACATGAAAAATCTTGAAGGACAAAGTTTACTCTGCTCGTGAAAATGCTCCCAGGGGGCGATGTTCTACCTAATTGTTGTCCGTTCACCCCTTTTCTCGCGTTGGGGCGCGGCTCGTGTTCGACCCTCCTTGCCCACAGCTTTTTGGAAAGAGAACGAGCACTATTACTCATGCATTTACATATTTTGACAAGTCTCTTGGTGTCACATAGTCGAGACAGTTTACCCTCCTACGGGTGCAGCCATAGTCCTGAACAATTTGCTCGCGAGGACCTGGTGGGCGTGATTTCGACAACGATTAATTTTACGAGGCCTTCGAGTTTCTCGAATGCTGCCAGTGGAAACTGCATGTATTGTAGTGCGCTGAATTTGAAAAATTCATTCATGAAGGCTAATTCTTTTTTATCGAGAATTTTTATTTGCGGAGGGCAGTCGAAGAAATTAATAGAATAGATACAGTCAGTTCGTATTATTATTGTAAATTATGCATTTTGTTAAAAGAGGATTTAATGGGGATGACAGTTCAGTTAATGTGCGATGAAATGTTAATTCAAATTAAGAGAATCTAATGGGAATGACAGTTCAGTTAATGTACGATGAAATGTTTATTCAAATCTAATTGATGTAATTTATTTTGTTACGAATGGAATATTCAGCAGGATTACCTAATAATAGAAGTATAATAACAGAGGGTCTACACATAGGGAATATATTATTTAATAGATTTAATAGATTACCTTATTGTTTATTTTACAATTAGACATTGATTTGTCTAATAATTCTGAGAGATAATTCAATATCTAGCTTTTAATATAAAAGGAAACATTTCTCTTTTTCTTGGTAACTTATTAAAATAAAGTGTTTCTTTTTACGTATGGTTACGTTAATAACACTGTCTAACACCAAATTTGTTTACCGCTTGACCCTTATTTTTTGAGATAAATTGAAAAAAAATATCCTCAAAAATTGGTGCAAAAGTGGTGTCTCTCCGTATTTAATGATTGTTTAAACATATTTAAACAATAAACATATTTAAACAATCATAATGTATTAATATTGGATATCACTGTATTCGGGAAAGTCTACAGAATCTTTTGCTGTAAAGAACAATTCAATATCTTTTATAATAACATCACAATATATGTTGAAAAATATGTTTTTTTTTCAAAGCCATGTTTCTCAAAAACTGTGCGATAGGAGAAAAGTAAGGACAGATTCGGAATCAACGCAAAAAACTCTATAAGAAGGACCCAACAGTAAGGTAAAGGCACCAGTAGTTGACCAGTTAAGAGAAGTTTTCCACGCGAACAATAGTAACCACTTGCTCTGTCATCAAATAGCGAGAGTCGATGCCTGAAGACACTCTTCAAGTCTTCTAGATTATGTACCAAGGCCACTTTTTAAAAAAAGTTTACTTATACAAATTTAAGAAACATATTTAAAAATTCAGTAATTGCTTCAGAAGTTGACCACTCTTGAAAATGACAAATCTAGTAATTGACCTTCTGTTCGTTAGTAGTTGACCACTTATACTAGAAAGAGGGTTAAAGCAATAATGTTGGGAATCATTTTACTATAATTTAGTTTCAACAATTACCAGCACAAATTACAATTAAAGAATAAAATAAGAAATAAAACAAATCAATTCCATAAAAAGTTCAATTCAGGAACAGAGTAGAGTTGCGAGTTCCGCTCGATTTCGTAGGCTCATTGATATGAGAAAGTACAGCCTTCCACTCGTAGTCCAGCACATCAGGCTTCTCTGGCCACTTCCATAATCGCCCATACATTTCCATGGATGAAATAGCCGCTTTAGTTTTAGTTAATTACACGAAGAATTTTTTCAGGGAAATGTTTTCCTTCATATAAAAATGTTACGTGTTCGTTCACAACATTTCAACAGGCAACCAGGCAGGCCATTTATTATTATTCAACAGTTCGTTTTCTTCGTTTTCCTCTTGAAGCCGATTAATAGGCTATCGGTCGGTAAAGTGTTAAAAAAGTGGACATTGGTCAATACTTGACCGTGAATGCAATCAATAGTTGACCATGTGGTCATCCTCTAAAACACAGCATGCTACAAAATTTGGAATTATATTTTGTAGTCCTAACAATCGTAGATGTAAAATGGATACATTATAAATCGTAAAAAAATTTAAATGAGTCACGTCTGTAACTGACCACGTCTGTCAACTTCTGAAAATTGTTCAAAAACAATATTCAGTATTTGACCACCTAATATACTATTGTTTTTCAAGTTAGAATAACAAAAACAATGCATTTATCACTTATAAAACTTTGTGAGAATATAAACAGCAAATAATTTGTTTGCGAAAAGTTAACAACGTATGGATTTTTTTACCTGAACCGTACAGCTGTTCTTAACAGAAACGTTAAGGAAATAGAGATATATCGGCATATTACAAACCTTAATGAATTCAGACGTCCGTTGTGACTATGCATACTTCACTTCGCATGTAATTGTTTTGAAATTCAACCAACAGATAGCATGGCATCCGAGATTCACTTTCATCAAAAGTGCACAGCTTATAAAAACCTTATTTTTTACGTTTTTCTATAAAATGGTCAACTACTGGTACCTGGTCAACTACTGGTGCCTTTACCTTATATTGAAATCATAAAAAAAGTTGAAATTTGTTGGACAGTGTAATAAATGCGTTACATGTTGACTTGTTAGTAAAGATATGTTTTCAAAAATTAAAAACCTGCTTTAAATATTTCGCGGCAAATTAATTATTTTACGATAATTGCATTACTAATTATTTCGTGTAAATACTTTTACATATAGTTTTTAACTTTTTTAGTTCAGGGATGAACGAAAAACTTTATTTTCTGTCTTGTTTTATTGGTAAATAATTTTCATGAACTTTGCAAACTGATAAGGTGTCAACAAAATACTAAATAGACATACTTTTTCGTTGGTCGACACTTGTTTAGATGTGAACAGAGAAGACCAGCTAACGGCTAGAAATTTATTCTGCTAAATATTTCGGTAATTATAATTACAAGATAAAAGATTTAAATTAAAAAATTGTATGCGTTTGAACAACGACTCGGATTAAAAGTAATTTCTTCCAAGTCTATTCAATATATTCTATTCAGTTTAATTGCCATTGTAATAGCAATAATTCGAATTATGCAAGCGTCAAGTGATTACTAGACTGTGGATTTTATGTACTTCTTAATTTCGAATATCAAAAATATTGCAATATTTTAAGAGTATGAATATATTTCTTGCAACTTAACAAAACCACTAAAAAGAGAAATAAATTCCTACTTTTTGTATAAAGATCCACAGTCCAGTAATTACATTTTAACAGCACTGTAAATTATTTTAACACTCTGATAACCATATACATAATGATAGATAATATGCTGTAATTTTCCAAAGTACTGCAAAGATATACAAAGGGTAAACGTAGGAGACCACGTGTCGAAAATTTATCTCTTCAGAATAAAAAATTGTTTTATTTGCTTAAATCCTTCTGTTTCTTCTTGAAAAAAAGTTTTATTTATTGTACACAATTACCAGCTCAAGAATAACTGTTCTATTATTCGAATACGCATGTTTCCAGGTTTAGTTTAGTTCCAGGGCAATCGAGGTTCTATATTAAATTGATTAAGATTTTTAAAAAATTTCTACAGGATGTACAGAAATTATATTCGCGACTATCATTGCGAGATACTACACCCTCGGTTTGACGGAAATTGATGTAAAAGTGCGTGCCAAATTATAGTGTTGTATTTCATTAACAAATGAAATATTTAATTAAAGCTTTTTTATTAGAAAACTTGATTCTGTAGTAACAACTTTCCCCAATGTAAGAACAACTTGCCCCACAACGAGACAGGAAGTTCCGTTTCGTCCAACGAAAAAAACGGAAAAAATATAAAAAACCTATTACAATATTTTAATTTCAAGGTTAGAATTTTAAAATATAATAGTAAAAAGTCTATACATATAGTAAGTAAAAGATGAGAATATCTATACTATTTCTTTTTACATCTTGTATGTTTCTTCAACATTCGAGAAACGAATATATTTACTATTTTATTTAAACTACTAGTTTTGTAATTCGTTAACAGAATACGTTGGCTACAAAGCTGCTTGCTATTTTTGAAAAGATTTATTTATTTTTTCAAATTCATTTCATGTGATGCAACCTAATACAATAGCGAAGAGTTTTCAATCGCATTTAACCCTTGTATGGTCAATCAAAATGTATAGATTATCTAAAACCTTTCTGTATTTAACATACTTGCGCAAATTCTCATTATAAGACTATAAATTAATATATTAGCGAGTAAAGAATGAACGCGGAGAAATTTTGTAATATTTTTTAGAGGAACATTAACAAATTGTTGAAAGAAATACAGCAAATGGGTACCCGGTTGACTACGCAAGGGTTAAAAATCGCATAACTTTCTCAAAATTGAACCAAATGAGTTGAGATTTCTTGGCATGTAAGAGAACTTAGTTTAATAAGTGACTGTTAGGTAAACAATCTTTTGAGAAAATCGCTATTGGTTGGAATTGCGAAGAAAAAAGTCAATTTTTTCAACTTTTTTATCTGTGCTTATAATTTTAAAAAGTGCATCTTACAGTGAATGTCGAAAGTATTCGTACATTGATAAATTTCAAACAAAACTGTGAAATTGTTGTTTATTAACTATTTTTTCTGTAAACAATGAATATGTACATATTCTGAGAAGTCTATAGAATAGATACAATGCAAAAAAATTAATTTCTTGATAAACTTGCGAATGTAATAAGGAAAAACAAAAAATCGACTGAAATACACCAACAAAAAGTATTCGTACAGTTTCTTCAAAATTCCAACTTTTAATCCCGATTTCCCCTACACGTGTAATAAGAATATGTTATATTTCTACATATGATCATATGATTATACAGCTTCATACATCGCAAAAATGCAGATACCTCACGTTTCCTTTAGAGACTCTTGGTCGCTCATTCCCGACAGACCGATTGATCATTTGAGGTGCAGGTGTCTAAGAATCTTGTCAGGTTTGTGAAGAGTCAAGGAAGACTCTTTGGAAGTCACTCTTGGGACTGACGCCAACATTCAAAATTGAAAGATCTCTCTGTTCGCCAGTGATGGAAGTTGCTCCGGAGAGTTCTACTCTGATTGTCCGGCATTCGACTAGATTTGTCTTTTTGATCCCCTATTCAAAGCAACAAATGACTTGAGAATGTTCTACAACAGCAACATTTGTAATCCCTGAAGATGTTGAGATTATTCTTTTATTGGAATTTCCATTCGGTTGACATAACATGGCCCACCCTTGTACAAATGTTATTAGTAGACCGCGGATTTTTAGGCAAAATAAAAAAGTTTTGTATTGATTGTGGCACAAGCAGGGATAGCATAAAAATTGATTTCATCCCTTACGGACTTTGTAACATTAAAAGGAATATTACAACATTATTATTATTTATTTAATGCTTTAAACCAAGTATTGTTTATGTAGCATATACAATACATGAACATATTAGCTATTTCCATAATTGCTTAATGCGCAACTTAACTTAAAACTACACTCCTCAAAAGAATTAAGAGATCACTTGTGCGAACCCGAAAAATTGGCCCCACTTTACGTGATCATAACTCCGTCAAAACTTGCCGTATCGATATCGATATTTGAAAGCTTGAAACCTCTAATTTCAGATGCTCTGTTTCAAATTGTTACTATGCTAGTTTTTTTGCAAAGTTATAGCGAGATGAAGACTACATTGACGGTTAACAAAAATTTTGTGCAACTTTGGAACATCGATTTCTTGAAAAATCCTGAGGTCGTAGACAAATTTTGAGATCAGATTTGAAATCAGCATGAAAAAATCTACGGAAAATGATATATAGCATGTAAAAAAAAAAATTTTTCCACGCGTGTTACTAAAGAAACGACATTCTCTTGAAATTCTACATGTTTAACGAATTTTCTCAACGTTAAAAAGCATTCGTACCATAATCTCCCTATATTTCCCATATTCTGCAACGTTTCAGCTTTAATTTTTAAAAAATTTCATCGCTCTACCTCATTTCTATCGAAAGTTCTTTGATTTTGAATCGAGTTTGGTCCGAATTTTCCACTGTGGGCCGGTGCGGCGCGGCGGTAGCGTATTCAGAAATGTCAGGCAGCCGCTGTACGTGGCGCGCTAATTTCTTTGAAGCACTAACTTCAAACACAGGTACCATAGGTAAAAAATTGTCACAGCCAGTTCATGGGGTACTCAATCGAATCGGCAGAATCTCTGCTTCAATCTGACGTTCGGATCATGTTATTACGATCATTTCTCGCCGAGATACAGCGAGTTGAAGGAAAAATGGAAATTGTGCATTTTTTAAGCATATTTTCAGGAACACCTGGTATATCGAAATGTTAATGAAAATGAAAAAACAAGAGGAGTGCCTTGAAGAGAAAGAAACGCTCTTTCTATTGCTTTTTTGCACAAGATTCTACGATAGTTTTTTCGTTTTTTGGAGCCAGTTAAAGTTAAAAAGCCCATATTTACTTCAATGATGAATAAGTCGAATAAAAAAAAATCGCACAAAAATCAACAATTACACAATTTACACAGGAAAGATAGCCCTTCCAAATGATATTAACGCGATTTATCAAAAAAATTTGTTGCTCCCCGTGTGATGTTCCAAAGTTGCACAATATTTTTGTTAACCGTCAATGTTATCTTCATCTCGCTATAACTTTGTAAAAAACCAACATAGCAACAATTTGAAACAGAGCATCTGAAATTAGAGGTTTCAAGCTTTCAAACCATTGTTGAACTATATCGATACGGCAAGTTTTGACGGAGTTATGATCACGTAGAGTGGGACCAATTTTTCGGGTTCGCACAAGTGATCCCTTAATTCTTTTGAGGAGTGTAGTTTATATAGCTTCTACTTGGTTAGGCTACTTTAATGAAATTAAATTTTAATTGAACATGAAAATAATTGACAGGCCTTTAATATCTGGACCACATAGGAAGCATTTAATACAAATCGGGAGACAGTACTTGCCAGCATTACAATACTCTTGAACTTTCTTACCACTAAACCACTAAACTTCTTACCACTGCTGGTCGAATGACCGATTTTATATTTTTGATTTCACAATTATTGAAATTATGAAGGTGCTTACGCGGAAATTGATTGATCTTTGTCCAAGCACATGTTGTAATAAAAATTGCACTAAATTTAAATAAATAGAACCTTGTCATTTTTGTAAGTTGGAACATTTTAATCGCTTTTTGTGCTCGATAGGTTTAGTGTTAATCTTTCACTGTTTTATATTTCATTCAAGGTTCTTGAATCTTGTTCTTGATCATAAAGATCCGCAGTCTAGTTATTAGTCATTTTTAATTATAAAGTGCGCTCAGATTACTCTTTCGTGGTATTTCTATGTATTAACCCTCTCCGCGTGTTTTTCTCAAATACAGGGTGGGGCAATAACTATGTCCACTTTGAATATTGCCGTTATTTGTAATAATATGAAGAAATGTTATATACAAAACTTTTACATGGTATAGAGGGGGGCATATATTGCGACATAAACATTTTCTGCGTGGGTGGAGGCATAGAGGAGATTTCAGCAGCGTTTAGTAAACGGTGTTTACTACAAATCGAAATATTATTACAACCGATGATTGGACATCTTAACCCTTAGCACTCCAGCCTAGTGATTCATATAGTACACCAACACCTCCAACACTATATTACAGTGGCCGAAATTTCTATAAAGTCATCTTCTTTTTCATAGATATTTTAAAAATATCACAATTTTTGTTGATTTATCGTATCTGGTCTTGTGCCTTGTAGACACTCGGATAGAGAGACTGCGTACTCTATAGACTGCTATGTTTACTATTTACGTTTTGTTTTGATTTTTTTCTGTGTGGTGCAGAACACAAGTACGAAGTTTCTATAAAATCACTTAGTGTTTCTCTGTATTCTCTGAGCAGAGAACTACGGAAAACTGCGAATATTCTAAAAGTATTAGTTTTAGAACTCACAGAAATCCCCTGTTTGTTATAATTTGATTCACGTGTATGAGAATGCCGAGAGGAAAAGTACTAACAAGTGAAGAAAAAGCATCAATCAATGCTTATAAAGATATGGGCTGCTCTAATCGCACAATTGCTAAGAAAACTAATCGGTCATATGTATACTGTGATTAATAATTATATCAATTTACGTGAAAATTACGGAAAAAATCATCTTAAAGGTAGTAATAAAAAATAGTCAAAGAGACAACATTCAATATTAATGAGGTCTGCAGTTAAGGAAAGGAAAAATGCAGCACAATTTCGAGCTGAATTGGAGCTCCCAGTAACAACAAGACGTGTGCAACAACTTTTAAATTCTTCTGGACAAAAATACAACGTAAACCAGGCCTTAAAGAAGTACATAAACCGGCCCGTATTGATTTCGCACGGGCACAAAACACAGTGACTTTATGTAGAAATTTCGGCCACTGTGGTACGCAAAACAGTCGTGTCGCCGTAGCAACGACAGTGAATTTAAAGTTCATAAGTTTAATCACATACTTGCCCCAACTTTAACTTCGTGTACCCGAATATTGCAAACTTTCGGAACCCGAAATCACGAGTACTCGAACTTTGTAAACTTTCGGGATCCCGACCCAACTTGACTCGATCATTGTCCGACTCGACCCGAGACTCGGGTATCCGCACACCCCTACTTTTCTTTATAAATAAAGATCAAAATGTAAGGAGGCCCGGAGGCTTGACACGACACGTTGTGATCCGTTGCTCGCTCGCAGGGAACTGTATATTTAACAAAATCTGAACGTAACATACATTTGTTAACAAAAGAGTTAACGCAACGCATAAATCAATAAAATTATATATAACAGATAAACATATGAGTGAAACATTCAGTCATCCACACGGTGGTATAAACATTCTTACAAAAAGTATGCTCAGAAGACACCGAATTTATTCGTATGCCTAATAATAATGTAAAGAATATTTTGAATGATGGTAGAACAATTTTTAGTGGCGCCTCTCAGAGTGAGCATTCGAGTGCTAAGGGTTAACAGAATTGCCGTTGTGGGTACGTCGTCGTGTCATCGTGTTCGGTACAGTTCACTGTGTTTCACAACCGC